>NC_060149.1:195071956-195672790 GCF_021461385.2 Schistocerca piceifrons
TTCTGTACTCCTTACACTGCATCTCGAATGAAATATTACGGTCTAGTCATAGTACACCACTGGCCATTAAAATTGCTACACCACGAAGATGACGTGCTACAGACGCGAAATTTAACCGACAGGAAGAAGATGCTGTGATAGGCAAATGATTGGCTTTTCAGAGGATTCACACAACGTTGGCGCCGGTGGCGACACCTACAACGTGCTGACATGAGGAAAGTTTCCAACCGATTTCTCATACACAAACAGCAGTTGACCGGCGTTGCCTGGTGAAATGTTGTTGTGGTGCCTCGTGTTAAGGAGGAGAAATGCGTACCAACACGTTTCCGACTTTGATAAAGGTCGGATTGTAGCCTATCACGATTGCGGTTTATCGTATCGCGACATTGCCGCTTGCGTTGGTCGAGATCAAATGACTGTTAGCAGAATATGGAATCGGTGGGTTCAGGAGGATAATACTGAATGCCGTGCTGGATCCCAACGGCCTCGTATCACTAGCAGTCGAGATGACAGGCATCATATCCGCATAGCTGTAACGGATCGTGCAGCCACGTCTCGATCCCTGAGTCAACAGATGGGGAAGTTTGCAAGACACCAACCATCTGCACAAACAGTTCGACGACGTTTGCAGCAGCATGGACTATCAGCACGGAGACCACGGCTGCGGTTACCCTTAACGCTGCATGACAGACAGGAGCGCATGCGATGGTGTACTCAACGACGAAGCTGGGTGCACGAATGGCAAAACGTCATTTTTTTAAGATGAATCCAGGTTCTGTTTACAGCATCATGATGGTCGCATCCGTGTTTGGCGACATCACGGTGAACGCCCATTGGAAGCGTGTATTCGTCATCGTCATACTGGCGTATCACCCAGCGTGATGGTATGGGGTGCCATTGGTTACACGTCTCGTTCACCTCTTGTTCGCATTGACGGCACTTTGAACAGTGGACGTTACATTTCAGATGTGTTACGACCCGTGGCTCTACCCTTCATTCGATTCCTGCGAAACCCTACATTTCAGCAGGATAATACACGAACGCATGTTGCAGGTCCTGTATCGGCCTTTCTGGATACAGAAAATGTTTGACTGCTGCCCTGGCCAGCACATTCTCCAGATCTCTCACCAATTGAAAACGTCTGGTCAATGGTGGCCGAGCAACTGGCTCGTCACAATAGGCCAGTCACTACTCTTGATGAACTGTGGTATCCTGTTGAAGCTGCATGGGCAGCTGTATCTGTACACGCCGTCCAAGCTCTGTTTGACTCAATGCCCAGGCGTATCAAGGCCGTTATTACGGCCAGAGGTGATTGTTCTGGGTACTGATTTCTGAGGATCTATGCACCCAAATTGCGTGGAAATGTAATCACGTGTCAGTTCTAGTATAATATATTTGTCCAATGAATACCCATTTATCATTTGCATTTCTCTTTGGTGTAGCAATTTTAATGGCCAGTAGTGTATATGATTTTATGTGTGTACAGCCAGCCGCAGTGGCCGAGCGGTTCTAGGCGCTACAGTCTGGAACCGCGCGATCGCTACGGTCGCAGGTTCGAATCCTGCCTCGGGCGTGGATGTGTGTGATGCCCTTAGGTTAGTTAGGTTTAAGTAGTTCGAAGTTCTAGGGGACTGATGACCTCAGATGTTAAGTCCCATAGTGCTCAGAGCCATTTTAACCATTTTGATATTTTGTTTTTTGGAATGTGAATCGTAAGCAATAAATGTCAATTCCAAGTTTTTCAATTATAAGGAGGCTGCATAAATCATGCATACAGGAGTTTGAAATAAAAAGGCTAAACCTTTTGTAAGATAATTTTTCTAAAGGTACCAAATAATATAATTTAGAGAAATATTATTATGTACCTCATTTGCTGTACATGATTTCGAGCATTTCAAAGGCTTGTCATACGTTTCTGTAACCTATTTTGTTTTTTCATTTGTGTCGCTGTATTGTTCATAGTTGCTTTACAATTTCTGAGTTTATTTTCGTTCCGTCGTTACAACTCGTGAGAGACGTTTCACTTTATTGAGGTAAACCATCATCAGTGGTCTGTAGTTAAAAACATTTACTATCTGACTTCTTTCCAAATCGAAAAATATTTCGTTAATAATTAGTTGGTATTTGCTTACGGTAATTTGTACTTAGCTTCTCGCCTACACCAGCAAATGCCGTCTGCTACCACGTTTTTGCTCTCTTCCTTCATAACACATTCATACTGCTAGCCTAATTTTTCCCTGCTTTGCAGAACTATGCATTTTTTACATTTTACACAGCACACTTTTTCGTACACCACTGTTTACTGTTTATTTTTATACTTCTAAGTGTGTATAGTGTTTTATGATTTTGAGAACATTATCACCAGTTTGTGTTTGAACTATACGTTTTTTTCAGTTAATTATATGTTTGTTTCTCTATTTTATTATTATGTTGTGTGTTTATTTATTGGATAAGAATAATGGAGAAACAGTGATGGAGAGATTTAATTGTGTGATGAATGGGTGGGGAAAGGAAGAAGCAAAGATGAGTGGGCAAAAGTGCATAGTAGTATAGTAGTGTGATGGAGAGGGAGCTGGAGGAAAAGGCGAGAAGCAAGAAGTGAAATAAAATTTCGGGGGGGGGGGGGTGAGGGAGGATGGAGAGGGGGTTGGGTGGGAGACAATGAAGAATGGGAAACGTTCTTTTCTTTTTCATGTGATTTTTTGTTCAATTATTTTATGTAGTGTCTGGTTTCCAATATTTATTTGGTCATTGATAACTGTTTATTATGTATTAATGCTTTCTGTATATAGAAGTTTTCTTGGAAACGAACGTGGTGTCTGTCTTTACTGATTCTTATGATGTTCTGTATCTTTATCGATATCGCTTGGTCTGTCGTATTCATGTTTTAGATTATCTGCAAAATGCTGAGTGGTTTGTACCGTATTTCAGTGCCCTGATATGTTCTTTATACCTAGTGTCAAATGTCCTGCCACTCATTCCAGTATGAATTTTTTCAGAACCTCTGCAACTGAGCTGATACATATCAGATTTTTGTTAACTATTTGGTTTTGATTTCAGTTTTGAGATGGGCTGTTGTTTCTTAAGCAATGTTGATGCCTAGTTTTCTATCATGTTACCTATTTTATGTGTGAATTTGTTATGGTAGGGCGCTGTATGCCATTTTTGTCTAGTGGAGGTTGTACGTATTGGTGTTGTTTGGCTAGTTTTCTTCGTTATTCGTGTCTTTATTTTTCTGTTTAGCTTGCCTACCATTGTTTCTTCGTGTCCAGTTTTAATGCTACGGGGATTGGAACTTTAATAGAGGCAACTATTTATTTACAGTTCGCACAAAATAGATACGTGTTTTAAAGTTTTACTGACCTTCAAAGTAGTCACCAGCATTGTGTATAACCCGTTGCCAGCGATGTGGAAGTCATAGGATACTCTTAGCAGTGCCAGTTACTTTTACAGTTCGAGCAGCGTGGTCTATTGCCTGACGAATTTGTAGCAGTTCTGAAGCGAATGCCGTGAAGTGTTTCCTCCTGTTTAGAAAAATGGTTCAAATGGCTCTGAGCACTATGGGACTTAACTTCTGAGGTCATCAATCCCCTATAACTTAGAACTACTTAAACCTAACTAACCTAAGGACATCACACACATCCTTGCCCGAGGCAGGATTCGAACCTGCGAACGTAGCGGTCGCGCGGTTCCAGACTGTAGTGCCTAGAACCGCTCGGCCACCCCGGCCGGCTCCAGTTTAGAAATCGAGTTGAACTTACGAGGGCTTAAGTCAGGGGAGTGCAGTAGGTGGTATAGCACTTAGTAGCCCCATCAGTCGAAAAAATCAGTAACAGCTTGTTCTGTACTTGTTTGAGCATTGTTCTGCAAAATTATGGTCAGGTCCTGCAGAAAGTGTCATCACTTCTGTATGTATGCTGTTCATTTTTGGAACACAACCAACGACGAACTGTAAATAAATAGTTGCCACTATTAAAGTTCCAACCCTCGTATTTTTTTATAATGGACCGCTCTTTTTGATAATCATAAGTGTTAAGGAGGATCCTGTTCAGTCTATTTAACATGTCTCTGATTGCAGCCTGTGTCTGATTCTGTGGGTATGAGGTTGCTTTTAAGATAGTGTCATTTGTTGTGGCCTTTCTGTATATGTCAAATGTGTGTTTGTGATTGTCTTTTCCTATTCTTGTGTCTAGAAAGTCGAGCGTCTTTTCGTGTTCTTATACTGTGAACTTTGTTTTTGTGTACAGTACTTATGCTTTTGTGCAGTTGTTGTGTTGTTTTTTTTTAGGTTCTTCTATCATGCATACTATGCCATCCATGTACCTGTACCAGTAGGTGATGTAGCTTTTCTTTTTTGTTATGTCTTCAAATATTCATTTTTCTATGTGGTTCACGAAAATTTTGGCTAATGTTTCTGAAATAGATGAACCAATACGTAAACCTTCTTCTGTTATGTAGCATGCTCGATTACATTCAAAATAATTATATTGTGTTGTTTACTGTAACAATTCTGTTGTTTCATCTTTGTGTTCACGAAGTAGCTTGTTGTATGCTTTCAGGTTTTGTTCAATTAGTTTTATGGTTTTGTTAACAGGGATGCAACTGGACATAGCTTCCATATCAAATGAGAGCAGTTTCCCTGTGCAGGGAATTCTCATGTCCCGTATGTGTTCTGTTAGCTGACAGGTATTTCTTATTGTTCTGTTATTTTCAATTTTATAGTATTGGGTGAGCTGTAACTGCATTTGTTTTGCTACTAGGTGTATGAGAGCTTCTCTGAAGTTAAGTATCAGACGGACAGGGTAAATTTCTTTTTGCCTTCCCGCACCCGTCGAGAGTTTTTACTGCTTGTCTTCGTACTTACCTAACCCTACCTTGGCCAGCAAGGTCACTGGATCTCTCCCCAATTAAGATCATTTGGAGCATTATCGGTATGGCTCTTCCACTAGTTCGTGATTTTGACGATCTACTTGGGTAAGGGCCAGAGGTGATCCAGTATATTACTGAATTGCTCTATTTGTAAATCTCTTTCCCTTGAATAAATTAACCAGTTTTTATGAAATTGTAATCATTTATTTCTTCGTACATGTGCATCACATCTACCAATTTTTTTTTCTTTCTTAGAGCATGTTTTGCAGCAACCGGCGCATCCGGACCAGCAGTTTGCCGAGATGACTCATAGGTGTCGTTCTCAATATCGTGCATACGGCAGGGAGAAGAATGATACACACTTCAATTGAAACGTCGCAAGTTGTAGCGGAGGACAGTCAGTGCCTTGGGCATCACTCGCCTAAGACACTTTCGTAACTATACCAGTGTTTTGTCACCTGAAGCTGCCGTTTCTGTCTGCGCTTCTGTCGCTTGTGCAGGATGCGGCCGTAGTCGTACGACGCCAGATCGGGAATACAACTTGTGGACAGTCGGTGACTGTTGCTTCTGAGTCACTAGTACATCGCAGAACACCTGAAAATACTCGCCCAGCATTGCATCAGGGGCTCAATGCTGCTGCTGCAGCTGGGCTACCGCCACAGCTGGACGACACAGGTTCGGGAAGACCTCGTGTGGAGATTGACTGCTACTGCGGTTCAGGTGGGAACATGTCCATCTACATGAGTACTGTGCAGTTCACAATGAAATGCCCGGCAGACGGCTAATCGGACCACCCTCTAGTTATTTCTCTACTGTTCTATTCTCGAACAGCCCGTGGGAAAAACGAATACTTTAACATTTCCGTGAGAGCTATGATTTATTCTACTGTAATGATCATTTCTCCCTATGTAGGTGGGCGCCAACAAAATATTATCGTATTCCGAGGAAAAAGATAATGATTGAAATTTTATGAGAAGATCCAGCCACAACGAAAAACGCTTTTGTTTCATTGGTTCCCACCACAATTCACGTATCATAACAGTGGAACTCTCTCCTCCGTTTCACGATAATACAAAACGAGCGGCCCTTCTTTGAACTTTTTCGATGCCCTCCGTTAATTCTATCCGATGCGGATCCAACTCGGTGCAGCAATACTCTAGTAGAGGACAGACAAGTGTAGTGCAGGTAGTCTCTTTAGTAGACCTGCTGCAGTTTCTAAGTGTTCTGTCAATAAAATACAGCCTTTGGTTTGGCTTCCTCACAGTGTTATCTATGAGACCGTCTAGTTTAAGTTATCTGTAACTATTTAGTTGAATTTACAGCTTTTAGATATGCGTGATTTATCATGCAAGCAGTATTTAGAGTATTCTGTTTAGTATTCATGTCGATGACATCATACTTTTCATTATTTAAAATGAATTGCCACTTTTCGCAACGTACAAATGTCGTGTCTAACTCACTTGGTAACTGGTTTTGATTGTCTGAATACTTAAGAGACGGTAAATGACAGCGTCATCTACAAAGAATCTAATAGGACTGCTCAAATTGTCTCCCGATCGTTTATATACATACTAGGAACAGAAGACGACTTATAACACTTGTTTGGGGCCCGCAGCTCGTGGTCGCGCGGTAGCGTTCTCGCTCCCGCGCCCGGGTTCCCGCGTTCGATTCCCGGCGGGGTCAGGAATTTTCTCTGCCTCGTGATGACTGGGTGTTGTGTGATGTCCTTAGGTTAGTTAGGTTTAAGTAGTTCTAAGTTCTAGTGGACTGATAACCATAGATGTGAAGTCCCATAGTGCTCAGAGGCATGTGAACCATTTGAACTTGTTTGGGGAATACCAGAAATCACTTTGTTTTACTCAATGACTCTTCGGCAGTTACTACGAACTGCGATCTTTCTGAACGGATATCACGAATCCAGTCACACAACTGAGCCGGCCGCGGTGGCCGAGCGGTTCTAGGCGCTTCAGTCCAGAGCCGCGCGACTGCTACGGTCGCCGGTTCGAATCCTGCCTCGGGCATGGATGTGTGTGGTGTCCTTAGGTTAGTTAGGTTTAAGTAGTTCTAAGTTCTAGGGGACTGATGACCACAGCAGTTAAGTTCCATAGTGCTCAGAGCCATTTGAACCATTTTTGAGCCACTAGTGTGCTTTACAGAATGTCTTTGGATTTTCTGCTACATTTCGGGACAGGGTTTGGTTCTGGAATCTGTTAGCAGCAACTCGCATTGAAGTCATACTTCAATCTTGGAAATCTGGCTTTCTTTCGCAATCTGGTATCTATATTCGCTGCTTCTGTAACAGTGTTCCGACCTGTCATACTTCAGTCTTTGAAATCATGCTTTATTCGTCATTATGTTATTTTTTTCGCTGCTTCTGCAACAGTGTTCCGACTCGTTTTGTGTAGAATGGGGGATCAGTACTGTGTCTTATTTCTTTGTTATATACTTCTTAATTTTCATCGATACTATTTCTTGCAATTTAAACAACATCGGGTCTACTGCAATTCGCACCAGGTTCCATACAACGTAACTATTCCAAGAATCGGGAAAAGGTCTTAATTTTGAATGAAAGGTGGAAATACTGGCAAAACTGCCGTAGAGTCTGAAATTTGATAATCTACACGTTCACTGTCAAGCCCATGCTAACCTTAACATAGTCATGCATAAACCCTTTCATTCACGTTAGCAGGTTTATGGTAACGTATTTCCCGAAATCTGAACAGCTACTAAGCACATATTGTTCTTAAATGGAAATGCTCGCCATTCTATTAAATTTATCGGTGTCTAATGCACTCAAGTTGTTAGTCATCGATCTACTCAATATGCTACGCGGAATTACTGTCTTTTCTCATACATAAAATTACTTACGAAATACGTACTTTCCAAAAAAACAAAACAAAAAAAACCACGGGAATAATTATGTCTTCACTTTGAAACACTCTTGAAACATGTAACACAACTAAAACAGGCAAATTATAACTTCCTTCGGAGGTCATACTACACAAGACCGTACCATTGAAAGGTTGGGCTCCGACACTCTAGAGTCTAGACTGCTGTAAGCATTCTATATCTCCAAGAGAAAAGACGCCCGAAGAATACTCCGTTCTGTTTGGTCAAGTTTCTTCAGTGGAAAAACATTATTCTCCCACGTTAGTCCGCGCGTTTCATGACTAACCAATCAACAAATAACGCACTTTCAAACTGTACTTTTTTCCGAAATAAATATTTAACATTCTGATAATTTGTTTGTACTTTACGTTATTAACTATTTTCATTTGCACTAGAATTAGCTTTCATTTTACCATAAACTTACTTAACATATTATGATACTAAATTTCCCGTCGTCTGCATTCACACTGTCTTAAGAATTTCTAACGCTAGTTCGTACAGCGTTTATCAGTAGAACAATGATCTATATATTTACTTTAGACCACATTCACGCACCATTCACATTGCTAAAAGCATATCCAAAATTGTACAGACATAAATAAACAAAAAAGTCTTTAAGAAATAAACAGAAAAATCACAAAAACATTCTCTTGATCTGTTTCTTGAATGTCTCTGTGCACTACTGTCCTCTAGCAGATGAAAATTAGAACTACATACTCGACCGAACCCGCTTGAGACCATCTGTCACTACGCACGCGTGAGTCATTCTCCCGATACACAGGCTCTAGACCGGAGCGATGTAAGATGCCACGCCTCTAAAGGACAAGCATATTTTCGCATGCATTTACAATGAGAGTTTCTTCGGAACTAGTTGTTCAAAATAATTTTAAGATTTCGGACGTCATTTTATGCCTACCACCAACTTTAGAAATATCTTTCCGCCAACATATCGAGGATAGATTGAAATCGTCACTGACAATAATTGAATAAGTGGTACCTCTTAGAAATGAGTCTCAATTTTTCTTTCAACTGTTTAACAACTGTATCATCTGAGTCAGTAAGTAGGTAAAAAGGAACAGTGATTAATTTATTTCGGTTGTCAAGTATAACCTCTGCCCATACTAACTCACAGGAACAATCCACTTCAGTTTCACTACAAGGTGAACTACGTCTGACACCAATAATGCTCCAGAGCTCTATTGAATATAACCTTTCAGAACAAAGCTAGGTCCTTTGTAAAAATTACGGTCGAACTTATCTCCTGCTTCAGCCACCTTTCAGCATTTATAAGGATTTGAACTTCAGCGCTTTCTATTAGCGCCTGCGGCTCTGGTTCTATCCCAATACAGCTACTACTATTTACAAGTACAATACTGGTTGCTGTTAGGTCTCCTCTATTCCTATGTTTGTTCCCCACCTTTTTACAGTGATGGAGTTTCCGAGATTCTCTAACCTAAAAAACCGCCCAGTGCCCTCCACACAGAGTCCTTCCCCGGCCTATCATCCTCCTGTGTGTAGTACACGCCTGCCGTTTTAAGCAGAACCCGAAAACGAACCATCCTATGGTGCATGTCGAGGAATATGCAGCTTACACAGTCGTAACCTACGTCAACCTCTAATGCAGACCCTCCATTTGGCCGTTTACCAAAGGTCGACAGACGGTCCTGTCGACGATACTACAGATGATGATCTCCACCTTCATCTTGCAAGCAAGACTTGGTCTTCACCACTTCAGCTAGTTGTCCGAAACCAGACGGGATCTATCCTGATTCAAAGCCTAAAGTTGGAGCTCCCATCCTCCGTGACCGTCCGCATCTTGCAGGCCAAGAAACTTCCCCGTAAAAAGGACGTAGGTCTGCATCTGGCTCAGGCTATTTACGAGATGCAGACAGCTCTTGAAACCTTACATTAGACAAACTGCGGAGGCCCTTTCACTGCTTGACACACTTAACGACCTCCCAGTCGACCATAGGTGTTGCGCCACCCACAGTGCAGTCAGCAGCTGGGCTGACCACGGTACTGGACTGATCAGGGGCACCTGTTATGCCCTGGACGACCCTACGACTGCTATGTCCGGTCCCTCGTGGTGATGGCCATTGGAAACAGCGTCAAGCTGTGTGACCGAACCCAGCACTGCCTGGATCTGTGAGCGAAGGGTCACCAACTCAGCTCACATATGAACACAGCAATCACAATCCCTATCCATACTGCACTTAATGGAACATGGTAGTGTGCCTGACAAATATAGAAAAACTC
Organism: Schistocerca piceifrons; assembly: GCF_021461385.2. NCBI lineage: Eukaryota > Metazoa > Arthropoda > Insecta > Orthoptera > Acrididae > Schistocerca > Schistocerca piceifrons. Next base: position 195,081,971 of record NC_060149.1, read on the forward strand.
CAAGATTTAATTCTTTAAACTAAACAGAACACAGATAATTAAAATAAGTGGCTTCTAATTTCAAGCTGCGTCAACTGACAAAGAGAACAGTTCAGCTTGATGTGTTGCTGTAGGCACTGTAGCTACTATTCAGCTGAACTTGCACACCATTGACCGCACTGGACCATGGGGGCGTGAGTGGACTATGGGCGCGGTGGAGATGGTGCACTCTAGGGTACGGGGCTCGGGGATGTGTGCGGATGGGTAGACTTCACAGGGTAATGAAGCGATGGTGGCAGAATTCCGGGAAGGGCTAGATACACGTGGACGGATGTGATGATTGCAGAATTCCTGAAATGGCCTTAATGATAAGGAAGTGCTGATGCTGACGTTTGCATTCTTCTGGCCACAAGCGGAGTTGCCCCTTAGTTGTAGCGCGATCCACCTTCAGGTGATCCACGATTTTTCTAAATCACTCTAGCCAAATGCCCAGATGATTCCTTTGGAAAGGACATAGCCGATTTCCTTCCTCATCCTTTCATAATCCTAGCCTGTGCTTCGCCTCTAATGACGTCGCTAAGACAAGAAGTTAAACTCAAATCATCCTTCCTTCTTTCCCCTTCAAGCATGTTTGTATCAACCATCTAATCACACTTTTTTATCCTTCCTTATTTCACGCATATACGCGACCACCTCTACCCAAAACGACTTCTATTTCACCTTCTCCTTCTTCCCCCATCTTATTTTCCACTGTATCTAAGGTACACCACTAGCACTCCATATCTTGTTTCTTTATCTCGACCCTCATAATGCTTGCATGATAATTCTCTTCGCCAACCCACATCCCGTCCTCAGCTTCCCATCTATGTTTAATTTCACTTTCTTTCCTACAATGTGAAACCGATAACGTTTCTAAATTTCTCACTGAGGCCTTCATCAGGCAACTGACGGATCACATCTAGCAGAACAGAACTCCACCACTAACTTTTCCAGCCTCACAGAAACACCAATACCGACACTATTCTAGTCATCCAGTAAACGATCTCCTCATTCAGGTTTTGAAGGCCCAAGGGATGTCTAGCAGCCGTTGTGTCATCCTCTATGGCATGAAAAGGCATACAGTAAGTGCACCGCACTCCCGGTCCCTATGTAGACTTTCCGGAGCCGCTACTATCCTAACAAGGAGCTCATCAATTGACATCTCGATGCTGAGCGCAACCTGGACCATTCATCCCACGAGGGAAAAACCCTTGGCAGTACTGGGTATGGCCGACCGGAGTGACCAAGCGGTTCTAGGCGCTACAGTCTGGAACAGCGCGACCACTACGGTCGCAGGTTCGAATCCTGCCTCGGGCATGGATGTGTGTGATGTCCTTAGGTTAGTTAGGTTTAAGTAGTTCTAAGTTATAGGGGACTGATGACCTCAGAAGTTAAGTCCCATAGTGCTCAGAGCCATTTGAATCATTTTTTACTGGGTATCGAAGCCGGGTCCTCCGTAAGGCAGACATCCACACTGACCACTCAGCTTCGGAGGTGGACGCTAGTCAACCATTGCCTCATCAGAATCGCAACAGATAGCTCATAACACAGGATTGTATTGTATTGTATGTTAACTGGGGGCCTAGAAGCGACGGAGAGGCTCCGTCACCGCCGCAGCCGCAGTGGTCCACAACCCCACGAGGACCACCGCAGTCCACTTCACCCCTCCGCCGCCCTACCACAACGAACCACTCTTTCAGGGTTATTGTGCGGTTCGGCCCCCGGTGCGTTCGACCGCACGGCTAACCGGGAGGGCTCATAACACAGGATACTTTGTAAAGGTCATAATGCTTTTATTTTCTTCGTCGTTTCGTGTAAAATGCATACGGCTGGCGGACAGGTGGTTGGCGCAGTTCTAAGATTCTGGACTCGTACTCGGGGAGGACATTGGTTAAAATCCAAGACTGGATATTCGGATTTAGTTTTCCGGGATATCCCTAAATCGCTTAGGGGGAATGCCGTGTGGCTCCTTTGAAAGGGCACGGCCGATATGCTTCCCCATCGTTTCCCATTCCGAGCCTTTGCTCCGTGTATAATGACCTCGTTGTCGGTGGGATATTGAATCCCAATCTTCCTTAATTTCCTTCTGCGAGCCCTCCTCGAAATACAGAACGCTAGAGGCATATGATGTTGGTGAAAGTAACGGCAAATTTGTACACAAGTATTTGAAAACATTTTCGTGGTGGAAAGGCGTCACTTCCATATCTACCATCAATAATCACCAGAACATCGTAAAAGGAAGGAAGACAACGTTTAACATCCTGTTCACGAAGAGATCATTCGACATAGAGCTCAAGCCGCGACTGAGGAAGGGAATCGGACTTGTCCTTTTTGAGGAAGGCGCTCTCAGAGATCCTGCCTGTCTAACCGACGTCGCTAACGCACACGTGTGTTGTGGTGCCCGATCCGAAGCTAAGCCTGCTCGAATCCAAGTGGTAGATGAAATTTTCACTGCGAGTATTTGGCTGTAAATGGCAGGACAGGCGGTTTTCCCATTCTAAAAGGATATTTTCGGCTCAGAAACGGGCGGTTCGGGTAATAAGTGGTGTAAGTTCACGAACCTCTTGTCGACCCGTGTTCACGAGTCTGTGTATTTTGACATTGTCCTCTCCTTACAGTCATTTCTTGTTAACAATATTAGCTTATTCCCAAGAATAAGCAGCTTTCACTCAGTTAATCCTCAGCAGAAACCAAGCCTGCATTAGGATCACACTTCCTCAACTCTTGTGCAGAAATGTGTGCAGTATACTGCTGCATCCATTTTCAATAAGTTACCACTAGAATTCAAGAATCTTTGCAGTAACCCACGCGCTTTCAAATCGAAACTGAAGAGTATCTCATGGGTCACTCCTATTCTGTCGAGGAGTTCCTTGAAAAATTAAGCTGATTTTTGTTTTATTGCTTGCCTTTACTTAAACTTACGGACAGATTTTTTTCGGGTTCATAAACATTTTATTTTTATCTGTTATTACTTTTATGTTGTAATTTCATGTACTGACACGTTCTATGACCTTGGAGATTTGCTCCTCAATTTGGTCCTACTGAACGCCACGTGTAAATAAATAACTGTGGTTGACCTACCTACAAAGTTGTCTGCCTCTCGGCGCTATTCGAGAAGAGTAGACTAGGCAATGCACCGCCACCGTATTTCACCCATTCCCTCCTCTTATCAACATCATATTCGTACGACACGAATCTAGCATCACACTATACACGCATCCGTTACACTCAACAACTACTGTTATGATACAGCTCTCACATATCCGTAAGGAAAATGGATGTCGTGCGCGCAGGAAGAACACTGTTTCCAAAGGGTGGCTGAACCCATCCCAGTGGAATATCCCAGCCAACAGTGGCATGAGTCATTACATTTTTTTTTTCAATCGAGGTCCTCATTCCGAATGGCCGGACGGGGATTTGAACTACAGTCCGCCCGTGACTTCATGCTGGCATAAAATTAGGTATCGACTCTTATAGTAGCAGCAGAGGAGTTGGAGATAATCGAATGCGAAGTTAATCACGCATAAGGTCTGAGAGACTGGAAGTTCTGTGCCCTAACAAATTATTTTACGACCAGTAGGCAATACGGGTGGAAACTACTGTGAGCTTCATTGAGATGCGTGAATGAAGCCACCTTATGCAAACAATTACAGAGGGAATGAGGTCTAGAGCTAGCAACTCAATCCGAAGCAGTCTTGTCAGCCATAACAGTCCGTTTCCCTAATCCTTTGTTTTACAAATAGCCATTACTCATTGGTTTAGGTATTTCCTAGTACGTTTATAGTGCCGCGTTGCATTTGTTTAAAATTTTTGCTAGTTTTAATGCTAATACAGCACTTCGACGAAGAGAACCAGACACATTAGTGAGCAATTTTTGACAATATCTGATTAATTGCTGTAAAAACTCTGCGTCCTTGTTTCCATAAAATCGGCATGCAAGATTTACATTTATTAATATTTCATAAGGTTAATCGGTGGAGATAAATGAATGATATATGTCTCAATCTCAAGTACATTATGTAGCTTCTAAATTTTCTGTTAACTTTACTGTGCGAAATCGGAACTTTCATTAAATAATCGACTGCCTTTGTACATAAAATTCCCCTTTATTGTTTAGCGAGAAGAGATATTGGTCTTCACATTGTTCCCTTCATTCTTCAGGTCTCATGACAAAAGCTAAATGTTTTTAGGCATGCTGCTTTGAAGAGACGTATTCGCTAACTGGTATATATATACTGTATATACTGAATGGCCAAAGTAACTGGTATAGGCATGCGTATTCAAATACAGCAAATACAGAGTTCTGTAAACAGGCAGAATACGGTGCTGCGGTCGGCAACACCTATATAAAACAATAACTGTCTGGCGCAGTTGTCAGATCGGTTACTCCTGTTACAATGGCAGCGTATTAAGATTTAGGTGAGTTTGAACGTGGTGTTATAGTCGTCGCACGAGCGATGGGACACAGCATCTCCGAGGTAGCAATGAAGTGGGGATTTTTCCGTACGACCATTTCACGAGTGTACCGTGAATGTTAAGAATCCGGTAAAACATCAAATATCCGACATCGCTATCGCCGGAAAAAGATCCTGCAAGAATGGGACCACCGACAACTGAAGAGAATCGTTTGACGTGACAGACGTGCAGCCCTTCAGCAAATTGCTGCAAATTTCGATGCAGGGCCATCAACAAATGTCAGTGTGCGAACCATTCAAAGCAACTTCATCGATATGAGCTTTCGGAGCCGAAGGCCCACTCTTTCACCCTTGATGACTGCAGGACACAAAGCTTTACGCGTAGCCTGGGCCCGTCAACACCGACATTGGACTGTTGATGACTGGAAACATATTTCCTGGAGGAACGAGTCTCGTTTCAAATTGTATCGAGCGAATGGACGTGTAGACAATTTCAGCAGCACAATGAGACGCCCCACACGTCCAGAATTGCTACTGAGTGGCTTCAGGAACATTCTTCTGATTTTTAACAGTTCCGCTGGCCACAGATTTATATAGGCTTATAGGCATTGCTGGTGCATTTTATGAATATATATTTTTATTTTTTGATGATTTAAGGGATATGCATACCTTTGAGCCAACATCTGCGATCCATTTTTATAAAAAAAATTATTTTCGTGTAGATTTAATGCTGGAAGCTGGAAATAAATCAGTGGCTGCAGTAGAAATACTAAGAGTAACCAGAGCTTGGACATAGGTATCGACATGCTACTCCGTCATTACCAGTGCATTTATTGAAATGGTCTGGTAAAACATCAGGAATGTAATTTTTCGCTAACTGCTGTGCCCGAGGTACTGTTCTGCATAAGAGCAGAAACCGTCGGCAGGCGTATTTATTTCGTTAAGTGGGTAAAAAGAATCAGGATACGGTAGCGTTCTACGGAGAACAGGTACGACGTTCTTTAGATCTACAAAGATGGTGAATAATTTTGTTTCTGGACCATCTCCGTCCATTCTCAACAAGAAAAACTTCGTGTTTCTCTATCGTTACTTGGCCACTTTTAGATCTTTATCAGAGTAAATTGTTCGACAGCAATTTCCGTCGGATGGTGTTGGCCATTCCTGCCATCTGAAGTAGAAATGCCTTTGTTCATGTCCTTATGAAACTGAACTGAATTTTTTCTTATGTGAAAACAGTTTCAGACTGCCTCTGCTGTAGAATGTGCACCATAATCCGTTCTACACCTCACCACTTTCATGAAGATTGACAGACGAACGTTTAGATCGCATTGAGACAAAAGTAGATCTTTTCTGTGAGGTACATAAAATGTAACGTACATGAGGTGCCTATTATTTCCATTTCTTCGAATTTGCTCTTGCTCTTTGTTCTTGTTCGCCTCCGTCTCTGAGTGATCAGCACTTCAATGCTATACGTTTATCGTACAATGACTTGGGCTTACTCCCTCACCTGAACAGGATGTTTAATTCAACGTTCATGGTGATTGCGTTCCGCCTAGTCTTCTGTTTTTTTTTCGCGATCGGTATGCTCTGAACATTCCCGTCTTCCTTCATGTCGAAAGCTGTGTTCAGAGAGCTGCAGTGACACGTTCCTGGTTTTAGGAGCACTTAGGCACCTACTGCACGGCGACTAGCTCACTACATTGCCCACAGAAAACGTCTGCACGTATTAGGAAGAGAGGGTGAAATGTAGCTAGAAACATTCATCTATATCTACAGCTACGTGATTACTCTCCTATTCACAATTAAAAGCCTGGCAGAGGTTTCAATGAACCACCTTCAAGCTGTCTCTCTACCGTTCCGCTCTAACAAAGGCACGCAGCAAAAACGAGCATTTAAATTTTTCTGTGCGAGCCCTGATTTCTCTTATTTTATCGTGATGATCATTTCTCCATATGTAGGTGGATGCCAACGGAATGTTTTCGCAATCGGCGAGAAAACTGGTGATTGAAATTTCATGAGAAGATCCCGTCGCAAAGAAAGACGCCTTTGTTTTAATGATTGCCACTCCGATTCACGTATCATGTCTGTCGCACTATCACCCCTATTTCGCGATATTACAAAACGAGCCCCCTTTCTTTGTACTTTGTCGATGTCATCCGTCAGTCCCACCTGATGTGGATCCCAGACCGCACAGCAATACTCCAGAATAGAGTGGACAAGTGTGGTGTAAGCAGTCTCTTTAGTAGATCTGTTGCACCTTCTAAGTGTTCTGCCAATGAATCGCAGTCTTTCGTTTGCTCCACCCACAACATTATCTATATGAACGTTCCCATTTAGATTGTTTGTAATTGTAATCCCCAAGTATTTAGTTGAATTTACAACCTTCAGATTTTTGTGACTTATCGCGTAATCAAAATTAAGCGAGTTTCTTTTAGTACTCATGTGAATAACTTTATACTTTTCTGTATTTAGGGTCAACTGCCACTATTGCACTATACAGATATCTTATCTAAACCATTTTTCAATTCGTTTTGGTCATCTGATGACTTTACAAGACGGTAAATGACAGCATCATCTGCAAGTAATCTAAGAGGGCTACTTAGATTATCTCCTATATCGTTAATATAGTTTAGGAACAATAAAGGGCCTATAACACTTCCTTGGGGAACGCTGGATATTATTTCTGTTTTACTCGATGACTTTCCGTCTATTACTACGAACTGTGACCTTTCTGACAGGAAATATGCTGGCTCTACGAGATCTAATCATCACTAAGTAGCATCAGGTGGAGAATGAATACGTGTAAAATCTTCCTCGTCCAACTGAGGTTAATAAATGACATCCTGAGACGCATGCATCGAGAAAATCTTATAGACGCAGTATTTTTCGACTTCTAAAAAGTATTTACCTCAGTACCAAAGGTGCTCTTATTACCGAAACTAGGAACGAACGTGGTACTTAGCGAACTTTGTGACTCGACTACAGATCTCTTGTTAAGCAGCATTTTATCATGGATGGAGAGTCGTCGACAACTGTAAAAGTATCTTCAGGTGTGCCGCAAGGAAGTATATTGGGACCCTTGCTGATCATGTTGTATATTAATGACCTGGCAGACAGTATTAATAATTACATCACACTTTTCGCAGATAATGCAGCTACACTATGTGGCTGAAAATGACTTACAAATTCGTGGCGCCCTCCATCAGTAATACTGGAATTCAGTATGGTGTTGCCCCACCCTTATCCATGATGAAAGCTTCCACTCTCATAGGCATACGTTCAGTCAGGTGCTGGATCTTGGGGAATGGCAGCCCATTCTTCGCGGAGTGCTGCCCTGAGGAGAGGTATCGATGTCGGTCGGTGAGGCCTGGCACGAAGCATCCCAAAGGTGTTCTATAGTACTGAGGTCAGGACTCAGTGCAGGCTAGTCCATTACAGGGATGTTATTGTCGCGTAACCACTCCGCCACAGGCCGTGCACTATTAACAGGTGTTCTATCGTGTTTAAAGATGCAAGCGCCATCCGCGAATTACTCTTCAGCAGTGGGAAGCAAGAAGGTGCTTAAAACATCAATGTAGGCCTGTGCTGTAATAGTGCCACGCGAAACAACAAGGGGTTCAAGCCCCCTCCATGAAAAACACGACCACACCATAACACCACCACCTCCGGAGTTTACTGTTGGCACTACACACGCTGGCAAATGACGTCCACCGGGCATTCGCCATACCAACACCCTGCCATCGGACCACCACATTGTGTACCGTGATTTTCGACACTCCACACAACTTTTTCCACTGTTCAATCGCCCAATGTTTACACACCTTACACCAAACGAGGCGTCGTTTGGCATTTACCGGCGTGATGTGTGGCTTATGAGCAGCCGATCGACCATGAAATTCAAGTTTTATCAAATGGTTCAAATGGCTCTGAGCACTATGCGACTTAACTTCGGAGGTCATCAGTCACCTAGAACTTAGAACTAATTAAACCTAACTAACCTAAGGAGATCACTCACATCCATGCCCGAGGCAGGATTCGAACCCGCGACCGTAGCGGTCGCTCGGCTCCAGACTGTAGCACCCAGAACCGCACGGCCACTCCGGCCGGCCAAGTTTTATCACTTCCCACCTAACTGTAATATTACTTGCAGAGGATCCTGATGCAGTTTGGAATTCCTGTGTGATGGTCTGGATAGATGTCTGCCTGTTACACATTACGAAGCTTTCAAACTGTCGGCGGTCTCTGTCAGTCAACAGAAGAGGTCGGCCTGTACGGTTTTGTGCTGTACGTGTCTCTTCACGTTTCCACTTCACTACCACATCGGAAACAGTGGACCTAGGGATGTTTAGGAATGTGGATATATCGCGTAGAGACGTATGACACCAAATCACCTGACCGCGTTCGAAGTCCGTAAGTTCCGTGGAGCGCCTCATTCTGCTCTCCCACGATACCTAATGACTACTGAAGTCTCTGATATGGAATACCTGGCTGTAGGTGGCAGAACAATGTACCTAATATGTAAAACTTTTTTTGCGGAGGGGGGGGGGGGGGGAGGCGGGTGTCTGGATACTTTTGATCACAAATGTTCAAATGTTTGTGAATTCGTAAGGGACCAAACTGCTGAGGTAATCGGTCCCTAGACTTACTCACTACTTAAACTAACTTATGGTAGGAACAACACGCACACCCATACCCGAGGGACGACTCGAACCTCCGGCGGGAGGGGCTGCGCAATCCGTGACATGGTGCCTCAAACCCCACGGCCACTCCTCGCGGCTTTTGATCACACAGTTTATTTATAATGAAGTAGTGTCTGAAAATATGCAGGACCATTCACTCATATCTTGAGAATATATCAAAGTGGTGCCTTTATTCCCCAAACATGTAAAATTGTGACTTCACAAAATGCAGAAAAGAAGCACGCTGTGACTACAAGATCAGTGTCACGGAACGGTCAGCCCGTACAAATACCTGGGTGTAACGATTCTGAGGCATATAAAGTAACAATTACATAGTCTCAGGCGTAGTTGACACAGCTGACACATTTCGACTTGGTTGGAGACGATAAAAAAATCAAGAACGAGTTTTGAGTGACGCATCTAAGAATATACTTCAGCCCACTACATATTGCTCCCGTACGGATTGTGAGGCCAAGATTGGACTAACAACTTGGCCTCATACTTATATGGAACTGGAAGCAGCCCTTACTGACTTGTGCAATGGGGATTACCTTCTACTACGCACGTCCCAGTGGTTTTCAAGCTATAGAGACAGATGTCAGCTCAGCGGAATCTTCCATGTAAGTTTTCGCTATGAACGCACGAATGTCTTACGGTACCCTTCTTTCGTCACACTGCGTACGTGTTACGAGGGAGCTGCACCACTTTTGTAACCACGTAAGTGGTAGTGAGGCCAGTGAGGGACGAAGTGTGATCCAGTGGAAGCGACTACCAGCCTGCGGCAGCAACGCCGCGTCCAATGCCGTTCTAATCGACTCCGCCGGCTCCTATAAGCGGTCAAACGAGTTGAAAGCTGGCGGAATGCCGGTTACATATTTCAGCAGTCTGCCAAGAAAATTGCCCTTAGTTAGGTGCTATTTTCTTTGCTCCACCTGGAGCGTTTCGTGGAGAACAGCGGAAGCGAAACCAGTATTCAGGAAAGAGCAGCGCGGTGACGGACGCGGCTGCACATGCACGCAATAGTGTCCCGAACATCTCTGACTCCCCGGAGACTCACTTCACATCTGTTTATTAACCCCAATCAAAGAGTGTAATGTATGTATGATTTTACTGTTGTAGCCAATATGATCATTGTAATTATAGTCTGTAACATTTCACCTAATTGTTATCAATAAGTATGAAGTTTAAGCCATTTTAACATTTCACCTGATTGTATAAACGAGTACGAATGTTTGCTGTTTTAACTTGTCAGAATTGGATTTATATACCACCTGAAGTACGCACACATATATTTGACACCTCAAAACAAACACCGCCAAATGCTTAAAGCAATTATTCTGTAATAATATTGTTATGATGTATATTCTTTGCACTTTGCGATTATGTCTTCACTTCTGCTATACGAACCTTGCACCCAGCTGATTCCAGACGCCATATTTGTTTACAAATGTGGCAGTATACATGTGATGTGTTACGACAGCAAAAGGAACCTGTGATCACTGAAGGTACTGTGGTTTACTTATTTAATGTTTACCATTAGATATCAGTTTAATTTTTCGTCAAAAGTAATCCTAAACCATATTCTGAAATAGCGTCTCGTTTCTCCACTAGGCAGTGCCACAAGTTCCTCCAAAACTCGTAACACAACACATACACAAATGTAATACTTACTAATGTAAATCCACTCGATGATGGAGCTTTAAACCTTCGAAACGCGTCGTGGAAATAAATAAAATGGTGACTGGTAACAGTAAACTTGTTGTTTCATTTAACACACTGCAAAATCTTGTGAAATTTATTGTACGTGATACATCAAACCACAAGACTACCTAAAGATAAGAAATTTACAGAAAAATCAAAACATTATAAAAAATCTGACCATAGTGACTTACATCGCCACCAGAGTGCAAAAGGCATTTTGCATATCTCTTGATCATTGTCAGAAATCCGTTTTCCAACATTTATACTCGTAGATGCTTTTCTCCGTACCGGTGTAGCTGAAGGGACTTGTGGTTACGTATCGACAGCAGCTTTGAATGGTTTAACTCTACTCACATGAACAGCCGATTTTCTTGTCAGAAACCGAACTTTAACGTTTATTCATGAACTCATTTCAATGACTTGGTATGAGCTGTAGTATCTTGTAAAAAACTTCTTGGTTTAACATTTAGGCGTATATGATTTTGTTAACAATACCCACTGACCAACTCTGTTTTGTGACAATTTCCACACAAATTGCCCCACCTGTTTAGTGATGGCTTATTTATCTTTTTTTCATAAATCACCCCACACGATAAAAGGTTGGTACTAATGTGAATTTAAATTTTTCACTGAAAATATGGTTCCCGGGTTCGATTCCCGGCGGGGTCAGGGATTTTCTCTGCCTCGTGATGGCTGGGTATTGTGTGCTGTCCTTAGGTTAGTTAGGTTTAATTAGTTCTAAGTTCTAGGGGACTGATGACCATAGATGTTAAGTCCCATAGTGCTCAGAGCCATTTGAACCATTTTTGAACTGAAAATATGAATTCTAGGTATGTGTCCCAGTTGTTGTTTTGGCTAGTGAGATAGTGGCTTAGCATTTTGGAAACAGTCGTATGTACTCTCTCTGTACATGATAAAAGGTTGGTACTAATGTGAATTTAAATTTTTCACTGAAAATATGAATTCTAGGTATGTGTCCCAGTTGATGTTTTGGCTAGTGAGACAGTGGCTTAGCATTTTGGAAACAGTCCTATGCACTCTCTCTGTCTGACCATTTCCTTGTGGATTAAAAGGGCTTGTTCGTAATTTTCCAGTGCGAAGCAAATGACATAACTGCTTTCTCATCTCCAATATGAAATTTGTACCCTGATCTGTTATTACGGTATCCGGTATGCAGAATTTAAGGATGCAGTCATTTACCTGATCTTGTGCTATTGTGTTAGTTTGTTTGTCAGAAACTGCTATTATTTCAATGTATACTGAAAAAGTCTCAGTTTTCCATTAATATTTTTCAGTGACTCTTCTCTGTATAGCTCTGAGGCTATCATGATCTGCTAAAATTTGGTTATGTGCTTATAGCAAAAAGATGGTCCCTGGTTGCTGCTGTAACCTCTATACATGTACCTCACTTGATGAACCTGCAGAACAAGCCTTCATGCTTCACAAACTGCAGCTATAGTCTGAATACCTGACAGTCTATGTCAGCTGCTTGTTCCTCCTGCCACTGAGCCACACTCTTACCTAGTATCAGCGGTATTCCGATTTCTCTGCTCAATGTATCCACGTTTGTATGCTTTTTCTCTGGTTTATGGACTACCTTATAACAAAATTCACTGCGTATGAGCACCATACAATTTTGTGAGTGGCTGTTCACTGGCATAACAATGAATGGCTTCGTCATGGATCTGTTCCTTATGTCTGATGAAGCCACGTTTCACCTGAGTGGTTATGTCAATTCACAGAATCACATGTTATGGGCAGCGGAGAATCGACCTAACTTCCACGAAACACCACTGCACAAGCAGAAGATTGGGGTTTGGTGTGCAGTGTCTGGGCGCCGCATTATTAGTCCCATCTTCTTTCATCAGACGCTGACTTCGGTGCGTTACATTGCAAACATTTTGAAGTCAATTGTGGCAGCATTAACGGAGGAGGAAAATAGCTACAGTTACTTCCAACAGGATGGAGCGACTGCCCATACAGTCGTCCGAACCTTGGAGCACATTCACAGTCTTCACTCCTGACAGATTTGTTATTAGAGGCCAGTTTGGTCGCAGCCCTAGGTGACCACGAGGTCACCTAATCTGGCAGTGTACGATTACTTAACGTGAGGATCCTTCAGGTCTAATGTGTATCGCAACAACGCTCATGGTCTTCATGAACTGCAACAGAGCAATTCGGATGAGAGTGCAGAAATTCCAGCAATCCAGCTTGGATCCGCTTTCAGCAGCTTGCTGATCGGGGTCAAAACTTACCAACAGATGAATGGTAGTCACTTTAAACACCTGCTATAGTCAGGCTAGTACTGTATTTTCTTTCCTCTGGTGTGTTTCTTTGTATCTTGGAACTCTCTTCTCCAGGCCACTTTTATTTTCCCCAGACAGTACAAAGAGCGAAAGGGCTATCTACAGCTCGTACAAACCATTCTGCAATTATAAAAGTCGAAGATATCCCCATGCATATTCAGTCTGACAATGAAGAAGCAGTAAATCAAAGCAAGGAAGAAATTTGGAAAGGGAATTAGGTCCTAGGGAGAAGAAATAAGAAATCTGAGGTTTTTCGATGAATCTTAATCCTCGTAGAGACGGGAAAGGACCTGCAAGATGAAGGGAATGGATAATGAGTTGGAAAGAGTTTATAAATGGACATCAACAAAAGCAAGGTCATTGGTAATACAACATAGTCGAATTGTATCAGGCTATGCGGAGTGAATTAGACTAGAAAATGAGAAACTAGAAGCAGTCAACGAGATTAGCAGTTTCGTCAGGAAAATAACTAACAATGGTGGAAGTAGAGAGGATATAAATTGCAGGCTGGCAACAGTAAGGAAAGAGTTTTCCAAAAAGAAAATATTGTTAGCATCTAATGTAGGTCTGTTTGTTAGGAATTCTTTTTTGGAGGAATTTCTGTGGAACGTATCCCTGCACAGGTGAAACGTTGACCACAAACAGTTTAAACAAGCAGCGAATAGGAACTTTTGAAATGTTGTTCTATGGAAGACTGCTGAAAATTACATGGACAAATCTAATAACTAATGAAGAGGCTATAAACGGAACTGGTGACATTAGAAATTTATGGTACTGCATGGCTAGGAGAGAGAACTGGTTGACAGGACATATCCTCAGGCATCTTGAAATAGTCTTTGGTAATGAAAGGAAGTGTAAGTGAAAAAACTGCAGAGAGAGAACAAGACTTGACTAAAGTTAGTAGGTTCAAATGAGTGAAGGGTGTATTAGTTATTTAAGAATAAAGTGGCTTGCACAGGACGGACTAGCGCGGGGACTGGCTCGTCTTCGGTCTGAAGACCAGAACAACAACAACAACAACAAGAGTAACAACAACATCAACACAACAAAGGTTATTACTAACTGTATCCGCAGGTATCTATATCCGCTCAGACATCTACCGAGCACTTCCAAATTAAATGGGTCACATAAGTACACAAGAAAGGAAATGGATGTAATCCTCTGAGTTACAGACTCGTATAGCTTATGTCGATTTGCAGTAAGATTTTGGACCACTACGAACATTACGAATTACTTCGAAGAAAACAATGTATTGAGTCGTATACAGTACGGACTGAGAAAATGTCGTTCTTGCGGAACACAAGTAGGTCTTTATAAACACGAAGTAATCGATGCTGTAGAAATGAGACCTGACATTGATTCCATACTTTTAGATTTCCATAGGGCTTTTGACACCGTTCCTCAGAAATGGCTTCTAGCCAAACTGCGTGCCTATAGGCCATCGTCTCAGTTGTGCGACTAGATTTGTGAATTCCTGTCATGAAGGTCATAGTTCATAGTAACTGACGGAAAGTAATCGAGTAAAATAGAACATGGATTCCGCAAACAGAGATCCTGCGAGACTCAGCTCGCTCTGTTCCTCCATGAGATCCACGGCGCAGTGGACAACGGTGCTCAGGCTGATGCCGTGTTCCTCGATTTCAGGAAGGCATGTGGCACCGTCCAGCATTGCCGTTCAATGAAAAAAATTCGAGCTTACTCAGTATTGGAGCAGACTTGCGATTGGATTCGAGACTTTTCTTGCAAATAGAACTCAAGACCTCGCTCTTAACGGAACAAAATCGACAGATGTAAAGGTAATATCCGAAGTACCCCAGGGAAGTGTGATACGATCGTTGCTGTTTACAATATACATAAACTATCTACTAGAAAGCGTCGGATGCCCTTTAAGGCTATTCGCAGTTGATGCAGTTGTCTATACCGAAGTAGCAAGGCCAGAAGATAGTAAGAAGTTGCAGAACGACCTGCAGAGAATTGATAATTGCTGCAGGGTCTGGCAGTTGATCCTAAACGTAAATAAATGTAACATACTGCGCAAACATAGGAAAAGAAATCAACTACTGTACAGCTACACTACTGATGACAAACAGCTGGAGACAGCGTCTGCAGTAAAATATCTACGCGTAACTATCCAGAGCGACCTTAAGTGGAATGACCACATAAAACAGGTAGTGGGAAAAGTAGATACCAGACTCAGACTCGTCGGAAGACGCTTAAGGAAATGTAGCTCATCCACGAAATAAGTGGCTTATAAGGCGCTTGTTCGCCCGATTCTTGAGTATTGTTCATCTATCTGGCATCCATATCAGGTAGGACTGATAGAGGAGACAGAGAAGATCCAAAGAGCGGCGCGTTTCGTCACGGGTTCGTTTATCTGACGAGAGAGCGTTACGGGGATGCTAAACAAACTCCACTGGCAGACGTTACAAGAGAGGCGTTGTGCATCAAGGAGAGATTAGCTACTGAAATTTCGGGACAGCACTATTTAGAAGGAGTCGGACAACATATTACTTCCTCCCACATACATCTCGCGTTTTGACCACGAGGAGAAAATTCGAGAAATTAAAGCCAATAAGATGCTTACCGACAATCATTCTTCCCACGCACTATTCGCGAGTGGAGCAGGGTTGGAGGGATGAGATAGTGGTAGCAAAAGTACCCTCCGTCACACACCATTAGGTGGCTTGCGGAGTATGATGTAGATGTATACGTGATATCTGCCGCTCCCCAGCTAAGTGTTACAGATTTAGACAAGATGTCTGTATGGTGCAAAATGTTAGTTTTCACTTTAAATAATGAAAACTGTGACGTCACCAACAGGAGTGATAAAAGAAATCTGTTGAATTTTGGTTAGACGATAAATCACTCAAATCTGAAGGTTGTCAATTCAGACAAAAACGTCGTGATTATAGTTACGAACAATTTCTTCAGTTGGAAGGCTCACGTAGAAACTGTGGGGAAGGCAAACTAAAGACTGCGTTTTATAGACAGAGCACTTAGAAGATGCAACAAATCTACAAAAGATATTGCCCACACTACGCTTGTGCGTCATTTTCTGGAGTATGGCTGGTATATATAGGCTCCTTACCACATAGCATTCACGGAGGAAATCGAAAATGTTCAGGGAAGGACAGCTCGTTTTGTATTATAGCGAAATAGGAGAGAGAGTGTCAAGAACATAATACGCTAGTTGGGGGTGACAATCATCAAAATAAAGGCGTTTTTCGAAGCAGCGAGATCTTTTCACGAAATTTCAATCACTTACTTTCGTCTCTCAGTGAGAAAATATTTTGGTAACACCCACCTACGTAGGGAGAAATAACCATGGTAAAAATAAGAGAAATTAAAGACGACACGGAAAGATTTGTGTTTGCTTTCTCGGTCGCTGTTCGGGTGTGGAACGGTAGACAAATATTGTGAAAGTCGTTCGACGAACCCTCTCCAGGCACTTAAATGAGAACTGCATGGTAGTTATGCAGATGTAGATGTAGAGTTAGGTGTGGATTTAGATACGATTTCGGCGTTCGTGCGATGAGTGTAAGGAGGAAATTAGTTGCCGAGTGAACCGGTCTAATGCGTAATTTCAAAGAATACTCTTGCGGTGAGAGAGATGCGACAAGGTGGTGCGGCTGTGACCTTTGTGTTTCTTTGTTTTAGTTGGTTGGGAAGAGGCTGCGAACAGTGACGGGGCTAACTAAGGAGAGGCGGTGACAACCCCCGCAAGATCGATGGCTGGCCGGCCTCCCCCTGCGGCTGGAGCAGACAGCCAGGGCACAGACAAAGCGACGTCTTCCCCACACACCACACACTCCTTTGTTCCTCCTCCTCCACCACTATCCGCTATTCTCCTCAGCGACTGTCTTTCACTACTAAAGTGGGAAACACAGCTGACCTCATTGAACTATTAACAGAGCTTTTATTTCAGCCAACAAGATTTGGGGCATTCACTCTCTCTCTTATACTTAACCAGACATTTTTAACAGTTTACAACAAAACATGAGTAGTGCATGAATATTACATAATTATAATATTAGATACAGTAATCATTACAAATTGCACCGTAAATTGTCAGTAAACAGCCACAATTTGACAATACTTCCATAAAAACTGAAAAACAACTTCTGAAAAAAATCTTGTTGTACAAATACCTAAAAAAACTGGCCTCAAAATTTTAGTCGGAATGAAATTAAATTTATGATTAATATAAAAAATTGTTCAAAGTATGTTCAAACACAAAAAGCTAAAACAAATAGCTAAAAACAGACTGAGTTAGTATATTCGAATATCGTGCAGAAACCATACAGCAAAATAGATTGGGAAAACTTGCAGTAGTTGTAAGAATTAGTCAAATAAGAGGACATACGTTTTAACTAGGGCTCACAACATCAAGAAATACACCTCTTGAAATAGAAAACTACAATAATAGGAACAGAATTTTTAAATTTGTGCAAATACCATACAATGAACTTCCTGTATATGCTTGAAAGGTACAAACTACAGAAGCTTACATAACGGGAAGTCACGCGGAGATCTACCAAAATATGCAGACAATATCGGAAATAACAGAAAAACTTTGGTTAAACATCTCTGAATACATTTACCAAATAAATGACAACTAGCTTACGAAACAAGTATCCCTATTTTTATGGAGAAAGGAATCAGCAACAGGAGTGATTACAGAAATAGGAACTTTAAGAAAACAATATCAAAGAAGCTTTTTTTAAGAATAAAATACCAAATTTAGAACAATTTCAAGACAAAATATATTAGGAACAAAATGGTGAGAAGAATGGACAAGACGAAGGAATACTGGAAAAAATTGAATGAAAAAGAAGAATAGAGGTTGTTATGTAATCAAAATGTAAGATAAAGATAGGTATGCCAATAAACACATGGTATTTCAGATATATCAAACGATTATGTTCTGTAATTTGCTCGTTACGGTTTATTGGAATATGATTTAATAGAAACTTTTGTGAGCATTGTAGAAGGAATTAAATCTGGAGATAAAGTTTTCTGATCTGTAGAAAAATAAGAAATAATCCGTTAAGGCTGGCAGAAGAAATAAAGGTAAACACAGAAATAGTTAGAGATGAGGAAAGCAAAGATAGTTTTCATCATGTGGCCCAAACACTGGTTCACTGTAGGACAGAAAGAAAACAGCTGAAATATGCCGAGAGTGCGGCTACGTCGATGTTAATAAACAGAGTTTTTTACATAAAACGCAGAATACTCCCTAGTTTGTTCCAGGCTCATATGTGTCATGACATTCGATGGGGTTTCCGAGACTCAACGCAACGGCATGAAGCCAAATCTTGCCAGGTAACGTAAACTTACATCTTGTAAATTAGAAAGAACGCCCACTGATTAACAGACATCTCTATGACTCTAAATCTACAGTCACCTTACTTAAGAAGCCAAGAAATGGATTATCACATCATCCAGTAGCCTACCAGATGGTGGTCAATATCGTCCGGTGAAATAAAGGGCGACATAACTTCGCAGTTTGTTGGATAAAAGCAAATTCACTGTGTTAACATATCGAGCAATAAAACAGATGAAGCCCTGGGGAAGAAACCCCTTTAAGACGGCAAAGAAAAAAGTAAACCAGTACCTTCGCAAGACTTTATCCACAGTATAAGCATCTCGTTAGAAAAGTGTGGAGAGCCTCGCAAACGTCAAGGGGAATACAAAATCAATCTGACTTCAGTATCAATGGTTCAGTTGCAGACAGGAAGTCTTAGTCATTACATGCTGTATGATGTTTAATTACGGTCGATTCGACGAAAACAACCATTACATCAACAGCATATCGTTTCTTCTTTGAGAATGTACTTAAGAGGAAGACCTACATCATATTTTCTTTGGTTGCGTATGTAATGAAGACATAAACACCGTACTTCGATACAACAGTCGTCCTTAATGTCAGTTGCCAACCTCATTACTTGTTACCATGAAAAGATATTTTAACATACAGATCACTATGCATCTCCTTAGTCAAAATAAAATAACGGTACAACAGTCGTTCATGGAAAATAAAGCAGTGATTTTAAGGCTGGAATCTGAGTGTAATCATATTTGCGATGTATGTGCAGTAATTATTAGGCAACTATAAGTCTGTACCATATAAATTTATTTCCTTCAAGTCTATGACGTATGTAGGTGACGGAAACATCGTTCTTGTGCAACGCAGCTAGCTCTTTATTCGCACGAAGTAATGGCCGCTATCGACAGGGGATCTCAAGTTGATTCCGTATTTCTAGATTTCCGGAAAGCTTTTGACACCGTTCCTCACAAGCGACTTCTAATCAAGCTGCGGGCCTATGGGGTATCGTCTCAGTTGTGCGACTGGATTCGTGATTTCCTGTCAGGAAGGTCGCAGTTCGTAGTAATAGACGGCAAACCATCGAGTAAAACTGAAGTGATATCAGGTGTTCCCCAGGGAAGCGTCCTGGGACCTCTGCTGTTCCTGATCTATATAAATGACCTGGGTGACAATCTGAGCAGTTCTCTTAGGTTCTTCGCAGATGATGCTGTAATCTACCGTCTAGTAAGGTCATCCGAAGACCAGTATCAGTTGCAAAGCGATTTAGAAAAGATTGCTGTATGGTGTGGCAGGTGGCAGTTGACGCTAAATAACGAAAAGTGAGAGGTGATCCACATGAGTTCCAAAAGAAATCCGTTGGAATTCGATTACTCGATAAATAGTACAATTCTCAAGGCTGTCAATTCAACTAAGTACCTGGGTGTAAAAATTACGAACAACTTCAGTTGGAAAGACCACATAGATAATATTGTGGGGAAGGCGAGCCAAAGGTTGCGTTTCATTGGCAGGACACTTAGAAGATGCAACAAGTCCACTAAAGAGACAGCTTACACTACACTCGTTCGTCCTCTGTTAGAATATTGCTGCACGGTGTGGGATCCTTACCAGGTGGGATTGACGGAGGACATCGAAAGGGTGCAAAAAAGGGCAGCTCCTTTTGTATTAACACGTAATAGGGGAGAGAGTGTGGCAGATATGATACGCGAATTGGGATGGAAGTCATTAAAGCAAAGACGTTTTTCGTCGCGGCGAGATCTATTTACGAAACTTCAGTCACCAACTTTCTCTTCCGAATGCGAAAATATTTTGTTGAGCCCAACCTACATAGGTAGGAATGATCATCAAAATAAAATAAGAGAAATCAGAGCTCGAACAGAAAGGTTTAGGTGTTCGTTTTTCCCGTGCGCTGTTGGGGAGTGGAATGGTAGAGATATAGTATGATTGTGGTTCGATGAACCCTGTGCCAAGCACTTAAACGTGAATTGCAGAGTAGTCATGTAGATGTAGATGTAAATCTGAAAGGAAACAAAATATTTTAAAAATTGTATAATGTCCAGGGCGACAAACCCGTCTAGTTGCAATAACAATAGTCATAAAAAGAGGAAGTTACTTCAACATCTTGGTGGATACATTAGTGGAATATTAATTGATAATTATCTGTTCATTAGTTTAGTTTGTCGGTCATGTAAGAAACAAGATAAACACACAGTCATATGTAGCTTTCTCTCATTTATTATTTACCCTTTTAGATTCAGATAGATATTTTTCATCAGTTATTGTTTCTAGTAAGACGTCAGCCGCTCATTTGAATGAAGTTGTCTGTTTTTCGTCTCGGAAAATACCACAAGTCACTACAGCTCCCCTGAAGAGGTTTCGCCTTTGTATATGTTAAGGTTGTATGCCCATGCCCTATAGTTTTATTTTTGACGTTCATGTACCAGTGTATTCATGTTATCTCTTTCGAGTTGAAAATTTTGAAGATGCATGTTGTCCATTTGGAGGCATTCATTCTTCGTGTTTAGCTATTAAACTGTAATCTGCGTTGTTGCATTGTGCCTATATTTTTTCCTATTTCAAAATACATTTCTTGTTTCTATTTTTCACAGTTTTTAAACAGATTCAACACTTGTTTATCGCTTAAGATCTTCTGTTTTTGCTCTAAATCCGCTTGTAATACTCAGATAAACTTAGACTCACAGCGTTCATGACAGTTGTACTGCATGGACATGCACTTCCTGTTGTAAAGTTCCCCGTAGTTTGGAAAGCTATTTCCATTTTCCTGGCTCTCTCTTCAAGGTTTCTTTAACTAGTTTATGTGCTATAGTCAATTCATCCAGGTATTTTAGCCTATTCATTTATTCTCTTACTCCATATCTGGTTTTTAACTGTACTGAATTGTCACTACAATTTCAAGATGCAAACTAGACAATTTCCCCTAACTAAGCCGCGCGGGGTAGCCGCGCGGTCTTAGGGTGCCTTGCCACAGTTCCCGCGGCTCTCCCCGTCGGAGGTTCGAGTCCTCCCTCGAGCATGGGTGTGTGTGTTTCCTTAGCGCAAGATATTTTAAGTTAGATTAAGTAGTTTGTATGCCTAGGGACCGATGACTTCAGAATTTTGGTCCCATAGGAACTTACCACAACCCCCTAACTACCGAATTTATAACCTAGATACAAGATTAAACACAATGAAATCCTATCAGAATCACAAACATGAAAAATAAACCCTCAAAAGTGCAACATCGAAAGTCAAAACAACGACTGGCTCTACTAACCTGCCTTCTTGCTATTAGCACAGTGCAAGCAACTTATATCTAGTTCGTTACTTAGTTAAATGTTCTATACATCATTTTCCGCGATAGATCGTAATGATGTGGAACGATCCATTATACGTGCACATCGCAAATGAATTTGTACATAACGTTACATTCTAAAATCTCAATTTTAGAATGAATAGAAGAAGATGTCAAGGAGAAACTTTCTTAGCTTTTTGATAAAAAGCTAACTTTGCTGTCCGTCAGAAATGTTATATCACTCTGTAAGTGATCAAAAATTTTTGTTGCAGCATTGTGCACCCCTTTATGTGTTAAAGACAATCTTACTATGGAGTAATGAGTGTATTTTTTTCTTTCTAGTATTGTACTTATTTACATCGTTGTTCCTTTTGAACTGCAATGGATTATTTACAACATACGTCATGAGGGAATAAACATACTGTGAAGCAATAGTCGGAATGATGACCTCCTTAAACAGCTACCTACAAAATGATCATGGGTGAGCACCACATATTAGTCTTACAGAACGTTTTCTTTCTTAAAGTTGAATTGCTCCAGAATATTATTCCAGATGACGTTATTGAATGGAAATACACAAAATATGTCTCTCCTCCTGATTTGCAAATGTGGCTGAACTAAGTTATCCTAGAAGTTCCAAAATGTGTTTTTTTTTCGATTAAAATTCTCGTCAGTAAGGACCCATAAGATTTTTGAAGTTCCCACCCCATTTATCATTTTCTCAGTATGTGTTAAACTCATCATTTGTGTAGTACCTCTAGATGTGCAGAACTGAATATATTATGTCTTTTTAATTTTGAGGGTGAGATCATTTGCAGAATACCAGTCACTGGCAGCTTTAAGAAACTTGTTTACTATTTCTTCTGTTGACATATGTATACTTGGATTGATTACAATACTAGTGTCATCTACAAAAGAACTAATTCTGTTTGTTGTATATTAGACGGAACGTCGTTTCGTATATGATGAACAATAGTGGACCTAGGATTGAGCATTGAGGGAAATACTTACATGATTTCTCCCCAGTCAGAATAATGTCCTTGGACTACATTGGTTATATTACTAAATACAACTTTCTGCATTCTTTTGTTTAGATATGACTTTATTCATCAGTTTGCTATACAGTCAATGCCATAAAACACCAGTTTATCTAGGAGAATACTGATTCACGCAGTCAAATCCTTTAAGAGAGGCGAAAGAAAATACCAACCAGCGTTATTTTATTACTCAATGCTTGTAAAATCTGGTGAGTGAACGTGTAAGTGGCATTTTCTGCAGTGTAACCCTTCTGAAACCCAAACTGTGATTTGCTAAGGGTACTACTGTTGCTAAGGTGAGATGCTATTCTATATTATATCATCTGCTCAAAAGTTTTGGAGAATGATGTCAGCTGGCCGCTGTGGCCGAGTGGTTCTAGGCGCTTCAGTCCGGAACCGCACTGCTACTACGGCCGCAGGTTCGAATCCTGCCTCGGGCATGGATGTGTGTGATGTCCTTAGGTTAGTTAGACTTAATTAGTTCTACGTCTAGGGGACTGATGACCTCAGATGTTAACTCCCATAGTGCTTAGAGCCATTTGAATTATGCCAGCAGTGAAACAGGACTGTAGTTATTGACATCTCTCTTATCACCTTTCTTAAAGAGGGGTTTAACAATGACATATTTCGCTCTCTGGAAAAATGTCTTGACTTAGTGATGCATTACATGTTTCAGCTAAGACTGGGCCTATTACCTAAAAAAAAAAAATTTAGTGCTCTATTGGTAACACCTTCATAACCAGATGAGCTTTTAATGTTGGAAATTATATAACTTTCTTCATTTCAAAAGGAGTAGTTGGTGATACATTCATATGATTGAATTTTATGATTTTGGTCTTGAATTCTTCGTCCCTATGCTTTCTACTATATTTAAAAATCATTATTATTAGATATACCTGTCGTGAAGTTATTCATTATTCTAACTGATTTTCACTGAGGAGTATCCATACTGTAAGGCGTTGTGTTGTTATCCCAAGCAACTGTGCATCATGATCAGAGAGAGCGTATGTTGCTGGGTAAACAGTTGTTTTCTTACTCTGAACCTCATTAAAGAAAACATTATCAGTTAGGGCCCTACTGTCTTTATCCGCTCGTGTTGGAACGTTAGTTACTTAGTCCAAATTATAAGCTCCAAATAAGGTTGCCAGATCAATTTTCCTATCAGAATCCTTTAGAAAATTTACACTGAAGTCATCACAGACTTAACTGCTATAGATAGCACCGTACGAAATCCAGATTCCTCAAAAATAGATCAAAATTTCCCGGTGGTGATGTATATACACTTGCAATTAAAAGTGAACTATTTTTCAGCATTAATTCACAAACACTCATTTCTGTATGCTAATCACTACAAAATCTGTTCGTCTCAATGATTTTCAGCTTGTGTTCTGTCTTAATGTATGTAACAACTCTTTTTCCTATGTTATTTCTAGATGAGTAAACTGCAATGTGTAATCTTTTCTGTGTAACTTACCCAACAGTGTGGTTACATGTTGCTCTAACTTATTACTCTGTCCTCTAATATTTTAATGAAATAAGCTAATCTTACCATTCTGTGCATTATTAAGCATTTTGTGGGGCTCTTCTGTTATTTTCACATCTTTAAAAACAGGTTGCCTGAATCCCGATTCTAAACTAAAAAAGATGCCCCCCTGACATCAGTAACCATAGATATCTTAATATGCGTGATGGTCCCCCCCCCCCCCCCCTGTATATTATCTACAAAAAGCTCAGTCAACTTATTTTTCCCACTCTTATTCAGGTGTAGACATGTCCATTATATTCCATCTCCCAATTGTAGGAACTGGCATTGCACTCTCGAGATTTCAGTTCAGTGGGCAGCAGCCTGGTCAATGGAGCTTGACTCGCTGCAGCGTTTACACAGGGGCAGTCATGGCGTTGCAGGACCTCCACAAAACTCACACTTGTTGTGTGTGGTTGTTACTCCTAGGTCATGCAGGTCACCCGTAATGCTGAAATTACTGTTCTTAGCCAGGGTGTTCCCTGATCCACCAACTATAATAACCTCATCCCCTTTGCCAAAACATTTGCACAGATTCCCTTTGTCCTCTGTCACCTATATATGGCTAGCATTTGGCTTCACAATACCTGGTACCCAGTCCCTAATATGTCCTGTACCATCTGGCCTTCAACCTTCCCATGACTACTACCTAGCAGCAATACTCTTTTCTTCCTGATCTCTTTCCGTACCGACCTACATTGAGTTTCTTTGCGGGAAGCGTGTTGCAACCTACTGTGACCTACAGCAGGATGAGGCTCCTCCCCTTCTACTTCAGGTACCAAGTCAACTTTATTCTATACTCTTAGCTCAAATGTAGATGAAGTTGAAGACCTCTTCTCCTTTCGCCAATTGCTTGTTATCTTTACCCATTTTCCAAGATTTTTTCCCCCTTCAACCTATCTAGTTCAAATTTCGAGTGATGTAATTCAGCCTGAAGGGCAAAATTCTTTGCCTCCTGCTCAGCGATTCTGTTGTCTCTTTTTGCAAAGCCTACAGTTCCATCGCAGAGCATAGCTAAGTTCTTCATTCAGTTCCCCGCTTCAGTCACCCCAGTGAAATTCCAACATACTGTCTATACATACCACTCCCTCTTTGATTGTCCTACGACAACATCCAATATTATCACATATTGTAACACCGATTAAACGCTTAAAAATGGCATTAAATCACTTAACACTACATAAATTTTCGTAATTTATGACCCTGAAAAATTAGGCCTACAGGTTAGTGCTTCAGGTGTAAGAAATAATGTAAAATTTATTTATTTCCGCTTACATCAAGAACTTAGCACTCACTCAACTGCAGTATTCGTTAAATTATCTTACAACAGAATGTAACCTAATTGTGCACAACCAATTAGTACAAAGGATTCTAGATCAAACACATTAAGACTTAAGCTTCTTTCTGGAAATGTGAAGTTAACAGTGAATGGACACGATCAAATTAAATTGTGGGAAAGAAACACAATATAGTTAAGTGGGATTGTCTAAGCTAATTGTGCCAAAACGTAAAAAAAATTCTACTACACCCCGATTTTACGATCTTCTCGCGTTTTCTGGACTAATACGTAAAGGAAAGTGATACCTTTAATAGGAAGCTTAAAATGCGCACTGATACACATATTTAACGAGTAATTTGTGCTAACAGTTATTACAACTAAATAACTTATCTCTACGCGAGCGCAAAAACTCGGGTACCTCGCCTGGTGCAGGGCTGCCTTAAATTCTTTAAGCTGTTAATTATTGTGGTATTCAGTTACACTTTTGAGGTTTAAATGTGATCAATACTCAAGTGATTCAAATACTATATGATAAACTCTTATGTACTGACCAACAAAAAACACGACGAAAGTCATAGAACAGCCAGTAATCGCAAGTTTTCCAGCTAATATGCGATGAAATCCTATTTGTTGATCAAAAAAGTGACTACATATATCACAGGATTCCAGGTTTCGAAAATCCTGGCTAAGGGTCGACAGAGTCCTATGTGAGCTGGCAGCTGAGGTGTGTACCGTACCACTAAGATGCTATAGATCCAATCCCTGGACACATGTAGGGAAGGAAATCTCCCCATAATATCACGCAAACTTAAAAGAGACAGTGTTACACGATAGATAACTTCTTATTAAATGCAAATTACTGGGGGTGGCCCAGTTAAAGTTGAAAGTATAGGTACCACACCTCACACAGGCATACTAATGAGGGGATCCATCAAACTATGAAAGGAAACTAGTGCTCACTATAATAAATTTGTTTACTGCCATAACAAATCAAACAAAATAAATTACTCACTGACTCTAGTATAGAAACATTTAATATAGCGACAACGGATTGCAAATAAAAACTGTGATCTTGGCACAGGTTGGTGGGTACATTACAGGACGATATGAAGCTATTCCCCCGAATACGGCCAAAGATTGTGAAAAAGGTTAGTGATTTTAGAAAACGGTCCCTGGAAAAGCATCAATAAACACCAATACTTCTGCGAAAGTGCATGATGGGTGCAAGTAGCTTAAATGTGTGAAATGAAACCCTGACGCAAATTAGCTAGCTTCGTGCCCCCTTGTCTCTGCTATTATATTGATGGCGCATGCTTACGTTTCTTAAGCTGTGGAAGTATAGAAGATGGCTGCAGCAGTGGCTGAAAATTCTATGATGAGCTCGGTCTCAGTACTATGCTGTAGGTTGGAGACATCTCTCCCTTCTGCAACTCTGCCGCAAACCCTGGAAGAAGTATCGTCTGTGGTGCCCACCAAAGCAAGTGTGTTCTCTACAGTTTCACTGACGCAAGAGTGACCTGACCGTATACTACGACACTTAGCTGGTTTTGCCCACATTGGAATCTCAGCGCCCAATGCAGCAGACCTTGCGAGTTCCGACCTATAATAATTTTCTAAACACAGTTAATAATATCCAACTCATGCAGATTTTGTCATGGTAGCCAAAATGGTACAGCACAGGAGAGAATGCAGAAATTGTGTAACACTGAATGACAGATTTCCAGCCATGGCCTACCAAAGGCCTTGATTCTTACACATGTGGACACTCGCCGCTTCTAGTGATGTAATTAGTGCGAGCCAGTCACAGAACACTTTACTAGGATCTTAACAAACATTCCAGGATGGTGCAGCGGTGTTCAAAGGCTGGTCCCACTCTCCAAGGCTCTGTTTTTTCACGTGTCCCCCAGATATTATGAAGCAAAAACGGATTCCATTTCGCTTCTCGGAGAATGCAGTTTTTATTGTACGCAGCACGGCCTCTTCAATGCTGTTGCTGTGCGGACACAGCAGACTGCAGTTCCCTGTTCTGTACCTGCCAGAGACGATATTCTAAGCTAAATTAAATTCCACTCGAACAGGCCATGAAGGCCCAACGGTACGTACCGGCCGCCGTGTCATCCTGAGCCCACAGGCGTCACTGGATGCGGATATAGAGGGGCATGTGTTCAGCACACGGCTCTCCCGGCCGTACGTCAGTTTACGAGACCAGAGCCGCTACTTCTCAATCAAGCAGCTCCTCAGTTTGCCTCATAAGGGCTTCGTGCAGTCTGCTTGCCAACAGTACTCGGCAGACCAGATGGTCACCAATCAAAGTGCTAGCCCAGCCCGACAGCAATTAACTTCGGTGATCTGACGTGAACCGGCGTTACCACTGCAGCAAGGCCGTTAGTTAAAGACGATATTCAGCACCAAATAACGTTACGGCGCCCCTTTTTTCTCTAAGTTATCTTCCCCGTCACGAGCCAGTGAAGAAGCCCCCAGGCTGCAGAAAAAGATATCATTGACAAATACTTTTGATTCTTCGTAAACATGTATTCGATGTTTGAACTTCCTTGCACATTTTCTGAAATATATGAAGATCTCGCTTGATATGAAGTAATGGGTGACTCTTTTCTTAGCGCGGATAGCTTTGCCTGATACATATTAATCATACAAATTACTGAATAATATACATTAATCTATAACAATTTTGCAGTCAAAGACTGCATTTTACTTCGTTGTCAGACTGGTACTTGGCAGAGTCTTTGAATCTGAAATGAGTGATTACTATACACAAATAACAAGGATGTAGGCAACTGAAGATACCAGTATGATGCTAAAACGGGTCAATAATGGAAAAGAATTAACGAGTTTTCCAAATTTCACAAAAGTCGTAGACCTGAACCAATTCACTGTAATATCGATAAATTTAAGATTAATTCGCGATAATGAGCCCACGTGTACGAATGCTGATCACAGCTGGTAGTGACTGAGGGACCTCCGGCAGCGCAACGTTACGTCATGAACAGCCTGGATCCTCTGGCGACAATGTCGTGATGCCATCTTCCAACAACACAGTACTCATCCGCACATGGCACTGTGTGAGTGGTGTTGAGGACTTCCATGGCCAGCAGCATACCCGGATCAGTTCCGACAGAACACGTGTGGGACCAGCTCGGACGGCAACTATGTACCATTGAAGGTATACGGGATTTTAACGGCGAATTACAACAGTAGTGGTCAAACTTGCCTCAACAGAGGAAACAACTGATTTATGGCATCGCTCCCAACCGAATCAGTGCATGTGTACAAGCCATAGGGGGTGCAATATCTTACCGATAAGTGGGCTGTTACTACAAAGTTGTATGTAAATGTGACTCGATTTTGTAGTGACTGACACTGAAGCTCCAAAGAAACTGGGCCGGGCGGAGTGGCCGTGCAGTTCTAGGCGCTACAGTCTGGAACCGAGCGACCGCTACGGTCGCAGGTTCGAATCCTGCCTCGGGCATGAATGTGTGTAATCTCCTTAGGTTAGTTAGGTTTAATTAGTTCTAAGTTCTAGGTGACTGATGACCTCAGAAGTTAAGTCGCATAGTGCTCAGAGCCATTTGAACCAAAGAAACTGGTATAGGCATGCTTATGCAAATACAGAGATATGTAAACAGGCAGAATACGGCACTGCGGTCGGCAACGCCTATATAAGACAACAAGTGTTTAGCGCAGTCGTTAGGTCAGTTAATGCTGTTACAATGGCTGGTTATCAAGATTTAAGTGAGTTTGAACGTGGTGTTATAGGCGGCACAAGAACGATGGGACACAGCATCTCCGAGGTAGCAATGAAGTGGGAATTTTCCCGTACGACCAGTTCACGAGTGTACCGTGAATATCAGGAATCCGGTAAAATATCAACACTCCGACATCGCTGGGGCCGGAAAAAGATCCTGCAAGAACGGGACCAACGACGACTGAAGAGAATCGTTGAACGTGACAGAAGCGCACGTTTATGCAACGTGGTGCGCTCTAATGGTTTAATACAAAGACCGCTAAGATACGTTAAAATATCTCCGAAATAAATGGACTGATGAGCAGTTTTATTGTAACAAAACGTAAGGGTACTCAAACTTACAAGTACAAGATTCAGATTCAAGACAAGCAATAGGAAAATCATATTGCCATGTCACAGTTTTTGAATAAGTGAGAACTATTTTACACCACAAGAGAGGGTAACATCATTTGAGTTGGAACACAAAGAAGTGAAAAAATTATGTACGATGCTATAATCAAGTTGCACTCAACTAATCGTAAGCTGCCTGTAATCTTCCATTTTACTCAGCACAAGCATACGGCCTGGAGTGATAGTAACCGAGCAATGCCAATCTAAAATCGTCACAACAGCTAATCTTTACTACGGTACGTAAGCTAAAATGGTCTCACCTAACTGTTTTTTCACTGTAGAATCTCAGCATGAACCTTAACCATGCAAAGGCAGTCTACTCTCCAAACACGGCTCCACCAACATACATCCAAACGAACACAGAACTGCACATAGACGCCACTCGAATCGCAGGAAAAAATGGAATGGTAAATTCTCCTTTATGAAAGAAGGACCTCATCTACATCAAATGTGCTCCCTGCCGCCGTTGGATAAGCAGCTGCAGCAGCAAGTCGTATACTCCTAGCTCACTCATTTGTTACATAGTTTAATTCTTAATTTCTTTGCGTGTTTTTGGTACTTGCATTGTTTAATTCATAAATTTCTGGCGTATTATAGTATTTGAGAGTTGTAGCATCGCGTTTTAGTACTTGAATAGTGTAAAATCGCGTAATCTCCTTCCGCCGCCGAGCAGTGTGTCAGCAGTGCGCAAGTAGCAGCATTACTGCATTTACTAGGCAATCTTGTATTTTAATAACGGTTTAAATTTTGTGTCGATTTGTTTGCGCTCTCTGTAGATTAGTTCAGACGTTCTTTGCACAACAGTTTTTAGCAAGGATAGGGACTGCAACTGCTGTGTTCGGATGCAGGCTGAGTTGGCATCCCTTCGCTCCCAGCTTCAGGCAGTGTTGGCTTCGGTCATACAGCTTGAGGCTGTTGCCAATGGGCATCACTGTGGGGGTCCGGATGGGGGTTTGTCGGGGACGGCCAGCTCGTCCCACGCATCCCCCGCTCGGACTACGACTGTGGTTGCCCGGGATACTGCCCGCATTGAGGCTGATCCCTCACCTGTGGTAGAGTGGGAGGTCGTCTCAAGGTGTGGCAGGGGGCGAAAGACATTCCAGAGGGCTGAACGGGAGGCCTCTCCAGTTTGTCTGACGAACGGGTTTCAGGCTCTGTCTCAGGCTGATACTGATCTTCGGCCTGTCATGGCTCCTTGTCCTGTTCCGGAGGTTGCCCCTCAGTCTGCAAGATCTGGGCGGTCGCAGAGGGTGCGCTTTCTGGTAGTTGGGAGCTCCAACGTCAGGCGCGTAATGGGGCCCCTTAGGGATATGGCAGCAAGAGAGGGGAAGAAAACCAATGTGCACTCCGTGTGCATACCGGGGGTAGTCATTCCAGATGTGGAAAGGGTCCTTCCGGATGCCATGAAGGGTACAGGGTGCACCCATCTGCAGGTGGTCGCTCATGTCGGCACCAATGATGTGTGTCGCTATGGATCGAAGGAAATCCTCTCTGGCTTCCGGCGGCTATCTGATTTGGTGAAGACTGCCAGTCTCGCTAGCGGGATGAAAGCAGAGCTCACCATCTGCAGCATCGTCGACAGGACTGACTGCGGACCTTTGGTACAGAGCCGAGTGGAGGGTCTGAATCAGAGGCTGAGACGGTTCTGCGACCGTGTGGGCTACAGATTCCTCGACTTGCGCCATAGGGTGGTGCGGTTTCGGGTTCCGCTGGATAGGTCACGAGTCCACAACACGCAACAAGCGGCTACACGTTGGCTCTGAGCACTATGGGACTTAACATCTGTGGTCATCAGTCCCCTAGAACTTAGAACTACTTAAACCTAACTAACCTAAGGACATCACACGCATCCATGCCCGAGGCAGGATTCGAACCTGCGACCGTAGCAGTCCCGCAGCTCCGGAATGAGCGCCTGAACCGCTAGACCACCGCGGCCGGCGCGGCTACACGGGTAGCAGCGGTTGTGTGCCGTGGGCTGGGCGGTTTTTTTGGTTAGATGGCCTTGGGCAAGTACAGAAAGGGCAACAGCCTCAACGGGTGTGGGACAAAGTCAGGACATGCGGGGACCAAGCAGCAATCGGTATTGTAATTGTAAACTGTCGAAGCTGCGTTGGTAAAGTACCGGAACTTTAAGCGCTGATAGAAAGCACCGAAGCGGAAATCGTTACAGGTACAGAAAGCTGGATGAAGCCAGAGATAAATTCTGCCGAAATTTTTACAAAGGTACAGACGGTGTTTAGAAAGGATAGATTGCATGCAACTGGTCGTGGAGTGTTCGTCGCTGTTAGTAGTAGTTTATCCTGTAGTGAAGTAGAAGTGGATAGTTCCTGTGAATTACTATGGGTGGAGGTTACACTCAACAACCGAGCTAGGTTAATAATTGGCTCCTTTTACCGACCTCCCGACTCAGCAGCATTAGTGGCAGAACAACTGAGAGAAATTTTGGAATACATTTCACATAAATTTTCTCAGCATGTTATAGTCTTAGGTGGAGATTTCAATTTACCAGATATAGACTGGGACACTCAGATGTTTAGGACGGGTGGTAGGGACAGAGCATCGAGTGACATTATACTGAGTGCACTATCCGAAAATTACCTCGAGCAATTAAACAGAGAACCGACTCGTGGAGATAACATCTTGGACCTACTGATAACAAACAGACCCGAACTTTTCGACTCTGTATGTGCAGAACAGGGAATCAGTGATCATAAGGCCGTTGCAGCATCCCTGAATATGGAAGTTAATAGGAATATAAAAAAAAAGGGAGGAAGATTTATCTGTTTAGCAAGAGTAATAGAAGGCAGATTTCAGACTACCTAACAGATCAAAACGAAAATTTCTGTTCCGACACTGACAATGTTGAGTGTTTATGGAAAAAGTTCAAGGCAATCGTAAAATGCGTTTTAGATAGGTTCGTGCGGAGTAAAACTGTGAGGGACGGGAAAAACCCACCGTGGTACAACAACAAAGTTAGGAAACTACTGCGAAAGCGAAGAGAGCTTCACTCCAAGTTTAAACGCAGCCAAAACCTCTCAGACAAACAGAAGCTAAACGATGTCAAAGTTAGCGTAAGGAGGGCTATGCGTGAAGCGTTCAGTGAATTCGAAAATAAAATTCTATGTACCGACTTGACAGAAAATCCTAGGAAGTTCTGGTCTTACGTTAAATCAGTAAGTGGCTGGAAACAGCATATCCAGACACTCCGGGATGATGATGGCGTTGAAACAGAGGATAACACGCATATAGCTGAAATACTAAACACCTTTTTCCAAAGCTGTTTCACAGAGGAAGACCGCACTGCAGTTCCTTCTCTAAATCCTCGCACAAACGAAAAAATGGCTGACATCGAAATAAGTGTCCAAGGAATCACTCAACAGAGGAAAGTCCACTGGACCTGACGGGATACCAATTCGATTCTACACAGAGTACGCGAAAGAACTTGCCCCCCTTCTAACAGCCGTGTACCGCAAGTCTCTAGAGGAACGGAAGGTTCCAAATGATTGGAAAAGAGCACAGGTAGTCCCAGTCTTCAAGAAGGGTCGTCGAGCAGATGCGCAAAACTATAGACCTATATCTCTGACGTCGATCTGTTGTAGAATTTTAGAACATGTTTTTTGCTCGAGTATCATGTCGTTTTTGGAAACCCAGAATCTACTATGTAGAAATCAGCATGGATTCCGGAAACAGCGATCGTGTGAGACCCAACTCGCTTTATTTGTTCATGAGACCCAGAAAATATTAGATACAGGCTCCCAGGTAGATGCTATTTTTCATGACTTCCGGAAGGCGTTCGATACAGTTCCGCACTGTCGCCTGATAAACAAAGTAAGAGCCTACGGAATATCAGACCAGCTGTATGGCTGGATTGAAGAGTTTGTAGCAAACAGAACACAGCATGTTGTTATCAATGGAGAGACGTCTACAGACGTTAATGTAACCTCTGGCGTGCCACAGGGGAGTGTCATGGGACCAATGCTTTTCACAATATATATAAATGACCTAGTAGATAGTGTCGGAAGTTCCATGCGGCTTTTCGCGGATGATGCTGTAGTATACAGAGAAGTTGCAGCATTAGAAAATTGTAGCGAAATGCAGGAAGATCTGCAGCGGATAGGCACTTGGTGCAGGGAGTGGCAACTGACCCTTAACATAGACAAATGCAATGTATTGCGAATACATAGAAAGAAGGATCCTTTATCGTATGATTATATGATAGCGGAACAAACACTGGTAGCAGTTACTATTGTAAAATATCTGGTAGTATGCGTGCGGAACGATTTGAATTGGAATGATCATATAAAATTAATTGTTGGTAAGGCGGGTACCAGGTTGAGATTCATTGGGAGAGTCCTTAGAAAATGTAGTCCATCAACAAAGGAGGTGGCTTACAAAACACTCGTTCGACCTACACTTGAGTATTGCTCATCAGTGTGGGATCCGTACCAGATCGGGTTGACGGAGAAGATAGAGAAGATCCAAAGAAGAGCGGCGCATTTCGTCACAGGGTTATTTGGTAACCGTGATAGCGTTACGGAGATGTTTAACAAACTCAAGTGGCAGACTGCAAGAGAGGCGCTCTGCATCGCGGTGTAGCTTGCTCGCCAGGTTTCGAGAGGGTGCGTTTCTGGATGAGGTATCGAATATATTGCTTCTCCCTACTTATACCTCCCGAGGAGATCACGAATGTAAAATTTGAGAAATTAGAGTGCGCACGGAGGCTTTCAGACAGTCGTTCTTCCCGCGAACCATACGCGACTGGAACAGGAAAGGGAGGTAATGACAGTGGCACGTAAAGTGCCTTCCGCCACACACCGTTGGGTGGCTTGCGGAGTATAAATGTAGATGTAGATGTAGAACCCACGAACGATTCCCATTTGTCAAAATAAACTGACCCCCTAAAGATGTAAAATTGTTCCCGTGCCCAAGCAAACAGGTTGCTACAGTACTTGTGTCGATAAATCAAAACTAGTTATAGCAGACTTGTGTGAAGTAAAGCGAACTAAAATATTGCTATCTACTAGAAAGAAAATGCTCTAAGACAGCACAACAACACACCACCAAGGAATTATCCGAATAGGACGGAAATCGGTAGATATCAATGTACGTGTACAGACAAACCAACAATTACACTTCCAGAAAAATTGAGTGGTTTATTCACGAGAAAGAGTTTCACAAATTGAGGAAGCCAGTAATGTGGTGGTGCACCTCTGGCCTATTTGCTTTTAGTTATTCGGCTTGGCATTACTTGGTGAAGTAATTGTTTGTCCTCTTGATTTATGTTGTTGTTGTGGTCTTCAGTTCAGAGACTGATTTGGTGCAGCTCTCCATGCTACTGTATCCTGTGCAACCTTCTTCATCGCCCAGTACCTACTGCAACCCACATCTTTCTGAATCTGCTTAGTGTATTCATCTCTTGGTCTCCCTCTACGATTTTTACCCTCCACACTGCCCTCCAATACTAAATTGATGATCCCTTGATGCCTCAGAACATGTCCTACCAACCGATCCCTTCTTCTAGTCAATTTGTGCCACAAATTTCTCTTCTCCCCAATTCTATTCAGTACCTCCTCATTAATTATGTGAACTACCCATCTAATCTTCAGCATTCTTCTGTAACACCACATTTCGAAATTTTCTATTCTCTTCTTGTCCAAACTATTTATCGTTCATGTTTCACTTCCATAAATGGCTACACTCCATACAAATACTTTCAGAAACGACTTCCTGACACTTAAATCTATACTCCATGTTAACAAATTTCTCTTCTTCAGAAACGCTTTCCTTGCCGTAGCCAGTCTACATTTTATATCCTCTCTACTTCGACCATCATCAGTTATTTTGCTCCCCAAATATCAAAACTCATTTACTAGTTTAAGTGTCTCATTACGTAATCTAATTCCCTCAGCATCACCCGACTTAATTCGACTACATTCCATTATCCTCGTTTTGCTTTTGTTGATGTTCATTTGATATCCTCCTTTCAAGACACTGTCTATTCCGTTCAACTGCTCTTCCAGATCTTTTGCTGTCTCTGACAGAATTACAATGTCATCGGCGATCTTCAAAGTTTTTATTTCTTCTCCTGGATACTGAGTGATATCGTGCCAAATTCTGTCCAACTGGCGCGTTAGATCGTCAAAATCAAGGGCTGGTTGGATGAGCCTGCCCGGTAATGCTACAAACGTTCTCAGTTTTCTGGTCAAAACAGGGTTTGGCAAACATGAAGATAAGCAGCAGAAACTCTAGCCGTGTGTGGGCGACCATTATCTTTTTGAAATCTAAGCCAACGATGGTCTGCCACAAAATGGAAACAATACTTGGCGTAGAATACCATCGACAAACCGCTGTGGGCTAAGAGTGCCGCGGATGGCAACGAAATGGATTCTGCTATGAAATGAAATGACGCCCCAGATCATTACGCCTGGTTGTCGGACCGTACGGCGGGCGACAGTCAGATTGTTATCCCAAAACTATCTGTGGCGTCTCCAGACACATCTTCGGCGTGGAATACGGTATCATAGACTGGAGTAAAATTAAGTAAAATTATCTTTAGCGGTGAGTCTCGCTTCGAAATGAGCCTCAATGACCAGCGAAGACGTATCTGGGGATGCCATGGTCAGTGGCGGGATACCAACCTGACAGTCGCCTGCCATTCGGCCCAGTAACCAGTGATGATAATCTGGTCTGCTATTTCATTTCACAGCAGGACTCCTCTTGTTGTCATTCGAGGCACCATTACGGCACAGTGGTACAACGACGACATTCTACGCCGTGTTGTGCTGGTCTTCATGATAAGCCATCATTGGCTGACAGTATACAGACAGCCCACATAACTAATTTACCTTTCATAATAAAGGAAGAGTGCGACAGATGAATATGAAAAGAAACAGCTCGATAATCTAAGCAAGTGGGACTGTGGATCACCTACAAAACGACAAAGACATTCGATATGTAACAGTTCTGTCACTAAATGTAACTGGGTTTTCTCTTTTGATGCTAGTCAATTGTCAGGATGAGCATTACTGCAATGGGCATTTAATTCTAAATCATTATGTCAGGGTGAAAATCCTAAAGAAATTAATTTTTCTCTCTTAACAACATGTGGGCAGGGTGGGTTCTTCCTTGGCTCGGGTATGAGGTAGAATGAAACAGCATTTTTACATAAGACAACTTTTATTGCAAGTTTCGTACAACTGTTTCCTTACTCGATGTTCTGGCTCGGAGAACAGCAGCTGTGTCGTTTGCGAAGCCTTCTGCTGCGGCAGCGGCGGCGTCTGATTACGCGTGGCAGTGTGTATCTCGTGTCGCCGTCTCGCCCAGCTGACTGGAGACGCGCAGCGCGAGGTGGCCCGTTTAATTATTGCGAGCGAAGTCGTGCATCGGATGATGATACCTTGGATGTGGCGTCCCAGTGTTCCTCTTCTCTAAGCGGCCACATGTGTTGTGCGTCGGCCAGCGGAGCGGCGCAGCGGGGGAAGGCCAGTGTCCCGGACTCGAACAACGGACTCCCGCTTGCCAGTCTTCGGCTGTCAGATCTTCATCCCAGCTCACAGGTGACTGCTGATGTGAGGCCGTCTCCTTCCCGTCCTCACGAGTCACCCGGGTACGTAAAAATCAGACTTCAAATGCCTTTTAACTTCTGTCTTCTGGCGCCGAGGCTGCTGCTTGCTATTCCATTACAGCTGCGGACTTGGTGCGTCTGTGTATGATGTAGTCTCTTCTTGCATGACGGTCTGCAGCATCGAGACTGACTGAAAACAAATGCTACTCTTCTCTTCTTCCTTCATCTCTCTGTCGGGCCCACTGCGTCTCGCGTATTTATTCCCTTCAGTCCACTGGAGGTGAACGACTTCACGGTCATTGCCTCGTCTGTCACGTTGAACAGCTTCTCGAAGAATCTTCTTAACGTCGGTCATTGGCTCTTGGAATGCAGGCGAGGGCCTTTGCTCACATGTAACAGCTAAGAAACACGAGGGCCGGTCGGGCGATGCCCTGACGGCTGAATCGACAGCGTCCGCTTATGTGGAACTTGCTGACTTCATTGTCATTGTCTCTTCTGCTCTGCTGTTCTGCCTGCTGTTTGCCAGTGTGTAATTCTTCTAAACTAAACTAAGTTTTTCATTTAATTTCTAATTTCTACTTCACTTTGATTTCACTAATTTATTTACTTAAGTACCACTCAACAGATACCACTAGGGATTGAAAACAGAGGAAGGCACCATCCAAAATACACTACTGGCCAATAAAATTGCTACACCACGAAGATCACGTGCTACAGACGCCAAATTTAACAAAATTTTGCCAATGCTGTGATATGCAAATGGTTAGCTTTTCAGAGCATTCATATGAGGTTGGCGCTGGTGGCGACACCTACAAAGCGCTGACATGAGGAAAGTTTCCAACCGATTTCTCATACACAAACAGCAGTTGACTGGCGTTGCGTGGTGAAACGTTGTTGTGATGCCGCGTGTAAGGAGGAGAAATGCGTACCATCACGTTTCTGACTTTGATAAAGTTCGGATTGTAGCCTACCGCGATTGCGGTTTATCGTATCGCGACATTACTGCTCACGTTGGTCGAGATCCAATGACTGTTAGCAGAATATGGAATCGATGGGTTCAGGAGGGTAATACGGAATGCCGTCCTGGATCCCAGCGGCCTCGTATCACTAGCAGTCCAGATGACAGGCATCTTATCCGCGTGGCTCTAACGGATCGTGCAGCCACGTCTCGATCCCCGAGTCAACAGATGGGGACGTTTGCAACACAACAACCATCTGCACGAACAGTTCGACGACGTTTACAGCAGCATGGACTATCAGCTCGGAGACCATAGCTGCGGTTACCCTTGACGTTGCACCACAGACAGGAGCGCCTGCGATGGTGTACTCGACGACGAACCTGGGTGCACGAATGGTATACGTCATTTTTTCGGATGAATCCAGGTTCTGTTTACAGCATCATGATGGTCGCATCCGTGTATGGCGACATCGCGGTGAACGCACATTGGAAGCGTGTATTCGTCATCTCCATACTGGCGTATCACCCGGCGTGATGGTATGGGGTGACATTGGTTACACGTCTCGGTCACCTCTTGTTCGCACTGACGGCACTTTGAACAGTGGACGTTACATTTCAGATGTGTTACGACCCGTGGCTCTACCCTTCATTCGATCCCTGCGAAACCTTGCATTTCAGCAGGATAATGCACGACTACATGTTGCAGGTCCTGTATGGGCCTTTCTGGATACAGAAAATATTCGACTGCTGCCCCAGCCAGCACATTCTCCAGATCTCTCACCAACTGAAAATGCCTGGTCAATGGTGGCCGAGCAACTGGCTCGTCACAATACGCCATTCACTACTCTTGATGAACTGTGGTGTCGTGTTGAAGCTGCATGGGCAGCCGTACCTGTACACGCCATCCAAGGTCTGTTTGACTCAATGCCCAGACGTATCGAGGTCGTTATTACGGCCAGAGGTGGTGATTCTGGGTACTGATTTCTCAGGATCTATGCACCCAAGTTACGTGAAAATGTAATCACATGTCAGTTCTAGTATAACATATTTGTCCCATGCATTTCTTTTTGGTGTAGCAATTTTAATGACTAGTAGTGTATAAAGCACTCCGTCTTCAGGCCACAACTGGCCCATCGGAAATATCCGTCCGTCGTGTCATCCTCAGCTGGGGATGCGGCCAGGAGGGGCGTGTATTCAGCACACCGTTCTCCCAGTCGTAATGATGGTTTTCTTTGACCGGAGCCGCTACTATTCGATCGAGTAGCTCCTCCATTGGCACCACGAGGCTGAGTGAATCCCGAAAAATGGCAACAGCGCATGACGGCCCAGATGGTCACCCATCCAAGTGCCGGCAACGCCCGACAGCGCTTAACTTCGGTGATCTGACGGGAACCGGTGTATCCACTGCGGCAAGACCGTTGCCCCCGCCGAATTATGGACAAATTTACGTACCTGGGAGAATATATAACAGGAAGAAACAGGAGGGAATAATAGAGAGGTTGAAGAAGATTGGGTTAACGTTCTGTAAAACCAGAGACATGTACAATAAAAGGGTTAAATATATTTTGTAAAGATAACTTTTGTGATACTGTATGCGATTGACACGGTACAACTGCCCATATATAACGCAGAAATTTTAAAAGAAGGGAATAATACTGAAGAAAACGCTGGGTGAGAGATGGATTCCAAGGCCTAGGGAAAATCTTCAACGAACAAGAAGACATCAGGAGAATTCAGACTGAAAAGGATAAGATTTAGGAGACATGTGATCAGGATGGAAATGGACATCAGGACGATAACAGTACAGGAAGCAACGGGAAGGACAAGAGGGAAGACAGGAACAAGCTAATCGTTGACCTCAGGAATGAATGGTCGGAATTGAGTATCAAGGTGGAAGGGAAAGAAAATCGGGGAATGTAGTACACACCGAGATATCAATGACAGGAAATTGATAGAGAGTCACCAGTAAAGCAGACGGGAGAAGAGGACACTGAAAATCTCGGAAAAAGAGCGGGAGATTATAACAGAAAAGATAGAGAGATTCTGGGATAATAATAAGAAAATGAGCTCCTTGAATGAGCTACCCATTGTCCTACAGAAACCGTAATAGAAGAAAAGTAAGAAAGGAGTGGTACATATAGAAAAAGAAAGTATGGCGTCTGTTAAAAGGAGGTATCTATATCGATGATGGGCGTCTGACTAAATCCAAGAGCGGTTCAGTATTCACCAATACATATATTACCTAACGGGACAATGTATCAGTCTTTTAGAGATGTTCTGGTGTGGCCCGATTTATAAACAACCTCTATAGATTATTGAAGGCCAGCGCCTATCCTTATATATGAGAATAAAAAATACACAGTTAATTATACATGGGCTGACAACGCCATACCACTTGAGAAGAATACGGTAAGTAGTTGGCAGCCGCAGCTTCGTCGTTCGGGATCGTGACTTTTACAAAATTGACCAGAATATACAACTGTGACTCTTCACAGAAATCGTCAATAAGCCACACTAACATTAGTCACCAAATGTTTATTGATTATTACTCTGTGCGTCTGGTCCCGGCGAAGGTTCGAGTCCTCCCTCGGGCTTGGGTGTGTGTGTTTGTCCTTAGGATAATTTAGGTTAAGTTGTGTGTAAGCTTAGGGACTGATGACCTTAGCAGTTGAGTCCCATAAGATTTCACATACATTTGAACGTTTTTTTATTATTGTTACTTCAGAAAAAGCATGAGATCGGACCATTAGTCTGACCAAGATAAAGAGTTTGGTAAACTTCAAATAAATTTTGGGTTTATAAGAATAATTACTACAAAAAACCCTTCGCGTAAAAACCTGATCAGTCACACTACCACTAGATATACGTCAAGCGTAAAAGAATTAAACACGTTACCATGGATCGCTGAGCAGAATGCATAGAGAGGTGAAACATGTGCTTGTCGAAATGAATTCAAAAATCATAGCTCACTCTCTCAAAAGTAATATGGCAACCACTCTCAGTATCAGTTCCAATATGGTGCACTCCTTCTTGTCAACTGAGTAGCAGCAGAATTATCAGAGCGCACGTTGTCTGGTACATACAACATCCAACCGGCCTCTTGCGGCTCAGCAATGCCTATTCGCATCAACTCACAATAACATGCAGTTCATGCGAATAACTGTTCAGCACCTACATAATAATATGCACTGAACTACATGGAAAGTCCACGTACGATGGCCCACATCTGTCAACAAAAGACTGACTGTCTCAGTGCAACTGCTTCCGCACAATTGACTCTTTATAACTGCCACCCTGCAACTGCCTCCGTTCGGTCCTTCAAGAACAACGCGCTGACATGGCACAACCACGCCATAGGCGTTCATTGGCTGAGATACTCCAACCATTGATCACCAGTGAAACCTAAATGCTTCCCATGTAGGAAAGAGATATCGTAATCGACCACCGATAAATATACCAAAGAACGCTCCCGGACCTATGTACAAAAGTATGTAATCGAAATGAATGGTGGCTGAATCAACAGACACCTTTCAAAATAAAACCATGTTTAAAGGAAGAAGGTAAGAAACGTTTAAGGGGCAGTGAACTGAAAACGAGACAAATGAAAAAAGTAGATAAAATGTTTATCATTTCAAAAGCAATCACTTTATCTGTCGATACATTTATCCCACCATAAGAAGATGAAAGACAACATATGCTTTTCGCTCGTCTCTCTTTAAGTCTAATTATTAATGTCACGTGAAAGTGTGCAATTAGGAGACCTTTATGAAGATAGAAAGGCAGTATGACCAATACGATCCTCATCAAAGAAGATTGGCAGTGGCTATGTACTGAGTTCATTGTTATCTAATTGCACCGAGTAAGCCGGCCGGAGTGGCCGTGCGGTTCTGGGCGCTGCAGTCCGGAGCCGAGCGACCGCTACTGTCGCAGGTTCGAATCCTGCTTCGGGCATGGATGTGTGTGATGTCCTTAGGTTAGTTAAGTTTAATTAGTTCTAAGTTCTAGGCGACTGATGACCTCAGAAGTTACGTCGCATAGTGCTCAGAACCATTTTTGCACGGAGTAATTTGAGGTGACGGGGCTGGGTTTGCATGTGGTAGAATGTTTTGTTGGACAGTTACGGCTGCAGCTGAGCGAAGGGAAGCCCGCCGGCCGGAGACAGCAAAAAGGCCGCCTTATTGGTGTCAGCTCAGAGAGCAAGGAAGGGGCGCAGGTGCAGGTGTATGTGGCAGGCTCTGGAGACTCAGTCACTGCCTTTAAGCAGAGGGTGCCAAACTGGCGGATAGAGTCAGAGCAGCAGGGTGTTCCCAAGCCACGTGCAGAGAAGTACTCTTAGAGGGCCACAGTAGATTGCGCAGAGGTTTGCGGCAGAGCTTTTACAACGTCTGTAGACGAGTTGTGGCGGACCGGTGCCCTGATAATTGACCCCTGTAGAGGAGAGTGCATTCCTCAGATTATAGGGGTATCCACCCCATGTGTTTCTGTAGTTCTTCCTGCAAGATCCATATCTGTAACGATCACGAAAATATTTCTCCTCAATGGCTGAAGTAGGCCGGCGAAACAGGCCGCCCGACACACTGTGACAAGGATAGCCGTTGCGTTTTTAGACGTCACATCGACACCCACACCATGTGGTTTCCTGTGCGAGCGAAGAAATGATGTCCCAATTGGGAATGCGACAGTAACATCAGAACACGCACCGGAGAATGGAGAAGGCTATGAGATAGTAGGACAGGAATTTCCCCGTTTTTCTGTTCTGAAAGAGGAGAAATATGCGATTGGCATAAACAAGCGCTGCCACAATTCGATCAGCAGGTTTAGTTTTTCAAGAGTACACCCCTTGGAGTGGTTTTGAAATGGCAGTAAGGTGACGGAGAAAAGTATTCGGGTATTGGCCGCTAGGTGAGTCCGATCGTATATTTGGGCGAGAGCCTGGATCTGCGTACGAGTCGTATCTTCTGGTTTGATCTAGACACGTGGTCGCAGATCCTGGGATGAGAGAAGGAGACTGACGTCCGACGTCCACCATTTGAGTTGACGCAGAGGCGCTGGTCATAGCGCTGCAGACTTCTACCGGTGTATAGCGTGCATTTGGCAGCTTTGGAGAATTAGGAGCTTTTACGGTGAATTCTCACTGTACACGGAGTGCTCTTACGCTATTCGAAAACTAGGGTCAGATAGGTCGGGGAATGAAAGCGACAGTAAAAATCCGACGAAGTTTTGCACAGATTTGTTGGAAAATGTCTCTAGTAAGCCTGTTGATCGCGCCACGTCAATCTTTTTAGTTCTGAGCGCGCTGTGAGCACGTAAAAA
This sequence comes from Schistocerca piceifrons, assembly GCF_021461385.2. NCBI lineage: Eukaryota > Metazoa > Arthropoda > Insecta > Orthoptera > Acrididae > Schistocerca > Schistocerca piceifrons. The sequence goes on from NC_060149.1 coordinate 195,125,531, forward strand.
TACCTAGAACAATAATGTCTGCCGGCAAATATGGTTGCTCGCTGCGAGGCTTGCGTGATTTCATGCTACATAATTACCTTTCACCCATTTCATTCTTCATGACAATTCTCGGCCATGAGGACGCCTCTGCGGCGTTTTCGATGGGAAGCGTAGAAGTGGCGGAAAGCTCAGGCCGATGACTTCTATGACGAGCGTATTGGAAAGTTAGTACAACGCTAAGACAAATGCCTAAGGAGCGACGACTATGTAGAGAAGTAGCTGGAAGGTGTAGCAAACTGTTACAAATGAAACATTTTTAATTTTCAGTGTTGTTTCCATTTCATGGCCGATCAGATCTTAATTTCCGAGTAGCCGTCTTATACATATAGTAATAGTTTACAGCTTTGTAGCTCACAATCAGATTCAACCAACGCAGATTCAGCCAGATCGCGGTATCCATATTTAAGGGTGGAGGTGTAGTAAATTATTCCACCCATTCCCCTAAACATTGTCAACCGCATATCAGTCATAATTTATTTCATTAAACAGTTTCTTGAATTGAATTAAAGTTTGTTTATTTCAGTTTATTTATGATGTCACTCTCGATCTTTGTGTAATAAATCTATTGTTATTTTGAATTTCATGTCTTATTCTAGAAGATACTATTCCATGGCCATTTATTAATTTTTTTGATTTGTGTGTGAGTTCATAGGAGATATTTTGGAGTGTAAGACATTGTGTTAACTTCAGTTTCACTACTAGGGCCGCAAATCAGACATTTTCGTATAAGTTTTTCACGAAGTTTAGCCTCATAGTGGTGTATCTAAGGTGTGGTTACATGCTGTAAAATATTCCAGAGCAGAAGTTCATCATATGTATCCCCACATTACCTTCTCACTGGACACTGCTTAACAGCATCAATGCAGTATACGTATTGACAGTCTCTGTGATGTTCAATAAAATGTACCTTCGGACATGAATGCAAATGCAAAGGAACAGACACCACTGACGATTTATTGCCATATTAAATCATGAAACGTATTTGCAAGCTGTGTATGGTACCGACACAGCTGTACAATTTACAGGAAACAACTGAAAATTGGTGCTAGACTGTGACTCAGACCTGGATGTGCAACTTTACACGAGCAATCACCTTAACCACTTAAGCTACTGGAGCACGTTTCACGGACAGACCCAAATTTCCACATGTATCAATGACTGCTTCCCATATTGCTCGCACAGTGTGATTTCTGCACCGGGAAAATAAGAAAAGTAAATAATTCTCTCCTTATGCGGGAATCACATAATTGTGCGAGCACTGCGCAAAGCAGACACTGGGACACATGGAGGTTTGTGTCTGTCTGCGATACGTGCTCAGATAGCCGAACAGTTGAGGCGACTACTAACGTAAAAATGGAAATCTAGCCTCCAATCCCAGTTCAGCACAAATTCTCGCTTTTTTTCCACTAAATTTTGTAGCCGTGGTGATACCGTATCCTCAGTTTGCGAATACATTTCATGGTTATGTAACAAGACGGTCAATGCCTTTAGTGAAAAATATTTGCCGTTTCCTACGGAACCATGATTGTGCTCAGGTGTGCATCTCTTTGACCTAAGCAAATCGACTGCTACGAATGTGTTTCTTTACTGCTCAAAAAATATGGAAATCGCATGGTGTGGGATCGGGACGATATGAAGGATGTGTAAGGGCTTCCCAGAGCGTCATCTACATCGTAATAGAAAGAACATTGGCAACAAGAAAACGGGTCCGCATGTTGCCAAAGCTGGTTTGAGTATGCGGCAGATGTTTCCTTGGGAAACCCTTCCACATCCTCCTTAAAATCCCAATCTCATCTCATGCGATTTTTGTATTTTAGGATCCCTGAAGAAAAACATTTGTGGCACTCGATTTGCTTCGAATGAAGAGATGCACGCGAGGTTACAATCATGGTTCCGTAGGCAGTCGCAAATATTTCTCCGTGAAGGCACTGATCGTGTTGTCTCACTGTAGGATGAATATATTGACAGTTATGGCGATTACTTTTGAAATAATAAACTGTTTACCTACCTTTATTCCACCTGTCTCGTTTTCGCTTAGTTTTCCTTTATGTAACTTCACAGTTAGGGTTTATCATCAGAGCTTCTACATCTAAATCTACATGGCTACTCTGCAAATCACACGTAAGTGCCTAACAGAGATTTCATCAAACCACCACTGCAATAATACTTTGTTATCCCAATCTCGAACAACGTGCGGAAAAAAGGAACAAAAGGAACAATTATATCTCTCAGTGCGAGCTCTAATTGCCCTTATTTTGTTATGACGATCGATTCTCACTATGTACGTCAGCATCAACGAAATATTTTCACATTCGGAAGAGAGAGATGGTGCATGGAATTTAATGGAAAGATCCCGCCCCAATGAGAAACGCCCGTATTTCAATAATGTCCACCCAAAATCCTGTATCATTTCTCCCATATTTCTCGATAGGACAAAACTTGCTGCCCTCTTTTGAACTTTTTCGATGTGCTCCTTTACTCTTGTATGATAAGGATCCCACACAGCTCGGGAGGACGACGGTTCAATCCCGCTTCCGGCCATCCTGATTTAGGTTTTCCGTGATTTCCCTAAATCACTCCAGGCAAATGCCGGGATGGTTCCTCTGAAAGGGCACGGCCGACTTCCTTCCCAATCCTTCCCTAATCCGATGAGACCGATGACCACGCTGTCTGGTCTCCTTCCCCAAACCAACCAACCAACCACACAGCTCAGCAGTACTCCAAAAGAGGATGGACAAGCGTAGTGGACGCAGTCTCTTCGGTAGATCAGTTGCATCTTCTAAGTGTTGTGTCAAGAAAACGTAGTCCTTGGTTCGCCTTTCCCTCGACATTTTCAATAAGTTCTTTCCTATTTAAGTTGTTTGTAATTGTAATTTCTAGGTATTTAGTTGAATTTACGACCTTTAGATTCGACTCAATCATGTGTAACCAACGTTTAACGGGTTCCTTTTAGCACTCAAGTCGATGGCCTCACGATTTTTATTTTGTAGGGTCAATTGTCAGTTTTCGCACCATACAGATATCTTTTATAAATCGTTTTGCGATGTGTTTCGATCTTATGATGACTTTAGTAGACGATAATCGACACCATCATCTGCAGATATCGTTTATAAATCGTTTTGCGATGTGTTTCCATCTTATGATGACTTTAGTAGACGATAAACGACACTATCATCTACAAAGAACCAAAGACAGCTGTTCAGATTGCCTCCTAAATCGTTTATATAGATAAGGAACAGCAGACGGTTCATAACACTACCTTGGAAAACGCCCGAAATCACTTCTGTTTTATTCCATGACTTTCCATCAGTTACCACGAACTGTAATCTCTCTAAAAGGAAATCACAAATCCACTCGCATAACTGAGATGTTATTCCGTAAGCATGCAATTTGATTACAAGTCGCTTGTGGGGTATGGTATCAAAAGCCTTCTGGCAATCTAGAAATCAGTTTTAAATCTCTCGTCGATAACACACAACACTTCGTGTGAGTAAAGAAGTGGACCAGATGGGAACATGGAAAAAGAAATTATGTAGAGAAATTCTTCCAATCCATCTGTGGCATGAATCAGCAAACCAGTGTTTAATAATATTAGTTGAAAACAGTCTTGGTTGCAATTTTAGTTTATTTTTTTATTTATCAACTACGCGTTTCAAAGGCATCTTCAGGCTGATCTTAGTTTGGTATTCCTTAGGACGATCTTTTAGACAGTGTACCTAAAGGGCATCGTTGAGTACATCAGGCCAACATCGCCTTCTTTAACCTCAGTAAATACTTTCTAGATGGACGTGAGTGACTCCAAGACCTGCATAACGCGTACACGTTCACTACTAGCAAATAACAGAATAAGTTTGGGGGGGTAAGTAGTTAGCATAATGCACCACAGCGTCGTGTGCTACCACTGACGCCTAGAAAGTATTTACTGAGGCTAACGAAGGCGATATTGGTCTGATGTACTCAACGATGCCCTTTAGATACACTGTCTAATGGATCGTCCTAAGAAATACCAAACTAAGATCAGCCTGAAGATGCCTAAATAAGGTGAAACGCGAAGTTGATAAATAAAAAAATGAAATTGCAACCAAGACCGTTTTCAACTAATACAATTATGCAGAGTGTTGATGCAGGAGGGAATCTCTTTAACATAGCCAAACTAAACTTCCTCAACACAAGAGGGATTATTGGAAGGGACGAAATTATCTGTATACAAGATTTTAGGGATGTAGGTAAAGATATTTTGATTATCGGTATTTAATATTACGCACTTCAGTGTGTCAGTTGTTTTTTCTCAGCGTTTGTCTTTCCGCAAGCGCGTCACGTAATTTACTACCTGATGTTTTCTGCACGGTCCTAACCGCACCATTAGGTGGACTACACCCGTCAGTATGTTGTTGTTGTTGTGGTCTTCAGTTCTGAGACTGGTTTGATGCAGCTCTCCATGCTACTCTATCCTGTGCAAGCTTCTTCATCTCCCAGTACCTACTGCAGCCTACATCCTTCTGAATCTGCTTAGTGTATTCATCTCTTGGTTTCCCTCTACAGTTTTTACCCTCCACGCTGCCCTCCAGTACTAAATTGGTGATCCCTTCAGTGTAGACTGTCCATTTTGCATCCACACGTTCACGCTTCAGTACCTGACCGGCAGCCCAGGGGAAAATTAAGGGAATGACTTGCTCTTGCCACATGAACTTCGAAGTTTAACCAAAATAAAATCACACTACTCCTAATAGCTACAATTATTATGCTGCAAAAGAAGTAAATACTCAAAATATCCACGGGTCTACTGCCGGTCTACAGTGTCCAACGGGCACAATATTTCGGCAATCATACATGTCGCCATCATCAGGTGAACTGACGGACTGAGCTCCTGTGAACGTGCCGGCACGGAGATCCGTACGCTATGGCTGCTCAGAGGGAACTGGGTTCGGTCGCGGTGGCGGCCGATTTAAATACCCTCCGCCCGCGGCGCGCTCACTCCGCCGTCCGCGCCCCGCGCCACGGTCACGCGGTGGAACAGATTGCGACGGAGTCTGAGTGACGTCGGTGTGATGACTCTGTCCGCCGTGGTCGTCACAACTATACGTTTGCTCGATTTACTCTTGATTACCCCAATCGCTGGTTCCCAAGCCTTGCTAAGATTATAGCCACAGTCACGGTTTATGAGGTCGTCATTGGTGCGAATTTCGATGGCCTCTCTAACAACGCTGTCCCAGTATCTCGACGTCTGTACCAGAATCCTTGTGCGTTCATACCCCATAGCGTGATTTTCCGACAAACAATGTTCAGCGACCACCGACTTGCTCGGATACATCAGTCGAGTGTGCCTCTGGTGTTCACGGCATCGATCCTCGACGGTACGCATCGTCTGGCCAATATACGACTTGCCACATTGACACGGAATTTGGTACACTCGTTGAGAGGTATAATCTGACTCTAAAAGTTCAACACAGTCAGTTAATTATTAAAGCTAGAAACTGTGTCTGTGATTAACTCACGCGCGCAAATTGCCAGATTATATTCATCGGAATTTGGGAATTAAAGCACTTAATGGCTTCCAACAAACAGTATCCACATATATCATTGAGTGTACCAGTTATAGTTTTGACTTTATTAGATTATGGGTAAATCATCCAAAACTAATGAAATCAACATAATTAGGATTTCGCGTCTTCAACAACAATGGCTTTACATGCTTAATTAGCTCGTTTCTAAGTTAATAAAACAATCGACGCTGTTTTATAGGTGGTAGTTCGATCTCTTAAGAATGGCGCAGGAGGGGCATTACTTGTAGCCAGTTTTTGTATGTACATACTTATCCTTAAAAAAAAATAAAAAAATAGTAGTGCCACATAAACCGGAAGTGTAACAAAAATTTGCCATTAACTGTATATTAGAACTGAAATTTTAATCGTACATTCACAACCTGTGAAGTTGCCCATATGTGGTGCAGTCGCCAGAGCGGTCTTAGCACACTTTCGGCCTCCTACCGAAGCTACACGCATTTGACAATGCGTCGCCTTACGCCTGTGACACATTTAGGTAACTGTTATTGCAGGGGTGCTGTTGGTGGGCAGATAGCTTGGAATTCCGTTATCATGTTTCACTGTCCGGCGAAGCGCGTGCTGCGCGGCTGTTATGGCAGGCAATATATATCGACGCTCCTGTGCCACCCAACAGATTCGTCCTTCTGCTCTCCCGGCCAAGATTTATCGAGTCGTGGCTGCTTTCCTTGTCCGCTGTCTCATTGCCACCATCCGTTACTAATGGTTTTCTCTGCCGCTTCCGCCTTGAAGAATCACATTTAGTGCTTCGCCGGTGGCTTTTTGGGCGACCGTATCTGAGAGAGTAAAAAAAGTGAACCCGATGATTTTCATAGGCTTACAGTGAAACAGCGGAAATTTACTCAACAATGAAGATACTTGAAGAGCCACAATCAATTTTGGACCATTCGGAGGCTGTATGCGCCTATCGCAGTATTATTAGATTTGCCTCTTTCCTACACACCGTGGTTTCTTTAAATTATTTCCTTGAACTCTGGTCTCCATTATTACACACTACGCCTTTTTACCACACTACCGCCAAGAGTTTCTGCTTGAGTTTAAACTTCAATTCGGATCGTATAATGTTGATTTTCCGTAGTGTTTCTACGTTTCACAACTCTATATCAAGGATATTATCTGTCTGTTAGCATCAGCAAATAATCTCAGACAGACACTGGCGTTTTCTGCCTTGCAGTTTATGTTCACAGTGAGTAGCAGCAGACCTCTCACGCTGAGAGTAAATTACTTTTACAACGTCTCTCAGTCGAGCACTACAGGCTGAGTGTTTCTTACGGCATTCCCGCAAATGTGTGGTTCAAACATCTTTCAGGATTTCACTTAGAACGCTATTATATACTGGCTACAAACTGTACATTTGTCCTAATGGAGTATCTATAAATGACTTCTGACAGCCATTCTGTAGTGTATTTATCCGCTGGGCGTCTCAATAAATAAAAAGTCAAGTTTTACCACTCCATCCAAATCATTGAAACGTATGCACTCCGTCTCCAGTTACTCTGTTTCACCCGTATTCTTTACTAACTGGTCAAGTTTCCATACCTCGTCAAACATCTGGAACACCTTGGTCGGTCCTATTTTTCCCGTGTAACTGAATCCCAACATCCGCCTACATCCACCATGGTGGAGAACACTCTATCAGCATGTCCCACAATCTACACATCTCTGAACATCCCATGCCAACTTACTGGGTAATTTCTATCAGTTTCCGCTCCCAGACAACAAAATAGATTCTATTATTTATTCGTTTCAGAAGTACCAGGAAACAGACTGTGCTGATTTTAAAATATACATATTTGTATACATGAGTAATTCAAAAACATATAAACGTAATAAAATGAACACATAGGGAAAATAGAGTAAGAAATCAGTATTTACATAATACACACAATAGTAAGAAATCAATATTCACATAATACGCACAGGAGTAAGAAATCAGTTTTACATAATAAACACATTTACACTATTTGTGTCGAGTATTTGGCAACATCGACTGCGTTGCTATAAGCCAAGGCCAGTTCCAGTCCTGTACAAGACTATGGGCAGAGACGACACGTCAGGAGATGGCTTGTTGTTTGTTCATCTCCACACTCACACAATGAGTCTCCGCCTTGTGCGATGCCCCATTTCTTCAGGTTGTCCTTCGTTCTTGCAACGCCAGAGCGCAGTCTGTTCAAGGACTTCCATGAGCACCATCCTTCTTGGTCTCCAGGTGTCACAGTTTCTTCGATTACGTCTCGCTGTGGGTGGACAGGATTTCTTTTTTACCACGATTCAACCCTGGATATACACTCCTGCAAATTGAAATAAGAACACCGTGAATTCATTGTCCCAGGAAGGGGAAACTTTATTGACACATTCCTGGTGTCAGATACATCACATGATCACACTGACAGAACCACAGGCACATAGACACAGGCAACAGAGCATGCACAATGTCGGCACTAGTATAGTGTATATCCACCTTTCGCCGCAATGCAGGCTGCTATTCTCCCATGGAGACGATCGTAGAGATGCTGGATGTAGTCTTGTGGAACGGCTTGCCATGCCATTCCCACCTGGCGCCTCAGTTGGACCAGCGTTCGTGCTGGACGTGCAGACCGCGTGAGACGACGCTTCATCCAGTCCCAAACATGCTCAATGGGGGACAGATCCGGAGAGCTTGCTGGCCTGGGTAGTTGACTTACACCTTCTAGAGCAAATTGGGTGGCACGGGATACATGCGGACGTGCATTGTCCTGTTGGAACAGCAAGTTCCCTTGCCGGTCTAGGAATGGTAGAACGATGGGTTCGATGACGGTTTGGATGTACCGTGCACTATTCAGTGTCCCCTCGACGATCACCAGTGGTGTACGGCCAGTGTAGGAGATCGCTCCCCACACCATGATGCCGGGTGTTGGCCCTGTGTGCCTCGGTCGTATGCAGTCCTGATTGTGGCGCTCACCTGCACGGCGCCAAACACGCATACGACCATCATTGGCACCAAGGCAGAAGCGACTCTCATCGCTGAAGACGACACGTCTCCATTCGTCCCTCCATTCACGCCTGTCGCGACACCACTGGAGGCGGGCTGCACGATGTTGGGGCGTGAGCGGAAGACGGCCTAACGGTGTGCGGGACCGTAGCCCAGCTTCATGGAGACGGTTGCGAATGGTCCTCGCCGATACCCCAGGAGCAACAGTGTCCCTAATTTGCTGGGAAGTGGCGGTGCGGTCCCCTACGGCACTGCGTAGGATCCTATGGTCTTGGCGTGCATCCGTGCGTCGCTGCGGTCCGGTCCCAGGTCGACGGGCACGTGCACCTTCCGCCGACCACTGGCGACAACATCGATGTACTGTGGAGACCTCACGCCCCACGTGTTGAGCAATTCGGCGGTACGTCCACCCGGCCTCCCGCATGCCCACTATACGCCCTCGCTCAAAGTCAGTCAACTGCACATACGGTTCACGTCCACGCTGTCGCGGCATGCTACCAGTGTTAAAGACTGCGATGGAGCTCCGTATGCCACGGCAAACTGGCTGACACTGACGGCGGCGGTGCACAAATGCTGCGCAGCTAGCGCCATTCGACGACCAATACCGCGGTTCCTGGTGTGTCCGCTGTGCCGTGCGTGTGATCATTGCTTGTACAGCCCTCTCGCAGTGTCCGGAGCAAGTATGGTGGGTCTGACACACCGGTGTCAATGTGTTCTTTTTTCAATTTCCAGGAGTGTACTTTGATCTCTGCCAGTTGGAACAGAAGACTAGACAGTTCTTCCTGGACTTCAGTCGAGGTGGTGGTGGCTGATGATCGTGCAAGGGGTGGGCCGGGTTATCGCAGACCTTTAGCGTCTCGTTGCTAGCAGCTATCTCGGGTCTAATATCGGGTGGGGCTATACCGGCAAGTGTGTACAGCTTCTGTATTGGCATTGGCTTCAGACAGCCTGTGATAGCCTGCAGGTTTCATTCAGGGCGGTGTCCACTTTTTTTGCATGTGCAGAATTGTACCACACTGGAGCAGCATATACGGCAGCGGAGTACCAGAGTGCCAGGGCAGTTGTTCTTACTGTCTGGGGATGGGCACCCCATCCAGAACCAGTCACCTTCCGCAGTAAGCAATTTCGCGATGAAACCTTGGCTTTAAGGTTGGTGCAGTGTGCCTTGAAGGTCAGAGAGCGGTCCAGGGTAAAACCAAGGTAAGCGTTCCAACTCCTTTCTATTCTAGTACACATGCAGCTTTCGAGAAGTTTCTCTGTTCTCCAGATGAAAAGCACATGTTTTAGTTTTTGATGGATTTGGCTTGGGATGATTTTCCTCATAATATTCTGAGAGAATCTTCAGAGTAGCAGTGAAATTTTCTTCTACTATCTCAAAATTCTTACTCTGAGTTGCCAAAGCCAGGAGAGAAGCCTGGTAGTCAATAAGATCTCTGAGCAATGACCCCATGAAAGGCCTCTTGCACTCCAACATTACACCTAACCAGATTGCTCATCAAATCTTGAGAAATGGCAAAAGAAATAAAACAAGAAGACCACCTAAGCTTCAAAGAAATATCGAACAAGAAACATGTCACTTGTCCAACTCATTCACTATCAAGGAGTTGGAAGACGCCATAAAAAAGAGTAAGACAGGCAAGGCCACCGGACTAGGTGATATGCTTATGGAAACCTTACCAAGCAATGGATTCTACTGCTCTTCAATAACTGCCTGGAACGATGCCAAATCCCTAAAATCTGGAGGAAGACTAAATTTGTTGCCGTTCTGAATCCTGGAAAGCAGCCAACAGACCCAAAGAACTTCAGGCCAATATAACTTCTGTGCCATCTTTACAAGATTTTCGAAAGTCTGTTATTGAACCGCATAACACTACTGGTCGAACCTCTTCTCATCCCAGAGCAAACTGGATTCAGACCAGGAAAGAACTGCTGTACACAGACCCTTAACTTGGCACAGCACATAGAAGATGGTTTTCAGCTCGGAAATATCACTGGAGTGGCCTTTGTCGATCTCGTTTCAGCCTATATCACTGTAGAATATCAAATCATCCTAAGGAAGATTTACGACCTTACCATTGGCTTCAGGCTTACGCAAATCGTTGCCACCCTGTTGTAGAATCGACGTTTCTTTGTAGAATTTCAAGGCAGGAGGAGCAGATGGAGAATACAAAAGAAAGGGCTCCCCCAAGGCAGTGTCTTAGCACCAATCTTGTTTAATATCTACATCAATGACCAACCACTTCCTCTCCACACAAAAAGCTTCCTATGTGCAAAAGAAAAAAAAAAAATCAATTCTGAGATTTACCCTTCCCATTAACTCTAACCTACCGCACTTCTCCCTTTTCGAAAGTAATGTTTCAATCCAGATTTTGCTGTAAACCTACCCTCCTCCTACCACCTAGACCATTCTGCATTGGTGTACAAAAAATTAAAGACCAAAGTACCACCGAGCGAGGTGGCACAGTGGTTAGGACACTGCACTGGCATTCGCGAGGACGTCGGGTCAAACCCAAGTCCGGCTATCCTGATTTATTTTTTACTTTTTCCTAAATCGCTTGAGGTGAATGCCGGGATGCTTCCTTTGTAAGGGCACGGCCGATTTACTTCCTCATCCATCCCTAATCCTCCTAACCAACCAGCCGACTAAAGTAGCTTTTGCATGATGTCTCACTGCCAAGTAAAAGAGCTCGATGAGATTTGGATCACACATAATAACAACTGCTACAGAATAGTGCAGAAGGTAACTGAAAGAAATAGGCAATGAGACGAACAGAAATTAAAGTTTTATTAAGAGACAAAAATTACACTGTCACCGTAATTTATGATGGTCCCCTGTACATTACAAAAGGTAGGACGTGGTTTTCTTCTCAGGGTGTTCGATCACCACGGGCGGCAATGCATGCTGTCCAACATGCCGCTATGCCCGGCAAAACGTTCTTGTGGTAGGGCAGTCAAAACTTCCATCAGCGCAGCTACAAATGTTGGATGGTGATTGGTGCATGTAGATTTTCTGCAATACATCTTCCCAAGACATCTCACATGTGCTCTGTGGGATTTAAGTCGGGGGAAGTGACAGGACAGTCCTCTCGTTCCAACAGCTTCTCTACCTGAGCAGCTCGTTGTGGACGCCCACTGTCGTGCATGAAAATGAAGTCAATGCCGAATACACTACTTGAAAGTCAGACATGGGAAGGGGTACAGTGCTTCCATAACGTTGACCGGTGACTGCACCGTTTTCAAAAATTTGGGGGTCAGGAGACCCATGTAACGTTGTGCGTACCAATACAGTTGTTCCTAGAGTGCCGAATCAATTATCTTCGACTACGTTCATGGGTGCATTACACGTTCTCATCTTTCGCCACATGAGTGTACGTCCAGCACTGTTGAACTTGATCGATTTCGTGGTCCAGATGTTATGATGTGCGGAGGCATAATGCTGTACGGGAGTACTTACCTCAAAATGTTTGAACACCTTACGCTCACAGGCCAACATTACTACGACACTGTACGCCTTCCGATGTGCGTCTTCTCAGGGTTGCATTCGGCCCTGTCTTCACTTTATGGCTGATACTGCGTAGGTGGAGAAGCTCGTGGAACTAGAAGATATTCAGCAGATACACTTGCCTGCCTGTTCCCCCTTCTTAAATAACATCCAGCACGTGTGTGTTTAGGATGCGTTGGGGCGACATATTGCAGCATGCTCATATGCACGAAAGAGTTCTTAACCAGGCTAGTTGAAGAATGCACAAGAACTGCTTACCAACGCTGCAGCCAGCATGGGAGTATGTTGTTCGTAATTATTGTCTTCCAGTAAAAGTGTCATTTCTGTTGGTCTCGTTGCGTATTTCTTTCACTCATCCGCTGTACTCTATTATGCTATACTACACCATCATATACTAAACTGTAGCAGTTTCTATGTATGGTCATAGATTCATCGAGTTATTTTATTTGACAACGAGTCATCCGAGAGTTACTTTCGTCTTTACGTTTGGCACACCAGCGTACATGTACATGTACATAATTTATGTACTCCGACAGCTGCTCCACAACACATAGTAGAGGGAACACCGTGCCAATGTTACTCATTCCCGATAATTATCACAGATACTGTTTCATATCAGATTCATTCCAGAGTCATTTCTGTGCTTGTCTGTGTACCGTGAAATGTTACCAGCAATCCACAGAACCACTATCCTTAAAGTTGCAAGAGCACATGCATCACCATCTTACGAAAGCAAGGTAGTAGGTTATATTCGCGCCAAATGTTTTTATGTATCTTTAATTAATTTGATCAGAGTTACATAGTGAGCCCGTGCCTTGTCCGCCGCCAGCTCGCTCACGGAGGGAAACTGAGGCGGTAGAAATAACAGACAGAAAAAACTCAAACGCCACGACATTGTAATCCACTGGACACCTGTGTGAACAGCGACCATCGATAACCAAATTTAAAGACGGAGAACAGTCATTCACAAAAATCAGTAATTTATTGCAGATCAAGATTTCGACTGTAACTATCGTGTTCTGCCCAGTCGTCTAATATAGGGTGCCTAGGAAGCTGTTTTCTCGGATAGCTTGGCAACAGTTCAAGCAGATCTTACTAATGGAATTTATTACAGTAAGTTAAATTGACAATACTTATCTTTGCGTTTTCACAAAGAGGTGTCGCAAGGAACTGGCGATATGCAAATACTCAATGTCTTTTGGTATATACAACAACAGTTCACAACTGACGGCTAAAGGGTTTGGATGGCGGCTCGTCTTCTAGTGCGGCCGCGGCTTCCCCGGAGGGATACGTACGTTCTCTTTGTATAGGGGCCGCTCCTGTCGTGGTGTTGTCCTAGTTAGGGTACTATTGGCTGACGTCGTCTCACAGCCCTTTCTGCTGTAAAATTCCAGGCCGACGTGCCGGCGCTTGATGTTACGGCGGAACAATAACATAATCATCAACGGTGCTTTACCACACGCCGGCCGGGGTGGCCGAGCGGTTCTCGGAATGGAAAAGCAACTGGAATCACTCAACAGAGGAAAGTCCACTGGACCTGACGGGATACCAATTCGATTCTACACAGAGTACGCGAAAGAACTTGCCCCCCTTCTAACAGCCGTGTACCGCAAGTCTCTAGAGGAACGGAAGGTTCCAAATGATTGGAAAAGAGCACAGGTAGTCCCAGTCTTCAAGAAGGGTCGTCGAGCAGATGTGCAAAACTATAGACCTATATCTCTGACGTCGATCTGTTGTAGAATTTTAGAACATGTTTTTTGCTCGAGTATCATGTCGTTTTTGGAAACCCAGAATCTACTATGTAGAAATCAACATGGATTCCGGAAACAGCGATCGTGTGAGACCTAACTCGCTTTATTTGATCATGAGAACCAGAAAATATTAGATACAGGCTCCCAGGTAGATGCTATTTTTCATGACTTCCGGAAGGCGTTCGATACAGTTCCGCACTGTCGCCTGATGAACAAAGTAAGAGCCTACGGAATATCAGACCAGCTGTATGGCTGGATTGAAGAGTTTGTAGCAAACAGAACACAGCATGTTTTTATCAGTGGAGAGACGTCTACAGACGTTAAAGTAACCTCTGGCGTGCCACAGGGGAGTGTTATGGGACCATTGCTTTTCACAATATATATAAATGACCTAGTAGATAGTGTCGGAAGTTCCATGCGGCTTTTCGCGGATGATGCTGTAGTATACAGAGAAGTTGCAGCATTAGAAAATTGTAGCGAAATGCAGGAAGATCTGCAGCGGATAGGCACTTGATGCAGAGAGTGGCAACTGACCCTTAACATAGACAAATGTAATGTATTGCGAATACATAGAAAGAAGGATCCTTTATTGTATGATTATATGATAGCGGAACAAACACTGGTAGCAGTTACTTCTGTAAAATATCTGGTAGTATGCGTGCGGAACGATTTGAATTGGAATGATCATATAAAATTAATTGTTGGTAAGGCGGGTACCAGGTTGAGATTCATTGGGAGAGTCCTTAGAAAATGTAGTCCATCAACATAGGAGGTGGCTTACAAAACACTCGTTCGACCTACACTTGAGTATTGCTCATCAGTGTGGGATCCGTACCAGATCGGGTTGACGGAGGAGATAGAGAAGATCCAAAGAAGAGCGGCGCATTTCGTCACAGGGTTATTTGGTAACCGTGATAGCGTTACGGAGATGTTTAACAAACTCAGGTGGCAGACTCTGCAAGAGAGGCGCTCTGCATCGCGGTGTAGCTTGCTCGCCAGGTTTCGAGAGGGTGCGTTTCTGGATGAGGTATCGAATATATTGCTTCCCCCTACTTATACCTCCCGAGGAGATCACGAATGTAAAATTAGAGAGATTAGAGTGCGCACGGAGGCTTTCAGACAGTCGTTCTTCCCGCGAACCATACGCGACTGGAACAGGAAAGGGAGGTAATGACAGTGGCACGTAAAGTGCCCTCCGCCACACACCGTTGGGTGGCTTGCGGAGTATAAATGTAGATGTAGATGTAGATGTAGATGTAGGCGCTACAGTCTGGAACCGCGCGACCACTACGGTCGCAGGTTCGAATCCTGCCTCGGGCATGGATGTGTGTGATGTCCTTAGGTTAGTTAGGTTTAAGTAGTACTAAGTTCTAGGGGACTAATGACCTCAGAAGTTAAGTCCCATAGTGCCCAGAGCCATTTGAACCATTTTTTGCTTTACGACAACAGTCGTACAGGTACCAACATGTCAGAGCATACTCTTGTGACAAGTATCACTAGCCTCTATATGGCAGAAAATGTCACGTAAAAACTTTGGTCATTTATTCCAAGTTTGTGATCTGATTCGGTACCTGTATGATTCTTCTAGTAATATACCGATGATAACTACGTTACAGTCGAATTCTAAATCTGCAATAAATGACGGATTTTGCGACTGACTACTGTCCTTCTTTAAATCTGATTCTAAAGTTTTCGTTGATTTCGTGTTCCATGGATCATTTGCACAATAAATCATAATGAGGTGAAACGAGTCATTTTACCCTTAGATTGTAAATTAATTGGTAAACATGGCTACATGATGCACATTTATAAAATTTTCTTTATTCTCATCTTATTTATTTATTTACTTACTTTTGTTAAATATATAGACGTGAGTTACTAACTCCTACCCACCACATTCAAATTTTACTTTTTTGTCTGTCAGACATTTTATATCACTGGGTAAGAGATCAAATAATTTAGTTGCAGCACTGTGTGCCGCTTTTGGTGCTAAAGACAACTTTAATGTGGGTAATGAATGTCCGGTATTCAGCTTATGTACATTATTGATCCTTTTGAACTACAGTGGATTATTTACAACGAATTTCATTAGCGAATAACTGTGCTGTGAAGGAGCAGTCAAAATGCCCATCTCCTTAAACAGATGTCAACAAAATGATAAATGGTAAACACCACATATTATTCTTACAGCACGTTTTTGAGCAATAAAACCTTTCTTTCTTAAATATGAGCTACTCCGTAACATTATTCAGTATAACAGTACTGAATAAAAATCTGCAAAATATGACAACTCACTGATTTGTTTCTTCCCAAGATTTGCAGTGATTCGAAGTGCACAAGTGGATGAACTATGTTGTTTTTAACGCTTAAAACTGCGGAAGATCAATGACTCTCGTCGTCACGGCCTCTGGTATTCCTCGCCGTGCGCATAACCGGACAGTGACTGCAGATCCCCGTCCGGCCATTTATTTTTAGGTTTCGTGTGATATACCTAAATCGTTTAAGGCGAATTCCGGAATGGCTCCTATAAGCGGGCACTACTGATACTCTTTCTTATCCTTCTCTAAGCTGACTTGCACCATGTTGCTAATGTCTTCGGCGTCAACGGTGCGTTAAATCTTCACTTTCCTTCTTCCTTCCCCGCCACTGTTGGAAGAAATCGCCAATTAGCGAGTAATAGACATCAAAGACTGAGGGTAGGGAATACATTTGCAGAGTATTGGACACAGGTATACCATCTACAACGCGGTACGGAGTTAGCTCATTTCGTAGCTCATATTTATCGAGAATCACTTGCGCAGCGATTAGTGTCATGTGACAGGAAAAAGTACAAAATGGCTCTGAGCACTATTAGACTTAATATCTATGGTCATCAGTCCCCTAGAACTTAGAACTACTTAAACCTAACTAACCTAAGGACATCACACAACACCCAGTCATCACGAGGCAGAGAAAATCCCTGACCCCGCCGGGAATCGAACCCGGGAACCCGGGCGTGGGAAGCGAGAACGCTACCGCACGGAAAAAGTACAGGCCACTCCTGTTTATAAGCAGTATGACAGACTGGATGCACGGAATTGTACACAAATATCGCTAACTTCTGTCATTTGCATACATGTAACTGACTGTAGGAATATTTGAATAATAGATCCAGTACCTTATAAATAATTAATAGACGGCGAATGTTCTGTAGAAACGAAAGCAACATAGGATGTGCCCAAAGGAAGCGTAAGAGGACCTCTAATTTTATCAAATGTATGAAGGATCAGCAGCACTATAAGGTTTTTCCCTTACGATGCAGTTGTGTACAGGAGGACTCGTTGTTGGACGATTCTAAGGAACTTCAGAAAAAAAAACTTGACAACATTTCCCCGTGGTGTATTGAAAGGCAGTTCTCTTTAATGCCTATAACAAAGGGAAAGAATAACATAGTATCTGATTACAAAATTAGTGGCAAACATATTCAGCAATCCACATCGTTGAACTATTTAGATGTCATACTGACAATAAATATGAAATGGGGCATTCAGGTAAAATCATTATTGGGGAACGCGAATGAAAGACTTTCATTTCTTGGACGGTTTCTGAAAATTGTGTTGCATCTCTAAAGGAAATCGCATAAGAATCCAGTGGAACCAATTCTAGAATATTGTTTCAGTGTTTGTAGTCCTTATCATGTAGGCGGTTCAGCAGACATCCAGGAAAATGAGAGTCGCAATGCTAGGATCGTTACAGATCGGTGCAGCTCATGTGGAAGTATAACAGAGATGGTCACACGTAGGGAGCCTGAGAAAACGACGAGAGAGGTCAGTAGGTGTACAAGACAGTCATTTTTCCCTCGCTCAGCACGCAAGTGGAATAGGAAAGAAATTTGATAATATTAGTACGATTTACACTCCGTCATGCACAGTTCCGCGGCCGGCCACCGTGGCCGAGCAGTGCTAGGCGCTTCAGTCCGGAACCACGCAGCTGCTACGGTCACAGGTTCGAATCCTGCCTCGGGCATGGATGTGTGTGACTTCCTTAGGTTAGTTAGGTTTAAGTAGTTCTAAGTCTAGGGGACTGATGACCTCAGATGTTAAGTCCCATAGCGCTTAGAGAAATTTGAACAATTTTGAATAGTTCCGCGCCTTGCGGAGTACTTATGTAGCTGTAGAAGCTATGATTGCTTCAATTTATGGTAAGTTCCTATGGGTCAAACCGTTGAGATCATCGGTCCCTAGGCTAACACACTACTTAATCTAACTTACACCAACTTACACTAAGGACAACACACACACCCATGTCCAAGGGACGGCTCGAACCTCTGACGGGGGGAGGCGCGCGTGACAAGGCTCCCAGACCGCGCAGCTACCACTGGCGGCTGTGAAGCTGTATCGAAGGTTTCCTACTGGTTAAAGTGTGAAAGGTTTGCACTACGTTCCGATTCTTAATGTGGAATTTGTTTCCAGCCTTCTTCGGATATCGCAAATAGCAATAGGCGTTCAAGGCCCAACTGACGGTCTGTTCCATCACAAAGGTATTTAGAGGAGTTCACTTCACGTTCTCAGTTTATGGACAGTAGTGTCAGAATACTGATCTGTGAAACTTTCGATTTCAAACTGTTTGGAAGCTTGGTTTGTCTAAATTATTCAGTCCTATATTCATTTTAACAGTGACGTAAAGAAAAGGTCCTAATATGAACCATAAAATGAAATTGTTGATTAGGATGACTTCATCCAACCACCTCTATTTCATTTCACTGTTGTCGTAACAGACCCAAATAAACAGTCCACAGACTTCCGTACGGTCAATACACATAAATATGAGTTCATATCATGTTCGATGATATGACAGTACGAGCATTTTTTCCCACTAGGGAAAACTATAGCGCTGACATACGTAAATAACGCGTTTTAGTATTTGTTTACTAATAGCCGCTCACACAGTTGCAGATGACATGATGTATGCCGAGAAAAACGGCAACAGAAAACGCACTGAAAATATGCGGCAAACAGCGACAACAATTCTTTAAACCATGTTGTCACTTAGAATAAAAGGGGTACTACGAAAGTATCCACAGAAAACAATATTTAAAAAACAAACAGTACATATGTAATAATGTGCTACAATGTTTTACAACTATGCCATATTCTGGACGTTTTAGATTTATAGAACCCACTGATGATGGCGATATTTTTCGCTGAAACTAGTTTGGGGAATAAATAAGAAAGTGTTTTTGCATCAAGGCGTATTCCCAATTTCCGTATTGTTGTTATGATTCTTTCCGTTGATATCATATGATATTTTACAACCATCCTCTGCACTATTTGACGGTCTCTTTTCTTGGCGGCTGTGGTTGTACCTGCACGTCTCCACTTCACAGTTACATCATCAACAGTCGAGTCGGCAGCTTTAGAAGGGTTGAAATGTCTCTGATGGGTTTGTTACTCCGGTGATTCTGAGTGACTAGGCTACGTTCGAAGTCAATGACCTCTCCTGACGGACCCATTCTGCCGTTGTTGTTTCTCTACTGAAATAAAAAAACTCCGCCCTCGTTTTATACTGGCGAATCCAACACTCGTGACACCAAGTGGTTACATAAGGGTGTCCGAATACTTTTGATCAAATAGTGTATATGCATATACGTGACGATAACTTGCCATTCCGCTAGACTAGAAAGTTAACCGTTCCGTGCTAATATACTGCAAGAAACGGGTCCTGTTCTTCTGAAGTGACGGTTTATTTCAAACGGCCCTAAGCACTATGGGACTTAACATCTGAGGTGATCAATCCCATAGACTCAGAACTAATTAAACCTAACTAACCTAAGGGCATCACACACATCCATCCCCGAGGCAGGATTCGAACCTGCGACCGTGGTAGCAGTGTGGTCCCGGACTGAAGCACCTAGAACCGCTCGATCAGGCGGTTTAGTCTGTACACGTTAGTGTATACAACTTTCTGACCCAACAGGCTTCTGTCGTTACCATGGGCGTTAGTGAAAATAACTTAATACTAGAAAATTATCACGTCATCTGATAAACCGCTACCTTCTTTCAAAAATGCCGCGCGTGATTAGCCGAGCGGTCTTGGGCGCTGCAGTCATGGACTGTGCGGCTGGTCCCGGGGGAGGTTCAAGTCCTCCCTCGGGCATGGGTGTGTGTGTTTGTCCTTAGGATGATTTAGGTTAAGTAGTGTGTAAGCTTAGGGACTGATGACCTTAGCAGTTAAGTCCCATAAGATTTCACACACATTTGACCATTCTTTTTTTTTTTTTTGTCTTTTAACAATAAAAAGCCTCTGAGGAAACATCATCTCTTTAAGTAATGAATTAAATTAACCTCAGTGAGATGAAAAGAAGAGAATCAATGGTGACGAAATCAGTGGCTCAGATGTTCATTTGTTGCAACACATTCTTTTAATTAAATTATGGTATCTGCCGACCCAGTAAATCTCTTAAGCTTAACAAAACGATTTGTTAATTGCTTCGTGAAAGAAAAGTACTTCTTATTTGTAGAAGGAACTGTAGCTAGGAATGCATAAATGAACTACTTCTCTGACCAGCGCTCCTTTCGGAGAACTGCAGTTACCTCCTCGATCTTACAGCAACACTCTCTTGCTACGTCAGCCTCCAAAAGATGAATGACAAAGCAGACGTCTAGCACCTACTAAGAAATACACCAGACATTTTAAAAATTCTGAACAACGTAAAGATCGGGAGCGTGTGGTTCTGTTTGGCAGCTGCGCTATTGTCGTTTCGATGTGACCGGGACGGAAACACTCCCCGTGGCGCGTTTTACTGCACGCCTCCCTGGAGGCAAGTTTGATTCCGCCCTTAGTTGGAAGTTGCGGGAGGGTAAGAAAGGGAAGGGGGTTCAGACCGGGAGGGCTGGGCGTTTGTGGAGCTTACCGGTGCTAATCCACGCTGATAATCCACCCGTGGCGCCTAAGCCGGGGCTCACAGGCCGCCTTGAACAAGTGTCCTATTGATCACGGCCGGCTTTTTGTGCCCCTGCTCGACCCCAGTGTCTTCGCTTGCCGGACACGTCTTCTGCTCCTATCTCCATAAGACATGTGTCATCCTCCGGACCACTACGTGAACGTTTTTGTTGTTTGTATCACTTTCCTGCTATTTTAATTCCTGAAATCACTGTATGCTGCATGTTTCTTGTCCTCAACCCCTCGTCTAATCCTGCTCAGGTTTGTCGTAAGTTTGTTTCTCCTGTAGTATTGGTTGTACTGGGATACATAACCGTACGGATAAGGTTATAAATTAAATGCTGCATGTTTCTTCCCCGCGGTAGTTCACGAACGTTTGCATGATGTACGTCCCAAATATTACACAGTATTACTTTGACTGAATGTTGTTATTTAGTTCCCATTAATACCACACTTAACGTGCCCTTATTCTTGCATTTCGGAACTCTCCGCAACTCTTTTCTGGTTACCGCCCAAACACTTGATACTAACAAGGGAAACTCCCAATTGCACCTCCACAGATTTAGTACTAAGATGGCCCAAAGGATAGCCTGTCAAAAACTGAACATAGATCAAGGATGAAAACAATAAGAATATGTATCGAACTGTTAAAAAAAAAAGCAAAATAGAAATACTGAACTGTCCAAGCTTAACAAGGGCAATGTCAGGAGAAGTATAACAGCCGCGTCGTCGTAGTTAAGTGGTCACAGTGTTGAACTGTAAACCGCACGAGCCGTTTTCACAGCTCCCTCATGATATTTTTTTTTTTTCACAACATTATGAACTGTCCGTCCGGTCATTGACATGTTTGTTCTCTTTCTGTAGTCTTGGCAGTTGTCAATAATATTGGTTATAGAATATGAGTCTTGTGGTAGTAATACGTTACCGTCGTAAGTAAAGGTGGTGAATAGTGGAGCAGACGGGATACCACATAGACGTCTCAAAGAAATGAAAACAACAAATTAACAAGTGTGAATTATATTACAACAAAGGATTTAAAGAGTCAAAACTTCCAAAACGGAACGCAACTTCAAAAACGTTAAACATACATGTTTTGACAGAGCACAGAAAACTGTGTATGTGGTGTCACCGCCAGACACCACACTTGCTAGGTGGTAGCCTTTAAATCGGCCGCGGTCCGTTAGTATACGTCGGACCCGCGTGTCGCCACTATCAGTGATTGCAGACCGAGCGCCGCCACACGGCAGGTCTAGAGAGACTTCCTAGCACTCGCCCCAGTTGTACAGCCGACTTTGCTAGTGATGGTTCACTGACAAATTACGCTCTCATTTGCCTAGACGATAGTTAGCATAGCCTTCAGCTACGTCATTTGCTACGACCTAGCAAGGCGCCATTATCAATTGCTATTTATCTCGTGATGCATGTACCGTCAGACCGATGTTCACCAATTATGGATTAAAGTTAAGTATTCCAACAGCTACGTACTTTATTTGCTAGACTCAAATCCTTTAACTGTTCCAGACCTCACGCCAGCCTGCGTGAGCTTAAACGCGTGCCTTTCGGCTTCACCTCCTAGTGGCTTGGCTTTCTTGCCAGTCACAACAGTGTGATTGTGAAATTGTTGTGCTAATTTGTTGCAGCTTATGTGACAAACTATTATGTTTTCATCATTTCCTCGGGAGTGATCACATTCACATTCATACGAATACCTAAATCGGGCAAGAAGGCATATCTCATTCACTGACCAGGCGTACAAATTAAGTGCTGCGACGTAAGAATTCTGTCATACAACAACGTATTGTCACTAATGCCGTGTACGACATACCAGATGTGTTTTCCGGTTGAGGATTCCGTTGACTTGACGCCTTGTCATCTAACTTTTGCTGTTTACATTCGAAAGCCACTTCATTTCAGCTGCTAATAGAGTAGTTGTGCAGAATCAACTGCCATTAAAGATCATTACGTTACACCTCGCTGTTGAAAACAGACGTTACACCACCACACAGACACAAATCTGACCGGGTTCCCGGGTTCGATTCCCGGCGGGGTCAGGGATTTTCTCTGCCTCGTGATGGCTGGGTGTTGTGTGCTGTCCTTAGGTTAGTTAGGTTTAAGTAGTTCTAAGTTCTAGGGGACTGATGACCATAGATGTTAAGTCCCATAGTGCTCAGAGCCATTTGAACCATTTGAACCGCAAATCTGAATACAGCGAACAGCGCAGGGGAAAACAAAAAGAATTGGCGCGAGAGAGGTTTGAAAACGGCCCGCCTGCACTCAGCCCTTGTGAGGAAAACTGAGGAGCCACTTGATTGAGAGGTAACGGCTCCGGTCTCAGAAACTGACATACGGCCGGGAGAGCGATGTGCTGACAACATGCCCCTCCATCTCCGCATCCAGTAACGCCTGTGGGCTGAGGATGACACGGCGGCCGGTCGCTACCTTTGGGTCTTCATGACCTGTTCGGGAGGAGAGTTTTTGATGTGTCAGGGGTGTACTACGCGAACAAAGCAGTTTCTCTGGAAGCAGAGTAAATGGAGTGCATATGTTCTTTTCTTTCCTCCAGGAAAATTGCCATGCTCAAATTATTCACGGAGCCGAGTACTGGATGAAACCTGAAGTACCTATCTCTGCAATATTTAGCGAAGCATGGAACGTGTATGGGAAAGGCAGATTACGTCATAGGAGGGGGAGTGTTTATTTCTGTCGACAAAAATATATATCTATTACGGTCGAAATTCAGTCTGACTGTGAAGATATCTGAACACTAGTAACAGGCATAGGCAAACTCAAGATAATCATCGGATGTTTTTACGGACACTCGACTCCACCGTAACAGTTGCAGGATCCTTCCAAAAAAGATTACTCTGATTAGCACGGAAATACCCATATCATGCGATATTCGTCGGAGGCGATTTTAATCTACCGAGTATAGACTAGGATGTCTATGGATTCATGGCAGTTGGAGCGAACGAATAGTCTTGTGGATTGCATTTGAACACGTTTTCCGATAACTGCCTTCAACAACTAGTTAGGCAATCCACGGGAAATGGTAATAGTTTAGACCTTGTAGCAACAGATAGGGACGATCTTATCGACAGTGTCAGTATAGAGACAGGGATTGAGATCATGATGTCATCACAGTAATAATTATCACTAAAGCTAATGAATCCATGAAGAAGATTATGATAGTATTTATGCTCGAAAAAGCGGTTAAGCTGTTGTTGGCATGCCACTTAGACAATGAAAAGACGTCGTTCCGTTCCAGTATGACAGACGTCGAGGTACTATGGGCTAAGTTTACACTGACTGTAAATCACGCTCTGGAGAAGTACGTACTGAGTAAGTGGGTTAAGAGTGGAAAAGACACATCGTCGTTCAATAATAAAATTCGGAAAATCCTGAGGAAGCAAAGATTGTTGCACTCTCGGTTCGAAAAGAAACACACAAATGTCATCAGCCAAAAGATCGTTAATTCGTGCGTGCGTAAGAAGATCGATGCACGAAGCATACAACAGCTTCCACTGTCATGCCTCAGCGAAAGATCCTACAGAGAACCTGAGAAAGTTCTGGTTCAAAATAAAATCACTAAGCGGGTCGGAGACGTCTATTCAGTCACTCGTTGCCCAGTTTGGGGAGGCAGCAAAAGACAGCAAAAGGAAACGTGATATTTTAATACATATGTTTGCATGGTCATCTTCTGCAACAGCTGTTAAATCAGTTATCAGTGATTTCTCCTGTCGTAAACTTAGTGCAATTAATTAAAGAGAATTTTACAAGTGGCGCGTTTCGCTACTATTTATAATGCACCTTCTGTGGTCATTCTGTAAATATGAATACATATTAGTTGTTTTAGATTAAAAACAGTGTTTTGTTTATGAAGTTTGTAAATATCGCGCCAAATTTATAAACAAAACTCTGTTTTAATCTGAAACAAACAAAAGTGTACAACCATATATACACGTATTTGCAAATGACCACAGAAGATGGTTTCTAAACAAAAACGAAGTTAGTCTATTGCAAAATTCTCTTTAATTAATTGCCGAAATCTCAAGATGGAGAAACCGAAAATATCTAATGTTATAAATTTCACTTTTAAGAAATTATTCACGCAAGAACCCTCGTTTGACTGTCACACAGAATTCCCCAAAAAGGACATAGTAGTAGGCATTTATGGCTTAAAGAAGTATTTGAAAGAGATGAAGACAAATAAGCCGCCAAGTCCAGGTAGAATTCCAATCCGGTTTTACGGAGAGTAGTCTGCGGTATTGGTCCCTTACTTAGCTAGCTTGCATTTATCGCGAATCTCTCGTCCAGCGCAAAGTCGCAAATGACTGGAAAAACGCGCAGATACCTCCCGTGTATAAGAAAGGTGAAAGATCAGAGCTGCATAATTACAGACCAATATTCTTAGTGTGGGTTTGCTGCAGAACTGTTGAACATATTTTGACTCGAATACAATAAATTTCCTTGAGACCGAAAAGCTTCCGTCGACGGATTTTGAAACCATCGCTCTTGCAAAACTCAGCTTGCTCTTTTTTCGCACATCCTGGAAACTATGGCTGGAGGACATCAGGCAGATCCGACATTCCTAGATATACGGAAATTGACCGACGTGGTGGCCCACTGCAGACTCCGAGCATAAGAATTAGGTTCACAGATAGGTGAGTGGCTTCCTGCAGCCGAATCCAGTACGTTATTATCGACGGAATGTGTTCGTCAGAGACAAGGATATCGTCAGGTATGCATCAGGAACGTGTGATACGACTGCTCTTATTGTATATACAGGATTATTCCATGATGAAATTACAAACCTTCAGGGATGATACAGAAGAATAAATGTATCAGTTTCAGGTAAGGGACCCGTTCTGAAAACAACCAAGTCAAAATTAATAAGCGAAAGTCGTTCTGATACCTCTGGAAGCGGACATCTTCTATCACAAGCTCTTTGCTTTCTACGTTTTGGGAGGAGGTAGTACGGACCAAAACAAGAAAGATATGTCCATTAAACATCGACTCCAAAGTCCATACCCTAAAAGTTATGAACACTTCTTAATCATCGCTGCTGTGAAACACATCTCTTCTACTGGACATATGTTCACAGCTCTTAAAGTGTGCATTTTAGATGCGATGTTTACTGTGCAATTAGTTTTTTCTTTTTTTGGTCCATACTACCCGCTCCCAAAACATGGAAATCAGAGAGTTCTCAGTAGAAGACTTCAATTGTCAGAGATAACCGAAGGATATTCGCTTATAATTTTCGACTCAGTCGTTTCCAAACCAGCATCACTTACCTCAAATTGATATGTTCCCCTTCTTCATCATCCATGAAAGTTTGTAGCATCATATCGGAATCATCCTGTATACGTAAATTGTCTCAAGGACAGAGTGGGCAGCAATTTACGGCTTTTTGCTGATGACGAAGCGGTGTACGTCATTCATTAACTGTATAAGGATACAAGATGACTTACACAGAATTTCTAGTTGGTGCTATGTATAGTACTTTGGTCTAAATGCATAGTAAGTTAATGCAGGTGAGTAGGGAAAACAATTATATAACTTTCGAGTACACCATTAATAGTGTACAGCTTGACTCAATCACATCGATTAAACATTTAGGCGCAACAATGCAAAGCGACATAAAATAGGACGAGCACGTAAGGCTGAAAGTAGGGATTTTATTGGGATAATTCTGGGAAGGGGTAACACATTTATAAAACAGACCGCGTACGGAACACTTGTCTGACCCATTATTGACTACTGCTCGAATGTTTGGGATCCACACAAGGCCGAATTAAAAAAAGACAGCGAAACAATTCAGAGGTGTACTGCTAGATTTGTTACGTGTAGGAGTGATCAACAAGGAAATATTACGGAGACACTTCACGAACTCAAATGGGAATCCCTGAGGGGAAGACGACGTTCGTTTCGCGATGCACTATTGAGGAAATTTGGACGCCTGATATTTGAGACCGACTGCAGAACAATTCTACTGTCATCAACGTACATTTCGGTTAAGGCTTCGTAAGGAGACAGACAGTTGTTTTACCTTCGCCCTACTTGCAAGTGGAACAGGAAAGGAAATGACTGGTAGTGGTACGAAGCACCCACGCGCCATGCACCATACAGTGGTTTGCGGAGTGTGTATGTATGTATACACGACTGGCCATTAAACTTGCTACACCACGAAGATGACGTGCTACAGACGCGAAATTTAACCGGCAGGAAGAAGATGCTGTGATATGCAAATGATTAGCTTTTCAGAGCATTCACACAAGGTTGGCGCCGGTGGCGACACCTACAACGTGCTGGCATGAGGAAAGTTTCCAATCGATTTCTCACACACAAACAGCAGTTGACCGGCGTTGCCTGGTGAAACGTTGTTGTGATGCCGCGTGTAAGGAGGAGAAATGCGCACCATCTGGTAGCAGAATATGGAATCAGTAGGTTCAGGAGGGTAATACGGAACGCCGTGCTGGATCCCAACGGCCTCGTATCACTAGCAGTCGAGATGACAGGCATCTTATCCGCATGGCTGTAACGGATCGTGCAGCCACGCCTCGATCCTGAGTCAACAGATGGGGACGTTTGCAACACAACAACCATCTGCACGAACAGTTCGACGACGTTTACAGCAGCATGGACTATCAGCTCGGAGACTATGGCTGCGGTTACCATTGACGCTGCATCACAGACCGGAGCGCCTGCGATGGTGTACTCAACGACGAACCTGGGTGCATGAATGGCAAAAAGTCATTTTTTCGGATGAATCCAGGTTCTGTTTACAGCATCATGATGGTCGCATCAGTGTTTGGCTACATCGCGGTGAACGCACATTGGAAGCGTGTATTCGTCATCGCCATACTGGCATATCACCCGGCGTGATGGTATGGGGTGGCATTGGTTACACGTCTCGGTCACCTGTTGTTCGCATTGACAGCACTTTGAACAGTGGACTTTACATTTCAGATGTGTTACGACCCGTGGCTCTACCATTTATTCGATCCCAGCGAAACCCTACATTTCAGCAGGATAATGTACGACCGCATGTTGGAGATACTGTACGGGCCTTTCTGGAAACAGAAAATGTTCGACTGCTGCCCTGGCCAGTACGTTCTCAAGATCTCTCATCTACTGAAAACGTCTGGTCAATGGTGGCCGAGCAACTGGCTCGTCACAATACGCCATTCACTACTCTTGATGAACTGTGGTATCATGTTGAAGCTGCATGGGCAGCTGTACCTGTACACGCCATCCAAGCTCTGTTTGACTCAATGCAAAGACGTATCGAGGTCGTTATTACGGCCAGAGGTGGTTGTTCTGTGTACTGATTTATCAGGATCTATTCACCCAAATTGCGTGAAAATGTAATCACATGTCAGTTCTGGTATAATATATTGGTCCAATGACTACCCGTTTATCGTCTGCATTTCTTCGTGGTGTAGCAATTTTAATGGCCAGTAGTGTAGATATCTCTTCAATTTTTAAGACATTGTTTGCGTTATGTGAATTTCTGAAGAGAACTTTAAGCGTGATATCCTCATTGTAGCTGTGTGTTTCGTGTCCTGACTTGCTTTCATGGTAATTCACCCATAAATAAAAACATAAACGCAAGCAGAAGATAGATGAGCTACTGCGGTATATAACCTCGATGAAATTCTCCTGTATATCGGCGGCTGGAGGAATCCAACAAAATGAGCATGTTAACCTTCTTGCGAAGGAAACGGTGTACAACAGGACTTGTTTGCCCCTGATTACAATGTTTCTGACACGTTCCTGGAATTAAAATGACGATATATAAAGCAAGGAAAGAAGAGTGTAGGGGAACATGATTGTTCAGAAGCTGCCAATACTACAATCTACAGCCAACTGCCGTAGATTGTGGATGACGTGTTGGACACGTGGCTCTGGGGCCGTAAAGCAAATTAATGTTCTCTCCTAACAAACTCCAGGCGGCCGATCGCTCGCCTACATACACGTTACATTACATTATGCTCCTCTGAAAGAAGATGCCAAGTCCCCCGCTAGGGGTAATTGTAAGTGCATCATCCATCACAAAGGCATGACTTCCCAGTCCAATGCATGGGTCGATGAACTCTTAGAGTCAGGTCTAAGCAAACAGTTGTGAAAAATACAAGTGACCTAAGCGAGAGCGCGATCTACGGTCCCTGAACGATCTCATCGAAGCACCAAACTGCAAACTGCAGTGCGTGCACTTTGCTCACTAGACAAGCGCCAGCAGCGATAGTATCAAAATTCCCAGCCGGACTTTTAGCACACGTCGGAGGTCGGCCTATCCCCCTAACAAGACAGCCGGTATACTACATCCCAAAGCTCATCCACTGTACTGATCACTCGGTTACCTGACTCAGATATACCGCGCGCGCTTTGCGGCCTACGCCTGGCTGTACGCTGTGCCAAGACTCAGAAACATCACTAACTAGCCACAAGTGCAAACCAACGTGCAATTAATGGAAAAATATTTTGTTAGAAGTAAATAATAACCTCCGCAATCATCACGCAAGATACGTTATTTTGTGCTTCAATACCCTGATTGTACTAGCACGAACGCCAAAAATATTTCTTCATCTCTCACTAGTATTCTCAATGAGAATGAAACATGGCTTGTCCACGGGAAACCTGCATCCCGTCCTGCATACCGAGTATTCGAATTTTCTAGCTATGTTTCGTAATACGAGTATATTAGACGTCTTTATTCAACTGTCTGCGTTACACTTTCTCAGCGTCCAGACAAACTTTGCAGCTCTGCGCTCCCTTGTTTATTTTTCACGATGTCCAGTGTTAGTCTTTCCTGATACAGATCCCACATACCTCAACAGTATTTCACAATATGTCATGCAGCAGCTTTTGAGCAATCTATTTCCAGTGTTCCATCGGGACATCGATGCTTGTAACGGGACAGGTTCGTTACTATATGCGGTAAATCTCTATAAAACAAGAATCAAATAGACTCCACAAAATATGGTGGTGTACTGTGTCTCACTACCATATAGTGCACATTAATTTTACACAGTTTTAAATATGAATGATTTCAGTCTGTTTGTATCGAACTACAGACCCTTCTTGATAACGTAAGTCAGTGTGAGGCAGAGGAGTCTCACACATATTGTTCTCGAAAGTGTGCTTATTTTTAACTTGTTAAGCTTCTCGATTAAAAATTTCCACTTTTTAGAGGATCTAACAACCAAGAAACAGTTTTTGATGGCATAAGATGCCAGTTTGGAGGCCGATATGAATGTTCTTCATGTATCACAATATATGGACAAGTTAGACATTCCGCACAATTTTTAATTCGAAAACATAAGATTGTTGTTTGAACGGACTAAAACGAGTTACATGAAAGATGATCATTTTTATAACTTTATCAGTACAGACCTGTACTGGACAATCTGTATCAACAACAGTACGAATGGGTCGGGGGTGAGCTTTCGCCTCACATGTCCGTACTGTTAGCAGAATGTTAAATCCTCCTTTCTGTTCCCGTAGTGCTCCATCTTCGTATAATAGTTCCTACTTTGTAAGGTATTAAACTTCAGATTTCTGTGTAGTGTCATCTCTAGAGAGCATTCCAAAATAAAACTGCTCCACGCTTGCGGATTTGCACAGTTAATATTTATTTTAAAAAAGAGTGGTCATCAGGTAGCGTGAAAGGCACACAGTTCCGCGGGAATATAATTAGCTTGCATTAGCGAAATTGCTTGTAACTGTTGGAATGAGTTAAGCGTTGTTGAAATACTTCGTGTTAATTAGAGAAAGTGGGAACTGGCTAGCTTTTTCTGCAGTTGTTACACTGTGTTAGCCACGGAGCCTCCCTATGCATTTTACTTTCTGGTCGTTCGGGCGACGTCAGGGCGAATTCTTCGAGACGAATAAGGGTGCGCGTCAGCAGAGCCTGATGTAAGAGCCGTGTGGAGCAGTGAAATGTTAATCAGTGGAAGATTTATGCGAGTCAGTAAATGGGTATCTTAGAGAAATTGAGACAGTTTTCAACAGCTTAAGAAATGAATGCGCCAACTATCAAGGCCTTTTAGTGTGTATATCTACTATTCTTACAGATTGCGTGTTTGACGAGTCCTAGTTTCCTTGCTTAAACTGACCGCAGGAAGTTATTCAATTTTATTTGAGTTGGCTAACATTACGCATTGATCTCTGACCCACTGCAGTCACATACTTCTGTTAACAGGAAACCATATTAGTGCCTGCTACAGCATTCGATACTGAATCGCCACATTGAAGGAATTGAGTGTATTTTCTTCCACAGTACATGTATTGTGAAGACACTTTTATCTACAAGTACAATAAACTCCACGAGCACAGTACTATTTTTGTCTTCAATGGTAAAAGCCAGTTTTTTAGTTGACTATTTAGTTTTGTCTTCAGCGATAAAAAACTGTTTTTTAACTGAATGACTTAGATTACTGAAGACTACATACATCGTAGAAAGTTTTTTTCATTGTGTTTTTTAATCCAGTAAGTTCTGTTGCCTTCATTTAGAAAATCGTACTCAGGGTTCAGATCCCAGTATGGGCATTTACATTTAGGTTTTCCATGATTTCCTTAAATTTCTTGAAGTGGATACCGAAATATTTTCTCTGAAAGAAACGCAGCCACTTTCGTTCGCCGTCCATCCCAGAACGAAAAGTATGCTTGCAATTTAATCATTTGGAATATGCTGGTTACTGTAAAATAAAGTACTTCCGAGGACACCAGAGAGAGGCCTGTAAGCAAAAACATATACACTTAAATACATTCCACAATACCTGCAGCCAACAAACCCAGAACAGAGGTATTTGATGAGAAAAAGATGTTTTCGTAGCCCATTTAACTCCTCTTTTACTATATTTGTGTCTATGGCTGATGAAATTTGAACTCCAAAGACAGTAGCTTTTTTGCTTACCTGTACTGATTCTTACTCGCTATGTTTTCAACTTTCAAATCATACTCACAACATGCCTAATGTTCACGTCTACAGAAAGACTTACCTATGTTTGCTTTTTTAGCACATAAATGTATGCTATTAGGAAAGAAGTAAGTAAGGCGTGCTATCAAGACTTCTGGATGTCAACAAAGTGAAATATTCTGCGTGAAGATATACCTCCATGCAGAACTGAGTTCTTGTTTTATTAGACTATCAGTGTGTCAGTATCCCTGTAGTTTACACATCTAGCTCTGAAATCTTACTTACGACGTGTCTTTCACCGTCAGGCTAGTAACAGCAAAAATCGATAAATTCATTTTGAAAGCATGTTTCAGCAATTTGCAATTCAGTAAACGTCCCAGCCGGCATTTCTAGTGGTATAACGAGCGCGTAAAATAATACCTCCTATATAAGTTATTTGAAAAGACGGCATTGTGAATAAAGGAAAGGTCTCAGTTGCCTAGACACTGTAAAACGGATATTTTGCTTCGACACGCGTGTACGCTACAGTAATTAATTTTTTTAGTAATGACAGCCCAGCCTCTGTAACAGGTACAAACTTCTTAAACATATGTTTCACATATATTTTAGTAAAAATTTTTTAATGCCATCTGCTTTCACATTTGGTTTACATACTAAATTATTATATCTCTTTAACAGTAGCCTATTTGCTTCACTTCCAAGAATATTTCTTGCCTGTACCTATCTGTAGTTTTTCTGGAATAACCTGCCTGAAATTACTTTTAAATTTTATTTTGAAGTTTTCGAAGCACGTGAGCCTACACTAAGCTTTGTGATAAACAAAATATAATACTCGAATGCTGTTCATCTGTTGTTTCTGTGGTCTTCAGTCCTGAGACTGGTTTGATGCAGCTGTCCATGCTACTCTATCCTGTGCAAGCTTCTTCATCTCCCAGTACTTACTGCAACCTACATCCTTCTGAATCTGCTTAGTATATTCATCTCTTGGTCTCCCTCTACTGCTTGTATTTATTCAGCAGGTCAAATTCAATGAAATGTACTCGTCAGGTACAATAATGACCGTAAGTGTGAATAGTAAGATATATATGTGAAATTTACATAGGAAGGGCTGTCAGGGTCCATCAAAAGTTAAAATTTAGTTCATAGAGCCATCTTATAGAGGAGTCAAAGTACTGTGCTATAAGGTGGCAAGGTTTATTTTTTCGTAAAAACGATCAAGGTGCTCGAAAATCTGTGCTAAAATTTGCATGTCTTTGAGCACAACACTCAAGATCCATTCGTTGCTGAGGAAGAACAATCAAGATCCATTTTCTTCTTACAGTTGTTTTTTCTCCTTTTATCTTTCATTTTATAAAGTCCTAGCTTAATGTTACTGACTTTCCAACAATACATACCAGTTATTCATACGTTTTAAACGAAGTTCGAATTGTTACATTGTTCAGTAATAAAGACCGACATAAAACAGGGCCAAATTGTGCATTGTAAGTTGGATGGAAAAAAAGATCTTGCAAACAGAAACATGTGCATACATTTATTTCTTAAGTGAAAAGCAGGCATCAGAAATGTTGAAGAATGAAGATGAACATTTCAGTCCTGTGCAGAATACAAGGAAAACAGGGGAATTGGAGCGTGTTTCTGATTCTTCAAAAAGGTTACGGTCCAGGAGTCACACTGCAGGTGACGACCGAAAGTACTTACGACTGAGATGTTTTCAGAATGTTCCATTTATAGAAAAGAATAGATTAATAAAGGAAAAATCATCCAAACCCTGTGTCATTCGAACAACATCGAAAGATATTTGTGACTAACTACGACATGAGTTTTAGGTACCCCAAAACTGACAAATGTTCAGTGTGTTACAAATTAAGAGGAAAGGAGAGCAGTTTTACGAGATTAAACGTCCTAACATTTGAAGTCCAGAAAATCTATGCTTAAGAAAGCGATGTGTATGGATTACCAGAAGATTCTTCCGATCCCTAATATTTCAACCAATTTAACATGTTGCCGCAGGCAGCTACAATTTTATTCATTCAATATGTATTGGCTTGCTTCTGGAAAGTCTGTATTTTATAGAATACTTTACGTGTCAGACTACGATACGAGCGATAGTACACCCATAGACGACGCAAGTTGGCATATTTGATCAAACAGCTTTCACGACTCCAAACATTCAAAACAGTCGAAGGTAATGTTTTGGCGCAACTAAGATGACGGACGTCGGCCTCACGTTATGGACATCATAAAAATTCCTTATTTTTACCTCCATGGCTATACGCATAGTAATATCGTACATCACCTCTGGAATCAGTCGCTGCAATAACATGAGTACGGCACCAGTGTGCTGTTGCACAAACTCTGGAAAATAAGCCACCCTGCTATAACGTTGTACATTGTAACAAAATTGTGACGTGAAATTGTAACGTTACACGTATGTGGGCGAGCTATTCGGCAGCCTAGAGTTTGTACGAGGTAAAATGAATATGTTGGTGCAGCTGAAAGCTAATTTTCAATATCTTAAAAACCAGAGAAATTTGTGATTCATATGATTTAAAGATACTAAATATTATCACAATGAACAATTAAATGCTTCATGTGATTTCACTGAACGACATATTAAATTATAGCATTGCATTATAGCTATCGTCCCTGAAAGCTACATATCTGTATTTATTTTATTTATTAATTTCTTACATTTCTCTAGCCTTTTCATAATATAAGTGTTTGTCAGGACATCCTATTCTCCATAGTAACACAGCAACTGAATGCAGCACGAATACTTCGTATTTTGTCGTACTTGTGTAGTTATTTAGTGAATATTTTAGTACTTTTCCAGCAACTTTTTTGAATGTTGATTGCAATTTATATTAAAAACCGTCGTAATACATCAGTGATCAGTTCCACTTGTTAGGTGACTCCACCATTGAAAACAATACCAAAATATGCTTGTATCAATCAGACATAAAGAATGGTCTAACAATACTTAACAACACGGTGTTGTCATTTAATGTGAGCACTCGTGCACAAAAAATGCTAGCTTATTCATTTATGCACAAACTTTATTTATGTTTAATTATCTGAGTGTGACAGAATGTTTATAAAATTTATTTATTTAAATATTGTTGTAATGCACTAATACAGCGAGGAATGTAGTCAAGTTGAGACAAAACCATGTCTGTCAAACATAAGAAGGGTATATTCTTGGTGGGGACGGTCTTCAGCCAATGGAAAAGCAGACAGGGGTGGAACGCTGCTGGAGTGAAGACAGACACTTCTGGAGTGGTGCGCTCAACATATCAATTCGAGGCTTTTACATATGTTCTTCAAGGAGGCGGACCTGCCTGTGGTATAGTGTCATTTCGGTTATGCAGGTGACTGAGTCAAGGCAGTGAATGGCCACTACAATACTTTAATATTTGAAGGGGCTTTAGTTCTCCTGAGGTCTAAATGAGCTTCAGCGCAGAGCTGTAACTCATCCCCTTGCATTACGGATCTGAGAAGAGACAGTATGAGTTTTTACTTGTTGTCTCTCGTGTACTATTGTGCAAATTGTCATACTAAACTCCGCCAGCTCAATCTGGCGAATATTTCGTGTATTGTGATCACAAAATGGACTTAGTTTTCCATGTGTTTTGATGACTGTTTTGTTCCGGTATTTTGCTATCACTCTCGACCGTACTGCATTTAAGAAGGTTATTTTCTATCTGTATTATAAATGGTTAGCATAGGACAACTTTCCATCTATTTGAGATTTACTGTCTTGAATAAACATTATTCAACGGAATTCTCTGATGATGTCTGCATCGATTACTGATGTTAGAGTATTACCCTTTTTACTGATTCATCATTTGTCTTTTATTTAATATTTCTCTTTATTTTGTTAATTCGCAGTTCTAGCCAATGCAAGGACTATTTCACTGATTGATTACAGTTACAGGTTATTATTTGTAGCGAGTTACCTGCTCGGCAGCAGCCCGACCATGCAACATTACCGAGCTACTAATTTTAAAACGAGCTGTATGTAGCCAAACTGGCTATGGAGTAAGGAATATCAGGTAAAGTTGCAATTAGTTTTCTCATATGAAACGTTGGTTACGTAAGCTACTCAGCAGAATATCTGTTAGGTAAAGTTGCAGATCACATCAGAATTTCTCCTCGCATCTTAAAAATAAGAAACAAAACCAGTCCAGTACAGAAAGCTGAGTGCAGAGCATTTTCAGGTTCAAAACAATGCTTTGACCTTTACATATTATCTACTGTAAACATATTAAACATTCCGAGGTTGACATGACTAATAAATAAGCCTAATGTGACATGTTATTACGTGTCATTGAATATTAGTATAGTTGTTGTTATTATTTCAGTATAGTGCAGGCAGTCCTAAAGTTTGTTTCAAAGAGGGTTCTGCTGAACTTATGCTTAAACAAAAGATACCTTTATATCACAAGTTCTATGTGTTTGACTATAATGGACAATCGCTGGTACTTTAAAAGTTCATATACATCAAAACGAAGAGGTAACAATACAGATACATCATCGTGAAGTAATACACTTTGAGATACTACATAACACTTGAAACAAAGAAACAGAAATCTGCATGGAAACAATTTTTGATACCGTGTCTATCACACCGCGAAAGCTGCAGGTACGTACTACAAGGTAAAATGGAAGCGGGTATTCACATTTCCACCGATTTAAGTGAAAACACGACAGTCGAACACACGATATCTCAACTAACGCAAACACTTCAGTTAAGGAGCATACTGAAAGTCATGTACAAATAGGCTCAAATCACTTGTTCGCAGAACTGAGCTTAAGCAAAGCGTGTAAGCTGTTTAAGAAAATATATCCTGATTTTAATGGAAGCAAAAGCTTATATGAAGATATTCCCAGATCTGGGTGAATTTCAAATGGTGTCTTCCTAGAGCAGACACTTGTAAATACTGTATATTAAATTTTTTTCGACTAGTAATAAAAAAGATACGGGTTTAATTCAAGTCCAGAGTGCGCTTCATCACTGCAAAAGTCAACAATATTCATGTAACGCTGAAAACCGGTTCGATAACAGTACAGGAAAATAAATCTGTTGTTGTTTTAAGTAAAGATCTAAAGCAGGTCTTGCTTGCCCCATATTAAAACATTGAAGCAGCTAATACCTACGTCAGTCTTCCTGTTATAATTTAGTTATCAATAATCATAATACACTGCGTAGTACTGATGCATTTTTGGCTGGCCTTTATAAGCCTTTTCAGTAAGTCTTTTATACACATGTTCCGCTAGTTAAGGTATGGCCGACTCCGCGTCTGTTTCCTGTAACTGCATATGACGTGCTTCCTTGGAATATTAGCATCTAAAAATTACTATTTCAATAAAATTTTAATTTAACTTACCGACGATTAGTAATGAACGATTACAAAGTTGTCTCACCATTTTCATGTTTAAAACTAAAGAGTTAGTACTGTCGTTTTATTCACATGTTCCAATCAAGTTGTTAAATATGCTATACATTTCTAAAGCATCACTCTCAATTTTATCCATTCACTCCAGTGATTTAAAATGTTAAACGTCTTGTTTATGTCCTTGTACAGCTGTCGCAAGTTTGTTTATATAGATAGATATAGTTTTCGTTCTATAGATCCATAATGAGAAGATCCACAGGGATGTAGAATATGTCATAAAAACAAAACAAAAAATGATACAGACAATAGAATGAAATTTTCACTCTACAGTGGAGTGTGCGCTGATATGAAACTTCCTGGCAGATTAAAACGGTGTGCCGGAACGACACTCGAACTCGGGCAAGGTCCCGAGTTTGAGTCTCGTTCCGGCACACCGTTTTAATCTGCCAGGGAGTTTCAATACAGACAATGGCTGACAAAAAAATGAAACATACGTAAGAGGAGGACGAAATGAAATGGAACTTCACAGGTTGTTAGGGTGGCTGTTGTATTTCAGTGATTACAATATTGAGTCACATATATATATAGAAAAGCCACATATCAGTTTGACGTAGCACCCTCTCTGGCCTGGATGTGTGCACTGATTCGGTTGGGAAGGGGGCTATGAGGATGTTGTATCCACTTCTGAGGCAAGCAGAGTCACTCATAGCCTAAATGTTTCTTGACATCCTGGGCAGTTGGTACTGACACTGTCCTAGCTGATACATCACGTTCTACCGGGGACTGAACTGGGTACCTTGCTGGCAAAGTGAGTATCTCAACATCGCGAAGACAGCTCATAGAGACTCGTGCCACGTGTGGACGATGATTTTACTGTTGACAAATAGCACGACGATACTGTCGTATTCTTCAGGTTTCTCTTAAACTGAAATTTATTTGTAGCTAAGCGTTTTATGAGTACTGGCAAGTTGTTGAAAATGTGTATTGCTGAATAATGGACACCTTTAGACCTAAGTAAGTGATTTTAGATTTTTCTGTGAATTACTGTTACTTCTATATCATCATCTACGTGATTACTCTGTTATTCACAATGAAGTGCCTGGCAGAGGGTTCAATGAGCCACCTACAAGCTATCTCTCTACCGTTCCACTCTCGAACGGCGCGCGGGAAAAGCAAGCACTTAAATTTTTCTGTGCGAGCCCTGATTTCTCTTATGTTATCTTGATGATCATTTCTCCCTATGTAGGTGTTGTTTTCGCAATCGGAGGAGGAAACTGGTGATTGAAATGTCATGAGAAGATCCCGTCGCAACGAAAAATGCCTTTGTTTGAATAATTGCTAATCCGATTCACGTATCATGTCTGTGGCACTATCTCCATTATTTCGCGATAGTACAAAACGAGCCGCCCTTCCTTGTACTTTTTCGATGTCATCCGTCAGTCCCACCTGATGCGGATCCCACACCGCACAGAAATACTCCAGAATAGGGCGCACTAGCGTGGTGTAAGCAGTCTCTTTAGTACACCTGTTGCACCTTCTAAGTGTTCTGCCAATGAATCACAGTCTTTGCTCTACCCACAACATTATCTACGTGATCGTTCCAATTTAGGTTATTTGTAGTTATAATCCCTAAATATTTAGTTGATTTTACAGCCTTCAGATTTGTGTGAATTGTTACGTAATCTAAACTTAGTGGATTTCTTTTAGTATTCATGTGAATAACTTCACAGTTTTCTTTATTCAGGGTCAATTGCCACTTTTCGCATCATACAGATGTCTTATCTAAATCACTCTGCAATTCATTTTGGTCATCTTATAACTTGACAAGACGGTAAAGTCTAGCAGTAGTTACTGTACCAAGTTGCTTGAACAGATCTTTGCGATTTCTTAAGATCACCCCGCAAAAAATTTGTGCTATTCGCTTTCGGACTCTGAAACATTTAGCTTGGCTTGATGGGGTACCACAAAAAATTTTCCCCTATGACATTATAAACTGAAAGTAAGAGAAGTGTACTAACTTTTTTTATTTTTATATAACCCATGTATGATAACATCCTCATTACTAATTAACATTTATTAATGCTCTTCAGTGTTTCTATGGTATGATCGTCCCAACTGACATTACTGTGAAGTTTCGGTCCCAAGAAGCTAACACGGTCAACATCTTTTATCTGCCTGCCATCGTCTTTTAGACATTCGTTGCGAGACGGCACTCTTCATACAGCGTGTCTCAACGAAGCTAAGTGACAAAGAATTGGCTATATTATTTATTAAAGTCCATTGGAAGGTCATTAATATCTCTCTTTTGAACTATATTTGATTTCAGTTATTTGGAATATTCGTATAATTCTGAAACCTTACGAATTTAGTCCTCGAAGAGACTATATTAAACAGTAACTGTTGGTTAACCAAATAAATATTTAGGCGACAATATGCTCTCGATATGTCGTTTTCTTTAATATGATACTGATTCAAGGGATAATAAGTAGTCTAGTGCAACAAATATGGGCATCAGTATTAGATATATCAGTTTGTAATAGAAACAACACATTAATGAGTGTATAAATAATAAAAATTCGATTTTAGCTCAAAATTCAATATTTTATGTTAGTTTACATTTTCTTCATGTTTTTCAAATCGTGTTAACATCATATTACTTGTGACCAGAGACAACTAATCAATTAGAGTTTTACCTTAATGTACTGAAACGTCCATTTAACGTTTAAGCAAATTTGACGATAGAACAGTAATGCATAAAAAGCTTTACAGATTTTAAATCAAAATTCTTGTTGTCATCCCAGATGTAACTGGTTAGTGAAGTGGAACGACGATGAGAAATTGCAAGAGTCATCTATTCGCAAAGAAGATAGGAAAAATTTTCAGAGCTTTTTATGTGTCCCAGGCTGCCGAGTGAAGCAGATAAGAACTCTGATACACGGAATGACGTTACATTGTGGCACATAGTTGTTAACGGTGTAACAGCCGCACTGAGGTGCCCATAAAACTAAGAGTCGTCTACTATATTAGGTAGGCAGAGCACAGAAGCTGCTGAAGTACTAAAAGCTTCTCAACTGGCAATAAACAGCTCTTTAAGATTGCAGGTTTTAGATGCACCTTCAATATTAGGCGGCAGACACAAACATTATAGACGGTTCCTCTGAGGCCCTGGCACGGTATGACGTAAACCCCTATAAAATGCAAATGCACCGTCGGCCAATATTTTATACTGGGCTGTATAGAGAGTGTTTGATTCGTGATTTAAGGAATGTTCCTAAGGTCACTCACTGAGAAAAGATATCAAACTGTCTACCACAGCACAGCTATGTGTCACAGTTGCAACAGTAAAATACGTACTCCAGCTTTTACAGACGAGTGAAGGGATTAAAGATTACGTTAATGGAAGGTCGCAAAATACCTTAGGTCTAGTACCACGCGTAAAGATATACTCAACCAAACCACATAAAGAAGTACCATAAAAATAAGCGTAAATGTCCTCATATAATAGCAAAGCAAAGCTGTTGCTTCATTTCTAACGACTATGCCGCGGAAGAAGCGCGCCCTAGTTCATAATGGCTGAAGCTTCATGAGAGTTTTCCCTGATGATGCCGTAATATACAGAGATATCGCAATGCCCAAAAACTGTGGCGAAATACAGCAAGAGCTGCGGAGAATCGACGTTTAGTGCATAGATTGGCAGCTGACACTCATCATACACATGCATAAATAGGCAGAAAGACTTATTGGTGTAAGACTAGACGATAGCAGAATAATCACTGGAAGCAGTGACGTCCATGAAATATCTGTGAGTATGTGAAAGGAGCCATTTAAAGTGGGACGACCACGTAAAACTAATCCTAGATGAGGCAGAAGCCAGATCGAGATTCTTTCGAGGAATACACATGAAATGTAGTCCGTCCCCCAAGGGATAGCTTACAAAACCCTAGTTCTACCGATATCTGGATATCTGTACCGAACAGGATAGATAGAGGTAATACAGAAACTCCAAAGAAGAGAAACACGTTTTGTTACAATTTTATTTAATAAGCGCGAAAACTTCACGGAAATTCTCAGCCAACTCCAGTCACACTAACGTGACGGTAGTACATAAAATTCACTCCGCCATACACCTTAAGTGGCTTGTGAATTACGTAAGTTGATGTGGATGTAACTGCAGTTTACAGCAAAATCTAGAAACAGTCACTTGATCTTAAGTAGAAACGGTGCTCAAAATCCATGTACAGGTGTGAACAATAGATAAAGCCATCTGGCAAATAAATAATTAGAATTGTTAAACTGTAAGTGAATATAACACACAATTTTTTAAAAAATGGAAAAAGACGGTCAAATGTTTTGCGAGATGATTTGTCTAATAGTAAAGAACAAAATAAATTACCGACACTTTTGATGTGCTTTTCAATGATGTTTGAAATCATGTCCAGCAAATGAGGTGCTCATTCAGAATTTAATGTTCAGCCTTTAGAATCTCTGAGTTTTAAGGAAAGCTTGACGATATTTGTTTAGTGGAATTTCACTCAGTGGTCTCGTCACATCTGTAATGCATGAGGCTTTCAGTTGCTGAACGTGATTTCGAGCATTATTCAATGGCGTGACAAATGTTTCTCTAATAAATTTTATTTCTTATTTTTAGGTAAATTATTTCACAAAACATTTATTGATATTTTTTCTTTAAATTTTCAATTTTTTTCAGAAAACATGAAATGAAATATATTAAATAGCGATCTGTATTCAATTATCATTAAGAGTATATGCAGGATAATTATAAATTAAGTTTCAGGTTCAAAACGCTGTGAAAAGAGAATGGCCGATCAAAAGACATCAAATTTGAGAGTGACATTATCGACGATGGAAGAAACGTCGAGCAAACGAAAAAGGTCGTACCACAAAAGAAGGAAAAAATCGGTTTTTCAGAATCCTAAGGCCGAATTCCGCATAGAAGGCAACTATGACATCGGTTTGTAATTGTCCTGAGGCCAAAAAGAACATAAGAAGCAACAATGACATCACGAACCACTTATCAATTCTGCAATGGAGTATGCGCTGAAATGAATCTTGCTGGCAGATCAGAACCGTGTGCGAATTAGGGAACTTTGCCTTTCACGTGCAAGTTCTCTACCAACCATTTTTTTTTAAATATCTGATGAAACATGACATCCGTTGAAGTTCGTTGTTAATCCCTTTACTCAGTTTTTTTATTACAGAGAGAAGCCAACTCTCTGACCGAAGAAGCTGAGCTACTGTGCCGGCATAAAAGCAACTTACGCTAAGAACAACGCACACACCCATGCCGAGGGAGTACCCGAACCTCCGGCAGGAGGGGCCGCGCAATCCGTGACATGGCGCCTCATACCGCGCGGGTATTCCGCGCACTGAGCCCAGAAGCATATCTCATGGTCCGTCCTCATAGCTGTACTTCCGCCGGTACCTCATTTACTGCCTTCCCAACTTCACACAGTTCTCCTGTCAAACTTGGGAGAAGAGCATTCTTAGAAGAAAGAATGCAGCGGTGGCATGGCTTAGCCACAACCAGGGGGATGTTTCTAACACGTAATTTTCACTCTACTGCGGAGCGTGTGCCGATATGAAACTTCCTGGCGGTCTTTCAAAATGATGGAGCACAGCAATCAACCGTCCTCTCCTTTCACGTGTTATTAATCAAATACAGATTTCGGCTAGTGCCTAGTCATTATAAATGCACTATTTCATAGTATCAATGCATGTCCTAGTACGTCAGTCCCCTGTTGTTCAGGCTTCTGTCACAGTTCGTTCAACACTGTTTCTCCTATACTCCTTTCCTGTTGGAGTTATCAAGTAAAACATCTACCTGTACTCAACCAATTGAACTATCTGCTTCAGTTTCATTATAAACTATTTCTAACACCAATTAAGTTGCCGTCACCAACCGTATTTAATGTGATTTCGAAACAGTGTTAGGTCCTTTGAAAAAATTTGGCTGAACTTATTTTCAGCTTTAGCCAGCTTTCGGTACCTATAACGATTTGAACTTCATTGCTTTCTTATCTGCACTTGATGCTCTGTTTCTTTCCCTACATAACTACTACAGTTTACAGCTACAGTATTGATTGTTGCTATGTCTACCCTCTTCCCGTGTGCGTCCTGCACCGATTGAAACTGAAGCCCATTCTGGACTTTCCCGAGATCCCCTAACCTAAAGAAACCACCCAGGCCATCCCACAGAGCCCCTGATACCTGTGTAGCTGCCTCCTGCATGTAGTGGACACCTAACCTGTTAAGCAGAACTCGAAACCCCACCACCCTACGGGGCAAGTCGAGAAATCTGGAACTTCCACAATCACAAAACCGTCTAAACCTCTGCTTCAGACATTCCACTTAGTTTTCTACCAAAGATCTGCAGTCGGTCCAGTGGACGATGCTACGGAACCTTCATCTTGTAAGCATGACTTTGTCACTTCAGCTAGCTGCCCGAAACGAGAGAGAATCTCTTCCAATTCAAAACGTCACACATCGTTAGTACTGACGTGAGCCACCACCTGCAGTTAGCTGCACCCTGTGCTCTTCATTCGATCTGGAAGCACTCATTCCACATCTGGAATGACTCCTTCCAATACGCACACAGAGTGCACACTGAATCTTCCACTGCCTGTCACACCTTGAAACAACGTCTCACTCAGACACGCATGAGGGGTCATCTTCAATGCGGAAAGTAGCCGGGGTGGTCACAGAAGTGGGATGATTGGGGGACATTAGGGACGTGCTGCACAACCGTGCTTCCCCTCGTTCAGCTCCCATGGTGTTCCCCATTGGCAACAGCCTCAAACTGCGAGACCATAGCCAGCACCGCCTTCACCATCATAGCTCAGGCCTACACCTGAACACAACAAACACGGCTCCTATCTATAAGATACTTGGAAGAACTATAGAATAAACTACGATTAAAACTCGAAACTCGTAAGTCAAATGCTGTGCTCTGACACGTTGCTGGCATGACTGGAGCTACTGACCAGCTAACGAGGAATTAAAACGTGAGACTGCGGCTACTAGAGACACAAACACACAAGAAATTTAATAGTTCAAACTGAAATACATAGAATAAATAAATCTATAAGTTTCTCCTTCTTACAAGAAGCTATTTACAGCTCACAAACAGAACTTTGTGCTTTGAACCGCTGCTGCCTGCACGGGAGCTGCTGAGTTGTTCGTTGCATATCTCTTTCGTTCATTCGTAAGTCTCGTCCTTTCTTTTACACTATAGCAACTCACTGTATTTATTATCGACAGAGGTAAACAATTTTTCTCATCAAAGACGTGGTACCGTCAAATTTCCATTAGTGCACTAAACAGCTTCCATATTATTAAGAAGGCAGTAACATAACCAAGTCTTCTTTACACACAAAAACGTTTACTACAGTTTCTGACAACACGTTCTTGAAAGAAAAAAAGGTACAAAGTGATTTAATAACCGACAGTTTATTTCTCTATTCATATAGCAGTTACAGAACAGGTACTTCTAGAACTTACGATGAAGATCCACACGTTCTGGGCACACTGGCGACGCCATAATTACGCCTCTGAGCTCTTTTAGTGACGATTTTGAAACGTGATCGGTCTGTCGCGATTAAATAACCCATCCCTCACTCAAACCACCGTATCATTGCTAAGAGCTCGTGTTTATTACAACTAATTGGATATCCGACGACTTTTCACAAAA
Organism: Schistocerca piceifrons; assembly: GCF_021461385.2. NCBI lineage: Eukaryota > Metazoa > Arthropoda > Insecta > Orthoptera > Acrididae > Schistocerca > Schistocerca piceifrons. Next base: position 195,170,298 of record NC_060149.1, read on the forward strand.
CAGGACACCTCAGCGTTCATCGCGCAAGTACAGTGTGACTCCTGCTCGAAGAAACCACGTCTTCTGAAGTCTCGAATATTTGTCGAGATACCAACAGGTGACTTCCTATCAACTTATACAAACGAAATTTGTCAAACTTTTCCTTCTCGCCAATACACTTTCTTACTAATATTTCTTCATCAATAACTATATTTACAAAAATATAGACATATTATTACATTAACATATTGAACTCACAAAAGTTAACATACAGTATATTAACGCATCAGATAACTCCCAAGGTGACACTATTATATCGGTAAGACTAACAACTTCCGAGTTAAACTTTTCTCCAGAAGTCGAGTTTTATAAGTATACTCTCTAGCTGCACCCCCATAAGCGTGACGTGACGATTTGTAAGTAGCTTGACTAGTAGAGTGATGCGGATGTAGGAAAGACTTTATGTGCTATTAATACCGAAATGCCGCTCCTTTCTCCTTGGCACTGTCACAGCATCTATGCTGGAATGTTATATGCAATAAGCGTTCAAAATGGAGGCATTATGTGGGTCCTATAATATTGACTAAGATAACACAGTTCTAGTCTAAATCACCTCTTTTTCGCAGGGGTTCTTTCTCAGTCCTGCACTGTTCACACAATGCTTGTACTATAACACTAAATGCAGTGAAACATGCTAATGTTACCCTCTGAGAGGATTTCGAAGTTTGACAGCGCGTGTGTCTAATGGACAAAGGTTTCGGTCTGTAATTTTGAATTTGGTGAAATAACAGAAAAACCAAACGGGCTTTAATCTACGGAAGTGGTAAAATCATAAATGAATGAAGAAAATTAACGGTCGCCAACCCAATTAGGCACGTTAATTTGGAAATGTATATTTGAGAAAATTGAATATTGGTTATTGCAGTTACTTTTGTTGAAATTTCCCTTTGATTATCAAACAGGATACAAACTGGCGCCGGCCGGAGTGGCCGAGCGGTTCTAGGCGCTACAGTCTGGAACCGTGCGGCCGCTACGGTCGCAGGTTCGAATCCTGCCTCGAGCATGGATGTGTGTGATGTCCTTAGGTTACTTAGGTTTAAGTAGTTCTAAGTTCTATGGGACTGATGACCTCAGAAGTTAAGTCCCATAGTGCTCAGAGCCATTTCAACAAACTGGCACAGTACACTCTGTACTGTGTGTAGTAGCAGTTACCAATAACACACACACTAGTAAATTATAGGAAGCAAATTTGCACCAAGCTCATACTAATGACAGCCACACTCACGAGCATTACTTAATCGAATACTGAAATGTCACTGCACGAAGTGCAGAACTAAATTTGGACATGAGGGGCTTGTATCATCACTGACATGAAAAACACAAATAAAGGTTAATAGCATCCTAAATACACTGTTTAAGCTCCTCTGCATGTAGCATTTTTCCTTATTAACAGTAATAGTCCAATTTTTTCTTAATAGGTGGAGAAGCTGATGGGCTCCCATAAATGAGTATAGTTTCACTAGTCAAAGCTCTTTGATTATTACAATAGTAAAGACTAACTATAAAAGCTAAACATTCACTTAAATAACTTTGAAAGACAATAAAAAACAACTTTGGACTCAGTTAACTTCAAAAGAGGAACCTTTGATGATGGATACCAAAAGTAAACTTTCTTTCAAATGTGCATAATTTTACTTCTAACAGTACTTATTATTAACTTATAGTTTATAATAAACTAAGGATACTTTAGCAAAAGCCGGGCCATCTTCACTTTCCTATTAATTGAACTTTGAATTTTTGTACCTAAACTTCCTACCTCAACGATTTCACTTGGAGTAATTCATTAACAAAGCATCGTAATATTGCTTTTACTTTTACTACTCCTTCCACTTTACACAAAAAATCACTTTTAAACAGATGAATGCAAGAATTGTTCATTTAAATCAGGATCCTCGGTTTTAATAGCACTTTGGTGAGGACCTTGCGTAGATTCGAGATCAGGATTGAAAATATGGTTCCAGACAGGAATTTGTATTTTATGTGATTATTATTGAAACAACACACAAATTAACTGGTCCATGCCCATATACATTACTTAATTGAACGTATGAAGTTTGTGAAGCAGTGGCGAAGATTGGTTGGAGGCGCAACGTTGGCTAACTAGACAGGAATTTGTATTTTATGTGATTATTATTGAAACAACACACAAATTAACTGGTCCACGCCCATATACATTACTTAATTGAACGTATGAAGTTTGTGAAGCAGTGGCGAAGATTGGTTGGAGGCGCAACGTTGGCTAACTGTACTCACGGCTCTTGATGTGCGAATGCTCTTTAAATTGTCATCTTGTCGTCGGCCTTTCAACATATTAGAGCCATTTCACTATTCCGTGAATACCAAATAATAGCCAGAACCACATCCGAGGCAAATCCCTTCTAATGCAGCTTCCAATTCCCTCTCTCAGCTCCGTCGAGGTGTACCGTGCTAAGGCTAGCCACATACTATCGTTCACACAAAGGAGTCGCTTAGTTAGACACACTTCATAACTTGCCGATACTCAGTTACCTAAATTAAACCTACTCCTAATCGATATAACTGTTACAGTACACATGAATCTGAGCCACTTTCACAATCAGATTACATAAATTTCTGATAGACTATTTGTAAGCTTAATTGCGATCTTCCTGAATCAGTCCAGGTGGGGTGCAGATGTACACGGATGTAAGTTTGTATCACGTACTTTTCGGATTCATTTTTGTATTAACACACTCGTTGACAGTATTACGCGGCCAACATGCACACACTCATCATCAGCAACTGCTTTTTATCATAATAATCATCTTTCCCTTTTTTACACCTCTTTCCATGTTCGGAATAGTGAACCAGCTAAATCGGCCTACTGTTGTTAGTCAAGCAGCGGTCATGTACCAAATAGTTTTATCTTTTGACTTCTGTTTTACATATCATATGAAAACGAATGACCATGAGAGCAGTTGTACTTTATTTTTTTGTGACAATGATTTTATATCAGCTGGTCTGCCTCATGTATCGTTATTTCCATATGGTTTATAAATGTTAATCTACATTCAGATCAGATGATGGCACGATTAGCTTCTTTTCTAAACTGTTTATCGTACGTGTTTCTCATCCATACATGGCTATACTCCATACAAATACTTTCAGAAAGCCGGCCGGTGTGGCCGAGCGGTTCTAGGCGCTTCAGTCTGGAACCGCGCGACCGCTACGGTCGCAGGTTCGAATCCTGCCTCGGGCATGGATGTGTGTGATGTCCGTAGGTTAGTTAGGTTTAAGTAGTTCTAAGTTCTAGGGGACTGATGACCTCAGATGTTAAGTCCCATAGTGCTCAGAGCCATTTGAACCATTTTTTTTTTTTTTTGACGGTTATAGAAAGTTCTAATTACAGCACTAGTTCATAGGTCATGTTCTACTGGCGGTTCCATTCTAAAAATTCTAGTGGGCAAATTTTGAATGTAGTTGAGCTAAAGCTTTTTTCAGTAACTCAAACCAACTTAACTTCATTCATATGAAAGATAATAAATTGTTAAACGACAGTTTTATTAATTAATTTGTGTCCAAGGAAGGGGCGATTTAGCTGCTGCCTAGAGCGGTTGACAGCAGATGTTCTGTTTGGCTGTCCGCTGCGCCCAGATAGAAATACAGCCTGAGAGACAATGAGAGACACTTCGCACCGAGATATCCATCTGTCCGTGACGGTCAAACACCTGTGTGCCCTGTGCCTCAGATGACGCTACAGCCAGGCAGCTACCAAACGCGTTTTCGGTAAAAGTAGGAAGTGAACTGGTGAATAGAGTACAGCGTCCTGGATCACTTAGTTTTCACGAAAGTAACTTTTGCTGTGCCGTCCGTAGTTTTGAGAAAACTGCGTGACAGGTGGCGAGATTGTTTTCCACTTTCAAGGCGAGCAATTAACTTTGTCGATGAGAAGTGCGGGTACTAGATCAACTTACTAGGAACTTCCCATAGAGGTCGCATCTGAACTGTTAATAGTACTGTTTCCAATAGAGACAGTTTATTATTATTATTATTATTAGAGATATTATATGTTGTGAGTGTGAACTTCTGCTGAATATATCAATCAGTTAAAACTCCAAACTTTTATTTATAGTGATAGTTTTCTGATCCTGCTGAGTAAATAGCAAGTAGGAACATTTTCTTTCAGTGAGTATGAAGATTAATGTGGGCTTCCAGACTGTAAATTACGGTCAGTAGGCCTTTGTTCTCCACAGCTTTCTGGCTGACTGCAAAAACAGTTTACAAGTTCTTATAAACGGTGAAGAAGATTTATACCTATCTTACCCGCCACCCCACAAGCCATCTGTGATGTACGCGGTGTCGGTAGTCCTGTGATCAATTGATCTCCACCCTACCTGAGGTAGGTTTCAGCAACAAAATGCGCCTCAATGCTGAACAGTGATGTGGACCCCAGGAGATCATGTTGCTGGCTTCTGCATTGAAGTCCTGTACTGGAAGCACTCTGTGATGTGGTGTCCTCAGAAGAAAGTCAGTTTCTCCATCAGTAGATGGAAGGCGGTGAGAAGCATGAAGTTCACCCGGTTCAGGACATCATCTTGAGTACATCTTCAGCTAGTCATAGACTGTGTTAGAGCATCTAGGACATAGATTCACTACAGTAACGCAACCATGGAATCAAGTGCTGTCACTGTGAGTCGATCCTAACGATCAACTCATGACAAGAGGTAAAGAGCTGGAGTACTTAAAGGGAGCTAGCATGAGGCTATGATGCAAAGCTCGGTTCATAATGAACCAATGCGTCCTCCTTATTCTGCTACATTCACTTAACGGTCTCTCACTATGTGCTTGTATGAAATTGATACATTTTCTTGCTACATGCCTCATGAGCTAACGAATATGCTTGTCTAACTTCCTTTGGATTTTCGTCTTCTCCTCTGCTGAATCTTATTCTTTACTCGACAGCGGCAGACAGTGTTGTGACACAATACCTCGCTTAGTGCTTCCGCCACTGTCCAAGGCGTCACCTGAATCTGCCTGGGGAAATGCGAGCCAGTTTCAATTTTTTTTTCTAATTTCTACCCCTTACTATTCTGTGGTGCAACGGAATAGAAGCATTGTTATTAAATTATTCATTTAACTTTTATTTTGTACTTCTCCGTATTTTATTGATTCGCATACAGCAAATTAGCTGCAGGGCTTGAAGGCAGACATGCGCAGCTCGATCCTAAGACTACATTCAGCTATTCTTTCTAAACTGTCACGCATATCTCAAGTACCTAAAGTATAAGTAACCACAGAAAAAGACGCAGCTGGTTTGCTCGTACGGGATGCTGTACGGAAGAGTAACTACACTATCATTAACCGTTATCTTAAGTCGCAATTCGGGACTCGTCTGGGATATGAATTTAATCCCTTTAGAATTGCAGCTGTAATTCGAGAACTACAACATTCTGTGATCCAAAATCTGTTGTATGAGAGGCAGTTTGCGTGGGTGCCCCAAGCATAAGATTTTGCAGCAGTTGTGTGCCTGAGGATCGGTAGCAAACGTTAGGTGTGGTGAAGTTAGGCACGGAAGATCGGGAAAGAAGAAGAAGGCTACGCACAGACGTGTTGAGTTCAAGTCTGTAGCGGCCAGCGAAAGTGGAGACTGACAACGACAATGGAAGCCCAGGCCACCGGTGGCGACTTCGCTCATCAGCTTCAGCTACACATTCGGCAGTAGCAGTACAGCACAGGCAGCCAGCAATTAAGTACACGAGCCGATATTATTAATATGTATGAACCCACAGCGTTATCGTCAGTGACAACGAATGAGCAACCACCCAGTCTGAGTTGGTTCAGATAATGCTAGTGCGCCAATTAGTCTTAATCTGAACGTGGTAGCGTGGAAATTTAACTTACTGATAGGGCATAAAGTCCAAAACCAGGGAGTGGATGTAAGCTTTTCGACACTACGTAGTCACAATTAACGCAAATTTATCTAGAAATGCAATCTAATATAGAGGTATTGACTACAAAAATTGAAGAGTGAACTTCTAATCTCAATTCAAATATTGAAAGTGCAAAAACCGAGGTGAAAAAAATTAAATCGGACATTGAAGGTGCCATGGATACGAAATTAGAAGGTATAAGGGCAGGCATGGGCACAATTTCTGAAGATGTTGACCTGGTAAACATCAGATTCGATGCAGTAAAAGAAAATTTAGGGGAAAATTTAGAAAAGATACAGCACGAGCTCGGTAGCAATGTTAAGAATTGTATTTAGGCAAAACGCTTGTAAGAAAGTAACCCCTAAATTTGTTAATAATTTGTCAGGTAGAGTAGATGAACGTGAGAATGAGGCGCACAAAATAGAGAATATTTTGAATCAAGATTAAATGAAGAATCTGTGCAACATGAACAGATGTTTAAAGACATAAGGGCTGAATTAAATTCTTTAGCAGCGATTTAGGCTATTACTGTAACAGGTGTTCCATGGGTTACTTCAGGAACGAAAAGGTGTACTGTAAATGATGGAAAATACCATGATTTTGATTTTCTTGCTGCAAGTAGAAATGGTTTCGTAAGAGAAATGTCAAAAATGCAAAAATTAAGTTCGCTAAAAGACATCTTGAGGGCGATGCACAATTATGGGAAGATTTTATGAGTGCCTCATTTCCTACCTGTGAAGCGTATGAGAGTTGTTTCCTGAATAAAATCTGGAGTGCAGTGAAACAAACGCGACTTCAGAATGAGTTCCTAAGCAGACTAAGTTTCAGACACGGATGTGGGTTGATGCGGGATTTTTGTGTATGTGAACTGGCTAAGTTGACGTATATGTATAAATCGTCCACTGGGAGTGTGAACGGAAATTACGACGCTTAGGAGACGCTTACCAGAATTTTTACTTTGGGATCATGTCTACAGGTCGACAAATTCCATTCGTGAGTTTATAGATTTTGCTGGGAAGCTTCAACAGTTATTGAAATTCAAGAGTTTTAATGGAAACCAAAAACGGGGAAATGGGTACATGACTGGGAACAATAGTAATAGCGACAATAATTATAATGATCATTACAGAAATAATTATCACTGTAACAGTAATTTTCAAAGGAAAAAAGCAAACACGAACTTTCATATCAGAAATCGAAACCAGGAACGAAGGTCTGAGGGGGAGAATGCTTCTGAAATGCAGCGCCGGAATACGAGGTTGGGAAACTGAAGATCATCGCATCTCAGGTCCGGAGGTGATGAAATAAATCGGCGTTTAAAAGGAAACGTTATTTAAAAATTCTGTGGGTGTCGAAAATTAGATAAATAAGCCACAAATGTGGGAGTTTAGAAGAAATAAAAAGAAGATCAAGCACAATTTTAAGCAGTGGGTCCATACAGAGGGCGCAAGGAATATTGTAAAATGTGAAAAGAAGGTTGATAATGATATGAAGTTTCAGAAATTCTTTGGTGGAAAGGAAGTGAATGCTGGAATGAAAGTATCTTCGTTGAATGATTCTGTGATCAGACGAGAGGCTGAGGTTGTAACACGGCAGCCTATTCTAAAGGGAAGATCACTTTATTCAGTCACAAACTCGAGGCAGCGGACGCACAGGCGGCGACTAAGATCGGTTCATATTCGTGTTGACAGCTGAAATCGGCTTGACAGAAGCACATGGTGGGCCAATTTCACACTATGTGCCACAGATGGGGTTGTGTTTGGACTTCCGGCCGCTAAGGTGACCATGTGACCGGGAAAACCTGTCCGTTGGGCAGGACAATGACTGCTCGTTTCTTATGACCACTTTTCGCGTCCAGCGCAAAATGAAAGTTTACCCAAAACTTAATAAATGTTGAACCATATGTGTCACTGCATTTGAAGTGGAAAAGATGGACGATTATTTGTGTGAAGAAGCGCCTTCGATATCCGCATTAGTTTACAAGTTCTCGTAAGTGAAAGTTACAAATAACTCTTGAACTGTAAAAGTGAATATCTGGGTAACCACATCCGCAACCTGCTTACTGCGAAGAAACGCCGTGCCTGGCGCCCGACATGTCCACAACTCAACACCACGCTCCCCATAAACTCTTCCAAGTATTGGTCCGCTTTCCACCGCCTTACTGGGAACCGCCCCACCCCCCAGTACCCTCTCCCCTTTAATGACCGTCCCTTTCCTGACAACCTCAGTAAGGCCAACCACTTTGCCTCTCACCTCCCTGATGTTTTTTCCATCCCAGATGATCCCCACTTTGATTATTCCCTTCCCTGACGTCATGGACCATACGAATACCTCTGTTCCTCCCCTTGCTCCTAGCTTCCAGTACTTGGGCCACACACCACCATCTGAACTTAACATTCCCATCACTACACAGGACATCAGCCTCACACTCCACACTAAACGCAACACTGCTCCCGGCCACAACTGCGTTACCTACCGCCACCTCAAACACTGCCCTCCCTCCTTCCTTTCAGTCCTTGCCACCCTCTACAATGTCATCCTGGCCACTGGCTTCTATCCCGACCTGTGGAAAAGCTCCCATATCCTGATGTTCTCCAAACACAACAAGCCTCCATCTGATGCCTCTTCCTATCATCCTATCTGTCTCACATCGGTGTTCAGCAAGCTCTTGGAATCCATCCTTTCCCGGCGCATCCATCACCACCTCCGCCAAAACCACCTCCTCCCCAACACCCAATGTGGCTTTCGACCTTCCTTCTCTGCTGATGACCAACTCGTCCACCTCACTCATCTCCCGTCCCTCCAGCTTAACTCCCGTCGCTCCGCCATTTTTGTCTCCCTTGACCTCGAAAAGGCCTACGACTGTGTCTGGCATCCCGGTCTCCTGTTTAAACTCCAAACCTACGCCCTTCCTATCAACTACGTCCGTCTGCTGGCCTCCTTCGTCTCCCACCGCCCCTCATATGTTACCATCCATAATGCCAATTACCACACCTTCTACCCCTCTACAGGTGTGCCCGAGCACTCTGTCCTCTCCCCTCTCCTCTACCTTCTGTACACGGCAGATATGCCCCAACCCCTCCAGTACACTTCTTACAATATGCTGATAACACCGCATTCCTTGTCCTCGCTCCTACCCTACAATGGTCTCAACGCCTTCTCCAGAATCACCTTGACCTTTTTGGTGCATGGTGTAACCAGTGGCTCCTGAAAATCAATCCTTCCAAGACCCAGGCAATCATCATAGATCATACCACTCGCTCCTTCCGGCTCCTGGATTTCTCCCTTACTGCCTGCGCCCGTCCTGTCTGCCTCACCCCCACTCTCACCTACCTTGGCCTCACCATTGACTGTCACCTCACCTGGATCCCTCATCTCTGCTCCATCCAATCCAAAGCCCACAGCCGCCTCCGACTCCTCAAACTCCTCTCTGGCCGGACATGGGGGTTGCACCCCTCTACCATGCCATTTCCACCTGGCGCCTCAGTTGGACCAGCGTTCGTGCTGGACGTGCAGACCGCGTGAGACGACGCTTCATCCAGTCCCAAACATGCTCAATGGGGGACAGATCCGGAGATCTTGCTGGCCAGGGTAGTTGACTTACACCTTCTAGAGCACGTTGGGTGGCACGGGATACATGCGGACGTGCATTGTCCTGTTGGAACAGCAAGTTCCCTTGCCGGTCTAGGAATGGTAGAACGATGGGTTCGATGACGGTTTGGATGTACCGTGCACTATTCAGTGTCCCCTCGACGATCACCAGTGGTGTACGGCCAGTGTAGGAGATCGCTCCCCACATCATGATGCCGGGTGTTGGCCCTGTGTGCCTCGGTCGTATGCAGTCCTGATTGTGGCGCTCACCTGCACGGCGCCAAACACGCATACGACCATCATTGGCACCAAGGCAGAAGCGACTCTCATCGCTGAAGACGACACGTCTCCATTCGTCCCTCCATTCACGCCTGTCGCGACACCACTGGAGGCGGGCTGCACGATGTTGGGGCGTGAGCGGAAGACGGCCTAACGGTGTGCGGGACCGTAGCCCAGCTTCATGGAGACGGTTGCGAATGGTCCTCGCCGATACCCCAGGAGCAACAGTGTCCCTAATTTGCTGGGAAGTGGCGGTGCGGTCCCCTACGGCACTGCGTAGGATCCTACGGTCTTGGCGTGCATCCGTGCGTCGCTGCGGTCCGGTCCCAGGTCGACGGGCACGTGCACCTTCCGCCGACCACTGGCGACAACATCGATGTACTGTGGAGACCTCACACCCCACGTGTTGAGCAATTCGACGGTACGTCCACCCGGCCTCCCGCATGCCCACTATACGCCCTCGCTCAAAGTCCGTCAACTGCACATACGGTTCACGTCCACGCTGTCGCGGCATGCTACCAGTGTTAAAGACTGCGATGGAGCTCCGTATGCCACGGCAAACTGGCTGACACTGACGGCGGCGGTGCACAAATGCTGCGCAGCTAGCGCCATTCGACGGCCAACACCGCGGTTCCTGGTGTGTCCGCTGTGTCGTGCGTGTGATCATTGCTTGTACAGCCCTCTCGCAGTGTCCGGAGCAAGTATGGTGGGTCTGACACACCGGTGTCAATGTGTTCTTTTTTCCATTTCCAGGAGTGTATTTACGCTTATAAAACAGAAAACATAGTTAACCAGAGAAATTATTGTTTATAAATACATAGTGGCAGATAAAAGAAAACCAATAACACCATAATGTTTCCCCGAAAATTTCCGTGTGATTTGATGTATCATATGTGTATAAAAGGTTAAAATCAAGAATTTCAGCAATTTTCATATTCAGTAGTTTAACTGACGTCAGTGGTGCTTGACCGAAGTTTCCTGGGTGAACAGCGGCATTTTGAAGACGAGTCTATGTTCAGTCGTCGTTGGGGGCGGTGACCTGTGTTGGTCCGCGTCTAGAGAAAGTTTTATCTGATGGGCGGTGAAATAGCCACCAGTTTGCTTGTGTGAATTATTGAAATTAATTTATTGTTAACTGTGACTTTCGACTTTTCTACGTTTCTGTTGAAAATAAGCTCTAATTTGTGAAACTTTGAAACATACGTCAGTGCATATGTGATTTTTGCGTAGCAAATCCTGCGTGCATTTATATTAAATACGTTTGTGGAACATTGGGTACATTGCGACGAATGTGACTTGGTGCCTCATAGACGAAACGTAGCCGAAGTTGCAAGTCCTACCACATTTATGGGGGCCCGTTGAAGTGTTCGTGCTGTGTTAATGTGTGGTTAAATATTTTCGTGCAGTAGCATGTGGGGGCTCAGAGCTGATACAGAACTTGCGAATAGTTTAGAACTTTGATTTATGGCGAGTTGATGGGAGAGATTGTATTTTATATTGTCATCTACACCACGAGCATATTCCCATATAACCCTTATGGTTGTCAAGATGGATCTGCATTTGGTGAAGGTGGAATGTACGACGAATCCTGATGAGTCTCTAGTATGTAGCAAAAATTATAGTAATGTAGTTGGAAGTAATGTACATGATTTTATATCGGAGGAAGTGGGTGAACCTATCTGTGACGGTGGCGAAGCTGTAGTCTCATCAAGTGAACATGAATTTTGTGTTGTATCGACGAAAGTATGTGAAGGTATTTGTGAAGACGTCGTAGCAATAGTCTTGTCAGCTCCTGATGAATTTTATTATGTATCGGCGGAAGTGGGAGATATATTGCTAAAGGGAAGTAAGGGCGATGTTTCAGGTTCTCAAGTTACGAAGACTGAAGCTAGTGATTTAGATATCTCGGAGAAAGGAGTTTGTGCATTTATTCCTGTTGATGGAAGTGAATTGATGCCTTTTGATGAAATCATGAATTATGAGCTAATGTGTAACGATTTATGTGAAAGTAATGTGTTAGGTAGTAGATCAGAACACAAACTGTCGGAGAAATCTGAGAGTAGAGCAGATCTTGCGGAGACAGACGTAGTTCCGAATTTGACGGAATTCGAATTGTGTTGTGAACTCTAATGTGGAGTGATGCAGTAGGGGCAATTTATATGATGTATCGGATCAGGCTGCCGGAGTTATTCAGAAACGCATCAAAGTTTGTAATAGATATTTTAAGTTAACAAGCTTATTAGTTACCATTGAATGTTGATGGAGTTAATTGTGATAAATTTTGCAGGTATTTGGCGGAAATGAGCGAGGATTTCTTTAACACAGAAAAAATTTTACGTTGTGTGGGTAGTTGTGAGAATTATTTATGTATTTCATTTACAATGCAGAGTAACTCAGGCCCTTGAAGTTTAAGTTTGATCGGATGCTACTAAATCTGATAACAGGAACTTCTTTTTACAGTCTTATTGCTTTTACGTAGTTGTTAGCGTTATTTTAATTAATAGAAGGAACATAATATATAAAAATTTCTCTATGGTTATTGAGAACTTGATGCTTTACGATTGTTAAAGTGGTTCTATGTAATTTGCTACTGCCAAGCTGAGGAGAGAATAATTTATATAATGCAAACGTTAAAAAAAAACAAATGCAATAAATGCGGTAGAAATAAGTTGTAATATGTAGAGGGAAGCGATACGCTACCTTTAGATGCGTAATATTGTCTAGCTAGCTTGTTCGTTGATAATAGCCCGAGTCTCCCTATTTCAGGTGAAAAGTGTTCTGTAGAACCGCAAGCTCTTCTCTTCTGAAATAGAGTGTGTTTATGTAGATCTGTTGTGTTTGCGTGTATTACTTAGAGTTGCGTATCAGAGCACAACATGATATTCAGTAGTTGTGTGTTTGTCTAATTGTAGGTAGCTGTGGTATATTCTATGTGATAGCTTAGATACGTACACACTTATTGCTATACACATTACATACAATGTTTGACTATTTGATATATGAAATACATGAATTTTAGCTCTACACGAAGAATAAATTTATGGTTTTAATTTCGTTAGCAGAAACAGAATGTAGTTTGTTGCTACTTGAGCGCAGTATTTCTTATATAACATCATATATAACATTTTTAGTTTTATATATTATGCAGAAAATAGCTTGATATATAAAATAAACTGGTTACACTGATGAGCCAAAACATGACCACCTGTTCAGTAGGTTGTTTATCCGTCTTTGGAAATAAATAAATAACTGATTCTAAGTATCAGAGATCCGACAATTGGTTGGTAGATTTGTGGAGTGTTCAAATGGCTCTGAGCACTATGGGACTTAACATCTATGGTCATCAGTCCCCTAGAACTTAGAACTACTTAAACCTAACTAACCTAAGGACAGCACACAACACCCAGCCATCACGAGGCAGAGAAAATCCCTGACCCCGCCGGTAATCGAACCCGGGAACCTGGGCGTGGGAAGCGAGAACGCTACCGCACGACCACGAAGATTTGTGGAGGTATGTAGCAGGAGGTCACGTAATTCGCCTAAATAACGGACTGCTGATTTGCGTACGCCGTGATGGCGCCCAATTGCGACCCTGATGAGTTCCGTAGGAACTACATCAGGCGAATTTGGTCACCGAGACATCAACGTAAGTTCACTATAACGCTCTTCAAACCACTGTAGCACGGTTCTGCCTCCGAGACAAGGACAATTATATTGCTGAAAGATGATATCGCCGTCGGGGAAGGCATTACGCATGAAGGGATGCAGATGGTTCGCACAGGACCCATGCAAGCATGAGAGAATGTCTCCCACAGCATAATACCGCACCCACCAGCTCGTATCTGTGGCGTGCTGCACGTTTCGAGCCGCCGTTCAACTCGATGACGACGTTTGTGGACGCGAACATCGAACTAGTGTAGCAAAAATCTGATTCACCTGAAGAGTCAACACGTTTCCATTGATCGACGATCGAATCCCGATGGTCCCGTCCTACTGTATTCGTAACTGACGATGTCATTGGGTCAACATGTGAACACAACGTGTGGTCTACTGTGGTGCTCCATGTTCAACAATGTAAGATGAACAGTGTGCTCCGAAACACTTGCGTGTGCACAAGCATTGCGCTCTTTCGGCAGAGAGGCCGCAGATCACCATCTATCGTACTTTACAGAGCGGACAAGCCCCCGAATCCCACGTTCTGTGATGATTCGTGGACGTCCAACCATTTAGCGCCAAATTGTGGTTTCACTGTCCTGCTTCTTTCCGTAGATGCTCATGACGGTAGCATGTGACCATTCGACTAGATTCGCCGTTTTCGAGATACTCATTCACAAGCTCTGCGTAATAATAATCTGCCTTTTGCAAAACACTCTTATCTCAATGGATGCAATCCGAAAACAAAGGAAGTAGGTTACAGTACACTTGTTCGCCCACTGCTTGAATATTGCTCAGCGGTGTGGGATCCGTGCCAGATAGGGTTGATAGAAGAGATACAGAAGATCCAACGGAGAGCAGCACGCTTCGTTGCAGGATCATTTAGTAATCGCGAAAGCGTTACGGAGGTGATAGATAAACTCCAGTGGAAGACTCTGAATGAGAGACGCTCAGTAGCTCAGTACGAGCTTTTGTTGAAGTTTCGGGAACATACCTTCACCGAGGAGTCAAGCAGTAAATTGCTCCCTCCTACGTATATCTCGCGAAGAGACCGTGAGGATAAAAGCAGAGAGATTAGAGCCCACGCAGAGGGATACCGACAATCTTTCTTTCCACGAACAATACGAGACTGGAATAGAAGGGAGAACCTATAGAAGTACTCAAAGTACCCTCCACTACACACCGTCAGGTGGCTTGTGGAGCATGGATGTAGATGTAGATGTAGATTTCTCCATTTGCGGCCCAAATCTTCGCTTGGATAAACCCTCGTCCGTGGCCGCTCCTCTTACATGCATTTGTTACCGCTTCACACAGTATCGCCTACGCTATTTATTGTGTGCCAATCATCGGGATTGTCCATTATTCTGGTGATGTTAGTGTCGTTCTGTATAGGTCTCACATGTGTTAGCGAGTTGCGTTGTAGTGTGACATCTTCTGGTGGACCAGTTTCTCCGAAAATGCATATTTCATTTTTAGTTAGTTCCATGCGGCTTAAGTGTATCGGGTACGGCCAATGGCAAGTCAGGACCCGGTTTTAGACAACATGTTTTAGTAATAATCTTTCTACTCGTCATCCCTTATCGGATATCCTCCCACGCTCTCTGCCATGTTTGAATCCGCCATCGTTTCATTTGCGTCTTGTTCATAATGTTTGTTCCTGTATTCTGTGTGGCTTTATCGAGCCTGCCCCCAGTAAAGTGCAGCTTTTTTTGTATTGTGATGTTGAAACTTTCCCGTTGAATGTAAAGAACGACTGTGCTGGTAAACTCATACGTTATTTGATACAGAAACAGCTGAGTAAAACTGAACGCACTCAGACAGTTTTCTCTTCACTTATTCTGATCATCACTAAACTGGCACACAATATTGTTAGCGCAGCGCAGACTGACTTTCAGTAATCCCTACAAAAGAATAGCCCTGACTAACATTAACCTATACCCTTCATGAATCACTTACCTCACAAAAAGCACACAGCGCTGTCAGCGATTTTAATACAGAGCGCTACGTGTCGTCACCAACATAAAAACCTAAACAGCCTACTTACAGTGTCTATGGCGCAAGTTCCCAGCTTAACGCAGAGTGCCTCCAGTGATGTGGCGTTGAAGGCTCCGCTCATTCTCAGGAGTACACTACGTTAAACTCGTCTTGCAATAGTCTTGTTATTCTGTATGTTCAGTCTGAGTGTCCAAGCACTTGCGACGAATCATGTGATGGACTCAAGTATCGCGTTGTTGTAGGTCCTTATCATCTTAATAGGTAATCTGTATGCATTGTGTTGAGTCTTGCTAGTTTGTGCATGATTTTTTAGCACTATGGAACTTAACGTCTCAGGTCATCAGTTCCCTAGACTTAGAACTACTTAAACCTAACTAATCTAAGGACATCACACACATCCATGCCCGAGGCAGGATTTGAACCTGCGACCGTAGCAGTCGCGCGGTTCCGGACTGAAGCGCCTAGAACCGCTCGGCCACGGCGGCCAGCTTTGGAGGCTTTGTCAAGTGTCAGTTTTATATGTTCGTTGAAAGTCTGTTTTTCTTTAAGATTAAGTCCTAGATAGCGTGTGGGCTGCTACCTCTGTATGCTGGGATCACAAATTTTAGAACTAGGTTCCTGTGTAGTTTCCCTGTGAGCATTAAATACACAGTTTTTTTGAGTGTAATTTTTAGTTTATTTTCTTTATGCCAGTTGCTCATTTTCTGAATTAGTTGTGTGCCTTTTGTCTCTAGTGCTGCCTTCGAGCTGGATGATACCACTACGAGCAGATCCCCTGCTTAAGTCAGCACACCTCTTACCCTGACGTCACTGTCCAGGAAGTTCAACAAGGGCTCGATTGCGATATGCAAAAATATTGGTCCGCCGATTGAGCCCTTATCCCTTTGTCATTCTCTTGACAATCTTGGGTATGCCAGCCCTCCACTCCGCCACTCTGCCTCTGCAGTAGTCTAGGAGGCTGTTGTAGTGGGAAGCTGATAGCCGCATTTCCCTTAAGGGACGGCCACCGCAGGTTGTGAAAAGCTCCTGCTGTGTCGATTATTATGGCGGCCATGTATTTGTTGCTGGTATTATTTGTTACCGTCAGCGCTTGGTTGACGTTGATCTATCTTCCCTGAAACAGAATTGATGGGATGTTAGGGCGATGACGCATCTGTACGATTATAGGCGGTCACACAGGAGTCTTTTTGTAGCTTGGCTAGAGTGTTTAAGAGGTAGATCTGTCAGTACGTTTTGGTGTATATCGACTCTTTGTCTTTTGATATCCCGATTATTACTACATTCGCAGTTTTTCAGAGGTTTAGAATTTCGCATGAGAGTAGTGTCCCATTGAACATGTTCGAAAGAAAAGATGTGATTTGTGTTACTGTTGTTTTAATGTTTCTGAAAGTATTTTGTCTGGGCCAGGTGCTTTTCGGTTTTGAAGCCTGCTGATTGTCGTCGCATCCTCTTCTTGTGCTAATACACTCCTGGAAATTGAAATAAGAACACCGTGAATTCATTGTCCCAGGAAGGGGGAACTTTATTGACACATTCCTGGGGTCAGATACATCACATGATCACAGGCACATAGACACAGGCAACAGAGCATGCACAATGTCGGCACTAGTACAGTGTATATCCACCTTTCGCAGCAATGCAGGCTGCTATTCTCCCATGGGGACGATCGTAGAGATGCTGGATGTAGTCCTGTGGAACGGCTTGCCATGCCATTTCCACCTGGCGCCTCAGTTGGACCAGCGTTCGTGCTGGACGTGCAGACCGCGTGAGACGACCCTTCATCCAGTCCCAAACATGCTCAATGGGGGACAGATCCGGAGATCTTGCTGGCCAGGGTAGTTGACTTACACCTTCTAGAGCACGTTGGGTGGCACGGGATACATGCGGACGTGCATTGTCCTGTTGGAACAGCAAGTTCCCTTGCCGGTCTAGGAATGGTAGAACGATGGGTTCGATGACGGTTTGGATGTACCGTGCACTATTCAGTGTCCCCTCGACGATCACCAGTGGTGTACGGCCAGTGTAGGAGATCGCTCCCCACACCATGATGCCGGGTGTTGGCCCTGTGTGCCTCGGTCGTATGCAGTCCTGATTGTGGCGCTCACCTGCACGGCGCCAAACACGCATACGACCATTACTGGCACCAAGGCAGAAGCGACTCTCATCGCTAAAGACGACACGTCTCCATTCGTCCCTCCATTCACGCCTGTCGCGACACCACTGGAGGCGGGCTGCACGATGTTGGGGCGTGAGCGGAAGACGGCCTAACGGTGTGCGGGACCGTAGCCCAGCTTCATGGAGACGGTTGCGAATGGTCCTCGCCGATACCCCAGGAGCAACAGTGTCCCTAATTTGCTGGGAAGTGGCGGTGCGGTCCCCTACGGCACTGCGTAGGATCCTACGGTCTTGGCGTGCATCCGTGAGTCGCTGCGGTCCGGTCCCAGGTCGACGGGCACGTGCACCTTCCGCCGACCACTGGCGACAACATCGATGTACTGTGGAGACCTCACGCCCCACGTGTTGAGCAATTCGGCGGTACGTCCACCCGGCCTCCCGCATGCCCACTATACGCCCTCGCTCAAAGTCCGTCAACTGCACATACGGCTCACGTCACGCTGTCGCGGCATGCTACCAGTGTTAAAGACTGCGATGGAGCTCCGTATGCCACGGCAAACTGGCTGACACTGACGGCGGCGGTGCACAAATGCTGCGCAGCTAGCGCCATTCGACGGCCAACACCGCGGTTCCTGGTGTTTCCGCTGTGCCGTGCGTGTGATCATTGCTTGTACAGCCCTCTCGCAGTGTCCGGAGCAAGTATGGTGGGTCTGACACACCGGTGTCAATGTGTTCTTTTTTCCATTTCCAGGAGTGTAGTATGGTTACACTGTCATTAACGTATAGGAGCCTGTTCAGGAGATATTCTGTTGTGGCTCTCCATTCTTTGGTCATTGTGCCGTCAATTTGTTTTAGCATCAACAGAATTGTCGTTGTCTCAACTCGTTCTGCTTCTGTCTTGAATGATTGTCCCCAGATGTTTTGTAACTGGATTTTGACGAAATTGGTCCAGTAGTCTTGACTTGTTGTCTTCAGTTCTTTCTGGTGTTCCTGTTTAGCGCCGTGGTGCAGGTCGAGTGTTACCTGCTGGTAGTAGTTTCTTCTGTCCTTGGTATTGCCACTTCTGTAGACCACGGGGTTTTCTGTTCTCACCCGATTTTTTGCCATGGCATAGCTTCCTCCTTCGCTATTTGTAGGACCTGTGTCAGAACATGCGTTTTGTAATTTATACTGCTTGAACAATGTGCAGTAACGACTGTAACTTCCTCCTCACTTATCGACCTTAATGACAGTGAAACATTAAACCGCGTGTACCTAATGGAAATTTGGGAAAAGCAATCGTCACCGAAGTTAATTTGTCGGTAAAGAAGGAGGAAGGGTTACATCTACATGAAAGGAATAATGCAAATGAAATTGGTGGAAATTAATTTTGAAAAAGGGTTAAGTTAATAAAGAAAGTAAATATGCGGTCGTTACGTTAACAACTAACTGGCGTTAATTAGATATTTTTTGATTTGGGGAAAATTATGGTCGCCTGTCCTATGGAAAACTACTATAACAACTGAAAAAGGAAGGTTAATGTACATATAATTAGCACTAAAAGCGAGGCAACTGAAAGTAATAAATTTCGCTTCACTCTGACTTAATTTAGCAAAAGAATTAATAAAACGGAAACACTGAAAGTTGATTTAGTGACTAAAATTAATAGTGAACTTTGTTTCTGAAGCACTACGAAATTAAATAAAATAAGGTTAGTCTAGAGCTACCTCAACAAATCATCTCGAAAGGAACTTGAATATACGCAATTTAGAAATAGGAGATTTAACTTTGAACTTGAATGAAATGATTTTGAACAATTAACAATAGTAAAATTTAGTACGTACCAACCTGGGCTGCAGGCACAGGTGAGCTAAAATACGGTAACAAAACTCGTACTCTTAATTTGTGCTTGTGTAATCTAAATAGTTCCGTATGGTTATTGTAGCCAGCTATGAATACTTTAACTGAACTTTGAAATTAAAGCAGTGAAATGGAATGGTATTACTTTAATGCTGGCGTTTGAATTTCAACGACACTAGGGTTCATTCTGAAAAAGGAAGGGACCCTGCCTGGTAATTCAATTGGGACAATGAGCAACAAAGGTTCATGCTAAGTTGCTGTATTTTAGCGGTGCAAATGGAACAGTTTGAAAAGATGAGGTCTGCCATACACTTCTAAAACTTTACGTGCTTTCAGTCTTCCTTGTTGGTTGATTGAAGGTTTGATGTCGTCGATCGAGGAGGTGGCGACAATCACTTATTGTTGGCCGTCGCTGTTGCAGAAGCTGGATGTTGGCGCGCCTTCTACTTGACACGGTCACCAGGCGAAACGGGCTCTTGATGTGTGCCAGCTAATGTTTCCCGTCCGCGACACCGTGCCAGAAACTATCATAGCAAGTCGAGGGCAATTACATGCTGCCAAACCCCGAAAGCGCGGCAACTCGCGGGAGCGTCACACAACACACCTGCTCCACCGCCCTACTCCATCCAGACTCTGCCCTGCCCGTGCTCCACGCGGCAGAGTTAACACTACCCAAGATCCTAAACACTTTGGTTCTATATTTACAAAACAAACCAATTATACATCGACATAAATGCATATATATATATAAGGACATTCGCAGGTGGCTGGAGATGCCATCTCACCTCTCGCACAATGAGTCAGACATCTTATTAATGGATGTCACCCTATCATCGTTGGTAGCGGATGGTGACCCAGTGTCGTGATTGGCTCCAACACATTTGCTACCCCTATGGATACCTGCTCCATGATCATTCAATGTAACTGTAATGGCTACTACCGTCACCTCCAAGAGCTGCAATCTCTTATTGTCTTTTACTCAGTAGCTTGTGTTACTCTCCAGGAGTCTCATTTTACAGATGCTCACTCGGCATCCCTTAATGGGTTTCGTGCTTTCTGTCAAACTGGGTCCACCCTTTGCAGACTTCTGGTGGCATTTGAATGTTGGTCCATATGGACATTGTTAGTACGTGAATCTCACTTCATACTGGATCCCACTTCATACCACACTGGAATCGGTTGCTGTTTAGGTCCACTCGGACTCTGCTGTCACAGTTTGCAATCTCCAATGGTCTTACTACCTTTAAATGTCTTTGTGACAAAGCCCATTAAGCAGTCAAACAGACCAAATGGGTGTGTTGCCAACACTTTGTCTCCTCCCTAGGTTCTCCTGTCCATTCATCACAGGTGTGGGCTACACTCAGCACACTCCAAGGTTGTCAGTGACAGCCATCTATTCCAGGCCTTTCCCTTCCAAGTGGCCTTTGTACACATCCACCATTCTCATGGAACACTTCGTGACCCATTTTGCAATAGCATCATCATCAGCTTCCTATCCAGCTGTCTCCCTCCTTGGGAAACAGTGGACTGAAACTTTCCAGTTACGTTTTACTCCTTCTCAGGCAGAACCCTCTAATGAACCTTCTACTACATGGGAGCTTCTTGTGGCACTCTCTTCTTCTTACGATTCAGCTTCTGGTCCTGATTCCATCCATAACCAATTGCTTCAACACCTCAGTCCTCTACAACTCCCATATCTTCTCCTCCAGATGTTTAACTATATTTGGCTCCAAGGCATTCTCCCCTCTCAATGGAGAGACAGTATTGTGGTTCCTGTCCTTAAGCCTGGAAAGGTCCATTGTCCATTTATAGTTACTGGTCCATCAGCCTGACCAATGTCATCTGCAAGTTATTAGAACAGATGGTGGCACATCAGCTCAGTTGGGTCCTTGACTCTCAGGAACTTTTATCTCCTCACCAGTGCAGCTTCCAGGAGGGACAGTCTGTGATCAATCATTGGCTTCAACTGTAAACTGCCATCTTGTCACAGTTTTCTTCAATTGTCGTAAGATGTACGATACAGCTTGGTGCCATCACATCCTCATTACAGTCCATCAGTGGGGTCTTCGGGGCTCCCTCCCAATTTTTATTCTCCAGTTCCTGTTCCACCTGTCGTTCAGAGCCTGCATTTGCACTGTTCTCAGCTCTCCTTGGACCAAGGAGTTGGCGTTGCACAGCGCTCAGTATTAAGTGTCCTTCTTTTTCTAATCACTATTAATGGTGTTGTGGTCCACGCCAGACAGCTGGTGACCCCTGCTTTGTACGTGGATGATTTCTGTATTTGGGATAGCTCCCATTCGGTGGCCTCTGCGGTACGACAGCTCCAGGCTGCCGTCGGGAGTGGTTCCAAGTGGACACTCTCGCACAGATTTCAGTTCTCTCCCCTTAAGGCGAGGGTGGAGAATTTCTGTTGCTGCACTATGGTCCACCCAGATCCAGAGCTGTACCTGGATGCCCCACACCTAACTGTGTTCCCCCAGTTCCATTTCTTGGGTCTTCTTTTTGACAACAATCGTACTTATTTGCCCCATGTCCATCATCTGAAGGTTGGCTGCTTTCATAAACTCAATGTCCTCCACTTCCTTGCCCACACTTCATGGGGTATGGATCATTCAACCCTTCACTGCCCTTACTGGGCATTGGTTCTGTCCTGTATGGACTGTGGCTGTCAAGGAATTGGATCAGCTGCCCCTCTGACATTGCTCATTTTGGACCCAGTTCACCATAGATATATTCATTTAGCCACCCCTGCCTTTTGCACTAACCCTGTCGGTAGTCTTCTGGTTGATGCTGGGATCCATCTCCTTTCGATTCGGCGACCACAGCTCCACTTCCCCTGCTTTATTCTTTTCTAGGCTTCGGGCCTTGCCCACCGGCTATCATCCCCCCCCCCCCCCATCCCCACCTCCACTGGGTCGGTTTACTGGTTGGGCTTTGCTTCACTTGTCTCCACCATGACTTCTGTCTCCCCTCCTTTTCTTCTTCCCATGTTCTCTCCCAACCAGCCTCCATTTGTTAATTCCTTGGCCACAGATTTGAATGGATCTTTTCTGGGTACCGAAACCTCGAAACCTCCTTCACTCCAGTGGTGCTCCATCGTTTGCTCTAAATACTCTTACGAGGCTTTTGGGACGCCATTGTTTTTCACACTGATGGCTCTAAATCTGCTGTGTGTGTGGGATATGCCTTCACATCTTCTGTTAGCACAGAACACCATCTCTTGCTTGCCATGTGTGGGGTATTTACTGCGGAATTGATGGTCTTCTATTGGGCCCTCTGCTTTATTAAACAGTCCTTCCTCACGTGAGTTTTGTTATGTACAGACTCAATTAGTGGCATTCAGGCTATCACTCAGTGGTTTTTCCACCACCACTTGGTCTCTGCGATCCACGTCCTTGTTGCTGATCTTGGTGATGCTGGTTGTTTAGTTGATATCTTTCAGGTTCCAGGCCACATATGTATCCCAAGCAATTAACTTGCTGATCTTCTGGCTGGGGGGGGGGTAATTACCTACCCCCATTCTCTGTGACCCCTCCAGGGGCGCATTTACAGCTTTACATCAAATCTCTTTTGCTCAGTCGTGGGATGACTCTTGAGAGGCTACCCCCTAAACTTAACTCCATCAAAGAGACTCCCATCATGTAGCGTTCTAACCTCTGTCTTTCCCAGCGGGACTGTACCATCTTCCGCTGTCTTTGTATGGGCTGTACTAGGTTACCCCGCGGTTATTTACTCTGTAATAGCCGCCCCCTCCCCCCCCCCCTCCACGCTTTGTAGTTGCAGGGCACCATTCATGGTGATCCATATTTTCCTGGACTGCCGTTGCCTTTTGGCCCTTTGCACTAAATATGCCCTCCCACCTTCATTGCCTCAGGTGTTAGTGGAGGTTACGTCTGTTTTGTTTTCTTTGTGAAAGTGGTTTGTACTCTCAGGTGAAAGTCCTTGATTCTTCCTCTGGAATTAGTCCCTCAGTTAGCGTAGGCGTTGCTTATGGAGACGTTGACCTTGCCTCCACACTGGCCATGTTTTTCCCCTCTTTCGCCTACATTTTTGTCTGGTTTGTTGTGCTGGTTTGTCTCCCCTTTTCTTGTGACTTCTTCCACTGATGTTGTCCCCATTGTATTGTGATAATGATACGGTGTGGGTATCAGGAAAGGTCAGTGGTCGTGCTGGTGCTCCAACGCATGTAAAGTTTTTGAGGCACCCCTGCTCTCCTCGTTTCCATCCACCCCTTTCCATTCTTTCCTCTTCCTGCTGCCCTGACGCCCCTTTTCCCTCTTTGCTTGCACGTTGAGTGGAATGTGGTGTATGGGTCGTTCCTCCCTTGCTTTCTGCCATCCTAGATCATGGAATCAATGACCTCATGGTGTGGTCACCTCCCCACCCCCCCATATGAACCAACCAATCAACCGTCATACACTGCCAGAAGAAGTCTAAACTTCTAGGTTTCTTCACAGCTAATATCCCGAAACTGAGCTGTTTTTTCTGTTATCTTTTTTTTCTCTTTGTGATTCTGTTTCAATTATTGCAGTGTTTCCTGTTGAACTAATTGATTATCTGTCTTTCTTCGAGTTAATTGTTTTAATAATGGTTTTGCTAATGGTCCTGGCATCTTGGTTAGTTTCTGATTTATAGAAAAGTTTGCTGGACTGTTTAGCTTTTGTTTGTTGCATGTGTTCTTTTAGGTTGTACGAT
Organism: Schistocerca piceifrons; assembly: GCF_021461385.2. NCBI lineage: Eukaryota > Metazoa > Arthropoda > Insecta > Orthoptera > Acrididae > Schistocerca > Schistocerca piceifrons. The sequence continues at coordinate 195,194,393 of NC_060149.1, forward strand.
CGGGTGAGCAGCGGCAGTCACTGCAAATGAAAGTGAGAGTGGTTCATTCTCTGATTCTCTGGTTTTCGGATTTAAGTTCCGCTATTTCTTGCTCCAGGCACTGAATTCGTTCTTAGAGTACTGGTGAATTTGCAACCGCTAGTTCTTTTCTGTGTTCGGCGTTTCCAGTTCTGAGGTCTTCATTTTGTCCATAAATCCTTGCTTTACCAAATGTGAGTGCCCAAATTTCACCTCTAACCTGTGACGTGATTGTAGTTCACGCTCTTTTTCGTTTTACTGCATTCAGGAAGTTTGCTAAGCTCTCACCTACAGCGTTTATCATTTTATTTTCCATTTGAGAATGTTGCAATTACTGATATCGTTAGTTCAGAGGAAGGGTACAGTATATTTGATGTTTACGAAGATGATGAAACGAAAGGTTTTTGAGGGCGATTTAAAGCCAACAGATGAATTGGAGATAGATCGGGAGAACATACCAGTGAATAATAGAGAAAGTATTTGTTTAGGAGACAATGTTACTACTGAATGGTACGGTAAATGAGAAAGGAACTATTCTATTAATGATAGGAAATGGTATAGAAAAATATTGAAATCATTACTGCCTCACTGCTAGGTACGGAAGAAATTTAAAGTAGCAAGCTATCTTGAAGGTAGGAAAGACGAAACCCAGAAGAAGGAAGTGTTCAGTGAATTATTTGATGGTTATAATGAGACTGAGGGTAGGCCTGATGTTGCAATGTGTACAATAGATACGGAAGAGAAAGAAAGGGACTTTGAAAATGGTCTTTTAAGCGATCAGTGTTTCGAGAGGGGTGAAATTAAAACTGTGCATCCGTTACGTGAAGTGATAGATATTGATGAAGAAAGAAAGTGTGTGCCTCTCGAAATTAAAAATGGAGTTCCAGCGGCAGTCACAAATTTTGTCGGTAAAAGTAAGAGTCCGTTGGTGAACGAGGAAAGAGGCCTCGAATCTGAGCAGCTCAGAAAACTAAAAGAAGTGAAATTCAAAAGGTAATTACACTTACGGGATAAATGTAAGCGGCAACGATAGCACGCTTGCACCCTGTGAATGAAGAACTTGGTGTGAAGAAAATTTAGTTGTAAACAACGGTATTTTCATGTGTAGTTTATAAGAATTTTAGGGCCTACTTCTATATGGTGTAAGGAGTAATATGGTAAAGTTAAGGTGTAAGTGATAAAGTAGGGGGGCACAGTTTAATGCAAGGAGTGAGCTAATTTGGCCGCACGACTCTTAGTGCGCGAAGGTCGGCAGAACATAATTAATTTCGTTATTCTCAAAAGAGGGAAATAAATTTAACTGTACGCAAAATTTGAGGTGAAATTTCAAGGGTTTATTAAATGTATTACTTGCAATATTCTGGATGGGTTTCTCGAGTAATGTGTGTAGCTTTTTTTTTTTTGTAATTATTATTTGCACAAAATTTGATGCATGGAGATTATCAGACCTTATTAAAATTTTTAATTGTTTGTGGGAGTAGAACGTGCAGCATTGCATAAAGTATAAACAAAGTTTTGGGGGTATATTTCGTTGAGTAACTCTATAATATGCGTCATTTTGGAAGGGTTTTAGAATAGATTTACTTATGTAAAATTTTGGTGGTAAATGGTATTTTTGAGCAAATGTGAGTGAACGTTTGCTGGATGTATGATGTAGTTATCTGCTGAGTTTAAAATTAAATGGTCGATTTCTGCACAAGGTAGTATTAGTTTTAAATTTTTTTATTAGATGCGGCAAAATTGTACGGAAATGATCAAATGTTATTTATTTATATTGTCGAACCAATTTCAAAGCACGAAATACCTGTTTCCTAGTGAGAACATGGACAGAATGTTTGAAATGTCGAGCAGAATCCACTGTTTTGCTTTCCGATAAATCAGTTTGTCCGTGCTATTCTGTTTTTGAGTGTATCAATTCTACTAGGGAGGCCGTTCAGCGCCTGATCTATGGAGGTTTAGGAAGATACGTGATTACTGTAACTACACCACAGTTACTTTTCGACAGCTATTGTCCTTCAGCACCGACAGTGATAACGGACTCACGCATGTCCGGAGCAGTAGGTCGCAAAGGGGATCAAGAAATTCTGCAGAGCTGGCTGGACTGAAAACCACCTAACCTTCACGCCAGAACTCCGATCGTGTTCCGAGCTGGTGATGGAGAAGTGCTTACGATGTAGTGAAAGCAAAAAAGTGCTGTCAAATGCGCACAGAAGTGCTGAAAACTATTGAAAGATCGAGCTGACTCGAAAGCTACATAAAAGTTGTGCTTATTTTGGCATTTAATAAATATTCTGTAATTTCTATAATTTGTCTTACAGCTAGGAAATTCATGCTGATAATATAATATGTCATATTCTAGGAGTAACATGCTGTTTCGTACACCACCACCAAGATACTTACAGTATTGTTCTGATACGCAGGTGCGGTATTCTATTTATTATGTTACATGTGTATTTATTTATCACAAAAGTACGTCATATTTTATGCGACTTAATGAGCTCAATTAGCGAGCTAATGTGCCACATTAAGTGAAGGTGTGTAACATTTCGTGTATGTGGGCGAGTTATTCGTCCACCTAGGGCTGGCATTGACGATAGATGAATTTGGTTGTGTGGCTAGGTGCGATTCTGTGGGACGAGAACGTCACCCGCCGGCCCCAAGCAAGCTCAGATACATAGACAAGGACTGTACCACTGGAAATGTGTAAATCCCAAAGCTAGGAATTCGGACGGCTGTTGCTCCCATGGTCTTTGTGTAGGACAGACAATGCTCCAAGAACTGGCGAAGTGTCAGACAACCTGAAATATGGCTTCTTACAGCTCTGTGAGAGTCTATAGGAATTCGCAGTCAGGTATTAAAGAGTATCTGAAAACATCTGTGATCTCAGGAAAATGTGGCACATCCTACGACACAACAATATTTCAATGTCTTCAAAACTACAGGAGTTAATATTTCACAGTGAATAAACATTTTCACAATGAACTTCTTAATTTACAATTTTGAAATGCATCATGCGATTTAAACATGCAGTATTTCAGATGATAATATTACAGTATAGCTATTACCTCTGAAAGCTACATATCAGTATCTATTTTATTTCTTGATTCGTTACACTTTTTATACCTCCTCATTATGCAAATGTTTGTCAGAACATCGCATTCTCCATAATTACCGAGCAAATGAACTTGAGAACTATGAGTTTGGTGGGAATGGCCTACTTTCGATGAGAGTTGGACATCAGTGGATCACTGCTGCAGTGAAGTGAAGAGGGACACTTTTCGAGTGAAGATTTCAAAGCAGCGATTCGGAACACTTGGATCTTAGTTCTGGAAGAAAGTATACCTGCCTGTGGTATCGTGTGGCTTTTGATGGAGAGGTGTTTGATTCTGGGCTGTGAACGGCCTCTACCACACGTTAACTTCTGAAGGGACTTTATATTTCCAGAGGTCTGAATGTAGGAGCAGTATTATGTAGCCGAGTAGTTAAAGAGTATGAGTTACTGTTCTTTGCATCACGAGCGTTAACTTGTTAATAATCATGTTGAACTCACAACTGTTTTGAGCTGGTGAATATTTCGTGTATTGTGATTACGAAATGGACCTGATTTTCGCGTATCTTTTACTACAGTCTAGTTTGGAAATTTTGTTACCATTCTCGTAATCCTCTCAATGCAACTTTACTGCATTTTGTAAGGGTATTTTCCGTCTGTATTTTAACTGAATACCGTAGGACCACTTCTCGTTAATTGAGATGTCTTTTCTAGTATAAACATTATTCAACGTTATTCTCTGTCATCTGCGTCAGGTAGAGACGTTAGAATAGAACCCTTGCTATTAAATTATTCACATCATAATATTAATATTTTTGTGTGTTTTATTAAATCCCAGTTCTAGCCAATTCACCAATGCATAGACTATTTAACTGCATGATAACACCTACGGGTTATTATTTGCAGCGAATTAGCTGTGGGGCATGACACTACGACTACATCGAGATATTCTTTTTAAACAGAGCCGTGCATAGACCCAGTACCTAAAGGACGACTAACCACAGATAAAGACGCAACTAGTTTGATCGTATGGAGTGCTGTTTGGAAGAGCACCTACACTAGCATTAACCGTTAGGTACCGTCGCATACTAAATCAAACTATGATCCCAATGAACTCAGTTTATTACACATAAATTATCAAATTTCACTAGAAATGAATTTTATGGTAACTGAAATCAGTCAACTAACGTCTTGGCAAACTTGGATAAGGATTTGAAATAGTAATTTAAAGTTAACACTTACCTGAACAAAACATTAACTTTCGCTGATTTCATGCGACGATTTCTGTAAGTTAGTACTGGGAAACAGAAAATGCTTGAGAAGAATATGCTCGTGCCCCTTTTGCTGAAGTTGGCAACATTTGAACAAACAAATCTCTGTAATGAAATTAGAATTACTGAACATCGTTACAAAAATCTCGCCTTTCCCTACGGTTTGCTTTACTGTTGAGACTGTGTCTCGCCATATTTAGAACGTACAAGTCGTGTCTGAAATGGCTGCAAAATCAGGCATTGGTTCGGTACCAACAACTCGTCTCTGCCTGTGTCTAAGTTCAACTCAACTGGCGGCCTCTGAAGTTTCGAAGAAGCCTCGACGTGGAGAAGATGAAACCTGGAAGCGAAAAGACTATCTGCAAAGCACTTCTGACAAGGGGTACTTTGAGCGCTGTGTTTTGATTGGCAGAATACTGATTCTTGTGAGTGTTGACCGGTAAGATGTTTCCTTACAAATGGTTCAAATGGCTCTGAGCACTATGGGACTCAACTGCTGTGGCCATCAGTCCCCTAGAACTTAGAACTACTTAAACCTAACTAACCTAAGAACATCACACACATCCATGTCCGAGGCAGGGTTCGAACCTGCGACCGTAGCAGCAGCGTGGCTCCGGACTGGAGCGCCTAGAACCGCACGGCCACCGCGGCCGGCTGTTTCCTTACAAGACGATGGCTCGCTCCCTTACTAGAATTTCAGGTGGTTAACCAGTCAAAAGCCCGTTAGTCTTGGTACTCCAAGATATGTACAATTTACTGCTTCTCTCTGCCTATCTTTATGTGCTGGCCAATGCAGATGGATCTTCGTAAGCACGGTTGCACACTCTACTCCACCGGCTAGATTTATATGAACCAATAGGAACAATCTTTAAATTTCTTTACACATTTAGTTTTGCATCGTCTGGTTGGGTGTCGGCATCTCACGATCTACAGAGAAGTCCCACCTTTCTGTTCTTGTTCCACCGTCTAAGATGTTATCTTAACAGCCCGTGTTTTTCAGTGAAGTTTGACTTCCTGCTGTTTCCCTTTGCAACAGCAGTTCTTCGTGGACCCTGGCATGCATCCAGTGGACACGGCTTGTTAAGAACGGGCTCTGTTGTCCTGCACGTCCCGGAGATGTACTGTGCATTGTCTGACTGCAGACTCTCGGAGCATTTGCAGTTTTCTTTTGTTACTCCTGCCCAACAAAACACATCTCTGTCCGATTTTGCCTGCCTTAACGTTTCCCTTCACACAGGGAGATGCGCGGCGATTCTTGGAATAGCACTGGGTGCAGACTCCCTGGTGTTTTATGGCCAACAGCACGTCCCTCTCCCTCAGCGGCGTTCAACCTGATTTCACACCGGCCTCTCATTTAGCTGCACACTCAACATTGGACATCAAAATCTAAGTAGGTACTTGCTGGTAATCAGTAGCACCAGTTCATTTCATTAACCGAGGGAGATTCATTTATTCCAATTTAATTTGACTCTCTCTTACGTGTTTTACACGTTTTGTGAGACAATTTGCTCAAAACGGTTGTGTAACACAATGAACTGTCAATTTGTGCACTTTTTAGTAAAATTTATAAGATAGTGGACGCATCTATAATGACAGATGCTGCTATTGATAAGTAGTATGTTTTTAACGCAAAGAAACTTTCTTTAACATGATGTACTAGTAGTCGTGATCTAAACTGGTTGCCCGTAAACGAATACCGAGCGAGGTGGCGCAGTGGTTAGACACTGGACTCGCATTCGGGAGGACGACAGTTCAATCCCGCGTCCGGCCATCCTGATTTAGGTTTCCCGTGATTTCCCTAAATCGCTCCAGGCAAATGCCGGGATGGTTCCTTTCAAAGGGCACGGCCTACTTCCTTCCCCGTCCTTCCCTAAATCCGATGAGACCGATGACCTCATTGTCTGGACTCCTTCCCAAAAACAACCCAACCCCACCCTCGTAAACGAATACGGGAGAGCGTGTCCAAATCAGTGCTCCACAACTAACACGCTTGAAAGAGGAATAATATGACTTTTTCAATAATCTGAAGAACAAATGGATTGTAAATATCTAATCATAATGGGCGATTTTGATACACACTTTGGATCACAATGAAGAAGATATGAAGACACATCGGGCCGTCATAGGCTGGGAAAACATTAGTGAATTTCTGAATGAAAATACGCCTGGTTATGGACAACATCAGGTTCAAGAAAAGGGAGTCCCAAAAGATAAGTTATAGCTTTGACTATAAAACTAGTGCACTAATAGTTAGGAGATGGAAGACAGTGAACGACATCGCCGAACGGAGTGGCCGTGCGGTTTGGAGCCGAGCAGGTTCGAATCCTGCCTCGGGCATGGATGTGTGTGATGTCTTTAGGTTAGTTAGGTTTAAGTAGTTCCAGGTTATAGGGGACTGATGACCTCAGCAGTTAAGTCGCATAGTGCTCAGAGCCATTTGAACCATTTTTTTGAACGACATCACACACAAAAAATGGTTCAAATGGCTCTAAGCACTATTCTACTTAACTTCTGAGGTCATCAGTCGCCTATAACTTAGAACTAATTAAACCTGACTAACCTAAGGACATCACGCACATCCATGCCCGAGGCAGGATTCGAACCTGCGACCGTAGCGGTCGCTCGGTTCCAGACTGTAGCGCCTAGAACCGCACGGCCACTCTGGCCGGCCATCACACACATTCCAAGTGAAGATCTAACTGTAGATCATAGGGCGTTAATAGAAAAAACTGTACAGAAAAGGCTTTCCAGAGTCTGGAATATAACAAGCCGAAAGATAAAAACTCTATGAGTTACGGAACCAAAATCAAAGTTAAAAAATACAATTTAGTGATGGTGTTCGCCGGATGTTGCCAAGGTAAGATGAACGGTCAGCAGAAGAAGAATGCGACATTCTGCAGAGCGTCGTAGTAGGTACAGTAGATGTGTTAGATGCATGACAGATTCTGGTATAAAACCTAAAGAAGTGATGAAATGAGAATACTAAAACGACTTCCAGGGATAAGAATGAGACGAGTCATGTATCAAGCAAAAGCACAGCGAGACCCAAGCGCAGTAGAGAAGCAGCCGTTTACAGGTAGAAGAAATTACAAGTCAGACAGTTCGTTGTAGCTGGGAATCGGATGTGCAAGTGAGATTTATCTAACAGAGTAACACGGGAGCAACTTTTCATTGTTTCGAGATGCCGTTCGTTAGATAATCTGAAGCCGCGCAGCGCTGGTTACAGAATAATATCCCATATACGATAGCGTAATACGTGGGTTTTAGCTTTTATTTGTGCCAAGAAAATTTTTGTATCTTTCATTGCTGCCGAGAAAATAGTTGTAAATGATCCATTTTACTCTCATTTCTGTGGTAAAAATGAGGTAAGTTGTTCACCTTTCAGACCTGAAGTCATGTTTTTGCTCCTAAAATATACCTTCAACAGCTTGTCATACTTCATTTTATTTTATGGGATAACAGAGTTAGGCCTCTGTGATTAGTGCGCTTCTTCTTTTCGTCGTTATTATATAAGTGAATGATAACTACATTTTTTTATGTAATAAGTATTTCATGTCCTTTTCATACATTTTGTAGCTCTGTACATCCATTTGGTGCACAATTTCTCCAACAGATTTGACCATTTCTTCTTTTATTTATACCGCTTCTTACTCGTACACTTCCAAATTGTTCAAGCTGCCACTCTTCACTAAAGCAGGGTCGTCCAGTTCATCGTTCGTAAGAGTATCCTCTACGAGTACATTATAATTGAACAAAGTATCATGTTCTTTACGATTCTATCCAGTATCGAAACTCTCCTGTAACACTGCGGTTTTCTCACACGCCACCTCAACACTGGAAAGGTTCTGCCGGTTGCACAGACTCAGTTTCAATTCTTCTGGTCTTTACGAGGCCGTGTAGAAGTTTTTAATTCCAATCCCGTATTACTCTGTTAGGTAAATCTCACTTGCATATCTGATTCCCAGCTACAACGAACAGTCTGACTTGTAATTTCTTCTACCTGTAAACTGCTGCTTCCGTACTCCGCTTGGGTCTCGCTGTGCTTTTGCTTGATACATAGCTCGTCTTATTCTTATCCCTGGAAACCGTTTTAGTATTCTCACTTCATCATTTCTTTAGGTTTTATATCAGAATTCGTCATGCATCTAACACATCTGCTGCACCTACCACGATGCTCTTCAGAATGTCGCATTCTTTTTCTACTGATCGTTCATCTTACCTTGGAAACATCCTGCGGACACTATCACTAAATCGAATTTTTTAACTTTGATTTTGGTTCCGTAACTCATCGAGTATTTATTTTTCGGCATGTTATATTACAGACTCTGGAAGGCCTTTCCTGTACAGTTTTTTGTGTTCAAATGTGTGTGAAATCTTATGGGACTTAACTGCTAAGGTCATCAGTCCCTAAGCTTACACACTACTTAACCTAAATTATCCTAAGGACAAACACACTCACCCATGCCCGAGGGAGGACTCGAACCTCCGCCGGGACCAGCCGCACAGTTCATGACTGCAGCGCCTAAAACCGCTCGGCTAATCCCGCGCGGCTACAGTTTTTTCTATTAACGTGCTATGATCTACAGTTAGATCTTCACTTGGAATGTTTCTGATGTCGGTCACTGTCTTCCATCTCCTTACCTATTAGTGCACCAGTTTTATAGTCACAGCTATGACTTATCTTTTGGGAGTCCTTTTCCTTGAACCTGATGTTATCCATAACCAGGTTACTTTCCATTCAGAAATTCACTAGTATTTTCCCAGCCTATGACAACCCGATGTGTCTTCAAATCCTCTTCACTGTGATCCAAAGTGTGTATCAAAATCGCCCATTATGGTTAGATATTTACAATCCATTTGGACTTCCAGATTATTGAGAAAGTCATATTATTCTCCTTTCAAGCGTGTTACTTGTGGTGAACTGATTTGGAACAGGCTCTCTCATTTGTTTTTAAAGTATCTCATAACATCATCCCACGATTAAGACGAATATACGCTATGATGAAACCCAGAGCTGTGTACAAATACAGAATGGAATGTCAGGTTCGTTCATAACAAAGAGTGAAGCCGAAAATTGAATTTACTTTTTGCAACTCTTCACAATCATAATGAAGGAAGTTTTACAAGCAATAAAAAAAAAAAGAACTCACCAATTAATGTCTAGGGTTCTGCATATTACTTTGATGGTTTTTCGTGCGATAGAAGTGAAGGTACAAAACAGATCGAGACACACCAGAATTAAAGAGATTAGTGGCTAGTGGCCATTGCTTCATATCATGAGGCAAGTTGAATATTTGTGCCAGGCTAGGATTAGTACCCAGGTCTCCCGCTTAATGGACAGATGCCCTGACCACTTCGCAGTACAGACTCAGTGCTCACCTCCACCACACGGACTACCCTAGCACGCCTCCCGTCAGACCCAAATTCTCAACTTGTATCACACACTACTTATGTAGTGCTCCTCCTCATTAACCTCATTACCCTCATCAGTTGCGACATCTAACCGACCCCGTAAGTGTTCGAGCTTGGTGTGCATCTGTACTAAGAGGATAATTGGTCGTCAGTGCCTTATTTATATTTAAAGGGTGTTTGGAAATTCCTGTTACAAACTTCTAGAAATTGTCGAGGGGAGTGAATACATAATATTTTGAACAGGAACCCACGTCCAGTACGCCTTTAAATCACGTGGTTTTTTTTTGTTTTTTTTTTAATAACTTAAGGGACTTAACTGCGAAGGTCATCAGTCCATAAGCTTACACACTACTTAACCTAAATTATCCTAAGGACAAACACACACACCCATGCCCGAGGGAGGACTCGAACCTCCGCCGGGACCAGCCGCACAGTCCATGTCTGCAGCGCCCCAGACCGCTCGGCTAATCCCGCGCGGCAAATCATGTTTGCTAGGTAGGTATGTAACAGGATAGCCATGATACGGGGAGGTTACTTCGGATCGGCTGAAGTCATCTGACATCTGTCCTACCTCTCTAACCTTGTTCGAGTCTCATTCACTTGTCTGCTACTGTTAGGGCAACATCGTTGAGTACAAGTTTACAGAACACACCGACATGATCCTTCTGACTGGCGAAGCCTTTATCGAGATCGTTACCCACAACGCCCGACTCCATCGCATATCCTTTTCGCCACAGTTACGCACCGGCTTTGAGAAAGGGCACCTTCACCGTCACAAAGCGTGACTGTGGTGATCCAAGGAAACGTCGCACACGTTAGACAGAAGCAATCAACGAGTACACGAGTAATTTATTTGGCTAGAAGTGAGTGTAACTGTAAAGTAAGCGACGCACTGGATCGCGCCTAATCAGTAACTGGTGCCATCGATGTTGTGATTGAGCAGGTCACTACAACGATAATTTCTGTGGTGGAAAACGCGATCCCTCGTATTCTAGGGTGCCCCCGGCGAAAGACAGTCCCTTGGTGGTCACGAGAAGTCCCTGAGGCAATTAAAGAGCGTCGGCTAGCTCTACAACGACATAAGTGGCACCCTTCCCTAGAGCACCTAATAGCCTTAAAGCAGCTCCGTGCCCGCCTTCGCCTGCTTATAAAACGACGGAAACAGGAGTGTAGGGAGATGTTCGTGTCGACCATTGGGTGCCATACGTCACCTTCCCAAGTCTGGACGAAGATCAGACGTCTTTTTGGGAACGAGACCCAAACAGGTGTCCCTGGCGTTAATATCAATGGCGTGCTCTCTACCGACGCAAACGCGATTGCCCAGCACTTTGCTGAGCACTATGCTCGAGCCTCTGCGTCGGAGAACTACCCCCCCCCCCCCCCCAGCCTTTTGCACCCTCAAACGGCGGATGGAAAGGAAAGTCCTCTCGTTCATTACACGCCACAGTGAACCTTATAACGCCCCATTTACAGAGTGAGAGCTCCCTTGCACATTGCCTTGACACGGCTCCTGGGCCGGATCTGATCCACAGTAGATGATTAAACATCTCTCGTCTGACTGCAAGCGATATCTCCTCGTCATCTCCAACCGGAACTGGTGCGATGGCGTCTTTCCATTGCAATGGCGGGAGAACACCATCATTCCGGTGCTAAAACCAGGTAAAAATCCGCTTGATTTGGATAGCTATCGCCCCGTCAGCCTCACCAACGTTCTCTGTAAGCTGCTGGAACGTATGGTGTGTCAGCGGTTGGGTTGGGTCCTGAAGTCACGTGCCCTACTGGCTCCATGTTAGGGCGGCTTCCGCCAGAATAGCCCTACCACTGATAATCTTGTGTCCCTCGAGTCTGTCACCCGAACAGCCTTTTCCAGACGCCAACACCTGGTTGCCGTCTTTTTTGACTTACGTAAAGCATACGGCACGACCTGGCGACATCATATCCTTTCCACATTGTATAAGTGGTGTCTCCAGGGCCCGCTCCCGATTTTTATCCAGGACCTCCTGTCGCTCCGTACTTTCCATATCCAAGTTGGTGCCTCCCATAGTTCCCCCCCATATTCAGGAGAATGGCGTTCCGCAGGGCTCCGTATTGAGTGTATCTCTAATTTTAGTGGCTATGAATGGCCTAGCAGCAGCTGTAGGGCCGTCGGTCTCCCCTTCTCTATATGCGGATGACTTACGCATTTCGTATTGCTCCTCCAGTACTGGAGTTGCTGAGCGGCGCCTACAGGGAGCCACTCACAAGGCGCAGTCATGGGCTCTAGCCCACGGCTTTCGGTTTTCAGCCGTGAATTCGAGTGTAATGCTCTTCTGTCGGGGTCGTACTGTTCATACGGAACCTGAACTTTATCTTAATGACGATCCACTCACTGTAGTGGAGACGTATCGATTCTTAGGACTGGTTTTCGACGCCATATTGACTTGGCTACCTCATCTTCATCAGCTTAAGCGGGAGTGCTGGCAGCTTGCGTTTACTTAACCCAGTGCACCAATGTGGTGTTCGTCTAGCGACGAGAGCTTTTAGAACGAGTCCGGTGACCAGTGTTCTGGTGGAGGCCGGAGTCCCTCCATTGCGGATCCGACGTGAGCAACTGCTCGCCAGTTATGTTGCACACATTCGTAGTTCTCCTGAGCATCCGAATTACCGTCTCTTTTTCCCACCCGCGGTAGTTCATCTCCCGTATTGGCGGTCCAGGTCAGGGCTCACGATTGCGGTTCGCGTGCGATCCATTCTCTCCGAACTGGAGTCCCTGGAGTCCTTCCGTTTACCACCTCCACTTGAGGTCCATTCACGTGACCCTCCATTGTGTACACCTCGGCCGAAACTTCGTCTGGACCTTTTTCATGGCCCTATGGACTCCGTTTACCCCACCGCTCTCCGCTGTCACTTCCTCTCAATTCTTGACGTTTTCTGGGGCTCTGAAATTGTTTACATCGACGGCTCGATGGCTGATGGTAATGTTGGCTTCACCTGTATCCACAGAGGCCATACTGAGCAGCATTCCTTGCCCGTTGTCTGCAGTGTATTCACTGCAGAGCTTGTGGCCATGTCTCGTGCCTTTCATCCGTTTCTGTTCTAGTGAGTCGTTTCTTCTCTGTTATGACTCCCTGAGCAGCTTACAAGCTATCGACCAGTGCTACCCTCACCATCCTTTGGTAGCGAACATCCAGGAGTCCGTCTCTGCCCTGGACCGGTCCAGTCGTTCAGTGGTGTTGGTGTGGACCAAAGGGCACGTAGGAATCCCAGGCAACGAACTTGCTGACAGGCTAGCCAAACAGGCTACCCGGAAACCACTCCTGAAGACAGACATGCGTTCTGTCTTACGCCGCAAGGTTCTTTGGCTTTGGGAGACGGAGTGGCATAACAGTATGCACAACAAACTGCGTGTCATTAAGGAGACTGCGAATGTGTGGAAGTCTTCCCTGCAGGCTTCTCGCAGGGAATCATTAGTCCTTTTTCGGCTCCGCATTGCCAATAGGTGGCGCACACACGGTTACCCCCTCTGTCGCGAAGACCCACCTCAGTGTCACTGTGGCTCCCAAATGACAGTCGTCCACCTCCTGCTGGACTGCCTACTTTTAGCCACTCTGCGACGGACTTTTAACTTTCCCAGCACCTTACCTTCCATGTTGGGTGAGAATGCCTCAACAGCAGCTTTAGTTTTACGTTTCATTCGTGAGGGTGGGTTGTATCATTTGATCTGAGTTTTAACGAATGTCCTTTGTCCCTCTGTGTCCTCCACCCTAGGGCTTTTAGGGTGGAGGTTCAAATGGCTCTGAGCACTATGGCACTTAACTGCTGAGGTCATCAGTCCCCTAGAACTTACAACTACTTAAACCTAACTAACCTAAGGACATCACACACATCCATGCCCGACGCAGGATTCGAACCTGCGACCGAAGCGGTTGCGCGGTTCTAGACTGTAGCGCCTAGAACCGCTCGGCCACCCCAGCCGGCTTTAAGGTGGAGGTTTTAATGTGTTGCGGAGTGGCTGGATTCTCCTTTTTTATTCTCGTGGTCAGTCAGTCATGGTAATCTGCTTTCTTGTTTTTAATCTCTTCTCCCTGTTTCTTGCGTCTCTCTGTGGTTTCCTTGTCCTGTTTTGTCCATTGTAGTGTTTGTTGTCCTTCTGTCTTTGTTCTGGTTCTTCCTCTCTCCTGGTATTGTGCCGTACATCTTCTTTCCCTTGGGGAATTGTTCTGCTGGGAACAAGGGACCGATGACCCCACAGTTTGGTCCCTGTCCCCTCCTATGAATCCTTACAGCGGTGAATCCATACAACGGGATTTCACGTACTTACCACTTCCTGACATGACGTAACGTCAGCAGTAGAGCCTGGTAGCAGTTTTACACCAACTACGGTACTCCAGAGCGACTAGTGTGCTATTCTAAAGGGGTGTCCTTCGAACTTACATACCTCAGTGCTAAAGGTTCCGTCACACTTCATCAGGTCAGCGGGAAATTCTAAAGTGAAGGAGACGTCAGAGAAGGTTATTCCATACCACGCAAATCATTGGCAGCATACTTGCAACAATATTTCACATTCTAGAACGTGCACTCAGAGAACGGTTAAATATTAATGGAACACATTTGACCCATCTTCGTTTTCTTGTTCAGTAGAAATAACTTGTGTTTTCTTCTTTTCCTCGCTCTACGAGAGAGGGGCATGTATATTATGACCAACGTAGCTTTGCAATCTATGGAAAGCTATATGACCACTTAAAGGAGGCCCTACAATGCCTCATCATTTAGAAATTAAGACCTCAAACATGTAGGACCACAGTGATTACGACAACATACTGCGACATTTTTGTCCACAAGATTACTATAAGAAGATGTTGGTTTGTATGAACAGCGGAACATAGTAGTCCGAAAAAAGTAGTCCGAAAACATGTTATGGTAAACAAATGACACACTTTCGATAACTGGTACGTGACATACTCAGTACTGTAACGTGATACACTTGTAGGATGGCTTCAAAACAAATAACCAGTTTACGAAGCAAGTTCGAAAGTACGCCTGAAACTCATCCATAGTAAGACTAGCATAACGTACGATGAACACATCGGAAAAGCTAGTGTACTAGATCTCACTGATGTCACAGAATCTGTCGATAAATTTTTATGTTAGGGAAGCTTAAGGTCCAAATTTTGTTGCAAAGGTAGATAAATAAACAGAAGAGTAAAATTTCATTTTTGAGACTAAAGTGCCCAAGTAAAGTTTACCATCAGTCTGTATCATTCGATTTGACTTATGGAAGTGATATATGAACTGTTAATAGGAAAAATATTTAAAAGTTGAGTGTTTTTTCTCCGAGAATTGGTGATACGATTGTTGGGAATTATGGGAGGGACAAGAACCAAGAAAAAAAAATGGTGCAGAGCGCAGACTGCGGAGGAAGACGTAATTATGATTGTTATGAACGTGGTATGGAGGTGTACGGCATGTATGGCTACAAGAGTACATAAAATTAACCTGGCTACACAGATAACATTTCGTAAGTTGTTACGAGAAATTACCCGAGTCGTTTATTACAAGGGGCCCGTGCACTTTGAGTAATCACATGTCATTTGATTTTTTACCACCTTTATTTTTGTATCTGTATATTAGCACAACAGCGCAAATTTTGCTGGTATATGATGTGTATCTTATTTGAAAGTAGACTTGTTCTACTTATTCACGGAATTTGCTGTTGACATCGATACTGTCCATTTCGCTCTTTTTCATGACGTTTCCGTTCAGTACCGCTCGGTTCTGTATCCAGTTTGTTTTTCCGGCAGTGTTACTTGTGCGTTATTAGCGACACACAGCAGTATTGATAGCTTTACTCGTGAAGACGTCGCCCACATGCGCCTCGTGCACGGGTTCACTGAATGCAATCGACTGGTGGCGCAAAGACGCTACGCTGAACTGTTGCCGCAGCAACCATAGCACAGTACTTTTACATATGTCCAAGGGTTCTTACAGTACATTGTGTTTTGTGTTGTACATTTAGTGACAGCATTCTACAAGATGTCGCTTAGTTGTGTCAGCTGCAACAGGCAGAAGACGTGCTTTGTTGGTGCTGCACACTTTAGCGATATAAACTCAGGCTGCAGTGTTCTCCTTTGGCACGTCAGAGTAGACGTGAGCACAGAAACAGCTAAGTGAAAAATCCGTGCAATACGCACGTTTGTTTATATATAAAAGCCGACTTCAGAGTTTTCCTTTGTGTGCGACCGCATCTAGAAGATTCCTGTGCCGATCTGAAGTTCTAGATTCGCATATTGTACTGTTGCCGTCGCTTATAAATAATCTTTCATTTATTGTTTCAGTACCCAGTTGTATTGTGATATATTGTGAAATTTCGAATATTCACGAGTGCTGCTATAAACTTTTACTGTTATTACCAATTGTAGACTTAAATTTAATTGTGCTCTTTTAAAACTTTTGAGAACAGTAGGCCTATCCTCGTTCAAAACAATCCTTCTGCAACTTCATTCTATAATTACTTGAGAAACAGGTAATTTTTGAGAATTTTCGGACGCTTACAAAACTATATTTTCGTAAATTAATGGTACTAATGTTTTGAATATGCAGCTTATTTCGTAGCATATCAACGCTTATGTTCACTGCTACGGCCAAAGAATATAACAGTCCTGAATTTCAATGTAATATGAACGCAAATACATGTGCGTTTTTTAGAATTTTCGGAAGCTGTAACTGTCATTTTCATAATCTATGAGTAATTTTTAGTAGAGTGGCGTTTGTCATTTAGTCACTATAGCAGATATTCTAACCAAAATATTGTATTATACCTAGTTTCTCGTTAAAGAAGAGTTGCCCTATATACACTGAAGAGCCAAGAAACACTACTACACCTGCCTAATGTCGTGTAGCCCCCCCCCCCCCCCCCACCACCAGCACGCAAAAGTGCCGGAACAGACGTGTCATGGACTTGACTAATATCTGAAGTAATTCTGGAGGGAACTGACACAACGAATCCTGCAGGTTTGTCCATAAATCAGTAAGAATACGAGGAGGGGGAGATCTCTTCCGAACAGCGCGTTGCAATGCATCCCAGCTGTGCTAAATAATGTTCCTGTCTGGGGAGTTTGGTGGCCAGCGGAAGTGTTTAAACTCAGAGGAGTGTTCCTGGAGCCACTCTGTAGCAATTCTGGACGTTTGGATTGTGTCGCGTTGTCCTGCTGGAATTTCCCAAGTCCGTCGGAATGCACAATGGGCATGAATGGATGCAAGTGATCAGACAAGATGCTTACGTACAAGTCACTTGTCAGAGACGTATGCAGATGTATCAGGGGTACCATATCACTCCAACTGCACACGCCCCACACCATTACAGAGCCTCCAACAGCTTGAACAGACCTCTGTTAACAAGCAGGGTCCATGGATTCATGGGGTTGTCATCATACCCGTACGCGCCTATCCGCTCGATACAATTTGAAACGAGACTCGTCCTTGCAGGCAACATGTTTCCAGTCGACAATGATCCAACGGCGGTGTTGACGGGCCCATGCGAGGCGTAAAAATGGCTCAAATGGCTCTGAGCACTATGGGACTTAACTTCTGAGGTCATCAGTCCGCTATAACTTAAAACTACTTAAACCTAACTAACCTAAGGACATCACACAGATCCATGCCCGAGGCAGGATTCGAACCTGTGACCGTAGCGCGCTTCCAGACTGTAGCACCTAGAACCGCTCGGCCACTCCGGCCGGCCGAGGCGTAAAGCTTCGTGTCGCACAGTCATCAGGTGTACACGAGTGGGCCTTCGGCTCCGAAAGGCCATATCGATGATGTTTCGTTGAATGGTTCACACAATGACACATTTTGATGGCCCAGAATTGAAATCTGCAGCAGTTTGCTGAAGGCTTACATTTCCGTCACGTCGAACGATTCTCTTCAGTCGTCGTTGGTCCGGTCCTTGTAGAATCTTTTTCCGGTCGCATCGATGTCGGACATTTTATGTTTCAGCGAATTTCTAGTATTCATGGAACACTCGTGAAATGGTCGTACGGGAAAATTCCCACTTCATCGCTACCTCGGAGATGCTGGGTACCCTCACACTCGGTTAAATCTAGATAACCTGCCATTGTAGCAGCAGTAACCGATATAACAACTGCGCCAGTCACTTGTTTTCTTATATAGGCGTTGCCGAATACAGCGCCGTATTCTGTCTGTTTACAAGTCTCTGTATTTCGATACGCATACCTATAACAGTTTCTTTAGCGGTTCAGTGTATTATCTATAATTATCGCAAATTAATTTTGTTTTCTGGTTTACTGACAACTATAATCAAGCTCAAAAATTTTAGGAAACTATCAGATTTTACCTTAACAGACATCTCGTTTTGTGTATTTTCTTCAACTCTTATAGCGAATTAGCAACTTTGAAAGATAATCAGCATACTTCATTTAAAGTTATTTGTTAACTGCCTTGTAATACACTCCACCAGCCAAAATGCAGACCCATTATGAATGCTTTTTTCGAACACGGGATGAATTGGTTGACGTTTGTAAATAGCTGGAAACTGCCCTGACTGCTGTGAAACGATTGGCAGCTGGTGCGAATCGGTGTGCTGGAAGAGCTCCCGAGAGTCGTGTGCGTGTGATAGAGGTACCAGGGTTACCTCAAATACTGTCCTCTTCTGTCGATCCTGTTATATCAGCATAAAGTACAGGATCTGTCATTACTCGTCCACTTGTCTGCGAGTGGCGTGTCGGTGGTAGATCTAGGAATCCTGTACAGGGTGGTCAGGGACTAGAGATGACTCAGGGTGTTGTACCTATCCCACTAAACAACAAGACTGCGGTGCTGTCTTCCATTGAAACTGAAACTGAGTCAGTGGGACTAACTTCACCTTTTTGGGGGAAACCTGTTTTGTTCAGTATCAAGAGGAGACAAACACAGAAGGGAATGGTCTATTATGCGTCGGAATTTAAAATGTATTGTGAATGGTGGTACCCCTTAGCGAAATGGCAGCAAGGGACAGGAAAGGACACCAGGTGCACGCAGTGTGTTTGCTTGGAGTGTTTATTCAACATGTTGAAGAGGCTATTCAAGTACCTATTGAGGGAAAAGAGCTCAATCAACTGCACATTGTGGTACACATTGGGACAAATGATGCTTGTCTTCTGGGCTCCGAGGATATACTTGGGTCATTCCAGGAACTGGCGGTAAAGGTTTAGAAGACAAGCCTTGTGCATGGAGCTTCAACGAAGCTCACAATTTGCAGAATTGTCCCCAGAACTGATCGTAGCCCTTGGTTTCTGAGTCGAGTGGAAGGACTGAACCAGAGACTTCGAAGGTTCTGTGACAAGCCTGGCTACGACGTCCTTGCCTTGCGCCATTTTGTTGAAAACTGTAAGGTTCCCCTAAATGGGTCAGGCGTGCACTACATGTCAGATGCTGCTAATCAGGTAGCTGACTATTTGTAGGGTACACACAAGGTTTTTTTTTTTTAAAAAAAGATTAGGCGACTCTCCAGCCAATACAGATAACGATAGATGTAGGAAACCCGGAAGTATCAGTGTAAAATCGAAAGAAATGTCTCCCATAGGTAAGAGTACTAAAATCCAGATGGTTAACTACTGAAGCATTCGCAAAGAAGCCTCAGAGTTTAAAGCACTCCTGAAAAGCAGTGAAGCTCACATAATGCTAGGTAGAGAAAGATGGCTGGAACTTGAAATGGATAGCAGTGATATTTTTGGGGAAAATTTGAGGGTATATCGAAAGGATACACAAATGGAAGTGCGGCGGAGTTTCGAGTCCTCCCTCGGGCATGAGTGTGTGTGTTTGTCCTTAGGATAATTTAGGTTAAGTAGTGTGTAAGATTAGGGACTGATGACATTACCAGTTAAGGCCCATAAGACTTCACACACATTTGTAGACAAACGGAAAATGGAGGTGGAGTATTTGTCGCTGTAGACAAGAAAATCAAATCCACCGATATAGAAATTGAAGCTGGATGTGGGATTGTTTGGACCAGACTCAGTGTCACGTGTTGGCGTAAAATGATAATTGGGTCCTTCTATCGCCCACCACACACACCTCCTGATGTAACTGAAAACTTTAGAGGAAGCATCAGTTCACTTGTACGTAAGTTCCTCAATCATATTGTAACAATCGGTAGATACTTTAATAAGCCAACAATTAACTGGGAAAATTACACTTTTGTTAGTGGTGGGCGTGAAAAGACATCTTGTGAAACATTACTAAATGGCTTCTCTGAAAACTACTGAAGAGACAGTTAGGAATCCCACTAATGATGAAAATGTATTGGATCTAATGGCAAAAAACAGACTTGACCTCTTTGAACATGTCGACATCGAAATTCGTATCAGTGACCATGACACAGTTCATCTACATCTACATGATTACTCTGCAATTCACATTTAAGTGCTTGGCAGAGGGTTCATCGAATGACAATCATACTATCTCGCTACCATTCCACTCCCGAACAGCGCGCGGGAAAAACGAACACCTAAACCTTTCTGTTCGAGCTCTGATTTCTCTTATTTTATTTTGATGATCATTCCTACCTATGTAGGTTGGGCTCAACAAAATATTTTCGCATTCGGAAGAGAAAGTTGGTGACTGAAATTTCGTAAATAGATCTCGCCGCGACGAAAAACGTCTTTGCTTTAATGACTTCCATCCCAACTCGCGTATCATATCTGCCACACTCTCTCCCCTATTACGTGATAATACAAAACGAGCTGCCCTTTCTTGCACCCTTTCGATGTCCTCCGTCAGTCCCACCTGGTAAGGATCCCACACCGCGCAGCAATATTCTAACAGAGGACGAACGAGTGTAGTGTAAACTGTCTCTTCAGTAGACTTGTTGCATCTTCTAAGTGTCCTGCCAATGAAACGCAGCCTTTGGCTCGTCTTCCCCACAATATTATCTGTGTGGTCTTTACAACTTAAGTTGTTCGTAATTTTAACACCCAGGTACTTAGTTGAATTGACAGCCTTGAGAATTGTACTATTTATCGAGTAATCGAATTCCAACGGATTTCTTTTGGAACTCATATTGATCACCTCACACTTTTCGTTATTTAGTGTCAACTGCCAGCTCCCACACCATTCATCAATCTTTTCTAAATCGCTTTGCAACTGATACTGGTCTTCGGATGACCTTACTAGACGGTAAATTACAGGATCATCTGCGAACAACCTAAGAGAACTGCTCAGATTGTCACCCAGGTCATTTATATAGATCAGGAACAGCAGAGGTCCCAGGACGCTTCCCTGGGGAACACCTGATATCACTTCAGTTTTACTCGATGATTTGCCGTCTATTATTACGAACTGCGACCTTCCTGACAGGAAATCACGAATCCAGTCGCACAACTGAGACGATACCCCATAGGCCCGCAGCTTGATTAGAAGTCGCTTGTGAGGAACGGTGTCAAAAGCTTTCCGGAAATCCAGAAATACGGAATCAACCTGAGATCCCCTGTCGATAACGGCCATTACTTCGTGCGAATAAAGAGCTAGCTGCGTTGCACAAGAACGATGTTTTCTGAAACCATGCTGATTACGTATCAATAGATCGTTCCCTTCGAGGTGATTCATAATGTTTGAATACAGTATATGCTCCAAAACCCTACTGCAAACCGACGTCAATGATATAGGTCTGTAGTTTGGTGGATTACGCCAACTATCCTTCTTAAACATTGGTGCGACCTGCGCAATTTTCCAATCTGTAGGTACAGATCTATCGGTGAGCGAGCTGTTGTACTTGATAGCTAAGTAGGGAGCTATTGTATCAGCGTAATCTGAAAGGAACCCAATCGGTATACAATCTGGATCTGAAGACTTGCCCGTATCAAGCAATTTGAGTTTCAAATTCTGGAATATCCCATTCGTCTTCTCTGGTGAAGGAATTTCGGAAAACTGCGTTCAATAACTCCGCTTCAGCGGCACAGTCGTCGGCAACAGTACCATCGGCACTGCGCAGCGAAGGTATTGACTGCGTCTTGCCGCTTGTGTACTTTACCTACGACTAGAATTTCTACGGATTTTCTACCAAATTTCGAGACAATGTTTCGTTGTGTAACTTATTAAAGGCACCTCGCATTGAAGTCCGTGCCAAATTTCGTGCGTCTGTAAATTTTAGCCAATCTTCGGGATTTCGCGTTCTTCTGAACTTCGCATGCTTTTTCCATTGCCTCTGCAACACCGTTCGGACCTGTTTAGTGTACCATGGGGGATCAGTTCCATCTCTTACCAATTTATGAGGTATGAATCTCTCAATTGCTGTTGCTACTATATCTTTGTATTTGAGCCACATCTCGTCTACATTTGCATTGTCGGCTCGGAAGGAATGGAGATTGTTGTGGGTAAAGTGATTACCTAAGTCTAAAGGACACCTAAAGAAGCAGGAAGACATGTACGTTCAGTAACCTAGATAAAAAATCAGTAGTGTCATATCTCAATGAGGGATTTGAAACTTTCAGCACAGGACAGGAACATGTAGAGGAATTATGTATTCAATTTAAAAGAATAGTTGACCATACACTGGGTAGATATGTACCCAGTAGAACAGTTCATAATCGGAGGGAACCTCCAGTGTATAGAGTCATTGTAAAGAAGCTTCTAAAGAAACAGAGATTGTGCATATTAGGTGCAAGACAAAGCGTAGGGCTATAGATAGAGAGACGCTGAATGAAACACATTTGGCTGTCAAGACAGCTATGCGTGATGCCTTCAATGACTACCATAGCAGAATATTGTCAGATGACATTTCACAAACCACAAATAAATTCGTGATGCAACGGCCTCGCCGCAGTGGATACACCGGTTCCCGTCAGATCACCGAGGTTAAGCGCTGTCGGGCGTGTCCGGCATTTGGATGGGTGACCATCCAGGCCGCCATGCGCTGTTGCCATTTTTTGGAGTGCACTTAGGCTCGTGATGCCAATTGAGGAGCTACTCAACAGAATAATAACGGCTCCGGTCAAACAAAACCATCATAACGACCGGGAGAGCGGTGTACTGACCACATGCCTCTCCTATCCGCATCCTCAGCTGAGGATGATACGGCGGTCGGATGGTCCCGATGGGCCACTTGTGGCCTGAAGACGGAGTGCTTAAAGAAATTCAGGTGGTATGTAAACGCTGTTAACTGCACCAAAGTTAGTGCGCAGTCCCTAGCGAATGAAATAGGAACGGAAACTGAGGGCAGCAAAACAAAAAGTGAAATGCTTAACTTCGTTTTCATATGTTCGTATACAAAGGAAAACCCAGAAGAATTGCCCCAATTTAATCCTCGTACTACTGAAAAGAAGAATGAAATAAATATTAGCGCCGCTGTTGTTGAAAAACAGCTGAAATCGATCAAATTTAACAAAGCTCCAGGGCTATATGGAATCCCTTTCAGATTCTGTACCGAATTGGCGGCTGAGTTACCCCTCTTCTAACTATAATCTGCTGTCGATCCCTCGAACAAAAAACTGTGGTCAGTTCTTGGAAAAAAGCACAGGTCACACTGTAAGTAGGCTGTTTAGGTTTTTATGTTGGTAACGCCACATAGCGCTCTATATGAAAATCACTGACTGTGCTGTGTGGAGTCTGTGGCTGCTCTGCATTGTTGCAGTATTGCCATTGTAGTGTTGGGCAGCTGGATGTTAACAGCGCGTAGCGTTGCGCAGTTGGAGGTGAGCCGCCAGCAGTGGTGGATGTGGGGAGAGAAATCCCGGAGTTTTGGAATTTGTAAGACTGGATGTCATGAACTGCTATATATATATTATGACTTTTGAACACTATTAAGATCTATTAGATAATAATTTTATGATCCACATTCTTCAAAAAAACAAAAAAAAAGGAGCACTTTGAAAGGAAAGAACAGTGAGAAGGGACTAATAACAGTAACTGCATACATAATTTACTTTTCAAGTACTTGGTAATTTTTATGGTAGAGTAAGTTGTGGTGCACCACTTTAATTACATAGACATTAAGATGTGAATAGACATTTCCCTTATCTGCATTTTTGTCTTTAGTGTAATATTTTTTCTGCTTGAGCTTTGTCATGTTTAGGTATAAGTTATTGCATTTGCTGCTGCTGTGTACCAGGCATAGTGCTACTGAATTTCACTTTGTATTACTCTGTTAAGCCAGTTTTACTACTGATTTATTTTTCTTGTTGCTGCACATTGGCTCATATTAGTTGTAATGTTGCATTTTCTCTGTTAATTTAGATTTACAGCTGCTTGCTTTGCCAATCCGCATTTTTTGTCATTGCTGTTTGTGTTAATTGTTTTGTGCTGCTGCATTGCCTCGTCCCTTAGTTTAGCATCTGAGCTCAGTAGATTTAAGTTAGCTTAAGAGGGGGTAGACTATATAAGAAACTAACTATGATGGATTGGAAGAAATGCATTGAGAAGCTATAAGAAAATGGTTTGGCCAAAAAAGTAGTGTACAGTGGAGAAAAACTATTTTTGAAAGAGGATGTGAACAGAATACAGAAAGTATGCTTGGATAGGTTTTTTTTTTTTTTGGCTGGAGCAAATGTCGAAATAAGAGGGACAATCTATGGAATGAAGTTTTGGGTTGGACTGCAGTACCAAATGTTACACTGAAAACAAACCCTGGCCTTTCCTTTTGTGTTATCCCACTATGTGTTTCTGTACCCTAGTGTATTTGTTTTCTTCCTGTCTCTGTGTACTGTTTCATAGAATTTTTTTCTCTTCTAATACTAAGCTACATTCACTATGATGAGGAATACTGTTATCCTCAAATATAATTGGCATTAATAATATGTTATTTACTTTGTAAAGATGTTTAGACATTATTTATTCTGTTTTGTTTTAATGCTCATGTTTGAAGTTGATGTTTCAAAAGTTATTCTGATCTTTTATGTATTTACTTGTGTCATAATTCCTGTAACACTGATGTATATATTTATTTCTATTGTTTTGTAAAGCCTGTATTACTACAAATGTTATCTGTATTATTATGTTTTTAATGATGTATTTTGTACCTTTGTTATTGTATTCTTATGTTATAAAATTGTAATTGACACCAGTTCATCAAATTAAGTAACTTGTAAGTTACATTTCACTGCACACGTTTCTGTTGGTCATAGTATATGGACAATATGTGAGGAGCAGGGACTCATAGTGTTTCACGTGTGTTAATAATTCAGCAAGGGACTGGATAACAGCATTGCTGGTTCGAAGGACATTTCAAAAAAAATTTTGTGAGTGCACAAGTGGTGGTTCATGGACTTGCTATATTATCTGCAAGACTCTTCAATGGTGAATGTGCACCAGCACAGTCAAACAGATAGCTGCTGGCCATCTCTACAAGGACTACAGTGGATCTGCATCTTTGATGACCCACCAATACCATTATTTCTACAAGGACTGCAGTGGGTCTGCACCTCTGGTGGCCCACCAATAACATAATCTCTACCAGGGGTACAGTGGGTCTGCTCTGTGATGACCGACCTACCAATATTCTTCAAAACTTCGACTGACTCTGCTGTGGGTTTGCTCTGTTGTGACCCATTACCTGTGTGCATGTCAAGAGTCAGCACTGTCTTTCCGTTGGAAGGACAACACTACTTCAAGACTGCATGGAAATCCACTACTTCCATGTGCATTCTCTTTTATTGCTCAGACTTTGAAAAAGAAAACACTGCAATTTTACTGTGATGAATGATTAGGACTGTCTTTATGGACTGTGAGAAAATTTTAGCTTTTGACCAACATTGTATCAATAAGTGTGTGCATTTGGTATCTTTGTTATTTTGATTATGAAAAATTTTATCAAATCATTATTGGCCACTGCCCAAAACAATTCCTAAAATTTTTTGTGGGGAGCATGGGGGCTATGTAGGTAGGCTGTTTAGGTTCTTATATTGGTAACGCCGCCGCCACGTAGCGCTCTGTATGAAAATCACTGGCTGTGCTGTGTGCAGTCTGTGGCTGGTTGGCATTGTTGTAATACTCGCCATTGTAGCGTTGGGCAGTTGGCTGATAACAGCGCATAGCGTTGTTCAGTTGGAGGTGAGCCGCCAGATGTGGTGGAAGTGGGGGTAGAAATGGTGGAGTTTTGAAATTTGTAAGACTGGATGTCATGAACTGTTATATATATTATGACTTTTGAACGCTATTAAGGTAAATACATTGTTTGTTCTCTATGAAAATCTTTCATTTGCTAACTATGCCTGTCAGTAGTTAGTGCCCTCAGTAGTTTGAATCTTTTATTTAGCTGACAGTTATGGCGCTCGCTGTATTGCAGTAGTTTGAGTAACGAAGATTTTTGTGAGGTAAGTGATTTGTGAAAGGTATAGGTTATTGTTAGTCAGGGCCATTCTTTTGTAGGGATTATTAAAAGTCAGATTGCGTTGCGCTAAAAATATTGTGTGTCAGTTTAGTGTTGATCATAATAGGGAAAGAGCGAAATGTCTGAGTACGTTCAGTTCTGCTCAGCTGTTTGAAAATCAAATAATGTAAGAGGTTTATCAGCACAGTAATTCATTTATTTTTCTAAGGGGACGTTTCAACACCTGTCTACAAAAAGGGTAGTAGAAGTGATCACAAAACTACCGTCCAGTACCCTTGACATTGAACTGTTGAAGAATCATAGATCATACTCTGAGCTCAGCACAATGAGGTATCTCGAACAGAATGACCACGTCAGTGCCAACCAGCATGTATTCCGAAAACATGGATCACGTGAAACCCACCTCGCACTTTTCTCACATGACATACTGAAAGCTTTCGACAAAGACAGTCAGACAGATACAGTATTTCTTGGCTTCGGAAAAGCATTTGAATCAGTACCATACCTACGCTTACTGTCGAAAGGACGATCGAATCTGGTATCGAGTGAAATTTGTGACCGAAATGAGGCCTTTTCTGTAGGGAAGACACAGCATGTTCAAATGGTTCAAATGGCTCTGAGCACTATGGGACTCAACTGCTGAGGTCATTAGTCCCCTAGAACTTAGAACTAGTTAAACCTAACTAACCTAACGACACCACAAACATCCATGCCCGAGGCAGGATTCGAACCTGCGACCGTAGCGGCCTCGCGGTTCCAGACTGCAGCGCCTTTAACCGCACGGGCACTTCGGCCGGCACACAGCATGTTATCTTGGATGCACAGTTATTGTCAGATGTAGAAGTATCTTCGGGTGTGCCCAGGGATGTGTGTTCGGACACTTACTGTTCATGTTGTATACGAATGACCTTGCAGACAGTATTAATAGTAACCTCAGAATTTAGCAGATAACGCAGTTATCTACGATGAAGTACTGTCTGAAAGAAGCTGTATAAATTGTCAGTCAGATCTTGATAAGATTTCAAAATGATGCAAGGATTGGCAACTTATTTTAAATGACTAGAAAGGAAAACTGTGCACTTCACAAAGCGAAAATAAACGTGGTATCCTATGACTGTAACATCAGTGAGTCACAGCTGTAATCGGCCAACTCATACAAATATCTGCGTGTAACCCTTTGCAGGAATGTGAAATGGAATGATCACACAGGCTCAGTCGTGGGTAAAGCAGGTTATAGACTTCGGTTTGTTCACAGAATAGTGGGGAAGTGCACTCAGTCTACAAAGGAGGCTGCTTACAAGTCACTCGTGCAACAGGCTCTAAAATATTGCTCAAGTATATGGGATCCGTCCCAAATAGGAATAACAAGTGATATTGCACGTATACAGTGAAGGGCACCAAGAACGGTCACTGGTTTTTTTGAACCGTGGGAGACCTTCTTTGTGACAGTCCATCATAGATAACTGCGTCATCTGGTAAAACACTGAGGTTACCATTAATATTGTCTGCAAGATCATTAGTATACACATGAACCCCAAGTGTCCCAACACACTTCCCTGGGGCACACCTGAAGTTACTGAAGGAACTGAACTGGAAGACTCTCGAAGACAGACTAACTCTATCCCGAAAAAGTCTGTTAACACAGTTTCAAGAACCGCTTTTAAATAATGACTCTTTCGGTATACTACAACCCCCTACGAATCGATCATTCTTCCCGCGCTCGATATGTGAATAAACGGGAAGAAACCATAATAACTGGTTCAATGGTACGTATCCTTTGCCATGGACTTCGCGGTGGTTTCCAGATTATAGATGTATGTGTAGACGTAAATGGTTTCAGAGAGAAAAAGGTAACTGAGATAACAAACGAAAAACATCATAATCACGTTATTGGTCTCTAAAGAGCTACGGGAGACCACAGCGGCCTTAAACCATTATACTGTATATGAAATAAAAGTTCTTTGATGGACTCCACGAAATAAGAAACAACGATCTTATAGAGGATCGGTAGACGTTATTAGGAAACAAGTAGCACTAACATGAATGTAAAAGCCCGTAGTCTCTACCTATACACACCCCAAATTAAAGCTCATCGCTGCGGTATTCTGTCTGTATGTCCACCTGCTTGAGTAATAACGTGTTTACCTACCATACAGCCGGCCTCGGTTCGATCTCCATGTGGGTTGGAGATTATTTTCCGTTCGATGACTAGGTGTTGTGTTGTTCTCATTATCCTTTCATCATCATCATCACCGACACGCAAGTCGCCCAATGTAGCATCACTTCGAATAAGACTTGCAAAATGGCCGCCGAACTCCCCCGGATGGAGCCTCCCGGCCAACAGTGCCACACGATCATTTCATTTCTGTCTCTGTGTCAAGGATAATCACAGGACCTGCGTTAGGGATTTTGATACGGTCTCCGCTGATACAATAAATGCTTCATCAGGAAGGTTTGTGTGTATAATTTATTACCGTTATTATAATTTATTACCGTTATTACATACTTAATGCTACTCACGCGAAGCCGGGACAGGTCGCAAATAAAGCTCTAAAGAAGGTCAATATTCACAAATGGACATCAACTAATTAATGGTATTTATGATAAAATGATTTTTATTTATGTTTGTGACATTCTTTGTAATATAATTTGTAGATCTTCACAGTGGTATTACATTCCGTTTTAAGTAAGAGACAGTTATGTGTCAAACGAACATTAATGTATCTGTAAGGGAAATGTAAGAGATTAAAGTTTATTCGTCCGTTCTTCAGTGGGTATTACACAAGAAACTCTTAATTAAGTAGCTTACTAAAAGTTTTATTAATATCTAGCACAGTTCTATTAAGTTTTAAACTTAAATATGTACGTTTTCTGTATGCTGGTTATGAAAATACAAGAGTCAGTGAGAACCAGTTTGTGAACGCAGCTCGCACATAAAAGTAACAGAATATGCAAGTTCAATGGAACATAGTGTGACTTGAAACCGTGTTGTGCAGTACTCTCGCAAGACGTGGCAGTTCTTGCCGATTATTTAGGGAAAGCAGTGGGCAGTGCTGGGCGGCTGCAGGTGGCGGCTGCGGCAGCGGCTGCATTCTTGCTGGGCTGGGTTTTTCTGTGCGGTCTGTCACAGCGGCTTTCGGGTCAGCCGCGACCTTAAGTGCTTTCGTGGGCACTCGCGTGGATCGGCCGGCCCGTTAGCCGATCAGTCAAGCCCCACATCGCGCCGGCGAATAACTCAGGCATTCCAGCGCTCGTCCTCGCCTGCAATCGAAAGTTGATGACCGCTACATTGTGCTCCCACTAACTGGGAACATGCTCTCTAACATGTTCCGGATTACTGTAACCCAGCTGTCAGAGCCATATCGAGACGAGCTTCCGTAATTTGTAGGAGCAGCAGACACCCAACATACTTAGGAAGAGTATGTTAGATAGAAACACTAAAAAGAGGTGTTTTCTGGTGACGGGTATCAGTCATGAGCCGGTATAAGGCCACAGTTGCAGGAGACATTAGGCAACGAGTATCAAGTCAGCAGCATTTTTAAATCAAGTGTTGGACTCAACTCAGGTCGAATAAGACTTGGGGGATCTATGCAAGGACTGATAGGTACTGATAGTGGGGTACAGGAGCTGGGAATATTCTTGGTAGGTACTGGGCTTATGATATACACGGTGACTTAGGATTGCTACTCGGACTGAGACCACTAATGATTCTGCACAGCTTTCCAGAGTTCAAACCCATCTTGACAGAGGTATGAGGTGAGTTAACGTGGGAGCTGAGAGGACGCTGATAACTGCTGACAAGGCATACACTTCGATGGTGCTAGTCGTTGTGGTGGTGGGTGGGGGGGGGGGGGTATTCTTAGGTACCACAAGACGCGCACTACACTTGAATAAGATTTGGACGATATCATTTGTGAAGCTCACAAGTGACAGGACTGTAATTCGATCGCGTCTCACTCAGTTCAAAACGCCTATGCTAAAGCGTAGAAGGCATAGATAGCATGAGGTCAGGTAGGAGGTGTCCCTGCTAGAGAAAGGTTCCTTTACTACTAGAAGTTAATTAAACAAGTGGTGAATACAGATCAGAAAGCGCAGTATCCTTATTTCATCAAAATATTAGGTGAAGCAAACGTAGAGTATATTAATTTGCTGACAAATCTTAACAGAGACACTATCTGTATCTTTGGGCACTATTTGCGTAGCGAAGAAGTAGAAATGGTTTCTTTAAAGACGTCCATCGCATCTGTTTCTATGGAAAGAGTGCGTTGTAGAAGCGATTATTGGTCATTTATGTCAACTTTAACGATTTATTCGGTGGAGTCGTCACATGAAAACATTTTAAAGACCAAATACTTCAAGGATGCGCAAGAGAGTTCGAATCGAGGAAAAATATTTAATTCTAGACCTCTATAATATTTCATATCATCTATTGAAGATTTCATTCGTTTCAAAGTATTTCTCGAAGAAAAAAAACGGAAAGAAAAGAGAAAGTCTTAACCTAAGGGCCGGTTTCTGCGTACTTCAGACGTAGCCTTCCCTTCAAATTTAGGACGTTTGGGTAAGTATTAAGTGAAGAATATCTTTTATTACACATGTATTTAGTATTGAAGTATGTACTCATGGAACTAAATTTTTAATTTCTATCTTTTGTTTCTTTTCGAAACGCGTGAAGTCCTTATCGCGCCTAATCTGAGGCCTAATTTTTCGGACATACAAGTTTTGAGTTTTGACGTTACTTTAAGTGCATTTCGTTCCTATACTAATAGTATACACATATATTAGTGTTCCACATAACTTTAGTGACTCTTGTGATCTGTAGTTAATAGAATACTACTGTTATTGCCTAGATAAAATCTGTAAAAAGATTGTAAACAACCATGAGCGAGAAGTGTTTTAGCTGCAGTAGAAAAGTTAGTTCCGGGGCTCTATGCAGCTGTTATGACAGATGGATACATGGGAACTCGGGAAGTAAATGGGTCTCTTCCATGGCATTGCAAAGTATGTTCATGGGATAGGAAAATAGCAGAACAGAAAGGGAAGATTAGGGCCCTTAAGGCTGAGCTGGATAGTGCTAAGGAGGAACTGATGAGGTTAAGGGCGGAGAAGCGTGAAGACAGATGGGAAGTTGTAGCCAGGAACAGGGGCCACGGGAAGAGAACATCATATGACAGTTTCATTATTGGCACAAACAGCAAATTTGACTTGCTATCTCAATTAAGTAAGAAAGAGGCTCAGGTAGATATAAGTGCAGTTAATACTGAACGGAGTTTCACCAGGAAACCAACTCCTTCAAAAAAAAGAAGTAGAAAGTAGGAGGAAAGTTCTGTTCCAAGGTAGCAGCCATGGAAAGGGTGTCGGCTAGATCTTGCAGGAAACATAGGGTGACAGATAGCAGGCCACAAGTTTTTTCTTTTTATCTTAGAAAAGTGATAAGGGATGTAGGATCATTGTCTAAGGGTTTCACAAAGCAAGATCATGTTGTGATAGTGGGTGGAGTGGGTAACAGTATTGACAGCGATCAAGGCTAAAATATTGAGTGTGACCTGGTAAAAATAGCATCTAAAACGAACCATAAAAATGTTGGCTTGGTTCTTGCTTTCATGTGGCATGATCGGCCTCAATTGAATAGCTCTGTCAGGAGGGTCAATACGGAGCTAGGTCAGCTGCTTCAGGCAGCTACTTTGTAGGGCATAGGTTTGGTTTCTGTTGATCCTATTGGTAGGAGGGACTTCACAAGGCGTGGCCTGCATCTCAGTAGGAAATGGAAGGCTAAACTAACCGGAATGATAGAAAAATCTTTGAAGGAAGGGGACTCACTGAACCTCATGGTAGTACCTAATTAGGCTAGGATGAGTGTCCAATGGTTCAACATTGAATGGAATTAAACTTAATGAGAAGCTCAGACAGGTAGAGATGTTAAAATATCACAAGATTACCATAAAAGTACAGTGGGAAATAATGTTAGTATATTTCATCAAAATATCAGGGGATTAAAAAACAAAGTATATGAGCTCCTTGTTTGTTTAGAAGATTTAGAAACTGAGGGTGGAATGGATGTACTATGCCTGTCTGAACATCTCATAGTCACAGTTGTGGAAAAGATAAATGTAGGCGGATATAAGCGTTCAGTACATGTAAGTAGAGACACTAAGGGGAGAGAAGGAGTTGCCATGTACGTTAAAATTTTTCATAGTGTAAAAAATGTTGAAACTAAAAAAAAATTGTGTAGAGAAGCATAAAGAAGCACGTTCACGTGAGCTTAAACTAAATAATGGTACTTTTATAACTGTAGCTGTGTATGGGTTCTCATTGGGAAATTTTCAGCTATTTTTGAAAAACTTGGATATTTTTCCGCTATTTGTCAGACAGAAGGAAGCAAATTATTGTTTGTGGGGATTTCAGTGTAGATTTTCTGAGTTGATTAGAAAGCTTGACCTTGAAGTATTACTTGTTTCTTTCAATTTGACGTCAGTTACTGATTTTTCTACTCGGGTGGTACGGGAAAGTAACACACTAATAGATAATGTTTTTATCGACAGAAATAAATTTAATCAAATAAAAACTTTTCCTGTTAAGAGTGGTCTGTCTGATCGAGATTCACAGCTAGTTACAGTACGTGACATAGCTCCATACAATGATGCAAAAGAGTCCCCCAAAATAGTGCGTTCATTTAACGATTTAACTATCGCAAATTTTAGGGAAGCTTGTAACAGTTAGACTGGGATGAGGTGTACAGGAAGCCTGATGCTAATTATAATTTAACCTATTTTGTGATACCTTTGTGAGTATATTTGAAAACAGTGTCTCTAAGAAAATGGTGGAACTTCTTTGTAAGAAACCATCTGAAACTCCATAGCTTACTAAATGGATAAAAATATCTTGTAAAGAGTAAAGGGAAATGTATCTTATAGGTGGAAGGGAATAATGATCCAGAAATAGTCAAACATCATAGGAACTATTGCACTGTATTAAGGAAAGTTATTAAAAAACTCAGAAGTATGTGTATTATGTCTGAGCTAGTACCTCTGATAATAAAATCGAAACAATTTGGAATAATGTTAAAAGGGAAACAGGTCAACCGAGACCACAGGAAGACTCTATTTCTATACAGGTCAACCGAGAGCACAGAACGACTCTATTTCTATCAGACTCAATAAAAAGTTTGTTAACAGAAAGGCAGAAGTAGAAATTACTTTTAATAATCATTTTTTAAGTGTTCTAGAGAAAATAAGATCCAGCTGTTCATTAGAAAATGCAAGGTTGTATATGGAAGAGGGAATACCTATGTAATCTGATAAAACTGAAATTCAACCCACCTCCCCTACTGAAACTAGGAAAGTAATGAACTGACTCAAAGCTAAAAGCTTGCTTGGAATAGATGGCATTTTCAACAAAATACTAAAAGCTTGTTCCCGACAGCTAAGTTGGATTCTCAGCTACATATGTAGTAGCTCACTGAAACAGGGCATCCTTCCAGATATATTGAAATATGCTTTTGTCAAACAATTGCACTAGAAAGGTGATAGGTCTGATGCTAAAAGCTACTGCCCAACCACACTTCTGACAGTTTTATCCAAAATGTCTGAAAAAGTTATGTATTCAAGAGTAGCTTCACATATTTCTAAAAATGAAGTACTAACGAAGTGTCAGTTTGATTTTCAGAAAGGCTTTTCAACAGAAAATGCTGTATATACTTTCACCGATCAACTATTAAATGCTTTGAATTACCGAACATCATCCATTGGGATATTTTGTGGGATTTTGACTGTGTGAATCGCGAAATTCTTCTAGACAACCTTAAGTATTTTGGTATGAGTGGGACAGAGCACAAATGATTTAATTCCTATTCAACTAGAAGAATGCAGAAGGCTGAAATTAGCAGTATAGATAGTCTTCAAAATCAGCAGAGTCCTCTAACTGGGGAGGTATCATGAATGGTGTCAGGGTTCAATCTTGGGTCTCTTAGTGTTCTTAATATATATTAATGACTTGCCACTCTATATTCATGAAGATGAAAGGCTACACCTTTAAACTGATGATACAAGTGTAGTAATAACACCCAACAAACAACAATTAACAGAGGAAATTGTAAATGTTGTCTTCGAGAAAATTATTAAGTGGTTCTCTACAAATGGACTCTCACTAAATTTTGAGAAAACACATTATATACACAATTCTGTACAGTAAATGGCATAACATCATTGGTAAATATAGACTAACTACAGTCCAGGGAAACAGCAGCACGATGATACACCGCACCTCCAATGATTGCTCTCTAAATCATGATAAAAATTAGTAATTGCCTGTCAGATCATGATGCACAGATAACAATACTGGGATGAATCAAGAGCCATATCTCAAAGCAATAAACACTCTTCCTAACGTGACACATGAACACGAATCAACGACAGAATGGGCAATGTAGGCAATGTATCTTCCGATGCCTTTTAAGCTCGCGTCTGCATTTTTACCGTTTTTGCGTCGTGTATGATAAATCTCTTAAAACTATACCATTTAAAGGCTGACGCCCCTAAGCAGAATTTGAAACACGAACAGCTGCTAGCATGAGTTTCTTAGATGTAGATACCCTAGTGGTTGCGAAGCAACTCAAATCGCTTGATACGGGCAAGTCTTCAGGTCCAGATTTTATACCGATTAGGTTCCTTTCAGATTACGCTGATACAATAGCTCCCTACTTAGCAATCATATACAACCGCTCGCTCTGTACCTACAGATTGAAAAATTGCGGAGGTCGCACCAGTATTTAAGAAGGGTAGTAGGAGTAATCCATCGAACTACAGACCTATATCATTGACGTCGGTTTGCAGGAGGATTTTGGAGCATACACTGCATTCAAACATTGTGAATCACCACGAAGGGAACGATCTATTGATACGTAATCAGCATGGTTTCAGAAAACATCGTTCTTGTGCAACGCAGCTAGCTCTTTATTCGCACGAAGTAATGGCCGCTATCGACAGGGGATCTCAGGTTGATTCCGTAATTCTGGATTTCCGGAAAGCTTTTGACACCGTTCCTCACAAGCGACTTCTAATCAAGCTGCGGGCCTATCGGGTATCGTCTCAGTTGTGCGACTGTATTCGTGATTTCCTGTCAGGAAGGTCGCAGTTCGTAATAATAGACGCCACATCATCGAGTACAACTGAAGTGCTATCAGGTGTTCCCCAGGGAAGCGTCCTGGGACCTCTGCTGTTCCTGATCTGTATAAATGACCTGGGTGACAATCTGAGCAGTTCTCTTAGGTTCTTCGCAGATGATGCTGTAATTTACCGTCTAGTAAGGTCATCCGAAGACCAGTATCAGTTGCAAAGCGATTTAGAAAAGGTTGATGTATGGTGTGGCAGGTGGCAGTTGACGCTAAATAACGAAAATTGTGAGGTGATCCACATGAGTTCCAAAAGAAATCCGTTGGAATTCGATTACTCGATAAATAGTACAATTCTCAAGGCTGTCAATTCAACTAAGTACCTGGGTGTTAAAATTACGAACAACTTCAGTAGGAAAGACCACATAGATAATACTGTGGGGAAGGCGAGCCAAAGGTTGCGTTTCATTGGCAGGACACTTAGAAGACGCAACAAGTCCACTAAAGGTACAGCTTACACTACACTTGTTCGTCCTCTGTTAGAATATTGCTGCGCGGTGTGGGATCCTTACCAGGTTGGATTGACGGAGGACATCGAAAGAGTGCAAAAAAGGGCAGCTCGTTTTGTATCATCACGTAATAGGGGAGAGAGTGTGGCAGATATGATACGCGAGTTGGGATGGAAGTCATTAAAGCAAAGACGTTTTCGCCACGGCGAGATCTATTTACGAAATTTCAGTCACCAACTTTCTCTTCCGAATGCGAAAATATTTTGTTGAGCCCAACCTACATAGGTAGGAACGATCATCAAAATAAAATAAGAGAAACCAGAGCTCGAACAGAAAGGTTTAGGTGTTCGTTCTTCCCGCGCGCTGTTCGGGAGTGGAATGGTAGCGAGATAGTATGATTGTGGTTCGATGAACCCTCTGCCAAGCACTTAAATGTGAATTGCAGAGTAGTCATGTAGATGTAGATGTAGCAAAACGGGGCTACTCTATTACCTTAGAATTTGATGGTGCTATAACACATGTGTCTCCTTGGACATGGGTTTTCCAGCATGCTTAATTGTTGTTTACTCATCTGGAATTATAGCTCCGTCTCTAGCAATCGTCTGTAAGTAGTCTCTCTATCACAACATCACTTTTTTATGACGTTGTCTACATCCTTGTCAATGTCATTAGTAGTAATCTGTGGGATGAAAAATATATCTGTCTCTTGCTACATAACTGCCTTCGTAGTTCACAGCATTATTCATATCCTACGATAGTCTTCGCTCGTCGCTCTTCAGTCATCCCTGTGGTAATTTTCACCGCAGTGACAGTACTTTGGTGACTCGCTACACATTCCATCTTAGTTCCTGATCAACGACACAACGCACTACTCATCTGCCTCATTAAATGTACTCGTATTTTCACCAAAGCTACAACCTATCAGTCATCATATCATAATAGACATCTGGACCCTTAAAAATGTCTACACATTCTCTTTTCCAACACCCACCGTTTTATCTTGATTAATCGAACCACATTTCCCTAAAACCCTGCCATTACCTGCACTAGCGCGAAATCATCAGCGGCATCGTCAGCACCAGTTCTATCTTCTAAATCAGCCACTGTGTTACCTGTGCTCGAAAGTATTTACATAAACAGTATCGAAAAAAAATGGTTCAAATGGCTCTGAGCACTATGGGACTCAACTGCTGTGGTCATTAGTCCCCTAGAACTTAGAATTACTTAAACCTAACTAACCTAAGGACATCACACACACCCATGCCCGAGGCAGGATTCGAACCTGCGACCGTAGCAGCAGCGCGGCTCTGGACTGGAACGCCCAGAACCGCACGGCCACCGCGGCCGGCAAACAGTATCGAGACAATCATCCTACTCAGTTACGTAGAACGTCTCTTCAACTCAAAATACTCCACACCATCGCGCACGTTACGTTGCTGAGGAGTTTGTACTGAAGCCTAGAGGCCAAATTAATCTCGGGGAGACGAATGTGCATTGTTTGTGTCGCCACCGGCCTCTCAGTAGCCTCCAGTTGAGCCATATACTCGTCGCGGTATATAACAGCCATTAGGTGGCTTGTTGGCCGCGGGGGACCACTGCGAGAAACATCCTCAAAGTCCTATCTCTCACTATCATGGATGAACGACGTCATTGTGACGTCTTAACTTCAGTGAGAAAGTAAACGCGCTGACATCTCCTCTTGCTATATTGTGACAATACGGCACTGTCCACGCCTGAAATAACTATTCGAGGTATTTTTACACATTGGACAGTGTATACGATCGTAGACACAGCGTGCTCTGCTGAAAAGTACTGACTATACCATTAGGCTGATGACTATACGTAGCAACTTCCTGTGGTCAAGAGGGTGTTGTGAAGTAGTTTTCTGAATAAAAAAGGATAAGCTGTAAAACTCATGAGAATGATAAGAAGTGTTGGACTTAATTCTTGTAAAATAAGACTTGGGGGATTTATGTAATGACTCTATTAAAGAGGATCAGGTAGTGAAGCGGGACACTGGAGCTGGAAGGTGTTTGATTTTTAGGGTACAGAAGTAGAACACTTGGTGATGGGAGCCAAATATCGAGTTCCAGTGCTTGTATGCCTTACATGTGACTCCTATCTTCAAAATGTCTATGGAACTGTTAGAGATTCTTACCCTCGATGTTCATAATTTTGAAATTATGTAATTCATGAAAGTAGCGTGCTGAGCATTGGGTGATAAAAAGTAAATACAGACACAGAAAATACCTGTGTGGTATTCGTTAAGTAATACACTATTTTGATTTATATTGCCGATAGGGTTTTATAGAGCATTATGAACGAAAGCACACACAACACTTATAACACCAATCTGCATATGTCACTCTTCCCCAACAATCGAACCTTTAGTCCTGTCACGGGAAAAGCCGCATATAACACTAACTTATCGTGAAACAAGCTAATGTTACCCTCTGAGAGGATTTCGAATATTGACCACGCGTGTGTCTAATGGATAAAGGTATCGGACTATAATTTTAAATATGCTGAAATTAACAGATAAACTAAACGGACTTTAATCTTGGAAGTTAATGAAAGTGGTAAAATCAAAAGTGAATGAAAAAATATGAACGGTCACCAGCCCAGTTAGGCACATTAATTTGGAAATATATGTTTGAGAAAATTCAGTATTGCCTATTGAAATTATTTCGTTGATATTTCCCTTTTGAATAGCACACAGGATACAAATTGACACATTGCACTCTGAACTGTGTGTAGCAGCATTTACCAATAACGCACACACCAGTGAATTATAGGAAGCAAATTTGCACCAAACTCATATGAATGACAGCTACTCTCAAGATCGTTACTTAATCAAACACTGAAATGTTACTGCTTGAAGTGCAGAACTAAATTTGGACATGGGGGGCTTTTATCTAAACTGACATTAAAAAAAAAAGCCAATAAAGAAGAATAATATCATAAATACACTGTTTCAACTCCTCTACATATATCAGCTTTCCTAGACAACAATAATAATTCAATTTTTTCTTAATAAGTGGAGAATATGATGGGGACCCATAAACTAGTATAGTTTCTCTAGTCAACGCTCTCTGAGTGTTACAGTAGAAAAGACTAATTCAAAAACCAACCATTCACTTCACTTCGAGTAGTTCGTAGTTTACTTTGTAAAGCAATAAAATACAACACTGGGCTTAATTAACTTCAAAAATAAAGAACCATTCATGATAGAAATTAAAACCAGACTATTTTTGAAAATGAGCTTAACTTATTTGCCTTTTTATCACCTGTGGAGCAGGTATTTTAGACAATAATATTTACACAATCCTGCACTGTATTCTTGCAAAACTATACTTCGTAATAAATTAAGGATACTTCAGCAAAACCCTATCTATCTTCAGTTTTCTGGTTTTAACTTTAAATTTTACTACTCCTTGTACATTAAACAAAAAATTACGTTTAAACATTTGAATGCCAGACTTGTTCATTTAAATCAGGATACTCGGTTTTTATAGCACTCAGGTGAGGACCCTGCATAGTTTCGTGATCAAAATAGAAAATATGGTTCTGGACACAAATTCGTTTTTGTTATTATTATTAAAACCACACACAAATTTCCTGGTCCATGCCCATATACATTACTGAATGTATCAAGTTAGTGTAGTAGTGTCGAGGATTGATGGCAAGTGACATGGCGGCTAACTGTACTAACGACTCTTGATGTTCGAATGCTCAGTAAATCTCTTCTTGGCGTCGGATTTTAGCCATATTAGCCATTCCTTTTTGGCGAGAATGCCAAATAACAGCCAGATCCACATCCAAGGCAAATCCCTTATAAGGCAGATTCCAATTGCCTCTCTTGGCACCGCCGAAGTGTACCGTTCTACGGCTAGCCACATACTGAGTGCCGTTCAGACCAAGGAGCCGCTCAGGTCGACCGCCGAAACCACCTTTTACATCGCGTTATGCCACTTCTGTTGCTGAGGAACTTCCCTACATCTTTTTTATATTACAAATACAAGTGACCTAAGCATGAACTAGCTTTCAATAAACATTTTCTTTAATAAACATTCACATATTATAATAATTTATCATATTAAAGAATCATTTTGCTTTTTGTATATGTACATTACAAAACTCTAATTTTCCTGTCGCAAATCAAGGACATTAAATAACAAAGAATACACACTCCATATCTGCAGATACACAGTTACATAATATAAACCTCCTTCTAATCGATATACGAGGGGCGTTTGAAAAGTCCGTGCAATGTCCGAGAAATGCACAACCGGCGCGTATGAGGTCATGTTTAGTTAGTAGCATCTTTGACAAGAACGCACACCAAGTTTCAGCCATATTGGTCTATTTCTTTGCGTTTGTCATTCGTTTGAATCAAGGAAGTCGACTGATTGTCAAAATATGGACGAAGAAGAATTTCGTGTGGTGATTAAACATTACTTTATGAAAGACAAAACGCCTCAGGAGACTAAAGAGAATCTTGATAAACATTACGATGACTCTCCACCTTCGATTAGAACAGTTTATAAGTGGTTTCAAAATTTTCAGACTGGCCATATGGGCACAAGTGGTACTGAACGTTCTAGACGACCTGTGAAGGTTACGACTCCAGAAATCATTGATAAAATTCATGATATGGTGATGGATGACAGAAGAGTTAAAGTGCGTGAGATTACTAGTGCTGTGGCCATCTCGAATGAACGAGTACATATTATTTTGCATAAACGTTTCGACATGAGGAAGCTATCAGCAATATGGATTCCGCGATTGCTCAAGCTTCACCAAAAACGGAATCGTGTGAAGTGTTGCAAGGATGGTTTACAGATGTTCAGGAAGAATCCGCAGGACTTACAGCGTCGTTTCGTCACTGTGGATAAAACATTAATATACTCTTTAGACCAAACAACAATCTAAACAATGCGTTACCAAGGGAGAATCTGCACCAAAAAAGGCGAAGACTAGTCCTTCGACCGGAAAGATTATGGTGACTGTCTTTTGGGATTCGCAAGGGATAATCCTCATCGACTACCTGGAGAAGGGTAAAACTATTACAGGTGCATATTATTCATCGTTATTGAACCGTTTGAAAACCGAGCTGCAAGAAAAACGCGTGCGATTGGACCGCAAAAAAGTCCTTTTACATCACGACAATGCGCCAGCACAAACCTCAGCAGTTGTGGTCGCAAAATTAATGGAAATAGGCTTCCAAGTCGTTTCACGTGCCCCCTATTCTCCAGAATTGGCTTCCTCGGACTACTGTTTGTTCCCTAGTTTGAAGAAATGGCTGGGGGACAAAGATTTTCTTCAAACGAGGAGGTGATTGCAGCAACTAATAGCTATTTTGCAGACTTGAACAATTCCTATTATTCGGAAGGGATCAACAAATTAGATCAGCGTTTGACGAAGTGTATAAGTCTAAAAGGAGACTATGTCGAAAATTAAAAAAGGTTTACCCCAAACATGTAAGTAGTTTTTATTTTTGCACGGTTTTTTCAAACGCCCTTCGTAAGTGTTACACACTGATGTAGTATTGTGTAACATTTTTTATTTTACACACCTACTTTCGGCTGTGACACCATCATCGGCTAGGGACATAAATCTGTGTGGCTGTGAAATTTTAATGGGGCCGAAGATATTATGTAGGTGCATCTACAGGATATCTCAGTTGGTTACCAAAGATGGCCGTTATAAATATTTAGTATATTTCAGTCAAAATGTGATGTAAAACTATTTACATTAGATAAAATACGTGACACATTAAATAATAAAGTAAATGACCAAATACAACAATTGGTATGAGAAGGAAAATAAGTTTAATTGTATATAATCAACTTTAGTTGCATGTTCCAAGTGGTCGACTGATTAAGCCAGTGCAGTGGGGGAGCAAGATAGAATCATCATAGTCCACTGCTTTCTCAAACAATCCTATGTCTCTGTGTTATTTACTGCCATGACATCAGTTTTAGCATATTGTACAACTTTTAGTGAGGGTAGGCCTAATCTAAAACAGTTAGTTGGAGTAATGTTCTCTCTCGTGCGCAGACAATCTCAGTCATTGATGACACCATATACACATGTTATTTTGGCTCATTCTATGGCAGACAGTCAGTACTGAGGGTAAACCATCTGTAGTCAACGCTCATTATGTGAGACATCATTTCTTGAAAATGGAGATGGATGTGTGTCAGTGGAGTAAAGTAAGTAAAGTAATATTCATTCATTGCTGAGGGCCTAAATGACAAGTCGAATACTGAAACGAGTGAATTTAATTACCTCACCCAAGGGGCTGGATGGTAGTAAATCGCCTCGCAAAATCCTCTCCCGCATTCTCCCAGCGGAAGCAAATTACTGCATAGTCAACTCGTGGCCACCGGTGGGATTGCCCATAATGATACCGTGATGCAAGCTGACGTTTGATAAAAGCGTGTCAGGTCGGCGGATTCTATTAACTGGCGTACGACGGCCGAAGATGCATGAGGGATGGGAAGACAGATGAGCGGCGAGGGGCGGCGTTCCCGATAACGACACGCCTGCCAACCTTCCGCTCTGAAAGATGACCGAATCCACGATCTCTCCGCGGGAGCGCCTTTGAGGACTCAGTTGTGGAAGGTTGTACTTGCTGAAATCACTGCGCTTCGACATCCCCCTTCTGGTACAGAGAGTGCAGAAAGTAAGCTGCGCATATTTCGTAAAATCTTGATGTGTATTAGGACAGTTATTCGATTACCACTCTAACAAAAATGTCTACTAGTTCTAGGAAGCTTCTGTCTTTAATATCAGCATATACATTCCAGATCGTCACTGCATTAGATTATAGCAGAAATCATAGAATTTAAGATAGAGTACACGTCTGTATGATAGAATGCTGAAATAATCTACATAAATTGGGACCGGAATGCGTGTAGCGTAAAAGAAATTTATACATTACAGTCTCGGTGGTGGCACGTTGATAGTCCCATTGTTCTGCCATCCACAATAAAGTATTTTTTTAAAGAAACCTCGATACATTTCCCTGGTTTCCCTTCTTTTAAGTTTAGGTGCTACTTTCCAGTACGTCTTGTTTCTTAACACCAAATTTCAGGGATTCTTAACCTCCTGTCAACAAAGAAATTATTAGGGACCAATTCTGAAAACACAGTTTTTGGAAACATATTTTTTTGAATTATTTAATGAATGTGACATGCAGATGAGAGAACTTCTTACGCTGCCAATGAAATAAAATAAAACACTCCACCTCCACTAAGCAACATGTTTAGACACATGTAACCTTTAACAATGATGATGCTTAATGTCTCTGAGAACAAGGCTCAGCCCCAGAAACTATAAATAAAGTAATAGTTTGGTAAATGTAATGTGACATGACAGTTTCACTTGTTACTGATCGCATGTACTTTGTGTGTTTATTTATGAAATTTTGTACATGTCATATTCAGATGAGTTGATGGTAATGATAACTAGGAATTATGCCACATTTTTAGAAGAAAATAGAAAGTTGTAGCAATGTTTCACATTTGAAGTCAACAAACAAATGGCAGATTGCTTCAAATAAAATGGTATGTATGGTGCTGAAAGAGAATAAGTCACAAACAATAATCATGGCTATAAAAATAAATTATAATACCATTAATATATTTCAGTTAACAATATACTTGGATTTGCATATTGATGATGAGTAAACTTTTAATAAACATATCAAAAACATATGCCACCGAACTCTGTCTCATGACCAAAATTCCAAAAAATGACCAGAACAAGTTTTCTCTATCTCTGGACATCGTCCGATTATATCACAATACCACATGGTTAAGACATGTTACTCGTTAATACTGAAGAGAACATTGTATAATATTTCATGGAACAAAGCAGTTGAATGAGGTGTGAAGTAATTTCCTCATTTCTGATTCTGTAATAGCTACAGTCTCCCTTCTTTAAGTTAAAAAAGGAAAGTTATTCAGTATACTATCTGTTGTTGAAATGTTTATTCTTGTATACATCATAATGTTAACAACAGTAATAATTAAAGAAATAACCATGGCCCTACTTATGTTGAGGTGGAGATAAGTTTCTTTAATCGGTAATATTGTTATGGAACTTAGAGTACTCCTTGGAAAAAAAATATCTCTGGCAATATTGAGCGCAAAAAAATACAAATAATAATAATTAGAAAAGAATGGTAGAAACTTCAGTTTCAAAGTACT
The DNA here is from genome assembly GCF_021461385.2 of Schistocerca piceifrons. Lineage (NCBI taxonomy): Eukaryota > Metazoa > Arthropoda > Insecta > Orthoptera > Acrididae > Schistocerca > Schistocerca piceifrons. Next base: position 195,238,271 of record NC_060149.1, read on the forward strand.
AGGTCTGTATTTATCAAGTAATAAATAAATATTTAACACTTTCTCGAACTGCATTTCTTTGTTTGCACTAAAATGAAACATAATAATGCAATATTTCCATTCAATAAACAGTAAGAGAGAACTGTCAGATCTCACGACTTTACCAGCAGATGTTTCAGCCTTGAATGGTGTAATCTGTCATTGCTTTAATCATAAATATATGTCCAAATGATGCTAAATGTTATTCTCTTTACTTAAAGAATAGTATTATCTTCTCAACAACTTTAAAATCGTGAGCTACACTCTTCATTTTTACAAATGAAATTAGTGAATTTACTCATGGCACTTTGTTGTCTAGGACTGTACTCACATTCAGAACGCAAATTAATTTTCAAATTATCTAATTTAATAAGATAACCTCGAGTTGAGGTGTATCCATGTAGGGGAAGGCGGGGCAAGATGGGGAAGCTAACTTTAAATCCCTACAAAAGGGACAAAAATAAACAAATTCAAGTAGGTTTGACTATCATTTGTTCACTTAACCATTGAATTACAATAGTATGCAAAGAAACCTGCAAACTTGTTACATTTAGTTAGAAATATCTCGATTTGACGCATAAATTACCAATTCCCCGTCTTGCCCCATATGCGGGGTAAGATGGGGATCTAGCATGAATTCATCTCTAAAGCTTAAATAAGGACTGGAATAACGAAATCATGTGACGATAAGGTTTCGAAACATGGTTCTGCGAATTGTAGAATCAGGTATTACGGTTTATTTAGGCCTCTTACTTTCACATCGTACACAAGTGTGGACAGCCTCGTCATCATCACTTTCTATCCCTGCACAAGTGTCGTGGGCCCAGCGTCCGCAGCTAATACACCGTATCCAGCCCCCTTCAGCGAAGTCATAGCAGTATAAACATTCTTCACTCTCTTCCTCGTTGACATTCGACCTCAGTTTATTATCCCTTGAGCATGAGGGGGTGGTTAAGACGTCAGTAACGTTCGTCACCTATTCGCTGTCATTATGTCATTTCGGTGGTATCCCAGGTTTATTAAACGTCTTTGAGAAGAGTTTTCGTTTACATGCAGGACGTTTGGGGACTACTTTTCGTTTAATTTCTTCAGATAGTTCACTCCTGTAAGGAGATTTGTTTAAAACAACGGGTTTTCCACGCCTGTTAAATGGTTTCCTTTTGGTTTTTTTATCCACCTTTGGAATAGCTAACACCATTTTAGGGCTGGTAACCAGAAAGTTAAACGAAACAGAGGCTTGATCGTCAGTTGTTAATTGTTCAGGTGTTTTACTTCTTGACAAGATCTCTGGTATTTGCTCTTCCGTTTCTGTATCTTCAGATGCGTGAGCTTGATGTATGTCTGTAGTTGAACAGGGAAGGTAATCACTTTCTTGAAACACATTTCTGTTTACAAGCCAAATGCCTGTTTTCTGAAACCCGTTCAGTGCTGTTGACATTGTGGCTGAATGAATGAAGGCTTTGCCGAATAAACTTGCGATCTGATGCAGCATAACAACTTTTCCAGGATGGGTGCGAAGCCACGAACTTACTTCATCTTCGTAAAATTTACTGAGAGGTTTCATAAATGCCACGTCCAATCGTTGAAGACGGTGTGAGCAGTGTGGTGGCAAACACAGCAAGACAACCCCATTTTCGAGGGGCCACATTTATCAGTATTCATGGTGTGCGTTTTGTGGTCGTCCAATATGAGAAGTATTGGTCTTTCCTTTGACGCTCCAGTAAATGCAATAACCTTCTTAAACCAAATCAAAAATAGTTCTTTCGTCATCCAACCAGTTTCTTGGACTTCTGCCCAGGCACCAGGGGGCAGGCCAGTCTCAAACGCTTGTTGCATTCGTTTTCGAGGATAAATTAACATAGGTGGTACGTAGCACCCCGACGCTGAAACACAGATTTCTGCAGTCACAGTCTGGCCTCTTTCTGCTGAAGTAACTGCTCCCACCTGTCTGTGCCCTTTCAAAGCAACCACCTTTGTGTGACCTTTTGGAATGACTGTTAAACCAGTCTCATCGCAATTGAAAATTCTGTCTCCCGTAAACTTGAATGTGTCTCATTGACTTTCTAACAGATCGAAAAACCGATCTACAGCAACTCGATTAAACCCCACTGCTTGTGCGATTGATGTGGCCTCTGGTTTTCGTATTTTTAAGGTAGGACTTCGTACAAGAAATCCATTTAACCAGTCTCTTCCAGTAGATTTGGCTGCAGTATTAAATGGATGTCTGATGTTGTTTCGTTCGGCTAGCTGAAAAGCAAGTTCAAAAACTTCTGTAAGTGTTAGGCCAAAATACTGTCCTTCCATCTGTTTTTTATTTTATTTATTTATTTATTTATTTATTGTTCCATGGGACCACATTTAGGAGAAGTCTCCATGGTCATGGAACGAGTCAATACATGAAATTATAACACGATTGTAGAAACACATAAAATGAAACAAGTCGTTAGTTTAAATAAAGAAAATCAAGAATGTAACACTGGAATTTGCTTAATTTTTTATCTCTTCCAGGAGCTCCTCGACAGAATAGAAGGAGTGAGCCATGAGGAAACTCTTCAGTTTAGACTTAAAAGTGTTTGGGCTACTGCTAAGATTTTTGAGTTTTTGTGGTAGCTTATTGAAAATGGATGCAGCAGAATACTGCACTCCTTTCTGCACAAGAGTCAAGGAAGTGCATTCCACATGCAGATTTGATTTCTGCCTAGTATTAACTGAGTGAAAGCTGCTAACTCTTGGGAATAAGCTAATATTGCTAACAACAAACGACATTAAAGAAAATACATACTGTGAGGGCAATGTCAAAATTCCCAGACTATTGAATAGGGGTCGACAAGAGGTTTTCGAACTTACACCATACATAGCTCGAACAGCCCGTTTTTGAGCCAAAAATACCCTTTTTGAATCAGAAGAATTACCCCAAAAAATAATACCATATGACATAAGCGTATGAAAATATGCGAAGTATACTACTTTTCGTGTTGAAATGTCACTTATTTCAGATACTGTTCTAATGGTAAATAAAGCGGCATTTAGTTTCTGAACAAGATCCTGAACATGGGCTTTCCACAACAGCTTACTATCTATCCGTACGCCTAGGAACTTGAACTGTTCCGTCTCGCTTATAACATGCCCATTCTGTCTGATTAAAATGTCAGTTCTTGTTGAATTGTGGGTTAGAAACTGTAAAAACTGAGTCTTACTGTGATTTAGCATCAAATTATTTTCCACAAGCCACGAACTTACTTCATGAACTACATTATTTGATAATGTTTCAATATTACACACAAGATCCTTCACTACCAAGGTGGTGTCATCAGCAAACAGAAATATTTTTGAATCACCTGTAATACTAGAAGGCATATCATTTACATAAATAAGGAACAGCAGTGGCCCCAGCACCGACCCTTGGGGAACGCCCCATTTAACAGTGCCCCATTGGGACTGAACATCATTACCACTCTCAATATTGCGGAGGATTACCTTCTGCTTTCTGTTCTTAAAGTAGGAGGCGAACCAATTGTAAGCTACTCCCCTTACTCCATAATGTTCCAACTTCTGCAGTAATATTTTGTGGTCAACACAGTCAAAAGCCTTCGCTAAATCAAAGAAAACACCTAACGTTCTCAACCTTTTATTTAATCCGTCCAAAACCTCACAGAGAAAAGAGAATATAGCATTTTCAGTTGTTAAGCCATTTCTAAAACCAAACTGTACATTTGACAGCAAATTATGTGAATTTAAATGCTGCAGTAACCTTGTATATACAAGCCTCTCGATAACTTTAGCAAACACCGATGGCATAGAAATAGGTCTATAATTGTCAACATTATCCCTGTCTCCCTTTTTATAAAGTGGCTTCACTACCGAGTACTTTAATCGGTCAGGAAACCGACCACTGCTAAAGGAAAAGTTACAGATATGGCTAAGTACTGAGCTAATATACGTGGAACAATACTTCAGTATTCTGCTAGATACCCCGTCATATCCATGAGAGTTCTTGGTCTTTAGTGATTTAATTATTAACTCAATCTCCCTCTTGTCAGTATCATGGAGGAGCATTTCAGGTAACAGTCTCGGAACACTTTTTTCTAAGAGCGCTATATGATTCCCTGTTGGGACTAGGTTTCCATTTAGTTCACCTGCTATATTCAGAAAGTGATTATTAAGTACTGTACATATATGCGACTTATCAGCAACACGGACATCCCCACTACGCACTGATTCTATATCCTCGACCTGTCTCTGCAGACCAGCCACTTCCTTTACGACTGACCATATGGTTTTAATTTTATCCTGAGACTTAGCTATTCTATCTGCATACCACATACTTTTTGCCTTCCTAATAACTTTTTTAAGCACCTTACAATACTGTTTGTAATGGGCTGCTGCATTTAGATTTTGACTGTTTCTAACGTTTTGATATAATTGCCACTTTGTTCTACAAGATATTCTTATCCCTTTAGTCAGCCACCCAGGCTGCCTGTTTGTGCTAGTACCCTGTTTTAAACGTTCTAACGGAAAGCAACTTTCAAAGAGCACGAGAAAAGTCTTGAGGAAAGCATTATATTTATCGTCTACTGTATCAGCACTATAAACATCTTGCCAATCTTGTTCCTTGATAAGGTTTACAAAAGTCTGTACAGCAACTGGATCAGCTTTCCTAAAAAGTTGGTAACTATATTTAACATGTGTTGAAGCACAAAAATCTTTTAGACTTAAAATTTGTGCATCATGATCTGAAAGGCCATTCACCTTTTTGCTAACAGAATGCCCTTCTAATAATGACGAATGAACAAAAATATTGTCTATGGTTGTTCTACTGTTCCCTTGCACTCTCGTTGGAAAGAATACGGTTTGCATAAGATTATATGAATTAAGGAGGTCTACCAGCATCCTTTTCCTTGCACAATCACTTATACAATTAATATTGAAGTCACCACATATAACTAACTTTTTGTATTTCCTATAAAGTGAACCAAGAACCTCCTCTAGCTTTAGCAAAAATGTTGTGAAATCGGAGTCTGGGGATCTATAAATAACAACAGTAAGAAGTTTAGCTCCACTAAATTTAACCACACCTGCACAACATTCAAACACCTTTTCAGTGCAGTACTTTGAAACATCAATTGACTCAAATGGGATACCGTTTTTCACATACATGGCTACTCCCCCACACCGCAAAGAGCTCCTAGAAAAGCTGCCAGCCAACCTGTATCCTGGTAAAGGAAGCCTCTGAATTATCTCCTTATTTAAGAAGTGTTCAGATATACCAATAATTTCAGAGTCAACATCTATAAGCAGTTCACTAACTTTATCTCGAATACCTTGTATATTTTGATGAAATATACTAATTCCCTCATTAATCGGATACCCAAGCTTTGTAGAAAGTGGTTTCTTTGTTAGAGAGACTTCCCTTAAGCAGGAATACCTATCAGCTGACTTCAATCTAAAAAAGGTACAGCTCTAACACCCACAACTACCGGAATTTTCCCATGAGTGATCCCACCACCCCCACCTATGCTGTCACCTATAAGTTTTGCCAACCTCCCCTTCCCATACCTGTTGAGGTGCAGGCCATGTCTAGTGAAACCCGTCCTACTGATAGACTCCACCGACACCACTGAAATGTGACTCATGCCTTCTGTCATCAGCGCACCCCCAAGTCTCATGTTATTACGCCTGACGGCTATATTAAGATGAGGCCGATCGTGACGCTGAAACAGTTCCACGAAATGCACATTCGTGTTGCCAGTCTGAGTGGCTGTGTTAAGTAGTCTTTAAGTTCTGCCTCTTGTTCTGTGGTAAACACACTAGTGATTGGTCCTAACCTTTTCACAACTGTATAGCCAGGATTAGCTCGTTTCACTGCCACATGTCGTTCAATCGTTGTCTGTGGCACGTTGAACTGTCGAGCAGCCCTGAAAGAACACATATGACCTTCTATAACAGCATTTACAGCGCCTTCCATTGACTCCAATGACCAATCTTGCCTAGACGTTTGTCACCGATACTTGCGAACCATCTGAAATAAAACACGTGGAACGTACTATTGAGTCACCTAATTCGTGGTAATCTATATTATATAGTAAATACCATATTTCCAATAGTCAGTCGTTAAAGCATAGCAAGAATACTGACTTTACACGTTTTGTGTATTTTTATTCACCATATAGCCTAAGGCATACTTTGTAATTAATTAGGAAACGTTGAAATAACGAATACCATTCTATTTACAATTGTATTCAACGTATAATGTACGTGTTCAAAACCCGCAGCGAGGTAAACACATGAGACGATAAGAACGTAATGGTTGGACAAATAGCAGGAGTAAGACGGGGAAGGTCCCCATCTTGCCCCATCCCGTATTGCCCCTACCATGCTGTCAGGTTATGTTACGCCTACATGAACACTATTTAGTGAACACTGAATACTGACACAGCAGTTTACTGTTAATAAGACATACTATTCAGTGCTATATATACAGTCTGGACAAATGTTCACGAAACACATGTTTTAGGACATCGAAAGGTGTAAAACATTACAAATCAGTACAACAATTGTACGTACCTTTCAAAGCTCACAGAAACAGCCGCGAAACTAAGGTTCAGCAACGTCAACACACTGGGACCTGTGTATTGATGATGTTGACGTAGCTATCCACAGATGGCAGCACTCTAACTGTAGCTTGTAGCCCTCCCCCGTGTTACCCCACCTGCCCGTCTTGCCCGCCTTCCCCTACCACCACCATAAAATGAAAACAATGGATGTTGAGCGAATATGAATGAGAACAATTGTATTTTAAGTTAACAAAGATAATTATAAGATTTTATTAATCCTTTTATAACTACAACGAGCTTTTAAATTTTACAAAAAAAAAAAGACAAATACAAATCAGAAAAGGGATGGTGCTTGATTGGTAAAGCATTTGTTAGGGTGGAAGCTATACAAATTCTCCACTGAATTAACCCCTTTTACAACGCAATCTGACGTTGTTTACATGAATCCACTGTCAGGCCCAATTCTATTAAAATGGAATGAACTATGATAAAGTACTCCACAAACTATGGTTCACGGAGAAAAGGTAGCTGTGAATATTGTTTCACAACCCTACGCCGGTGCAGCAATTTTTTACCCTTTCACCCTGATTCAGACAGCAGCACAAATCGGTGCTTCGTGGGCGAGCAGTGGTGCGCTGCGGCAGCTGTAATGTTCTGACGCGCCCACGAAAATTTTCAAACTACACGGACTGGCGCTATGATTATTAGAACACGGGAAACTTCCCTATTTGAGCCCTGACGTCAGACGGTCGACTCAAGACGAATAAGTTCACCCTTGTGTCATACGATATGTCCGAGATGATACGCAGTTCCACTGTTGGTAGAGTTGGAAATTGCCACTGGCTCTTAGTCCACCACAAGATACCGACCACAGTCTGATCCACTAGGAAAAGACCTGAACTTCTCTACCAGGAGAGGACCAGAAGGCAAAGAATAACCACCATTTTCCACGAAGCCTTTGTACAGGAGCCGAATTAGCAAAACTGAAACCACCTCCACATTGTACAAAGCAATCGAACTATCCTCTACTCATTGAATGTCCCCTCCTGATTGTTCTGTTGGCGTGGTTGCCAATCCAGACACAGCACCGGAGTTCCCACGCAGGGGGAGCAAGCCACTGCTTTGCCTATCGTGAAAGGAGTCAATCAGCGTCTCAGAATCTCTCTTGACAGAAAAAAGATGATTTCAGACTAGAAAGCACGGTAAGCATAGCCATGTTTCGGCAAAAAACGTGTAGTTACACGGGACTACAGTCCCTCATTTAGAGAGAGATCTAATCTTTCCAGGCTGACCAATTCCAATTTCTGAAAGACGGCTGTTAAGCTTCCCAGGCAGTCATTCCCGTGAAATATGTGTTTGTGCTGCTCGCTAAAAGCACCTGACGACTTCCTGGTGTGAGGGGAGTTATAGTCTTGCCTCCACTAAACACGTGCACCAGCTATCCTGTCCGTATCTTCCCAGCTTGTAACATGAGCAAGCTCGGAGTGTTATGACCAGCCCACTGTCTGCATAAAATCTCAGATTACAGCAGTCTCTCTTAAATGGCTTCCTCCACCCACTTTCCGCCAACTGACCACTTTTGCGACGGATTGTTGCCTGGCCCAGGTAAAATGTTTAGTGGAAAAGCGAGCAGTGCCATGGTCCGAAGTCTCTCTGCAGGTACAATTCACAGCGCGCAGCTTCCCAGAATAACTCACAGAGCCAGGTCACTGGATTCAGCATTTATGGCCCACAATCCATCACTCTCCCTGGTCTCTCTCGCCTCCACAGCAACCCCTTGGGTACAAGTTCTCTACAGACTACACATGTAGTTTTATGAACTTTCTGTCCAAAATTTCCTCATGTAAAAAAGTCATGAACCACACATACCAAATGTAGTACTGGGGAACACCGAGATCATGGCCTAAAATATGAATAGTAATCTGACTGACAGTGTTGTTAAAGTAAGAGAATGGTGTGCCACCTCTCAGTTGCTGCCACCCCTCAGTTGCTTTTTACACAACGAATCCATATGTCTTCATTAAAGAGACTGATTCAGAACGGTAATTCTCCGTATCATCCAAAGTTATAACACAGCTTAAATAGCCTAATATCGCCCTAAAAACTGATGACTGAGTTCAAATGAATGCAAACACGAGTGTACTCACGGATTTTAGTCAAATGTCTTGCAAACCGCCAAGAAACACATTTTGCGATAGCTAAGACTGTTAAAAATGATAGAACGCACAGTCCCAGCTTTAAGATCAATAAAAGCTACAACTATCGTGATTTTAAACGTCTCTCTTTATGCGGTTTTGTTATACACGGTCGTCCGACACGATAAAGACTTTTTTAATCCTCTTGCACACATTTCCTCAAATGAAATACTTTCCATCATTACGTTTAAAAATTCTCGCATACGTTTCACCCTGTTTGACAACTTAGGTTAAAAACAATTGTCATCTATGAACATTGCCTTTCTGGGACACACAATTCGAGACACACAGACATTTTAAAATAAACAAGACGGCCTATTTTTGAAGTTGCTTCTTTCAAAATCTTGATAGAATTTGACCTTTAGTTAACTACAAATCCTCGTGTACTCTCACATTCTTTTAGACACATTCGAACATCTAAAGTTTTGTGACTTACTGTGTTCACTCTCACATAAGTTTGGTGACGATAAAAGCTGAAAAACGGAAATACGTAAATTGGTCATTAAATACAGAAAATCGAATCGGACTGTAGAACATATTAGTGGTGCATCGTGTGTCTGAAGTGAATGCTAATAAGACGCTTGTCTTTTGTCGTGGTATTCCAGAAAGGTCTATAGTCTTGACTTCATGCTCTTTATATTTAATTAGATAAAATACTTTCTAGAGAAATAATTAAGAACAAATTAAATTGTGTACCCCAAGGGAAACATGGCACAAAATTAACATACGTTTTATAGAACTTTAGAACTGAATATTCTTTGTCTTGGAAGATACAGGATCTTACACCGGTTTGTTAATAATATCAAATACTGGTAGTTTACTGTCGTTGACAGTCTGACTAATGCTTGAAAAAAGTAGTTGCAGTTCTGTAGGCTAATGAGTGTCCTATAGCCTACAATTTTAGTTTTTCATGAGGAAACTATTGGTTATGAAAATTCCTATTTTTAATAAATATTTCTTATTATATAAATAGTAAAAATTTTCCCAATTGTCATATTATAAATAATCTTGTTTAGGTGTTATAGCAAAAACACAGTTTTTCACGTTTTCGTTTCACTACAACAAATGTTTGAAATGCTTTTCGCGTTTTCTACCCACATTCATACCCCATTTCCATGCACTTTTTAGGGATATCAGGATACTCCTCCAGTTGTCAGTGACAGTAAAGGGTCCTAAATTTCATCTGTCGCTTTGATTATTGTTGCCGGACCTGGGTCATTCCACGTGCCTCTCATGCATCCCTGGGAAAAAACATTCCATGTCGGCACCGCTGACGTCTGTTTTCCATCTTCCTCCTTCTGTGAGGATGAATCAGCAGATATTATTTTATTTACAATGCTTCTGGCCACCATGAAATAACAGCCCCCGAGTATCCCGTGGTAAATTACGCTCTTTTCTGAAACCTTTAGTTATTTTGTCTCAGGTAGTAAGTCTAAAGAACTAGCTTTCTCGGCTATGTGAATAAAAAACATTTTAAAAACAAAAATATTTTAAAAACAAACTTTCATTCGCTTTCATTAAGCTTTGGTCAAGTTGGGAGTGCCAGATAAATTTTTAAAAAATGTAAACTACTGAAAAATATATTCAATGAAACCAATTATTTATTTCCTCTAGTTACTGGTACATTCCAAGCTATGTGTGGTTCTCGATTTGTTTTATAGTTGACCGTGTGCCTAAAATCATTTCATCCGAAAACCTTGAAATTCTTGCTTTCCGAAAAGAAAGGCATTTAGGGTAGATCTAGTATACAGTATATAAATGAAAGTAATACCAGCATGTGTGACAAAGCAACTGGATAATCTCTGTCTAGTACAGTTTTCTCTCCCAAAAGTCATTTTTTGTAAATTTTGTGATACATTTGATAGTGTCTATTTTATGATATGTAAGCAGGACTCTAAGATCTCAAATACTGGCCCAGGGCTAATTCAAGTTAACTTCATTATCTTTTACCTTCTTTTGGTTATTGTGAAACCATTAATATGACTAGTTTGGCTGAAAGCCGAGCTATTTACAAAATATTAGTAATTCGAAATTAGAATGATATTAATACAATCAGCTGCTAACGGGCGTTGATATGTATCAACGGGGACAGGTGAAAATGTGTGCACCGACCGGGATTCGAACCCGGGATCTCCTGCTTACATGGCAGACGCTCTATCCATCCTTCCTTTTTCTTTTTCGTTGGGTTTGGTCGTTGCGGACGTCACATGACGTCTGTTAAAGTTCATTTGTTGATCTTTCCACTCAGTTTTTTTTATTACAGGGGCCAACCAGCTCCCTGACCGATCACGCTGAGGTACCGTGCCGGCATCCATCTGAGCCACCGAGGGCACAGAGGAGAGCGCGACTGCAGGGACTATTTCGCGCATGCCTCCCGCGAGATCCACATTCTCACCTTTTACGTTCACACACTACATTCGTAATGTCCCACCCCAAGACACTCATTACTCGTAGAAGACATTCTTACCAAGTCCCGTAAGAGTTCAGGGAATATGTGTGCCTCCGCACAGAAGAAGAAGGTCATGGCCGGTGTTGCCAGAACTACAGGGTGTTTCAAAAATGACCGGTATATTTGAAACGGCAATAAAAACTAAACGAGCAGCGATAGAAATACACCGTTTGTTGCAATATGCTTGGGACAACAGTACATTTTCAGGCGGACAAACTTTCGAAATTACAGTAGTTACAATTTTCAACAACAGATGGCGCTGCAAGTGATGTGAAAGATATAGAAGACAACGCAGTCTGTAGGTGCGCCATTCTGTACGTCGTCTTTCTGCTGTAAGCGTGTGCTGTTCACAACGTGCAAGTGTGCTGTAGACAACATGGTTTATTCCTTAGAACAGAGGATTTTTCTGGTGTTGGAATTCCACCGCCTAGAACACAGTGTTGTTGCAACAAGACGAAGTTTCCAACGGAGGTTTAATGTAACCAAAGGACCGAAAAGCGATACAATAAAGGATCTGTTTGAAAAATTTCAACGGACTGGGAACGTGACGGATAAACGTGCTGGAAAGGTAGGGCGACCGTGTACGGCAACCACAGAGGGCAACGCGCAGCTAGTGCAGCAGGTGATCCAACAGCGGCCTCGGGTTTCCGTTCGCCGTGTTGCAGCTGCGGTCCAAATGACGCCAACGTCCACGTATCGTCTCATGCGCCAGAGTCTACACCTCTATCCATACAAAATTCAAACGCGGCAACCCCTCAGCGCCGCTACCATTGCTGCACGAGAGACATTCGCTAACGATATAGTGCATAGGATTGATGACGGCGATATGCATCTGGGCAGCATTTGGTTTACTGACGAAGCTTATTTTTACCTGGACGGCTTCGTCAATAAACAGAACTGGCGCATATGGGGAACCGAAAAGCCCCATGTTGCAGTCCCATTGTCCCTGCATCCTCAAAAAGTACTGGCCTGGGCCGCCATTTCTTCCAAAGGAATCATTGGCCCGTTTTTCAGATCCGAAACGATTACTGCATCACGCTATCTGGACATTCTTCGTGAATTTGTGGCGGTACAAACTGCCTTAGACGACACTGCGAACACCTCGTGGTTTATCCAAGATGGTGCCCGGCCACATCGCACGGCCGACGTCTTTAATTTCCTGAATGAATATTTCGATGATCGTGTGATTGCTTTGGGCTATCCGAAACATACAGGAGGCGGCGTGGATTGGCCTCCCTATTCGCCAGACATGAACCCCTGTGACTTCTTTCTGTGGGGACACTTGAAAGACCAGGTGTACCGCCAGAATCCAGAAACAATTGAACAGCTGAAGCAGTACATCTCATCTGCATGTGAAGCCATTCCGCCGGACACGTTGTCAAAGGTTTCGGGTAATTTCATTCAGAGACTACGCCATATTATTGCTACGCATGGTGGATATGTGGAAAATATCGTACTATAGAGTTTCCCAGACCGCAGCGCCATCTGTTGTTGAAAATTGTAACTACTGTAATTTCGAAAGTTTGTCTGCCTGAAAATGTACTGTTGTCCCAAGCATATTGCAACAAACGGTGTATTTCTATCGCTGCTCGTTTAGTTTTTATTGCCGTTTCAAATATACCGGTCATTTCTGAAACACCCTGTATATACTGTCCGAAAGAACAGACACCATATCCATATAAGTATTAGTAATTCGATATTTCGTTATTATGTAGCGTATCGACCGTATTCAGTCAAAAAGTACGCCAGAGCATAAGTAAGTTGTAACAGACCAGCCGCAGGCTGGCAAGAGTGTTATGCATTGCAAACCAAACTACGGCCGACAGGCATTGGGAATCAGAACCAGCTGGCTGTGGTATAGCAACAGCTGACACTGCAATATGCTAGCAGTGGGATGGAAGAATTTCCGCACTTGCCACCGTGGAAGTGTGTGCAGTATGTTACTTACCCACTAAACGAACGTTGTCTGGAGATTATAAGTACTCAGCCATTCGTGTACTAAAATATTTTGGTCTCAGTACACGACGAGCCTATGGCACCCAGAGAGACATCCTGGAATGTAGTACGGGGTTCGCTGTTCGACCATGGGACAGGGCAGCCTGCCCTGAGTCACGAGAGAGCAGAGATGCGGCCGCTCGTTGGAGTATGGTTATGGCCTCCCCTGTGGTATTGTCGGCTGCGCTGTAATCACGGCCGCAGCCGGAAACGAGGCTGACAGTGACAATACAGTGACGACATGATCGGCGCCGCTCTTTGCGCTGTCAGCAATGTCGGAGGTGTATTGTTTCGCATGAAAGGCAACTGGACGCCTTCACCAAGCTGTTCCCGAAGTACAACAGACGAGTGCCAGAATAAATAAGTTAGTTAAACAAATCTACTGTCGTCCTGGCATCTCATTTCACTCTCCATTGGTGACAATCCACGGGTCATCGAACACTGATGTCAGATAACTTACGTTGCGTTCTTAGAGCTACATCTGAACCTATTGCCTACGGTACGGTGGGACTAAAAATTTTGATTGTATTTGGGTCACGGAGAAATGGTGTGATGGTAGTGCACTTTGTAAAGTAGATTTTATTGCGATTGAACAATAAGTGAAGTTATCTAGTTTTAGATGTAATGGAAGTTACGATTGGTTAGTGCCTGTTAGATGTGTGCAATGTAACCTTTACTGCCACCTAGTGCCATTGCAGTAAAATTTTACACATGTAATCGTTGGGGGAGTTGAGATGGCTCATGATCATATGTAAGACTTAAGTAAATGTATTCTGTTTTCTTGTCTGTGAATGTTAGTTCTCAAAATGAGTGTTGCAAAGGACAAAGCTTCGACAGAACCAGAGACACAAGATGTGTCGGAGCTCGAAGCAGTGCGCATATGGTTAGAAAAGTTAGAAATTAACAGCGGATAATACAGAACTGCGTGGGTCGGTAGAATCGCAGTTATCACAGTGGGGTATAGATTTCTCAGTCGCAAGTTTAACTGCTCTTTTTTTCTGATAAGGCAGTCGAGTATGTGAAAACTTTTGTGGGAGACCTTGGAAATGTGAGTTGGAGATTTGTCTGATACAGAATTGTTGAGTGTAGCCAAACAGAGACTAGTAGGGGAAGATAAATCTCATGTACAGTATACAGAATTTAAACAAGGGTTATTTCAGAGTTATACGAAACAAAATAGTGCCAGATACTATAGGGAACAATTAGGGATAATATCTAAGAGAAATGCAGAAACTGTGGAAAAATTTGTGGATGGGATAAGGAAGATAAAAGGATGTACCAACGAATTTGAACAGGATGCTGGAATCAATAAAATTACTTTGCAAGAAGCTGAGCAGAGGGCGCTCGATGGTTTTTCAAGAGGGTTCCATACGGAAATGTCAAGGCATGTACAGACAGGGAGACACAGATTTGCGAACAGCTTTGCGGTTAGGTATAGAGTGTGAGGAGATGGGTTTCAGACTGGAATGCAGGCTAAACGGGCAGTGTTTGCAGCCAGTATAAAATGTTCCAGGTGTGGACGAATGGGGTATGTAAGGATGCAGTGTCGTCTGTCTCAGGGTGATGTCAATAAAATAGAGGCAATAATAGTTTTAGAAGTAGAGGACTAGGAAACAATAAGGTGTTAAACGTCAATGGGAACCCCAGATCCCCATACAGTAAGACTGGATGCAACGAAATCGTATGCGGAAGTGGACTGTGCGATAAGAGAAATAGTTCGAGAGAAGGTTATCAGGTTATTATTGGACACAGGGGAACACGTGTTGGTCTCCAGTAGTGATCTGCTGAAATGTAAGCAATGAGACCCAATCCGGAACACATTGACAGGCCGGAGTCTGGAACCGAGCGACCACTACGGTCGCAGGTTCGAATCCTGCCTCGGGCATGGATGTGTGTGATGTGCTTAGGTTGGTTAGGTTTAATTAGTTCTAAGTTCTAGGGGACTGATGACCTCAGAAGTTAAGTCGCATAGTGCTCAGAGCCATTTTGAACACATAGCGTCGAGTAGGGGATAAAGATGACACACCATTGCGATCAGTGGACATATATTTTTGCCTGGATACGGTTCAATTTAAACAATGTGTAGAGATGGTGAGTGAAGACAACGATATGAATCTATGATTAGAGTTCTTGTATCAGCATTGTGCCATAATCGATCTTCGGCAATATACAATGGAACTTGATAGGAAAATTTTTCAGTTAGATCAAGCCATTGCTAGTGTTACGATGTTGCGAGGGGAGTCTCTCGTGGAAGACGAACCGATTAAACAGCAAACGATCATAAGACTTAAATCGCATGATTGTGTACCTCAGCGTACTCGAAAATCAAATTGTGTCAATGTTGAGACTAGCTTTTCGATAGGAACTTTGTGTGTGGTCGAACCGTTAGAAGATAATGAAGTATTAGATCATGCATGTAGCTTAGTTAAAAGAGGTATTGTACACATACAAGAAATAAAGGGTGAAAAGAAGATACTGTTTCTATAGACAATCTCAGCGCAGAGGACATAGGATTAACAAAGGGGTTGTAAATCGCTAATGTGGATATCCTGGGAAAAGGAGACTGAGACAGGAGGGGTGTGAAGCATGAGCAATCGCCGGAAGCGACTGAAATTGCGTTATAAGGAAAAGTGTAGCACCTAGAGCGTTTATTACATGGTACCCGATTTTCTATTTGACTATATTTTTACGAGTGTGTATTTCTTTGTATTGTTGTTTTGTGGTGAGTTTTTGTAACTAAACAATTTTCAAACTGAATGTGTGACTTTTTCTTGTAAAAATTTTGTAGCTAATTGTCTAGACATTGAATTTTATAGTCAGTAAATCTTTAAATAACTCTCTACATAACTTAATGTGGAGGAGATCTGACGAAGCAGTTCTGTTGTGTCCATCTGTCATGTTCCACCCCCCTCCCCCAACCCCTCCCCCAATTTTTTCCTTCACATTTTGTGATGTCTTTTACACACAGCAAAAAAAGTTTTGCATCACCTATGTTCCGAGAGTTCCGAAACCTGTATAGAAAATAGGAAGAGAGATCAACACAAACATAATTTCCGACCTTTTTATTGCTCATGAAAACCACACATTACATGTTGCACCACCATAGAGCGAGACCTTGAGAGCTGGTGGTCCACATTGCTGTACACACCGATGCCTTTAATATCCAGTAGCACTTCCTCTTGAATTGATGCATGCCTGCATACGTCGTGGCATACTATCCAAAAGTTCATCAAGGCACTGTTGGTCCAAATTGTCCCACTCCTCCGCGGCAACACGTCGTATATCCCTCAGAGTGGTTGGTGGGTCACGTCGTCCATAAACAGCCCTTTTAAATCTATCCCGGGCATGTTTGATAGGGTTCATGTCTGGAGAACATACTGGCCACTCTCGTCAAAAAATGGTTCAAATGGCTCTGAGCACTGTGGGACTTAACATCTGACGTCATCAGTGCCCTAGAACTTAGAACTAACTAACCTAAGGACATCACACACATCCACGCCCGAGGCAGGATTCGAACCTGCGACCGTAGCGGTCGAGCGGTTCCAGACTGAAGCGCCGAGAACCGCTCGGCCACACCGGCCGGCTTCCACTCTAGTCGAGCGCTGTAGTTATCCTGAAGGAAGTCATTCACAAGATGTGCACAATGGGAGCGAGAATTGTCGTCCATGAAGACGAAAGCCTCGATAATATGCTGCCGATGCTGTTGAACTATCGGTCGGTGGATGACATTCACGTATCGTATACCCGTTACGGCGTCTTTTATGACCACCAGCGGCGTACGTCGGCCCCACATAATGCCACCCCAAAAGAGCAGGGAACCTCCACCTTGTTGCACTCGCTGGACAGTGTGTCTAAGGCGTTCAGCCTGACCGGGTTCCCTACAAACAAGTCTCCGACGATTGTCTGGTTGAAGGCATGTGCGGCACTCATCGTTGAAGAGAACGTAATGTCAATCCTGAGCGGTCCATTCGGCATGTTGTTGGGTCCATCTGTAACGCGCTGCATGGTGTTGTGCTTGCAAATATGGACCTCGCCATGGGCGTCGGGAGTGAAGTTGCGCATCATACAGCCTATTGCGCACCGTTTGAGTCGTAACACGACGTCCTGTGGCTGCATGAAAAGCATTATTCAACATAGTGGCGTTGCTGTCAGCGTTCCTCTGTAGGTAGCGGTCATCCACTGCAGTAGTAGCCCTTGGGCGGCCTGAACGAGGCTTGTCAGCGACGACAGTTCCTGTCTCCCTGTACCTCCTCCATGTTCGAATAACATCGCTTTGGTTCGCTCCGAGACGCCTAGATACTGCCCTTTTTGAGAGCCCTTCCTGACACAAAGTAACAATGCGGACGCGATCGAACCGCGGTATTGACCGTCTAAGCATGATTGAACTACACACAAGACGATCCGTGTGCCTCCTTACTGGTGGAATGGAATGACTGGAACTGATCGGCTGCCGGGCCCCCTCCGTCTAACAGGCGCTGTTCCTACTTGGTTGTTTTCACCTTCAGTTAGCTTTAGTGACATCTCTGAACAGTCAAATGGACTGTGTCTGTGATACAGTATCCACAGTCAACATATATCTTCAGGAGTTTTGGGAACCGGGGTCATGCAAAACTTTTTTTGATGTGTATATATTGTCAGTTACATACCCGCCAGGGTAGCCGAGAGCGCTAACACGCTGCTTCCTGGACTTGGATAGGCGCGCCGGCCCCAGATCGAATCCGTCCGGCAGATTAACGACGATGGCCGGTGTGCCGGCCAGCCTGGATGTGGTTTTTAGGCGGTTTTCCACATCCTATTAGGTGAACACCGGGCTGGTGCCCACGTCCCGCCTCAGTTACACAACTAGCAGACATTTGAAGCACTTTCACACTCTTTCACGATTTACACTCGACGCCGACAACTGGGGTACACTAATTCCGTCCCGGGGGGTATGGGGTGGCGGTAGGAAAGATATCCGGCCACCCCTTACAATTAACCATGCCAAATCCGTACTTAACCCTGCCGAACCTGCGCACAGTGCGGGATAAGGCCGGTAGCAAAAGTAAGAAAAGAAAGAATATTGTCAGTTACATAACATGTGCACAGTTCCTCTAGAACTCATATAATTACCCAGGCTGATTCAAGTGTGTGTGTGTTTGGATCTGATCGGCGTCCAACGGCGAGGTCATCAGCGCCCTTACGCTTATTAAAACAAACGAATGTGGAAATGAACTAAGAGTGTTGTACACGCATACACTCGAAATTACCACACAGTCACTCTGTATCACATGCACTCTCACATGCACTAAAGCCAGTTAGGAGGGAAGAGAGCTAATCAAGAAATTAAAACACAGAGAAAACGAAACACAGGAGAACCAAAAGAAAAGCACAGGGAAATGTGACTGACCGACCACTTACAAAAAACTAGGGTGAGCCAGCAACCCTTTGACACGTTAAGCACATCTCCATAAAATCTTGTTAAAAACGTTGGACAATTCGCAAAACTTTAAAATCGTTACCACACTCGTTTTTATCATCACATAAAACAGACGGCGGATCCATCGGCAAATCAGTCGCAGTCCACTGGTCGCCAAATAAAATGCCTTCCAATAAAATGTGGCGCCCCGTGATCTGCACGCCACAAGCACCACACATTGGAGGGTCCTCTCGCCGGAATAAGAATCCATGTGCCATAGGGCTGTGGCCTATGCGAAGACGAGTAAGAACGACATAGTCCCGCCGACGTGCATGGATTGGTTCGAATGGTTCTGAGCACTATGCGACTTAACTTCTGAGGTCATCAGTCGCCTAGAACTTAGAACTAATTAAACCTAACTAACCTAAGGACATCACACACATCCATGCCCGAGGCAGGATTCGAACCTGCGACCGTAGCGGTCGCTCGGTTCCAGACTGTAGCGCCCAGAACCGCACGGCCACTCCGGCCGGCGACGTGGATGGATGGAAGTACTTCACGGCCGAGCTGTGGGCTTGACGACACGGAGCTTGTTATGAGTCATTGCCAGCCACTTGTCTTCCCATCGACACGTGACTTTGTACCTCAAAGGCAAGGTGATAGCTGGTAGGGGATAGCTCACCAAAATACCAGAGGATCACGACACGCCTCCTTGGCTGCTCAATCCGCCCTTTCATTCCCCGCAATTCCAATGTGCAAAGGTACCCAGCAGAAAGACACCTCCTTCCCCAGTCATTGTAGTTGTAGAAGGGCATCCTGGATATTCTGGGTTACTGTATCTGCTGGGTACAAACGTTGGAGAGAGTAAAGAGGTCTCAGAGAATCTGAGCAGACGAGAAATCTATCACCTGGAGAACGTCTCATCTGCTCCAGTGCTCACAAGATCGCATATAAATCTGCGTCGAAGACGGTAAATTGTGGAGGCAGTCTGACATTGGCGACACGATCCGGGAAAATGACAGAGCAACCAACAGAGTCCCCCTGCTTCGACCCATCCGCAAAAACAGCTACATGGTCGTGTTACTCAGATAAAATATCAGAGAATATCGAATTGAAAACGGAAGAAGGAGTGCTATCTCTCCTGTACCACACCAAATCTAAAATTACTCTGGGCCTCTCCAGTAAGCAGGGAGGCAGACGTTTAAAACTCTGGATTTGAGATCGTACTGACTCCACACCGAGTGACTCCAGCACACGCTGTACGCATATCCCAGATGGTATCATGGCTCGTGGACGGTTGAAAAAAGGGCGTGCCAGAGGTTGACGAGCAACAGTAAGGTGTAAGGTGTGAAGGTGAAGTTGGAGCTGCAAGGAACATACACGCGTGATGCACCATGAGGAGCTGGCGCCGGATGGTAAGTGGCGTTTCCCCCTCCTCAGTGCATATGCTAGGTATGGGACTGGTCCGATAAGCACCCATGGCCAGCGGAACACCCTCATGATTGACAGCGTCAATGATCCTCAAGTAAGAGGGCCTCACTGACCTATACACCGTGCAACCATAGTCCAGCCGCGAACGCACAAAAGCCCAATAAAACTGAAGGAAGCGCGCCCTGTCAGCTGCTCAACACCTGTGGCTAAGGCACTTTATGATGTTCAGGGCCTTCAGGGTTCTGGCTTTCAGGTCTCTCTGGCGTGGTAACCACGACAATCGGGAGTCAAAGATGAGGCCCAGAAACCACACTGTGTCTCTAAAATGTAGGATGGTGTCCCCCATATTCAAGGCAGGCAAGTTAAAAAGACGACGAGAACAATTAAAACGAACACACACACACTTATCTGCAGAAAACTGGAATCCCATCTTTGCGGCCCACTTCTCTAACCCCCACACTGTAAGTTGCAACTGACGGCTCACTGACACAAAAGTCTACAAATAAGGAGAACTGTGTTCCTTACCGTAGATGTGATACTGTTTATGGCTATGGCAAAGAGGGTAACACTTAAAACACTTCCCTGAGGAACACTATTCTCCTGCTCAAATCGATCAGACAGCGTGTCACCAACTCGGATCCTAAAAAACCACTGGGACAAGAAAGACCGTATGAAGATGTGGAGGTGGGCACGAAAGTCCCATTGATGCAGTTGCGCGACAATACAGTGTCTCCAAGTAGTATTGCATGCCTTACTTATATTGAAGAATATGTCGATACAGTGATGCTTACGGAGGAAAGCCCGCTGAATTGCTGCCTTTAGGAGAATCAGATTGTCGACATTGGACTGAAATCTTCGGAATCCGCACTGAGAGCGGCTATGGAGTTGCCTGGTCTCTAACAACCAGACCATTAGCTCCAGTGTCTTTCCTACACAGCTCCTTAAAGCAATATTCCGATAACTACTGGGACATGTGCAGCCTTTGCTTGGTTTGAGAGAGGGATCAGAATTGCCTCCCTCCACGAGTTGGGGAAGTTGCCTGTCTGCCATATTACATTAAAACATTCGCCGCTAACAAATGTCGAAACATGCAGTACCAGGTTTGGTCGTGACCGGGTGCAGTGCCACGAATCTCAGTCAATGCCGAGTCGAGCTCCCACATGGAGAGAGGGTAGTTAAAGGCCTCGGAACTGTTGGACTGAATACCAGCTTTTCACTCTCTCCAGTCGCACGATAGCGACGAAACACCGGATCTTGACTTGCATTGGCAGTAGTTTGTGCAATATGTTCGGCCAGCGTCAGAGTAATGTCTCTGGATGTTGTTTGGAGCCACCCCCGTTACAGCACTGTTGCACGGCTGCAGTTACCGGAAATCCTCCAAATGGCTTGCCATACTTTTATAGAAGAAGTGGAACGATTGATGTAGTCCAGGAACGCTTGCCATGACTTTTTATTACTCTCCCTAACGACGTGTCGAGCCTTGGTCCTGGCGACTCGAAAGGCCCTAATGTGTCTGCTGTCGGTCGGCATTTAAAATGTCGAAGAGCCCCACGCCTTTCTCGGATCGCGGAACGGCACTCGTCTGTCCACCAAGGTCCGGATCACCTCTTATGATGACCTGAAGCCTGTGGGATGGAGAAATCAGCGGCACGATGGATCACTCGTGTGATGTGGTCCACCCATCCTTGGACGCTGTCGCAGCGTTCAAACACAGCCAGCTGGCTGAAATGCACCCAGTTAGCCCTGCTGGCCATCCATTTTAGGGGCTTAACTTCCAGTGGTGAACCATTTAGTAGTTGAAGGCCGATTGGGAGGTGGTCACTGGAATGAAGGTCGTCAATGACCTCCCACTGAACAGATTCGACGAGGGCGGAAGAACAGAAAGAGAGGGCGATGGCTGAGAATGACCCAGTAGCAGTAGAGAAATGTGTGTGAGCACCTGTGTTCCGGATGCACAGCTCGTGAGACGTCATGAGACCCTCCAAATCCCGACCCCGGGGGCAAGCACTAGTCGAGCCCCACAGGACATGATGGACATTAAAGTGTCCTAGAGGAGAATGGTCGCAGGAGTTGTGCAACAAGATCCGTGAGAGCCTTGGGGTCTAGTGCATCTTGCAGGGGTAAATACAGTAAGCAAACAGTGATCCTTCACCACACATGAATTAGAACTGCAACTGCTTGCAGGTCAGTAGCCAAGGGGAGCGCAGAGGAATGGTGTGCATTAGTGACAAACACTGCAACACCTCCCTTCGCCCTTTCCCCCTATAGGTCATCCTTGCGGTACAGTTTATATCCCTGTAGCACAGGTACATTTGTATCATTAAAATGCGTTTCTTGTAAACAAAAGCACAAGGGACTTGCCTGAGTTAGGAGTTTCAGTTCCTCCATATGAGTCCTGAACCCATTCATGTTCCACTGTGATATGAAAGCCGTGCCATCAGTGTGGTTTTAATTTACCCCTATCTTTGCACTGGGGAGGTGAATCACTTAAAGAACGAGGAGGAGTGGAGGGGCTGCCTGAATCCAAGGCATATAACTCCATGATATCCTCCTCATCAGTCAGACGGGAAAGAATTACGTCTGACGGCGCTCGGAACGTCGTGAGCCTTTCCCTGCACCCTGTCCCTTCGAGGATGAGGGGGAAAGAGGGCGTTGAGAGGCACTCTGCTTTTCTTGTACCTTCTGGATGCTCGCTGCGGAACTGTTCTTGGTCTTTCCTGGTGAAGCTGCCTGGATTGCTTTGTCTATACTCTTTTTCCCTTGACATGTACACGTGCAAGTACAGTTGCTTGTGGTGAATACAGACATACTAGGCGTCGTCTGTGTCAAAGCGTCCGCCTTGGGAATAGATTTCTGCTCGATGGAAGAATATGAGGTGGCAAAGACAGGGGGTTTCGTCGCCTTATCATCTTTTTTAGCTTCGGCATAGGGGATCCACTTGGTCACTTTTATCTCTTGCATTTTGCGTTCTTCAGAAGAAACAGGGCAGTCTCGGTTCCAGAGTGGGTGGTTCCTAGAGCAATTGATGCAGATCGTCGGAGACGGGCAGTCAGTCCCAACGTCATGAGCGGCTTTTCCACAGTTCCCGCAGATCGCTTCACCTCGACAACTCATGGTTGTATGGCCGAAACGTTGGCATTTATAGCACCATATAGGGTTTGAAATGTAAGGCTGACCATTAAGTCGAAGGAAGCCTGCCATAAGACGTTCAGGCAGTGTCGGAGAATTGAATGTGACAATGAAAGTAGCGGTCTTTTCAGTTGCTCCGTTGTTCCTGCGTGTTTGTTGCTCCACATCGACTATTCCGTGGGATGCCCATTCTTGCATCAGTTCTGCTATGTCCATGTCCACGATATCTCTGCATGTGACAACGCCCTTACTGGAGTTGAGAGAGGTGTGCATATCATAGTCACCCAGTTTCTGCGATTTCTTAGGAAGGTCTACCTGCTTTGACCTGTTAGTTTCGACCAACAATGAGGCATTACGCAATCGTTTTATAGATTTTAATGATCCAGCAATTCCTTCCAAATCCTTATGGGTATAAAAAGGGCACACTTTTTCAAATGTCTCCTCCTTCCTCTTTCTCACAAGAAACACGTTGTTATTCATGACTCCATGAGCCCTGTTACTGCAGTCCAAAGTATTCTTATTATCAGGAGGACTAGCGTCTGTCATTCTTTTGGATGGATGGGTGTGAATACTCCCAGGCGGTACACCCTTCCCGCTGAGAGGAGAAGAATATGATTTCGAGGGTTCCATCTCGGTCCCAGGAGCAACTAGGGACATAAGAGACCACTCAGACAGAACCCCGCGCGCCTGAGTAAGCCTTATACAACTGAGGTGCGGCAGGTTCCCCACAGATTGCCCGCTAACGACTGTTCCACCTCAACAGCCAAGCATCCCATCAGCGCGCAGCACAACTTGATATTGAGTTTTTTTTTTTATAGAGGTTTATCCCGTCCTCGCGGTCCGGGCGGTCAAGCCAAGATCCCCGTTCTCTGAAACACACAGCGTTCCACCGCCGCGCCAGACGGTGGTCGCTGAAGCATGCCCAGAGCTTACGGTCACGGGATATTGGCGGCGTTTACCAGACCCCAGCTCAGGAACCTCGGAGTCGCTAAGCCCGTACCCAGCAAACCAACGCTAAGCACCTGAGGTCGGCTGATTGAAGTTAACTTTATCTGTTCCCTTTATTTGGTTATTCTCAATCCATTAGTATGATTAATTTGGCTGAAAACCGAGCTAATTACAAAATATTTAGTAACTCCTGATTTCGTTATAACTCTTGCTGTGTAAACATATACATGATTACTGACTACCTAATAAAGTAGACAACAAAGCTATACAAATAAGGGAATTATTCATTCAACCAGCCACAAAAATATGTTATCAGCACCTGCACTCAATTAATTTCGAAGTAAATGCCTTGGATGGGGGCGGGGGGGGGGGGGGGGGTCGATGAGCTCTGACGCCACATTCAATCACATCCCACATGTGTTCGATCAAGTTAAAGTATGGTGGGTTGAGGGGGCCAGCACATGAATTGGAAATCGCTACTGTGTTCCTCGAACCACTTCATCACACTCCTGGAAAAATGCAACTGCTGTCAGGAAACGTGGCTGCCATGAAGGGGTGTACGCGGTCGGCAACCAGCATAGGACACTCCTTGGCCGTCATGGTGCCTTGTACGAGCTCCACTGGACCTATGTATGCCCACGTGTATATTTCCCGAAGCACAATGGAGCCACTACCAGCTTGTTTGCCTCCTGCAGTACAGGTGTCAAGGAGCTATTCCCCTGGAAGACGAAGTATTCACAACCTCCTATTGGCATGAAGAACCAAGTATCGGGATTCGTCAGACCATGCCACGCACTGTGTCGTCTGGACGTGGTTTCACCTTGGTTTCGCCACGTGTTGGAGACACCACAGCAGTTATCGAACACCTGACTAGTCGTGCAGTCTTACCGATTCTCTGGGCTATCACAATCTTCCCTCGGTCAAACTCAGATACATCGCGTGCCTTCCCTATTCTACACACGAACAGCTCGCTCACTGATACTACATACACCGTCGTGTATATGACAGCAGTCATTCCTCGCTAGGTGACGCTGCTATCGCCTGACGGGTTTATATCGATAGTAGATCGGTGGTCATAATTTTCTGGCTGATCAGTGATATACACCTGTTCATTTACATTACAGAATATTGAAAAATAAGCCGGGGATAGTTGGCATGGTTTCTACATTACGATTTTTTTATTTTTTCCTGTAGTACTTACCGCTTAGATGACCGATGCTGCAGACAGTGCGATTCCTTGGCTATTAATTAATGATGAAAATATCATTTAGAACTGCATGCTGAATTCGTAGCACAATATTTACGAAAACATTCCATCTGTTCCAAATTACCCTACATATAGAACAAGTTGACACACTCTCTGGGGTAATCTGACATGGTTAATAGGTTCTGAGGAATAAACATAAGTTACTAATTACAACACGTTTATTTCAATACAATATGAAGCACAAATGATGTGCATGTTAAGCAGCAATATTAATATATTATTAAGTCAAAAATAAACAAAGGTAAGTTACATGAAAATCAAATATAAAATAACAATGAAACAATCTACTCACAACTTCACAATCACCAAGACTGTTGCTCCATTGCTCACATGAATTGGTGGTTTTAGTTTTCGCACAATTTTGCTTCTGTTGTACCAAATCATGTTAGGAGTGTCTGGGAATTTCCAGAATTTCTTTTCTTTCACCACTGTGGAAACAAATATCTTATTACCATCAATTTCCAATATCTCTCCAGGGTATAGACATGCAGTGCACTTCACTAACGCGAAGTCATCCACGTGATACTACTCCGAATTATCTTATTGAATTACTTTCTTGCTGTTCTCTTTAGAAGTCGGTGTTGATGGGCACACCCGAGATCTTGAAAGCTATGGTTCACATTCGTCTTTAGTATCTGTACTTAGTGGGAAACCGAGACTATCATCATAATCAGCGTAGCTTATCATATCTGACGTTTTGTCTTCAGGTTTTGTCATTTCTAAATCAATTCCCTGAGAGAGTTGTCCTTTCTTCTTTTTTTTTTTTTTTTTTTTAGTTGCAGCGCTTTTGACCTTCTTGTCAAAAATAGGTCTACTAATTGATACGTAATTACTTTTATATCTTTCCATTACCAGAACATTTTTGGTATGAGTGTCTGTCAAAATAGCAGTGTGCCCCCTTCTCCTGATGCAATTAACACAGTTTTCGTGGGCCTGCTTTTTGAAAAGGGCGAATATATTCCGTTGTTGCAATACGGGACAATGTTGGTGTGCTTGGAGTAGGTGCATCAGCGGATGGTGAGACGGAAGGACTCTACCAAGGACGGGAATCAGTTACAACGTCGGCATTCACATTCTGGCCACCATGAAGAGGCGGACGATCAGTGACAGATGATGGTAGAAAGTCGATTTCAGAAGAGATGTCAGAATTGAAATGGGAAATCTCACTAACTCGAAACCCTGCGGTGATACGGGAATGGGTTTTTGCAAACGGAAAAGTTGTGTTCACGATGCTAGGTATGTCATGAAATCGTTTGGCCAGGATGATTACTCATACAAGAATAACAAGCATTACTGCAACATTATTTAAGTGGCCCATACACACTCCTGTCCAGAGGCTGCGGTTTATGACTGCAGTGTGGGGAATGTGAGAGGACAACCCGCCCCTTTCTTTCTATAAATCAAGCGCCTCAATAGACAAATGAGAGTCGTGGTTGCCGAGCAGTAGGAGTGTTGGGCGCTTCTTCGAACTTCCAGAATAGCGAATGAAATGCGTGGAGAACTTACTGAAATTTGTTTCTGCCATCCAACCGAACTTGCTGGCATCACCGTCAGAGCCAGCCGGAACGTCTCGAGCAAAATGTGGTTTGTGTTTTTCTCTAGAAAATGTGGAGAATGGGAGGGGGGGGATTTCATTATCTCCAGCTGAGACGCATGTGGCTAGAGGTATCAGGCTTCCTCTTTCAGCTGCGGTTATTCTTCCAATTTAATGCAAACCTTTCCGTGTTACCACTCTGTCAAGTTTCTGTATGGCTGTGATCCCCATTTCATCCATATTCCATTTATCTTGAGCTTACAACTTTAGTCAATCCAAAATGTTCTTAAGTAGACTGAAGAAATTGTTCACATCTACTTTGTTAAAACTGGCGGCCCTGGCTAGGCTTGTTGCTTCAGGTGTTAGGGTGGATAGAGTCGTATGTCTTCAAAAAATACGTGCACCAGTCAGGTCCCGCTGTTTTCTTTTTGTCCCAAGGAAATGGTACATTAACTTCATTTTTGGCGGTAAACTGATAAGGAAATTTTCTTACCTCCTTGGGGTTTAAGCCGAAATAAAAGTCTGAGGCCTTCTTCAGGTATTCACTTAAGAACTTCTGTTCAAGAGTGAGAACCAGTAACACAAAATACTAAGTATGTCATCAGTTGTGAACCTAATGTTATGATAGGCATGTGTAGCAACTACATTTAGGGCGTTGGAGATCAATAGGAATATAGAGAAAAGCTTACATAGTTATTTTCTTAAAAATAGTTATGTCACTTGGCTGATATATACCTTCCTAGGAGATCTATATCCACTTGAAACATCAGGGACTTCCTCAATGGAAGCATCACATTCTCTCGCTTTTTGGCAAATACCTGCTTAAGCTCCGTACAGGGACGTTGAATTCTTTTGCAGTAGCAGCTACGTTTCTTTTATCGATAATGTGAGCACGTATGGCATTCTTTACGTGCTGAGCAGGATGCTTCGCTTGTTACATCTTTCTCTCGTAATTCTTCATGGCAAACCTTCGACGAAGTGTATCAGAAAATAGTTAATAAAACGTCAGCAGATACCTATGTGTAAAAGACGTGACTGAGGGGTATGCTGGCAAACTTGCCTCAACAACGCATTTAAGATAAGATGGCTGCCTCACTGTTACAAAAAACAGTTCAGTATTTGAATACAATTCTTATTGACTCCTCTGCCCATCGTAGCTGCTTAAAATGCCCAGACATATTCTAGAGCTTCACGGAAGAACAAAAACTTAGAGGGAAAAACACTTACCTGTTTGAAAAACAAGAAACAGGAACTCTTTCCTTTCTGGGATTTCTCATCAGCCTGAAACAACTACTGAAGATGCAACGTCGTTAGTGTATTTGACCATTGCAATACTGGCGCTCAGGCCTTACAGCGATAGAAAAAAGAAGCTGTGTGCCAACTTACCTTTTATGTCAAGCAGCCCTGGTCTCCCCTACAGAAAATCACAAAACATAAATTGATGAGAAACGCAAAAAAATATGGATAAGTATGAACAATACGGTAAAAACTGTAGAAAAAAATGTGAAACAGGGTAAAATCGTGATACGAAATTGTCACACGGGATATCTGCATTTATGAATAGGAAATGTCGAAATTTGTGTCATGAGCAATAGATGAAAGTGTCTGGAGACCTCTTGGATATTTTACTAGGAAGCTACAAGTCTGTACCGAGGAAAAGAACCATTAGAATCATAACACAATCTGCTCCCAGAATGACAGAGAGATCTGCGCTAAAGGTTAAGAGCGCTCAAAAACTGTTTGGAAAAAATATATGAAGTTCGTTATTTATACAGACGAAGGGAGAGGCATGACATGACACATACACTAATAAATAAAAAAGCATTATACAGGTGAATTAATCTGAATGTGCAGCAGAGAGAGGCTTTAGGTTTTTAATGTAACAACCAGCTGTAAGTGAGGGATTGACACAACACGTGCCTTAACAGTGGGAGGTCGGTTCATTCCAGAGAGACATGATGACAAGACGCAACTGTCATACTCTTATTAGTTCTGCGTGTGTGATGAAACGGTAATGTTATTTATTGGATTCTGAATCCTGTGGTGCTTTTCCCAAATGCAAATGAGTTACAAGTCATATGTATTTGGAATCATAAAATATTTGTGAGCAATATAAAGTGACAGTATTCCATAAATGAAAAGCAATAGAGACGGATCACATGTTGTAGTGAATTGAAAAGTTCTTTGTGATATCACATAGCGTGCAAATTACCAATGGGATCGCTCCTCATAGGGCCCCAAAATGTATTGAAATGAGAATCCTTCTCTGCTCTCTGACTAACGAGATTGTCCCACGTTGGGAGCCAATAATTCATTGACATCAGTAATTAAATGAAATCATACGCGAAGTGTTATGAGAGTAGGGTATTGACATGCGAATGGAAGAGTCTGTTGAGATGTCTGTGGCCCGCGGCTGCGCGCCGAGGAAGCGGATCCATGTCCTTATCGACAGGTCGCCATGTGTTGCCGTAAGCGGAGCAGCGTTATCACAGTGGCCGAAGGCGGATGTTGGCCCTCTTGCTTCCGCGTTGTCTCACCAACCCCCTTCTTCAGCCCTCCTTGATCTCCCAGCCAACGACTCACTGAAATTATCTTCCTCTCAGCGATGTAACTGGTGCACTAAATTTGCAATGCCACCTAATGACTGATCGCTGTTTGGTGACCACGCCTCCCAGAGCAGGGTGGAAATTCTCTGTCTTGCGTGGGCTGGTGTATGACTTGGGACTTGGCATCTTTCTCCTCACTGTTGACAACGAAAATCATACCATCACCCCAGCGCGACGTATGAGCCACAGCCTACCCTACCGTCGTTTGGGGTGACTGAGGCACCTTTTACTCTTTTGTGGTGACAATTATGGAGTCGAGGATTAGGGGGCGTGCCAACAGTAGGATTCCTTTTGTAAAACCGGAGGAACCAGTGGACTTTTCGACGTATAAGAGTAATTTTAGATGTGAGTAGTTAAAACTTGTCTGTTGTACACAGTGCAATTTGCTTGGGCATTCTTCCCCTTGCGACGAGTCTGTAGCTGTTGTTTGATTTACGTGTAATCATTCTGGACACCCTTCTAGACAGAGTAGCGAGTCCAGGTGGATCATGATTAGGGAAAGAAGTAGACTGGTATCCATGAAGTGTTTTATCTTTGTTATTATTTCCGTGTTTTGGTTTTGAATCATTAATTCTGAGTCGTGATAAAGAGTAATAGTGAGGCAGTCGCATAATCAAAGACATTGGGTGTCACCAGAGAGGAGGCTGAACCGTCATTGATGAATTAGGTAGCTCAATTAAGGATGAATAAATTGGTTTTGAATAACAAACCAGCGGAGAAAACTGATGAGACAGAGTTATTAAAGCTACAGACTCTAGGTGTGGACGCAGCTGTTGCTAAACTTGTTTCTCCCTTTTCTGGTGGGGCGTCTGAGGATGTGTTGGCATTAGTGGGAGATCTCAGGTAATCGGCTGACGTGGAGGGTTTGACAGATAAGCATACATTATAGATTGCAAAGTTAAGTCTAACAGAAGAAGCAAATTCGTTTGTACAGTGCACAAAAGCGCTGCACAAGGCAGAGAATTTTGAGTTACTCATACGGGGATTAGGGCAATGTTGTACACAGTGAGTACAGTTTCCAAGAGACATAATGAGGTAGCAGAACGTGTGGCGGATATAAATGGGGAACTTAATGTACATTCTTATGAGTTAGCACTTAGTGAAGAGGTGAACGAAGTGCTGCTACAGAAAGCCAACCTACGTGTGCTTGAAGCTTCCCTAAAAGATTGAGTAGCAGATATATGTAGGAGTGTGCATAACTGAGTTCCTAGATACCCATATACAGTGGTTTAAGTAGCATTAGAGTATGAGGAAAATGATATGTCACCAGGTGTGAAGGATCGAAGAAATATATTCATGCCCGGTCAGAAACCTTTTAATTGTGGACATATAGGGTACGTGTAGATGCAATGCTGCTAGCCATGGAGATGTAATAGAGATGGCAGGGTCTCCCAGCAATATCATAGGGATAATTGTAGGGGTGATTTCAGAGTAAGAAATAACTTTTAAACTTAAAAGGGAACTCCAGAACGACCGAAAGGAGTTCACAGTAAAGATGAACACAACAAAAACTAATTCAGAGGCCGAATGTTCCACAGCAGATGTTATATAGATAGTAGGGAATATAAAGTTTTGTTGGACATAAGGGAGGATGTGTCAGAGGTCTCAAGAGAGTTAGTTGATAGGAGGCGTTGGAAACCACCACATTACAAGTTGCGTCGAGTAGGGGATAGTCATATGCGACCATTGGTGTTGGTAATGATAATTTTTACGTTTAAGACAAAACAATTTTAGGCACTATGTAGTAGTGGTGTCTCATGTAAGCGACAGTTGCAGCGTGATGCTAGGGTTAGACTTCCTGCATGAACACCATGCCACAGTTCACCGTAGTCGACATATATTGGATCTTACTAGGAACACATGATCCAAGGGTAAGATTTTCAGCCGGCCGATGTAGCCGAGCGGTTCTACGCGCTTCAGTCGGGAACCGCGCTGCTGCTACGGTCGCCGGTTCGAACCCTGCCTCGGGCATGGATGAGTGTGATGTCCTTAGGTTAGTTAGGTTTAAGTGGTTCTAATTCTTGGGGACTGATGACCTTAGATGTTAAGTCCCATAGTGCTCAGAGCCATTTTTTTAGATTTTCAGCACCAAAATCATGCCACAACTGACCATAGTCGACATGTAGTAGATCTTAGGGGGAACACATTCCAGCTATGGAAAGCTGTAGTCAATGTTGATCTGTCGATAGGAACGACTACTGTACATGAAAATCTTGTTAAACAGCGAAACATGACAGTGAAGCTTAACTGGCATGACTGAGGGTACAGTGGCACCGGAAAATCGCTGTTGGTGAATATGGCCTGACTATAGTGATTTGTTGTGTATAGTGTAACCGTTCGAGGATAGTAGCGTATTGTATGCAGCTTTTTGTTTGTAGAACGTAGTATTGTACGCGTACAAGAAAAGGCAAGGGCCTATTTGTACCTCCGATGTGGATAATTTTGGTGTCGACGAGGTTAAGTTGTTAAAGGAAACATTATTGGCGACATTGGAGGTACCGTATGAGGAAGGTTGCCAATTGGTTGACGTGATAATAGAAAATATCAGTAGTTTCTGGGGGCTACAATTGTAATTGTGCGTAATAAGTCTACAGATGACTCAAGGAAGAGTTGCGATTACCGCCGTTTGAACAACAAGATTACGACAAATGCTTATGTCATTTCGAACATCACAGAAACGATAGACAATTTGAAGCAAAGCCTGTACTTCTCGCCAATGAAGAGGAAGGCTGGATACCATCAATTAGAAGGAGGTCTAGAGGATAGACCGAAACAGGCGTTTTCAGCACCTTAGAGACAATATCAATATGGAAGAATGTCTTTTGGGGAAAAATGTTCAGTAACATTTCATCATTTATAGGACAAGGTACTGGAAGGACAAAAACTGAGTCAGTGTCTGGTGAGTCTTGGCGACTTCATCGTCCTTTCAAGGAATATGCTGAATCATAGGGAACGATTGAGAGATGTGTTTAAAAGGTTACAAGTTGCTCATTTGAAGCTAAGTACTGAGAAATATCACTTTGCGCTAGAAGAAATCAACTATTTAGGCCATGTGGTTAGTGAAGATTGTGTAAGGACTGGTCCAACGTTACTGCGTCAGTTAGATAATGTAGTATTGATATTAGCAACAATGTACTGGTCCCCATTAGGAGACTGGGAGCTGTTCATAAAAAAGTTTGACTCCCTATTATGGAGTCTATCAGACAAAAAGAAGAAGTTGTTAATCTGTGGTGATTTCAGTGTAAACTTTCTAAGTAATTCTGATAGGAAAAGTGAACTAGAAGTGTTATTAACAACATATACCTTAGAATCAGTAATCAATTGCCCTACACGTATGCCTCAGGACAGTAACACGCTAATAGATAATGTATTGCCGGCCGCGGTGGTCTAGCGGTTCAGGTGCTCAGTCCGGAACCGCGCGACTGCTACGGTCGCAGGTTCGAATCCTGCCTCGGGCATGGATGTGTGTGATGTTCTTGGGTTAGTTAGGTTTAATTAGTTCTAAGTTCTAGGCGACTGATGACCTCAGAAGTTAAGTCGCATAGTGCTCAGACCCATTTGATAATGTATTTGTACAGAAAGAGGATGTAAAACAAACACGTGCATTCCCTGTGGTAAATGGATTGTCAGACCATGATGCACAACTGATTAACTTGCAAAACCTAACAGGGTGTACAGTTGAGAAACTATTAAGTAAAAGTGTGAGGTCGCTTAACCTGGTATCCATACAGCACTTCAGAGAAGGCTTAAGAAATGTTAATTGGGGAGATGTATATAATGAGCCAAATGCTAATGATAAGTGCAGCATATTTCTTGATGCATTTATGTCCCTCTTTGAACATTGTTTCCCAAAGAAAATTACTAAGTGTAACACCACATATTTTTCAAAGAAACCTTTGATTACTACAGGTATTAAAGTGTCTTCAGACAGAAAAAGAAAACTGTATTAGACAGCAAGAACTGGTAAAGATCCAGAAGTAGTTTTACACTATAAGAAATATTGTAACATACTGAGAAAAGTTGTAAGGAAATCAATAAATATGTATGTTACAGAATAAATTAACAACTTTGGCAATAAAATCAAATCAATATGGAATGTTGTTGAAGGGAGACAGGAAAAGTAACCACTGGGGTAAGCCGTATTACAGTTAAAGAGAACGAGACCACTCTAACCAACAGTACTGTATTTAACAAGCATTTCTTAAGTGTAGGAGAAAAAATTTGCGAGAACAGTTAAAAAGAAAAAGCTAGGCAGTACATGTAAGAGTCTGTTTTGAAAACATTTAGTCATTTTAAGTTTCACCTAACAAGCTCTTGTGAAATAAGTAAAATTATTAAATCTCTGAAAAATAAATGTTCTGTTGGAGTAGATGACACCTCTAATAAGATATTAAAACAATGTGGAGCAATTACAGCTGATGTTCTGAGTCATATATGTAATGCATCACTAACTCGAGGTATTTTCCCAGATGGGGTAAAATGTGCGATTGTTAGGCCTCTCTATAAAAAGGGGGACACCACAGATGTCAATAATTATTGGCCAGTATCCTTGCTTACAGCATTCTCAAAAATCTTCGAGAAAGTAATGTACTCCAGAGTGGGTAGCCATCTCAACAGTAATGGGATACTTAGTAAATCAAAGTTCGGATTTCAAAACTGCTGTTCCACTGAGACAGCAATATACAATTTCGCTGTCCACATAATAGAATCTCTAAATAGTAAAATGTCACCAATAGGAATTTTCTGTGACTTGTCCAAAGCATTTGATTGTGTGAACCATGACATTATGTTACAGAAATTACAATTCTACACATCTACAATTCTATGGTATAAATGGAATAGCATACGAGTAGTTTAAGTCATACCTACAGAACAGGAAGCAAACAGTTTCCTTATATGGGTCAAGTGATTTAAATAAGTTTGCCACTTCATCTAACTGGAGTGAAATTACATTAGGTGTTCCACAGGGTTCAATTATGGGTCCCCTTCTGTTCTTGACATATGTGAACGACCTCCCTTCCTATCTGAAACAGGAAGCTGAACTGACACTGTTTGCTGATGATACAAGCATCATTATTAATCGAGTAAAAGAAAGTCATATAGATGAGAATCTCATATTTTGGATCTCCTAAAACGACTAGGTTCAGCAACTTTTACGATCAGAGTAATTCCAATTTTGAGGATATAGCAATTAGTAAGCTAACATACTTTGCATACTTTCACTCTCTGATGTAATACTGAATAATATTTTGAGGTAACTCAACATTTAGACAAAAAGTATTCACTGCTCAAAATAATGTGGTTAGAATAATGTGTGGTGTTCATAGTCGCACATTTCATAGGCATCTTTTTAAAAGATTGGCAATTCTTACAACAGCCTCACAATACATCTACTCACTAATGAAATTTGTTCTCAACAACATGGACAAGTTTAAAACAACAGTGACATTCATCATTATAATACCAGAAAAAAGAAAGACTTACACTATCCTTTGCTCAACCTATCTTTGGCACAGAAAGGGGTAGAATATGCTGCTATAAAAATTTCGACAAATTACCAGATGAAATAAGGTGTCTGACAGACAGCAGTAATAGCTTTAAAAATAAATTGAAATCATATCTCCTTGACAATTCCTTCTATAACACAGATGAATTTTTGAATAGGAATAAATAAATCTATAAATATAGTATATGCATTTTGTGCCATTTAAGGGAATGGGTAAAAAACAGAAATACTAATCATTAACTCTGTTGTAATATATTAAAGAAAATTTGTTTCATATGTGCATTTCTTGTGCACTTGACACGTTCCACACCATAATGGCTACCGTACTGTGTGATTGATCAGTGGAACACGCAACCAACTAGCTAACTAACTAACTTTCTAAGCTAACACCAGGAGCAATCGTTGTGTGCTGACCATAATTGACCATTATTCTCGTTACATCCAGGTGGTGGTGATGCCAAACCAACAGGCAGGCACATTCACATAGGAGTTAGGCAACCGGTGGATATTGAACTTTGGGATACAAGAGATAATAATTAGGGACCAAGGGACGAACTTCAGGCCTGATGAAAGAGCTGTGTCAGTATAAGCTAGACAATTGTAAAGTTGCTTTGTTTTTATGTGAATCTACACCATTCGGATTGGGGCATATATCTGTCCTATGTAGTGAGAGCGTGCAACTACCAAGTCCACAGTTGCTGAAGGTTGTCACCATTGAGGTGGTGTAGGGGAAGATGATACCATCGCCAACAAGAACGGTGAGGGAAGTGTGGAGAAAGGTCCAGCGAGCAAATGATAAGGGAAGGAGCAGGAAAGGAGCAGGAAGGAGCAGAAAACGAGTGGGAAAGTTACCTCAGTACGCCAATTGGTCCATATATACCAAAAGAAAAATCGAGGAAGTTTGTAATAGGGTGAAATGGTCCGTACCAAGTAATTGAAACAACATCACCAGCAAATGTAAAGCTGTAGCTGCTGCCACGACCAACAATCGTGCATTTCGGCGTTTACGACTATTAAATGGTGTTTATAGTGAATGGCGTTGACATTGATTTAGATGAAGTGGTGTTAGGGTATGTTTGATCATTAGTACGTTAAGACACGCTGAGTAGAGACAGTAGGGTTCTGAGGAGAGGAGAGGATACCGGTAGCAAGCAAGCATACAGTGTTTAGGTATTACACAGTGCACACTTCTTTGGTTAAGTTAGCAGCAGCAGGAAAGTTTATGCACATGAGAGAAGAAGCGGTGTTACTACTGCAGAAGACGGGGATCGACAAATGGTTCTGACTGAAGGTGTGCTTCACCAAAGTCAGTGCTCGATAGTCACCATACGCCTGACTCGTGAAACTGAGACTGGGTGGGACAAATAAATCATCAAACTGTTCAGAGGTAAAACAGAAGGACATTTTTGCCAAAAAGAGATGACTAACCCAGAACCATGTTTTCAGAATGCGTTTTACATTAGGTACGTTCAATATACAGTGGTTGCTAGTTGTTATGCACAAGTAAAATTCGTGGAGTAAGATGGCTAGAGTTGCGAGATAGTTCACTGTTAATCAAAGGTTTATGTGCGATATTACGCGACCTACATTGCGATTACCAGCTAAAGTCAAAGCTGTATTGAACAGACTAACCTCTTGAGATGTCCAAACACAACAAAATGGTTCAAATGGCTCTGAGCACTATTGGACTTAACAGCTATGGTCATCAGTCCCCTAGAACTTAGAACTACTTAAGCCTAACTAACCTAAGGACAGCACACAACACCCAGTCATCACGAGGCAGAGAACATCCCTTTCCCCGCCGGGAATCGAAACCGGGAACCCGGGCGCGGGAAGCAAGAACGCTACCGCACGACCACGAGCTGCGGACCTGAACACAACCTCACCTTCTTCAGGTACATCTGGAAACCAAGCCTGCATCTTTCACTAAATCGGATGATAGCAGCAACAGAGGGGTGGATCACTGAAGAAAAATTGTTGCAGCATTTGGAACAGTATCAGGATGGAAGACGCCAGCTAACCGTGACATGTTACAGTTCTTAGTGCCATACTGATTTTGATTTTGCTCTGTCTGGCTCTTATGTATTTGAACCGATGAGCTGTGTGGAAATCCAATCCAGGGATAATGTAGGTTCCCTTAGACTAGCCCGAGCAAGGGATGAAAAACAAAAATGGTTCAAATGGCTCTGAGCACTATGGGACTTAACTTCTGAGGGCATCAGTCTCGTAGAACTTAGAACTACTTAAACCAAACTAACCTAAGGACATCATACACATCCATGCCCATGGCAGGATTCGAACCTGCTACCGTAACGATTCCAGAATGTAGCGCCTAGAACCGCTCAGCCGCTCCGGCCGGCGGACGAAAAACAGATTTTCAAATCTGAAGGTTAATATAGTAATTGTATAGTAGTTAAGAATATACTACTTTGCATTACGTGCTTGTTTTACACATTAAGGAAAAGGTCATTGCAATATGGGTAGTGTCTTCTCCATGAAGTGGGTAGGGTCTTCTCCATGAAGTGGGACCGTGTAATATCGCTACCCTGTCTATGAACAAAACTCTTTAGCAACAATAATAAGAAGTACTGAGGAGGAAACCTTGAAATACTGAATTAGCAATTGCAGGCAGGCTTCCACATTGTGGCTACATGTGGGTCAGAATAACACATACATAAGGGATGGATTGATTTGGGGAAAGAGACTAAACAGCGATATCATCGGTCTCATCGGATTAGGGAAGTTTGGGGAAGGAAATCGGCTGTGCCCTTTCAAAGGAACCACCCCGGCATTTGGAAATCACGGGAAACCTAAATCAGGATGGCCCGACGCAGGATTGAACCGTCGTCCTACCGAATGCGAGTCCAGTGTGCTAACCACTGCGCCACCTCGCTTGGTCATACATAAGGGATTTGTGGAAAACTGCACAGCTCAGCAATAATGACCGTAGGGGGTAGGTCGACGTCACCACAATAGGGAAGTCTCTTGTCATGGGCGATATGACTAGGTGCCAAGTTTTAAGGAAATAAGACTTCCGGCATAAGAAGTCACCTCATTCTGCCAACGGCCTTGTCAAAGAGGGCGGAGGAGGGGATAGAGGTTCAGGGCGCTCTCTTGTCCTAGGGGTGGGAAATTGCCCCTAAAGGCGGAAGAATCAGCAATGATCAACGACATGACGATGCAGAAGGCAATGGAAACCACTGCATTAAAGACACGTAACGTGTATCCACAGGACATGTGGCCTGTAATTGAAGAAGTGTCATGATGATCTCTCCATTGGCAAAAGATTCCGGAATAGTCCCCCATTCGGATCTCCTGGAGGGGACTGCCAAGGGAGAGGTTACCATGAGAAAAAGATTGAATAATCTACGAAAGGATAACGTTCTACGAGTCGGGGCGTGGAATGTCAGAAGCTTGAACGTGGTAGGGAAACTAGAAAATCTGAAAAGGGAAATGCAAAGGCTCAATCTAGATATAGTAGGGGTCAGTGAAGTGAAGCGGAAGGAAGACAAGGATTTCTGGTCAGATGAGTATCGGGTAATATAAACAGCAGCAGAAAATGGTATAACAGGTGTAGAATTCGTTATGAATAGGAAGGTAGGGCAGAGGGTGTGTTACTGTGAACAGTTCAGTGACCGGGTTGTTCTAATCAGAATCGACAGCAGACCAACACCGACAACGATAGTTCAGGTATACATGCCGACGTCGCAAGCTGAAGATGAACAGATAGACAAAGTGTATGAGGATATTGAAAGGGTAATGCAGTATGTAAAGGGGGACGAAAATCTAATAGTCATGGGCGACTGGAATGCAGTTGTAGGGGAAGGAGTAGAAAAAAAGGTTACAGGAGAATATGGGCTTGGGACAAGGAATGAAAGAGGAGAAAGACTAATTGAGTTCTGTAACAAGTTTCAGCTAGTAATAGCGAATACCCTGTTCAAGAATCACAAGAGGAGGAGGTATACTTGGAAAAGGCCGGGAGATACGGGAAGATTTCAATTAGATTACATCATGGTCAGACAGAGATTCCGAAATCAGATACTGGATTGTAAGGCGTACCCAGGAGCAGATATAGACTCAGATCACAATATAGTAGTGAAGAAGAGTAGGCTGAAGTTCAAGACATTAGTCAGGAAGAATCAATACGCAAGGAAGTGGGATACGGAAGTACTAAGGAATGACGAGATACGTTTGAAGTTCTCTAACGCTATAGATACAGCAATAAGGAATAGCGCAGTAGGCAGTACAGTTGAAGAGGAATGGACATCTCTAAAAAGGGCCATCACAAAAGTGGGGAAGGAAAACATAGGTACAAAGAAGGTAGCTGCGAAGAAACCATGGGTAACAGAAGAAATACTTCAGTTGATTGATGAAAGGAGGAAGTACAAACATGTTCCGGGAAAATCAGGAATGCAGAAATACAAGTCGCTGAGGAATGAAATAAATAGGAAGTGCAGGGAAGCTAAGACGAAATGGCTGCAGGAAAAATGTGAAGACATCGAAAAAGATATGATTGTCGGAAGGACAGACTCAGCATACAGGAAAGTCAAAACAACGTTTGGTGACATTAAAAGCAACGGTTGTAACATTAAGAGTGCAACGGGAATTCCACTGTTAAACGCAGAGGAGAGAGCAGATAGGTGGAAAGAATACATTGAAAGCCTCTATGAGGGTGAAGATTTGTCTGATGTGATAGAAGAAGAAACAGGAGTCGATTTAGAAGAGATAGGGGATCCAGTATTAGAATCGGAATTTAAAAGAGCTTTGGAGGACTTACTGTCAAATAAGGCAGAAGGGATAGATAACATTCCATCAGAATTTCTAAAATCATTGGGAGAAGTGGCAACAAAACGACTATTCACGTTGGTGTGTAGAATATATGAGTCTGGCGATATACCATCTGACTTTCGGAAAAGCATCATCCACACAATTCCGAAGACGGCAAGAGCTGACAAGTTCGAGAATTATCGCACAATCAGCTTAACAGCTCATGCATCGAAGCTGCTTGCAAGAATAATATACGGAAGAATGGAAAAGAAAATTGAGAATGCGCTAGGTGACGTTCAGTTTGGCTTTAGGAAAAGTAAAGGGACGAGAGAGGCAATTCTGACGTTACGGCTAGTAATGGAAGCAAGGCTAAAGAAAAATCAAGACACTTCCATAGGATTTGTCGACCTGGAAAAAGCGTTCGACAATATAAAATGGCGCAAGCTGTTCGAGATTCTGAAAAAAGTAGGGGTAAGCTATAGGGAGAGACGGGTCATATACAATATGTACAACAACCAAGAGGGAATAATAAGAGTGGACGATCAAGAACGAAGTGCTCGTATTAAGAAGGGTGTAAGACAAGGCTGTAGCCTTTCGCCCCTACTCTTCTATCTGTACATCGAGGAAGCAATGATGGAAATAAAAGAAAGGTTCAGGAGTGGAATTAAAATACAAAGTGAAAGGATATCAATGATACGATTCGCTGATGACATTGCTATCCTGAGTGAAAGTGAAGAAGAATTAAATGATCTGCTGAACGAAATGAACAGTCTAATGAGTACACAGTACGGTTTGAGAGTAAATCGGAGAAAGACGAAGGTAATGAGAAGTAGTAGAAATGAGAACAGCGAGAAACTTAACATCAGGATTGATGGTCACGAAGTCAGTGAAGTTAAGGAATTCTGCTACCTAGGCAGTAAAATAACCAATGACGGACGGAGCAAGGAGGACATCAAAAGCAGACTCGCTGTGGCAAAAAAGGCATTTCTGGCCAAGAGAAGTCTACTAATATCAAATACCGGCCTTAATTTGAGGAAGAAATTTCTGAGGATGTACGTCTGGAGTACAGCATTGTATGGTAGTGAAACATGGACTGTGGGAAAACCGGAATAGAAGAGAATCGAAGCATTTGAGATGTGGTGCTATAGACGAATGTTGAAAATTAGGTGGACTGATAAGGTAAGGAATGAGGAGGTTCTACGCAGAATCGGAGAGGAAAGGAATATGTGGAAAACACTGATAAGGAGAAGCGACAGGATGATAGGACATCTGCTAAGACATGAGGGAATGACTTCCACGGTACTAGAGGGAGTTGTAGAGGGCAAAAACAGTAGAGGAAGACAGAGATTGGAATACGTCAAGCAAATAATTGAGGACGTAGGTTGCAAGTGCTACTCTGAGATGAAGAGGTTAGCACAGGAAAGGAATTCGTGGCGGGCCGCATCAAACCAGTCAGTAGACTGATGACCAAAAAAAAAAAAAAAAGTGTGCACCACAATCGTATAAATATATCTACATTTTTGGTGGGGTAGGGAGCGATTATCGTCGCCAGAATCCATCAGCACGACTACAACGTGAGGGACATGTCCGACAGTGGGAAGACTGAACATCAACAGCAGCAGCCGTAGGTTACCGACTGTCCTGCGCTAGGTGCCATTGGCGCTATAGCCACAGTGGGACTTGGTTCCACAACACCACTGACCTGCCATCCATGCCTGCTGCCACCAATGCTGATTTTGTAGTGGGACTTGGTGCCTCAGTAACAGCTGCAGTCCGACTGCTGCCAGAGAGCAACGATTCGAATCCCACACACAGCAATCACCATGCGCCACTGCAGCGACCCGTGAGGAGCCATGGCACCAAGACACTGAGGAGAGTAGGACACTGCTGACGTCAACAAGTGTTGCGTCCAGAGGCTGCCAGTGTACTATGGGCCTGCGGCCAGCATCACTCAGCGCCAGCTCAGCATCCAGGGTGCCGATTCAGCATCCAGTGCGGAAGAGGTCGCCAGCCAGGGACAACCGAGGGAGGCGTGTTTGCCTCGCTGTGCTGCAACATGTCATGTATTAGAGTTAAATCAAGTCACTCTTTGCTGTCCACAGTGTTTCAACTTGGCGCTACAGCCCATCACCACCACCACTCACGCCTCCGAGTGCAATTGGACTCGTCAATACCTTTTTCGGACATTGGGGTGATGAGACATGTCAGGCACATCTTTTTACTTCTCTAAAGTGTTCTTTGGCTTTGGCACTTGTGAAATATTTGCAGATACCATAACCCCTCACAAGGGAACCTCCGCATCGCATCCCCCTCAGATTTAGTTTTAAGTTGGCACAGTGGATAGGTCTTGAAAAACTGAACACAGATCAATCGAGAAAACAGGAAGAAGTTGTGTGGAACTATGAAAAAAATAAACAAAATATACAAACTGAGTAGTCCATGCGCAAGATATGCAACATCAAGGAAAGCATGAACTTCGTAGCGCCGTGGTCCCGTGGTTAGCGTGAGCAGATACGGAACGACAGGTCCTTGGTTCAATTCTTCCCTCGCGTGAAAAGTTTACGTTCTTTATTTTCGCAAAGTTATGATCTGTCCTTTCGTTCATTGACGTCTCTGTTGACTGTAATAAGTTTAGAGTCTGTGTTTTGCGACCGCAAAGTAGAGTAGTAGACGAAAGAACGCGCCTCTCCGATGGGAATCGAAAACATTTGATCGCAAGGTCATAGATCAACCGATTCCTTCACAGAAAAACACGTCTGCTATATTCCATACGACACTGGTGACGGCATGTGCGTCACATGACAGGAATATTTTGTCGACCCACCTAACTTGTACATTTGGCGAATGGGTGAAAAGATTCTTCTACCTTGCCAGATTTAGGTTTTCTTGTGGATGTGATAATCACTCCCAAAAAAGTGATGAAAACATAAGAATTTCTCACATAAACTGCAACAAATGAATTTAACAGTTTCACAGTCGCACAGTTTTCCCTGTGCTCTGTCAAAACGTATGTTTTTAATGTTTTCAAATTTTTCCAACTAACATGAAAATACTATTGAACAACTGACGACAAAAAGGTAGATTAATAGAAGGAACATGGGAAGATGCTGGTGTGTTTCTCATTACTTGCACTTTGCCCGAGACATCCTCCTTCTGCATTTAAAAGTTTAGTTTCCACCAGTAACTTCAGTGTTAGCCTAAGCATGGCAGAAACAATGGCAGTGACCCTCGTAATTATCTGCTTCTAATAGAATCTAGATAGACAATTTGACACTCCTCTTCACAGGTCAAGGAACAAGCACTTCTGATGTTACTGAAGTAATAGTTTTCCGTTCGTATTATGTAACGTTCGGATGGCCGAGTTCCACACCTGTGTCGCGAATCTCTTCCAGCAAAGCATCCCGTGTGGCCTGTGGACAAGGGAAACCTCATATAATGAATACAGCCTCTGACCTGAGCGGTCGCTTTACAAGCCCAGCAGGGGTTTAATTCCCCCCCCCCCCCCCCCCCCCCCCCAGCGGTATGCACCGGCGAGGAGACTTCAGTGGTGACACGCCTCTTGCAGACGCCACGGCACCAGTCCCAAGGAAACAACTCAGATATTGACTATCGTTTGTGCCCCCAAACGATATACTGGTGCCAGTCGAGATCGGACAGCATGCTCATTAAGTTGGAAGTTACATCCCCGGCAGACGTACTGATGTCAAAGATGATTCTCAAGACCGTGGGAAGAGCTAGGACGCTTTTGAAACGTAATCAGAATGACAGAGGGGGAAACGAGCATTTGCTCGTGTCTCATAGGCTAACGCTAGACAAGAGCTCTCATTGGCTATTGATGAGTGGCGTAGATCTCCCTGAGGCTCGGAAGATGGGAGGAAGGATGTCACGTGGTAAATTTTCTCACTTCTGTTAGGTCAACAAATAAGCACGTGTCCCGGTGGGCTGACACGGGATTTTGGTGGAACCGTTTTCTGTGAGACGCCCGTGTTAGAGAATCGGAAAGCACAGAGATCATTCGGTTCCATAGACTAGTGGGGAGACGTTACCGTGTCAGAGATTCTATCGCTTGAGCCTTGTCCCGCAGTTACGCAGGGTCAGCCACCGTTAATCGGATTTGGCATGTTAATGTTTAACGGGTGGCCGGATTCCCTTCCTGCCGCCAACCCGTACCCCCCGGGACGGAATTAGTGGACCCCAACTGTCTGCGTCAAGTGTAATCCATGGAATGGTGCGAAAGTGTTCAGATGTCTGCGAGCCGTGTAACTGAGGCGGAACATGGGGACCAGCCCGGTATTCACCGAGCGGGATGTGGAAAACCACCTAAAAACTACATCCAGGCTGCCCGGCACATCGGCCCTCGTCGTTAATCCGCCGGGTGGATTCGATCCGAGGCCGGCGAACCTACCCGACTCCAGGAAGCAGCGCGTTAAGCGCTCTTGGCTACCCTGACGGATTTACTGTGTCAGAGATTGGTGGAGAATAATAGCTTTCTGGTTCTGAGATCGATGGAGAGCAGTTGATGTTCATTAGCGATACAAGGCAGTAGCCACAATGGTGACTATTGTTCTGGCGTAACCACAAGCGCCGGAACGAAGATGAAGAACGGAAAATCAGAGAAGGCGGTGAGGAAACGATAGCCAATAGCCCGCTGACAAGGACCGAGCCGTGCCAGGAGCGCCCCCTGCAAGAAGTGAACATAAGCGGCGCTCCTGCCAGCCTCGGCAGCTCAGATCGCCTCGGTATGCAGACATTAGAGGACAATAGTAGACAGAATCCGCCGAGCAGTCTTAGTGACGTGTGTCAACTTCCAGGAACATTACACATAGCCAAGGACTCTAAATTATATTGCATGTCGGCCCTCGTTTGCGACTACTACTTATAAATCTCAAAGTCAAGTATTGTTAATCTGCGTATTTGAAATAAAACTACTAATGCTATTTGTTTGAATTTTTGTATAGCAGTCCGAGAACGCTGCAT
Source organism: Schistocerca piceifrons (assembly GCF_021461385.2). Classification (NCBI taxonomy): domain Eukaryota; kingdom Metazoa; phylum Arthropoda; class Insecta; order Orthoptera; family Acrididae; genus Schistocerca; species Schistocerca piceifrons. The sequence goes on from NC_060149.1 coordinate 195,283,042, forward strand.
CCCTTAGTCACCCTATTAGCAACGAGAGGGTAAGATCCAACAAGTATTGTAGCTGTAATGTTAGGATTCAGCTGAGGTTAGCATCGTGTGAGGCTTAGGGACCTTGCAACCAAGTTAAAGTTGTTTCACTGCCGTAGTCATGACTCTTAATTTTAATATCAGTTATTTCGCAATAAGGACACAGCGTTTGTTACAGTGAACTTTGAGTTACCATGACTTGCTCGTTAACTTGCCTGTAGCACGTATTAAGTCTGGTGCACGTCTAACCTGTCCGCAACACCATGGGTAACGCAATTATTTCTGCTACATCATTTAAAGTAGATTTGGTTGCAATCACTGGAAGTAACTCCTCTTTCACACATTTAACCAAAGCTATCAACCGTACTTATATGTGAGAATCGTTGTTTCTGACGAAAATTTCTTGGTACAAATCGTCTATTAAGTAACAGATAGTTTCCGATCAACATACAGGCCATAGGCTATATAACTTCATTTTGTAATAATCATTAATTCTCAGGCCTCTGGTGACTCTTATGTTTAATGATTAGTAGAAAACAGCAACTGCTTACTTATATCATTCCCACATAGTAGTAGACAGGTTTCATTTGCATACTGTAGGCTTTTCATTGTTGTGGAGGATTTTCACAGAACTAAATATAATTGAGATATCTAACCTAAAACAATCTTAATTGCATTAACACTCTAAGGCGAGCCAAGATACACGACAGGTGCCTTATACCAAAATATAAAATGTCAATGAACAACCTCGTCAATTCTGATAGCTTGTAAATTTAGTCTGAAAATTTGTTTCTCAAGGCAGAATATATTGCTCACCAGTCTGTAACTAACTCGTTCAACAAATTTGAGGCAAATTGTTGTTTGCAAGCCGACCGCTGTGGCCGAGCGGTTCTAGGCGCTTCAGTCCGGAACCGCGCTGCTGCTACGGTCGCAGGTTCTAATCCTACCTGGGGCATGGATGTATGTGATGTCCTTAGGTTAGTTAGGTTTAAGTACAACTAAGTCTAGGGGACTGATGACCTCAGATGTTAAGTCCTATAGTGCTTAGAGCCATTTGAAACATTTTGTTGTTGTTCGCAACCATAGTCCTTGTATACTACTGCCTATGTGTTACACATCATTACAGAACGAGAGCATAGTATTTCCTGAATAAGTTCTCATTAGAGTTAGAGGCAGTTTGATTACGAAACATTTGGAACACAGTAATATCCGCAATATTTAATTAGACGCATTTTAAAACCAAAAGTCGGCTACACTTGTTTTAAGAGTCTTCCTTAATAGCAGGGTTTCATTATCTCTGGCTGCCAGGCATTCCTCACGGGGAAGCTGCATGCTCTTTGTTAGAAGTTCCCAGTACCATATTGCTAATAGATTCTGTTCTTGAGAAAGAACCATAAAGTTATCTGAAAGAGACTTTGTCATCTGCTGTTCCATCCAGTGCGTCTGAAACTTGATTCATATCCGGAAACATGGCTGGCTACTCCATATGGTTCAATGGGTCACACGTGCGACATGCATTCATCAAAACAGCTGTATGAGAACAAACTCGAAAAATGTACACTATGTGATCAAAAGTATTTGAACACATTCAAAAACATACATTTTTCGTATTAGGTGCATTGTGCTGCTACTTACTGCCAGGTACTGTATTTCAGCGACCTCAGTAGTCATTAGACATCGTGAGAGAGCAGAGTAGGTCGCTCAGCGCAACTCACGGACTTCGAACGTGGTCAGGTGACTGAGTGTCACTTGTGTCATACGTCTATACGCGAGATTTCCACACTCCTAAACATCCCTACCTCCACTGTTTCCGATGTGATAGTTAAGTGGAAACGTGAATGGTCACGTACAGCACAAAAGCGTACAGGTCGACCTCGTCTGTTGACTGACAGAGATCGCCGACAGTTGAAACCGGTCGTAATGTATAACAGGCAAACATTTATCCAGACCATCACACAGGAATTCCAAACTGCATCAGAATCCACTGCAAGTATTATGACACATAGGCGGGAGATGAGAAAACTGTATCTGCTCATAAGCCACACATCATGCCGGTAAATGCCAAACGATGCCTCGTTGGTGTAAGGAGCGTAAACATTAGACGATTGAACAGTGGAGAAACATTGTGTGGAGTGACGAATCACGGCACACAATGTGGCGATCCGATGGGAGGGAGTGGGTATGGCGAATGCCCCGTGAACGTCATCTTTCAGCGCGTGTTGTGCCAACAGTAAAATTCGGAGGCGGTGATATAATGGTGTGGTAGTGGTTTTCATGGAGGGAGCTTGTACCCCTTGTTGTTTTGCGTGTCACTATCACAGCACAGGCCTATATTGATGTTTTAAGTACCTTCTTGCTTCCCTCTGTTGAAGAGCAGTTCGGGTATGGCGATTGCATCTTTTAACACGATTGATCACCTGTTCACAGAACACGGCCTGTGTAGGATTAGTTACACGACATTAACATCATTGTAATGGACTGGCCTGCACAGAGTCCTGACTTGAATCCTATAGAACACCTTTGGGATGTTTTGGAACGCCGACTTCGCGCCAGGCGTCACCAACCGACATCGATACCCCTCCTCACTGCAGCACTCCATGAAGAATGGACTGTCATTCCCCAAGAAACCTTCGAGCACCTGAGTGAACGTATGCCTGTGAGAGTGGGAGCTGTCATCAAGGCTAAGGGTGGGTCAACACCTTACTGAATTCCAGCATTAGCGATGGAGGGCGCCACGAACTTGTAAGTCATTTTCTGCCATGTGTCCGGGTACTTTTGATCACATAGTGTATTTGTAATGCCACATATGAAAATAAACACAGGGAGCTGCAGTAGTTCATCTCGCCATCTCATCAAATTAACTTTATTGCTCTGATAACCAGTGTGTGAGCCTGCACATCACCATTCAGTATGATGCTTCGCCAAATTAAAACCTACCATCGAGTTTCCTACCGCGATCTTCCTGTGATTTTGCTAGCTACGACTTTCCATCCAGACAAATATATGACGAAAATGACATTCGTTTGAACACTGTGGTAGGGTTATGTTTGCGCTCAATCTATTCTCAAAGAACCTTAACTAGTCCATTTAGTAAGCAGTTTCACACACTGCCACTAGGATGCAACACTGGAACATTATCCTTTCAAACGTGGGTAGGATACAGCATTCTTAGCCTCCGTCCAGCAGGTTTTACCACCTATTGGTCAGAACTGTTGGAGGACTATGTGAAGGCACTATCTCGATGGCGGTCCCCTACTTTAATTGAAACAACCGTAATACCAAGATAGTCAGTTCAACTTCGTAAAGCATAACACAGCCTAATGTGTTTAGCCCATGACAGGCCGTGCATTGTAGTTAGCTAGACGTATCCACTGCCATACCCCATACCCTACACCAGGAATGAACTCAGAACTTTCATCTTCCACACCCTAAATGACACCAAGATTTTCAAGAACTGTAGACTGATTGATCAATGCATGAAACCACAAACTCTGAAATATTCTTGAATCCTGAAGGGAGATGATTTTCCATTGTTCCCTCCTAGCTCTTTGCCCCATTTATCGACAGTTGGCGAAACAGGACTTGGACTGCAGGGGCATTTGTTCAGTACAGGTCAAATGTCAGTTCCTCAGTAACTGGAAGGCTTGGAGAAACTGATGGGGCAATACAATTGAGTGATAGTTCATAAGGTTTTTTGGGATCTCACGGTCGAAAGACTCTCATTTGGGCATTTAGAGACACTAAAGTTCACAGCTACCACAGAAAGTGACAGCACCCAAAGAGGCAAACTCCTCCATTTTCTACCCTCTGATTGCTTGAGGTAATGAATTTTCAACTCATCTGATGCCAAAAGCCAGACCAGAGTACAAGATCGTCTTCGAGTCGCATTGATCCACGTTGGACTTCAGCAGTTCCAGTCGTCAAACTGCACAAGGAACTCAGTGGCCAGCCAGGGACAAAAGTATTCATGGCTTCCTGTTTCTCTAGTCGAAGGCATAACACCCTCGTCAGTGGGAGCTGATCATAGTGCAACTACAATATAGTTGGTGTATCCATCCTACATCCACTAATATTAGAGAAATGGTTATTTTGTACAGAGATCTACAGGAAACAGTTATTTCCATGTTCACCATTACCGTGAAGAGTGGTGTTGTGGTCCTTAGTCCGACTTCTGTTTGATACAGCTCTCCACGCTACTCTATCCTGTGTAAGCGTCTTCATCTCTGCATAACTACTGAAACTACATCTATTTGGACGTACTTACTGTTCTCAAGTCTTGGGTTCTCTCTACAGTTTTTATTGCCAACACTTCCGTCAAACTATACTGACTATTCCGTAATGTTCAAGACATATCCTATCAACTGGTAGCCTCTTTTAGTCAGGTTGTGTCAAATTTCTTCTCTCGCCAGTTCCATTTAGTACCTCATCATTAGTTACCCGACCTGATACCAGTACGAATGATCATTAGTCTGAATCGAATCCACTGTTCTGCTCCATGCGTCATAATGAGGCAGCTTGCCTGTCGGTTTGAGGGCAGACCGTGTTTTGGACAAGATGAATTCATATTTAAGGTTATGAAACGAAATGAAATAGCATCGCTGCTACTAAAAGATAGCAGCGCTTGCAGGGATGATGAGCGGGAAAAACATTCACGGTCCTTAGTTGGCGGCTTATGTCCTGCAGTGTCACAAGCCTCATTAAATAGAAATGCATAAAGTTGCCTGAAGAGTTGCTGCATAAATTATGTTGACTGTGTGAAGGTAATAAGGACGGCAAGACAGAGGCGGAGGTGGAGGCGGCGGCAGACAGTTTACTGTGAACACGTCTCGAACTTAATTAACTTCTTAATTATCGCGGAGAAGACGTGGACGGCCGATGGGAAGCGGCTGTCACGCTCGCTGATTTATGGAGCCGTAACACCGGGTCCTCTCGCGGTTCTACTATTTGTCCACATGCGGCCAAACGGCCTGGAGTGACAGCGGCTCGGAACAACAAAAGAGCAGTCGTTATGAAACCGCATAGGTATATCTCAAGAGCTCTTTACTTATACGTGATTTGTGAGGGGACTCGAAATTTGTGTTAAATTGGCTCCAGATGTCAGTACACGACACAAGTTACCTAACGGAATACCGTGAAACGATGTTTCACACCGTCGCGTATTTAACGGCAGGACGTAAAGAAAAGGAGGAAGAAAGATTAGAGCTTAACGTTTCGTCGACTAGTAGGTCATTAAATATCAGGCTCGTTTTGGAAAGGGTAGGTACGGAGATCGGCCGAACCGTTGCAACTGGCCCGTCCTGACAATTACCTTAAGATATACACACATCAAAAACAGTTTTGCATCACCCCGGTTCCTACAACTCCTGCAGATAGACGTTGACTGTTGATATTGTATCACAGGCACAGTCCCTCTAACTGTTGAGAGATGTCACTAAACCAACCCAAAGATGTAAACAACCATGCATGAGCAGCGCCTAGTAGACGGAGGGGGTCCGACAGCCGATCAGTTCCAGTCATTCCACCAGGAATTATGGCTCGGAGGAACCCTGACACCAATGCCATGTTGAATAATGCTTTTCGTGCAGCCACAGTACGTCGTGTTACGAATCAAACTGTGCGCGTAATACTTTGCATGATGCGCAACTTCACTCCCTACGTCCATGGCGAGGTCCATCTTTGCAACCACAACACGATGCAGCGCGGTACAGATTGGCCCAACAATATGCCGAAAGAACCGCTCAGGATTGGCATCACGTTTTCTTCACCGATGAGTGTCGCATATGCCTTCAACCAGACAATCGTCGGAGACGTGTTTGGAGGCAACCTGGTCAGGCTGAACGCCTTAGACACACTGTCCAGCGAGTGCAGCTCCCTACTCTTTTGGAGTGGAATTATGTGGGGCCGACATACGCCGCTGGCGGTCATAGAAGGCCCCATAACGGCTGTACGATACGTGAATGCCATCCTCATTGGCGAGGCATTCGTCTTCATGGACGACAATTTGCGCCTCCACCGTGCACATCTTGTGAATGACTACCTTCAGGATAGCATTGTTCGACTAGAGTGGCCAACATGTTCTCCAGACATGAACCATATCGAACTTGCCTGGGATAGGTTGAAAAGTGCTGTTTATGGACGACGTGACACACCAACCACTCTGAGGGATCTACGCTGAATCGCCATTGAGGAGTGGGACAATCTGGACCAACAGTGGCTTGATGAACTTGTGGATAGTATGCCACAACGAATACAGGCATGCATCAGTACAAGAGGACGTGCTACTAGGTATTAGAAGTACCGGTGTGTACAGCAACCTGGACCACCACCTCTGAAGGTCTCGCTGTATGGCGGTACAACACCATGGTTTTCATGGGTAATAAAAAGGACGGAAATGATGTTTATGTTGATCTCTATTTCAGTTTTTTGTACAGGTTCCGGAACTCTCGGAACCGAGGTGATGCAAAACTTTTTTTTTATGTGTGTATATTGGGAACACCTAATTGTGGATGAGCGGACCTGGATTTCAACTGCCATCCTTCTGAATGTTAGTTTTGTGTCTTCCCACTGCTCAGTAATGGGAAGACACGGCCAGGTCCTTCCTCATCATATCCCAATCCGCGTTTGTGCTCCATTACGACCTCTTGTGGACGGCAAGTAAAATCCATATCTTCCTTCCTTCTATCCATATGGTACTTTGTATATTTTCAACAACACTTTTTTTAACCGAAACGGTTACTTGTATTGGATATTAGCTAGTTATCCAGCGTCTTTTGGTTACCAATTCACGCCAGTCTCTCTTTCCTATTTCAGTCTTCATTTATAAAAATCGAAGGTGGTATGTATTTGTGTAAATAGGTGAATCATTTCACTGAACGCAAAGCAAAGTGGAACACGATCTGTTACACTTTCCGTTTCTTCTACAATGACGAGCCAAAGAAAATGGTAGACATGCCTAATATTGTGTAGCGCCCCCTCGAGCACGCAGAACTGCTTCAACACTGCGTGACAAAGACTAGACTAATGTCTGAAGTAGTTCTGAAGGGATCTGATACCATGAATCCCGCAGGGCGGTCCACTATATCCATAGAGTACGAGGGGGGTGAAGATCTCCTCGAACAGCAAATTGCAAGGTATCCCAGATATGCTCAACAATGTTCTGGTCTGCGGAGTTTGGTGGCCAGCGGAAGTGTTTAAACTCAGAAGTATGTTCCTAGAGCCACTCTGTAGCGATTCCGGACGTGTGGGGTGTCGCATTGTCCTGCAGTAATTTGCCAAGTCCATCGGAATGCACATTGGACATGATAGGATGCAGATAATCAGACAGGATGCTTACGTACGTGTCACCTGTCAGAGTTGTATCTAGACGTATCAGGGGTCCCATATAACTCCAACTGCACACGCCCCACACCATTACAGAGCCTCCATCAGCGTCAACAGTCCTCTGCTGACATGAAGGTTCCATGGTTTCCTGAGGTTGTCTCTATACCCTTACACGTCCATCCTCTCGATACAATTTAAAACGAGACTCGTCCGACCAGGCAACATGTTTCCAGACATGAAGAGTCTAATTTTGGTTTTAACGGGCCCAGGCGAGGCGTAAAGCTTTTTGTCGTGCGGTCATTAAGGGTACACGAGTGGGCCTTCTGCTCCGAAAGCCCATGTCGAGTATGTTTCGTTGAATGGTTCGCACACTGACAATTGTTGATGGCCCAGCATTGAAATCTGCAACAATTTGCGGAAGGGTTGCACTTCTGTCACGTTGAACAATTCTCTTCAGTCGTTGTTGGTCATCTTCTTGAAGGATCTTTTTCCTGTCGCAACGATGTCGAAGATTTGATGTTTCACCGGATTACTTATATTCACGGTACACTCGTTAAATTGTCGTACGGGAAAATCCCTACTTCATTCCTACGTCAAGGATGCTGTGTCCCATAGCTCGTGCGCCAACTGTTACACTACGTTCAAACTCACTTAAATCTTGATAACCTGCCATTTTAGCTGCGGTAACCTCTCCAACAATTGCACCAGACACATGTTGCCTTATATAGGCGTTGCCAACCGCAGCGCCGTATTCTGCCTGTTTACATATCTCTGTATTTCAATACGCATACCTATACCAGTTTCTTTGGTGCTTCGGTGTAAAAAGTTCTACACACAGTTCGGTTACTTTCGAAAAATTTTCAGAATGTTCTACATAGTACTTCTACTAGTAACTAGTACGTAACTGTCTTCGAGTGTGTCACCAAGCCATCACCGTCCTCTGTAGCTAATTACTAATGCAGGTCCATGTACCGAACGAGATGCCGGCACGGTAGCTCAGCGTGTTCGGTCAGAGAGCTGGTTGGCCTCTACAATAAAAAAAATAAAAAAAACTGAGTAAAAGGATCAACAATGAACTTGAAAGGATGTCATCTGACGTCCGCAACGTCAACAACGAACAAAATGAAATAAAAAAAAAAACGAGGTGGCACATTGGTTAGCACTCTGGACTCGCATTCGGGAGGACGACGGTTCAATCCCGCGTCTGGCCTCTTATTTATTTTTTCCGTGATTTCCATAAATAGCTTCAGGCAAATGCCGGGATGGTTCATTTGAAAGGGCTCGTCCGGCTTCCTTCCACACTGTTCCTTAATCCGATGGGTACGATTACCTCGCTCTTTGGTCCCTTCAGCCGAATCAACCAACCAACCAGGTCCATGTTGTGAGATTTCCGCAGAGGTAGCCAATTCGAAACTAGGTGGTGGAATAAATATTCCTTGGGAGTGGTTGACTGACAAGGGAAACAGAGGGCTACTTGAAGTGAAGACAAGTGACACTGTTGCCCGTGATCCGTTTGTCGGATAGGAACGTTAAGACCGGTAGTTCTATTGGTGCTACTAGAAAGGAGTTATACAACATAAATATGGCCCACACTGTACAAACATCCATTACAGTCACATAGAATCAACAGATACATTTAAAAGGCAACTCTCATGCAGCGTGATTACAGCCGCCATCGTGCGCGGAGTAAGAGAATAGTTTCCCATTAGGCAACTGAAGCCACCCCCGGCTCTCCGAGCCAACAATGCTTTCTCCTTCTTAGCATACCGCCTAGTAGCTCCAATTGCTATAAATGTGAGAATGTGGAACTTTTCAAGGCTTTCTTACCTAGAAGTATACGTGCTGTCCAGTCGTCGGTTTCTTCCGTCTCCGCCATTTCCAGAAACACCACTCTTTCTTTCTGTTGCCGTTGTCATCGCGGCCCTTCTCGTTGGTGTCCTAGTTTACATAGCCAGTCTCGTTTTCAGTTTGTGTGACGTCGTCTTTTGTCGTACTGCTCTCCTCATTCGATCAGAACCTTTATCACTTGCCGGCCGCGGTGGTCTAGCGGTTCTAGGCGCGCAGTCCGGAACCACGCGGCTGCTACGGCCGCCGCGCAGTCCGGAACCGCGCGGCTGCTACGGCCGCAGGTTCGAATCCTACCCCGGGCATGGATGTGTGTGATGTCCTTAGGTTAGTTAGGTTTAAGTAGTTCTAAGTTCTAGGGGACTGATGACCACAGATGTTAAGTCCCATAGTGCTCAGAGCCATTTGAGCCTTTATCACTTCTGCGTCTCGTTTTCTTATCGACATAAGTTTTCCTTTCTTATAAAGATAACAACAGATTTCATAGCCTTGTTGACGAAAAGGACCGAGTTTTACGATTTTATTCCAGGACAGTATTTCGTCTTACACAACTGTTGCCTTGATATATAATCTAAGAAAAAAAAAAGAAAGAAACCACGTACCAAGAAGGAATTATCCGAATGGGGTGGAAATCGGTAGTTGTGATTTACGTGTACAGACAAACAAATTATTACAGTTCCATAAAAACTGGATGATTTATTCAAGAGAAAGAGTTTCACAAATTGAACCACTCAGTAAACTATTGGTCCACATCGGGCTCTTATGCAGGCAACTGTCCAGCTTGAATTGATTGATACAGTTGTTGAATGTCCTCCTGAGGGATATTGCGTTAAATTCTGTCCAATTGGGGCTTAAATCTTCAAAATCCTGAGCTGTTTGGATGTCCCTTCCCATAATGCTCCAAACATTCTCAAGTGGGGAGATACACATCGACTTTGCTGGCCGAGGTACATCTACATCTACGTGATTACTCTGCTATTCATCATAAAGTGCCTGGCAGGGGATTTAATGAAACACCTTCAAGCTGTCTCTCTGCCGTTTCACTCTCGAACGGCGCGCGGTAAAAACGAGCACTTAAGTTTTTCTGTGCGAACCCTGATTTCTCTTATTTTTTCGTGATAATCATTTCTCCCTATGTAGGAGGGTGCCAACAGAATGTTTTCGCAATCGGAGAAGAAACCTGTTGATTGAAATTTCATGAGAACATCCCGTCGCAACGAAAAACGCCTTTGTTTTAATGGTTGCCACTGCAATTCACGTATCATGTCTGTGGCACTATCTCCCCTACTTCGCGATAATACAAAACGAGTTTCCCTTCTTTGTACTTTTTCGATGCGATCCGTCCGTCTCATCTGATGAGGATCCCACACCTCACAGCAGTACTCCAGAATAGGGCGGACAAGCGTGGTGTAAGCAGTCTCATTAGTAGACCTGCTGAACCTTCTAAGTGTTCTGCCAATGAATTGAAGTCTTTGGTTTGCTCTACCCACAACATTATCTCTATGATCGTTCCAATTTAGGGTATTTGTAATTGTAATCTCTAAGTATTTAGTTGAATTTACAGCCTTCAGATTTGTGTGACTTATGGCGTAATCGAAATTTAGCGGATATATTTTAGTACTCATGTGAATAACCTTACACTTTTCTTTATTCAGGGTCAATTGCCACTTTCCGCAGCATACAAATATCTTATCTAAATCATTTTGCAATTCGTTTTGGTCATCTGATGACTTTACAAGACCGTAAATGACGGAATCATCGGCAAACAATCTAAGGCAGCTACTGAGATCTTTTCCTATGTCGTTAATATAGATCAGGAAGAACAGAGGGCCTATAACACTTCTTTGGGGAACGTCGGATATTACTTCTGTTTTACTCGATGACTTTCCGTCCATCCAACTGGGGCGACCTTCCATAAGCACACAGTTTGGTTAGAAGTCGCTTGTGAGGAACGGTGTCGAAAACCTTCTGGAAATCTAAAAATATGTAATCAATTTGAGATCCCCTGTCGATAACACTCATTACTTCATGAATATAAAGAGCTAGTTGTGTTTCGCAAGAACGATATTTTCTGGATTCGTGCTGACTATGTGTCAATAAATCGTTTTCTTCGAGGTGCTTGAAAATGTTCGAGTACAGTATATGTTCCAAAGCCCTACTGCAAATCGACGTTAGTGATATGGGCCTGTAATTCAATGGATTACTCCTACTTCCCGTTTGAGGCCGCACGGGGTAGCCGAGACAACTAAGTGTACAGAATGAAATTTGAAAAGATTTTACGACCTAGTATTGACATATTCCCAGTTTACTCTCGTTGCTAGCTACATGGTGAAATTGCGCAGCGCTGTGCGGGATTAGCCGAGCGGTCAAAGGCGCTGCTGACGTGGACTGTGAGGCTGGTCCCGGCGGCGGTTCGAGTCCTCCCTCGGGCATGGGTGTGTGTGTTTGTCCTTAGGATAATTTAGGTTAAGTAGTGTGTAGGCTTAGGGACTGATGACCTTCGCAGTTAAGTCCCATTTGAACAAACTGCGCAGCAGCGTCACACTTTCGTCCTTCGCCCACCAACGTTTATGTCTTTTTAATTTTCCATAGATACTTGTGTGAACATCAGTTTGTGACCAATTTCCACAATTCCGTCATCGTGCATGTATACTTCGTTTCACACTATTTCCTGATATTATGTGTTGAACGTTTGCAGAATTGTCTGTGGTTAAGAAGCAACAATCTGGTCCTTAACTTTCATGCTCCAAGAACTCCTGGTATGGTGCTTACACTTTACTCTGTTTTGGTTGCATGGTTTATTTCTATTTGCATATGGGATGCACACTAGTTTCTATATTTTTTTCTGTGTCACAAACGATGCTCTGTTTCTTTTTATTTTTCTCTAGTAAGTGATGAACTGACAGTATTCCTATTGGATGTATTTTATATCTGACTTTTGTTTCTTCTAATAATATCTCCTTAATTGTATTTCCATACAGTCCTCTTGATATATCAAGTCAGTTAGTTAAATTTCTCTTATCGTTTCTGCAATATTACATACTATCACTAGTAACCTACATTTTCTTGGAGACTCTCATATCATTTCTTTATTTGCTTACATTTTGTGTCCGTTTTTACTTTCCCCTTCTGTTGTTGTTTCAGTTATAAGTGAACTCTTTGCTGTCATCAATTTCTTAAATATAAAAATGGTTCAAATGGCTCTGAATACTATAGGAGTTAACATCTGAGGTCATCAGTCCCCTAGAACTTAGAACAAATTAAACTTAACTAACCTAAGGACATCGCACACATCCATGCCCGAGGCAGGATTCGAACCTGCGACCGTAGCAGTCGCGCGGTTCCCGACTGAAGCCCCTAGAACCGCTCGGCCACCGCGGCCGACTCTTAAATATAATCGTTTCTTTCTGTGGATTGGTTAGCTCCATACAAAACGCATCTCCAACCGTTGTGTCTTTAAATTTCATGAACGAAGTGCAACCGTGCTTGTCCTTTGTGGTTTCAATCTGATTCTGCAGCAGCCATTGCAGCGAAAGGTGGTGGTAAGTTCACATGGGACCAAACTGCTGACGTCATCGGCCCCTAGGTTAACACACTACTTAATTTAACTTAAACTAACTTACGCTAAGGACAACACGCACACCCATGGCCGACGGAGGACACGAACCTCCGACGGGGAAGCCTCGCGAACCGTGGCAAGGCGCCTAGGACCGCGCGGCTACCCCGCGCGGCTACAGCGAGTAGAGTAATGTCTGCCACACTAGCGGATGCAGCCAGCGAAATATGGAACGCGGTAATAAATGTTGGTGGTACACCCCATCTCTTTATACATTTGTTCAAATTATCTTCAATTAAATTCCTAACTTTAATCAAATTTATCAGTTTACATGCTTAATTCAACGACTCTTTTAATTTTCGAAGTACCTCGTTGGTACGACAGCTTCTCTTTCTATAAACAGTGATAACAAGACAGCTAATGTTCTTCCCGAGCTTTAGTCCGGTGAAGCATGTTCGCAGAATTGACTGTTGTTGTTGCTGTTGTTGTTGTTGTCTGCACTCAGAAGAATGTTTTTTGAAGCAGCTATCTATGTTCCTCTTTCCTGTGCAAGCCTTTCATCTCTGAATAATTCCTGTGACTTACATCCACCTGAACCTACTTACTGTGTCCATCTCTTAATCTCCCTACACAATTTCTACCACCCACACTTCCCTCCGACACTAAACTGGTGATCCCTTGATGTCTCAGAATGTGTCATACCAACCCATCCCTTCTTCTAGTCAGGCTGTGCCACAAATTTCTTGTTTCACCAGTTCTATTCACTATCTCCTCAATAGTAACGTGATCTACCCATCAAATCTTCAGCATTCTTCTGTATCACCACATTTCAAAAGCTTCTATTCTCTTATTGACTAAACTGTTTATCGTCCATATTTCACTTCCACTCATGGCTACACTCCACACAAATACTTTCAAAAAAAGACTTCCTGACACTTCAGTTCGTATTCGCTGTTAGCCGGCCGCTGTGGTCGAGCGGTTCTAGGCGCTTCAGTCCGGAACCACCCGGCTGCTACGGTCGCAGGTTCGAATCCTGCCTCGGGCATGGATGTGTGTGGCATCCTTAGGTTGGTTAGTTTTACGCAGTTCTAAGTCTAGGGGGCTGATGACCTCAGATGTTAAGTCCCATGGTGCTTAGAGCCATTTGAACAATTTATATTCGATGTTAACAAATTTCTCTTCTTCAGAGATGCTTTTCTCAACATTGCAAGTATACACTATATATTCTCTCTACTTAGGCCATCGTCAGTTACTTTGCTGCACAAATAACAGAACTCATCTACGACCTTAATTGTCTTGTTTCCTAATCTAATTCCCTCAGCAACGCCTGAGGGAATTCCATTATCCGTGTTTTGCTTTAGTTGATGTTCATCTTATATCCTCCTTTGAACACACTGTCAATTCGGTTCAACTGCTCTTCCAAGTCCTTTGCTGTCTCTGACACTGTGATCGGCCAACCTCAAGGCTTATATTTCTCCGCCCTGAACTTTAATTCCTACTACAGTTTCTTCTATGGTTTCTTCTACTCCTTAAGGTGTGAATAACTTCGGCGATACGCCAGAACCGTGTCTCACTCCCTTCTCAACCACTGCTTCCCTTTCATGTCTCTGTACTTCTCTAACTGCCGTCTGGTTTTTGTACAAACTGCAAATAACATTGCGCTTTCTGCGCTAACTTCATAATTTAAGAGAGAGTATTCCAGGCAGCATTATCAAAACCTTCCTCTAAGTCTGTAAATGATATAAATGTAGATTTGCCTTTCTTAACCTATCTTCTAAGATAAGTCTTGGGTCAGTACTGTATCGTGTGCTCCTACATTTCACTGGAATCCAAAGTGATCTTCCCCAAGGTCGATTTGTACTAGTTTTTCCATTCTTCTGTGATCAATTCGTGTTACTATTTTGCAACCACGACTTATGAAACTGCTAGTTCGGCAATATTCACACCTTAACACATGCTTTCTCTGGAATTGGAATTATTACGTCCTTCTTAAAGTCTGAGGGTATTTCCCATGACCAATACATCGTTCACACCAGATGGAATCATGACTGGCTCTCCAAGTAGTATTAGTAGTTCTGACGGAATGTCTTCTACTTCCGGGGCTTCTCCCAGTATCATATCTCCCATTTCATCTTCATCTACGACCGCTTCCATTTCCAAAATAATGACTTCAAGTTCATTTCCCTCGAATAGACCCTGTATACACTCCTTCCACCTTTCATTTTTCCATCTGAGCTCTTGATTTCCTGAAACTGCTTCCCTTTTCCCCAAAGGCATATTTAATTTTCCTATAGGCGGTATCTACCTTTTCCATAATGAAATATGCTTCTAAATCCCTGCATTTGTCCTCTAGCTATGCCTGCTTAGCAATTTTGCATTTCCTGTCAGTCTCACTTTTTAGACGTTTATATTCGCTTTCGCCTGCTTCATTGGCTGCATTCCTATATTTTCTCCTTTCATCAATTAAATTCAACATCTCCTGTGTTACCAAAACGATTTTTACTAGGCTTTGTTTTCTTACGTATTTGCTCCTCTGCTGCCTTCACTATTTCATCTCTCAAAGCTAACTACCCGTCTTCTACTGTATTCCTTTCCGCTGTTCTATCCAATCATTGCCTATTGTGCCTACTGAAACTCGTAACAAACTCTGGACATAAAGACTTATCCAGGTCCCATCTCCTTAATTTCCTACCTCTTTACAGTTTCTTGACTTTTGATCTACAGTTCGTAACCAATAAATTACGGTCAGAGTCCACATCTGCCCCAGGAAATATCTTACAATTTAAAATCTGGTTTCGAAATCCTTGTCTTACCATTACATAATCAATGTGAAGTAGCTTACCGGCAGTCCGGTTTTCTTATTCATTGTTAAACCTACTTCTGCACTACTATTTGATTTTCTATTTATTACCCTGAATTCATCTGATCAGAAGTCCTGTTCCTCCTGCCACCGAACCTCATTAGTTCTCACAATATCTAACTTCAACCTATCCATTTCCCTTTTAAAATTTTCTAACCTACCCGCGCGATTAAGGGGTCTAACATTCCACGCTCAGAGTGACTATAGAAATAAAATCTCCGAAAGGTTGATAAACATTGAAAGATTATGTGGACTGAAGTGCAGTTGTAACTGGTTATGCTTGACATTCACACATCTGACTAATGACTGATTATAGAAACACATGTCACTAAGATTAACGACCAAATCACGTTCGATGAAGATTGATTATTTAAGCACATGTTACTAATGCTGAATTTACAAACGCCACCTTGTACTAGTGTTAAATGTACGAGAGGCATTCAATAGATAATGACTTTTTTTTCGAAACCAGACTGGTTTTTTTTTCAAGTATCCAATACACAATATTATCCCCAAGCCGCGAGGGGTAGCCGCCCGGTCTTAGGCGCCCTGCCACGGTTCGCGTGGCTTCCCCCGTCGGAGGTTCGAGTCCTCACTCGGGCATTGGTGTGTGTGTTGTCCTTAAGTTAGTTAATGTCAAGTATTTCTAAGTTCTAGGGGACTGATGACCTCAGAAGTTATGTCCCATAGTGCTCAGAGCCATTTGAACCATTTTTGAACCGTGTCCCAGAAGACCGGCACCATGACTTTACCAGCTGACGGTGCGGCTTTGAACTTTTTCTTCGGAGTGGATGTGGTGTGGCTCCACTCCATGGACTGCCGTTTCGTTGCCGGTTCGAAGTGATCAACTTGTTTTTCATCGCCTGTGACGATGGTCGACATAAAATTGTCACAGTCAGCCTCGTAGCGCGCGGGTAACTCCCCACAAATGGTCCTCCGTTATTCTTTATGCTCTTCTGCTAGGCGGCGAGGTACCCCGTGGGTACACACATCTGAGTACCACAACTGGTGGACGAGTATGTCAGCACTACCAACAGAGAAATCCATTTGAGCAGCGAGGTGTTTGATTGTGATTCGTCGATCACCTCGAATGAGAGTGTCTGCACGTTCCAACATTGCAGAAGTCGCAGCTTTGTGCTGCTGCCCAGCAAGTGGGAGATCGGACTGGTTTGTGCCAATTTGTTCCGATGATGACAGACGCCTCGCCCAACGACTCACCGTGCTTTTGTTCACTGCCAGGTCTCCGTAGACATTCTGAAAGCGCCTATGAATATCTACGATGCTCTGGTTTTCCGCAAAAAGAAACTCAGTGACAGCTATCTGCTTGGAACACACCTCCGTCAAGGACGTCAGTTTGCAGGCTACGTCTCGTGCCGCCACCTGTCGGAGGTTCATGACACTGTAGGAGCTGAAGTGGGAATATTCCACGATGTCCCACAACAAATTACGCATTTTTTAACCGAAATTGGCCAAAAAAAGTGACGCATTACTTATTGAACGCCCCTCATACACCTGATCATGATTTGTATCTAAACGTAAAGGAATTATGTAAACATGATCGGAGCGCACTTCATATCGGAATATGAAGCTGAAAAAAGGGAAGCTGTACTGTGTCTTCACCATGACACAACTAATAGAAAAACATCGTGAATTCAATTTACCAAGTTTGCTGCCATCATTGACAAAGAAAAGGCGTTTGATAAAGTAAATCGGAACGAACTCTGGGAAATTTTAATAGGGGTTTATGTATGAATAACAAAATACAGATAATAATAGTAGGCAGCAGACGTAATTCGGTTGAAATAAATTAAGAAGTTAGACAAGGATGTCCCTTCTCATGTACTCTTTTTAGTACGTGTATCGACAGTATTACCAGAACTTGGTTACAGACAATAAAACATCTTAAAATTAACGATGTGGATGTTAGTACTCTACTTTTTGCTGACGACCAAGTAATTATTTGACAGAATGAAAATGACTTAATAGATGCTGTCTTTACGTAAAATAACAATCTGAATAGCTCCATCACAAAGGAGAAAATCAACAGCTTTTTATGACCCTAGCCCAAGCGAATTGAGATTGAAATTGAAAAGCAGATCATACAACAGGTTAATACCCTTAAATATTCAGGGTTCAGTATTACACATAGGGCAAACAATGAAATACAAAGTAACTTAGACGCATTTAACTGTTTCTGGGAACTTTACGCAGAACATTGGAATACACCACTAAAGTTCTATATGTTTATGGCTAAACCAGTACGGCTCTATTTATTCGAAAACTTCACTCTTCAGAAGAAAGATGAAAAGAGAACAAAAGCATGTGAAATGAATTTCCTTAGATACGTGGTTGAATATACTTTGATGGATAACAAGAGAAATGCTGACATCCGAGCTGAGCTGAATATGCTAAACATAATTGACATAATAAAGCAATATAAATTAAGATGGAAATAACAGCCGGCTGTGGTGGCCGAGCGGTTCTAGGCGCTTCAGTCTGGAACCGCGCAACCGCTACGGTCGCAGGTTCGAATCCTGCCTCGGGCATGGATGTGTGTGATGTCCTTAAGTTAGTTAGGTTTAAGTAGTTCTAAGTCTAGGGGACTGATGACCTCAGAAGTTAAGTCCCATAGCGCTCAGATCCATTTGAACCATTTTTTTTTTTTTTTTTTTTTTTGGAAATAACATATAAATCGTATGGCAGATGGAAGAATCACTAAAGCTATAAAACAATATAACCAAGAGGCAAAAAATCTGTATGAAGACCAATGAAGAGATGACTTGACCAATTCTAAAGGAGACGCAACGGACCCAAACGTCCAATCCTTTGATGTAGATGTGTGTAGATAATTTTTAAGTTCCGTAAGTGTAGAAAGTAGACCGGTTACACTCCAAAGGCTTCTGTTTCCCTTTTCATCCCCTTTGCTTTGTAACCTGGCGCTTCTAATAAGACAAAAAGGCTACTATGATCTTATTTTTAATTTTAATAACCAACAGCCTCAGTTACACCGTTTGCCTACAATTTACCTAGGTCTCAGTCGGAATAACCCAACCTTCTTCAGAATAACAGTAACTACCGTTTGTCCATAGTGGACATCGTCAAGCTAAAACTACAAATCCATAAATTATCGTCAGACTGTTAAAACTGATCTGAAACTGCCTCGGCCCCACTTCGCGACCGCGATGCGGCAGCCACGAGTGCTGTACTCGAACTGACCGTAGCGTCATGAGGCCCACCTAGGCGGACACAATACACTGCGCCTGCGCATAAACTGTATGATAGCTACTTGTTAGGACAAGACGCGAACTTAACTCCTGACCTTGAATTTACTTCTAAAGTGAAATAAAAGGCATAGCTGAGGAAAAGGGCGTATATGTTATCCTGTGCAGAACGTACTTACAAGGGAACCTCCCCATCGCACCCCCCTCAGATTTAGTTATAAGTTGGCACAGTGGATAGGCCTTGAAAAACTGAACACAGATCAGTTGAGAAAACAGGAAGAAGTTGTGTGGAACTGTGAAAAAATAAGCAAAATATACAAACTGAGTAGTTCAAGGGAAGGTACGCAACATTAAGGACGATAAGAACACAGCAGCGCAGTGGTCTCGTGGTAACGTGAGCAGCTGCGGAACGAAAGGTCCTAGGTTCAAATCTTCCATCAAGTGAAAAAGTTTAGTTTTTTATTTTCAGTTTATGTGACAAACTCTTATGTTTTCATCACTTTTTCGGGAGTGATTATCACATCCACAAGAAAACCTAAATCGGGCAAGGTAGAAGAATCTTTTTACCCATTCGCCAAGTGTACAAGTTAGGTGGGTCGACAACATATTCCTGTCACGTGACGCACATGCCGTCACCAGTGTCGTATAGAATATATCAGATGTGTTTTCCTGTGGAGGAATCGGTTGACCTATGACCTTGCGACAAATGTTTTCTGTTCCCATTGGAGAGGCACGTCCTACCGTCTACTTATAGCACGGTTTTGCGATGCGGTCGCAAAACACAGACACTAAACTTATTACAGTGAACAGAGATGTCAATGAACGAACGGACAGATAATAACTATGCAAAAATAAAGAATGTAAAATTTTCAGTTGAGGGAAGACTTGAACCAAGGACCTCTCATTCTGCAGCTGTTCACGCTGCCACGGGACCAAGGCACCCCTGATCTCATATGGTCCATTATGTTGCTTATGTGGCCCATTGACTACTCAGTTTGTATATTTTGCTTATTTTTTCACAGTTCCACACAACTTCTTCCTGTTTTCTCAATTGATCTGTGTTCAGTTTATCAAGGTCTATCCACTGTGCCAACTTATAACTAAATCTGAGGGGGGTGCGATGGGGAGGTTCCCTTGTTAGATCGACTGTCTTAACAATTGCCGGCCGGAGTGGCCGTCCGGTTCTAGGCGCTACAGTCTGGAGCCGAGCGGCCGCTACGTTCGCAGGCTCAAATCCTGCCTCGGGCATGGATGTTTTTGATGTCCTTAGGTTATTTAGGTTTAATTAGTTCTAAGTTCTAGGCGACTGATGACCTCAGAAGTTAAGTCGCATAGCGCTCAGAGCCATTTGAACCATTTTTCTTAACATTTATGAAGTATTCATTGGTCATGATATGCGGAAGACATCATGTGCTTACAAGGTATGGCCTGTCTAGGAAAATTTTGTGTTTAAGCTCGAAGTTTAATCACCTAAAAAGAACTTAGGAGTGGGAAGGATAATATAAAGCCAACATCGTCATTATTATGACTAGGTCTAGAAATTTTTAAGACGTAATTGTTAAGCACTTGCTTAGCTATGGTTACAACGCATGAACATTCTATTGACTTAGCACACAAACGGTCACGATTGAACTTATGAACAAGTCTATATCTAATCTGTAACATCCGGCAATACGGGCCCGTATTGACGCTACGGTCAGTTCCGGTACAGCACTCGTGGCTGTCGCATCGCGGACGCGAAGTGGGGCCGAGGCAGTTTCAAATAAGTTTTTACAATCTGACGATAATTTATAGATTTTTAGTTTTAGCTTGACAGTGTCCACTATGGACAAACGGTAGTTACTGTTATTCTGAAGAAGGTTGGGTTATCCCGACTGAAACCTAGGTAAATTCTAGGTAAAGGGTGCAACTGAGGCTGTTGGTTATTAAAATTAAAATTAATATTTATACAGATTCTTGAGTTTCTCCCTGCGTATTTGATAATCAAAATATCCACGGGTGTACTGCCGGTCTACAGTGTCCAACGTGCACAATATTTCGGCGATCATACATGTCGCCATCATCAGGTGAACTGACGGACTGAGCTCCTGTGAACGTGCCGGTGCGGAGATCCGTATGCTATGGATGCTCAGGGGGAACTGGGTTCGGTCGCGGCGCGAGCTCAGTCCGCCACTTCACCTGATGATGGCGACATGTATGATCACCGAAATATTGTGCACGTTGGACACTGTAGACCGGCAATACACCCGTGGATATTTTGATTAATATTTATACAGTTGCTGACAGAGCAGCGAAATGTTGAAAATGTTTAACTATGATCTTTGGCTGATGTGAGTAGACACAGAAGTTTGGAATAGATTTTCTCAAGAAGTTTTCAGTGTAAATCCAATTACGGGGTTGTAACATTTCAACGTGTAGTTGGGAGTTGCGGACACCTTACGTAATTCCCGCGGACTCTAGAGGGCACGACGACCCTGTGTAAAGAACCTCTGGTCCAACAGAAACTTACATGATAAACTTGGTCGCCCTCAGGACTTGGCCACATCGGCTGACAGTGTACTACAACGGTGTTGACCGGCCACTGAACAGCAGACAGAAGCGCCGGAGCTGAGAGCTGCCAGCAGCCTCAGACACTGACGCCAGTAATCAGCCACCCCCTTGCCACGTCAATTGATCCATC
Organism: Schistocerca piceifrons; assembly: GCF_021461385.2. Lineage (NCBI taxonomy): Eukaryota > Metazoa > Arthropoda > Insecta > Orthoptera > Acrididae > Schistocerca > Schistocerca piceifrons. The sequence goes on from NC_060149.1 coordinate 195,304,542, forward strand.
AGGCCCGCTGCCCCCTCGGCAGTCAGCGGCGGCGGAATTTTCACCAGCCTCCCGCCTCTCAGCCACCGCCCCCCGCCTGTGATCTATCTGCTTCACTTCTCTTCGCCTAATCGCCCTAATTGCTCCTTCAACAGCCTGGGAGGCATCTCACCTGTTTTGTCACTGTCCAGGCACGCAGTAATCGAGAGCCGAAACAAAACTCTGGCGGACGTATATCTTCCACACTTCAGTTCATTGCTCCTATCGCTGTCAGTTGAAGCAACAAATTGCTGTAACTAGTTACTGTTATTGTGTTTTCTATGACGAGTTTCAGAGGATTAAACCTGCTTCATCAGGAAGATTTATGGCAATTAAGATGGCGTGGATGTATCGCATTTTTGACTGTTGGATGATCTGTGGTGCTGTCAGAGAAAGAAACCTATTTCAGTAAAAAGTTAGGTCGATGTTTTTGTAGCACAAGAAAACAATAGGCGAGAGTGTTGTGCCACGGAACAATTTTTAGATTTTCGCATTAGCACTGCAAGAGACGATTTCTTATTCTATTTTGAAACGATACCATTCACTTTGCGCGCTGCATTCTCTTTCTGAAATTACAAAAATTATTCCGGAAAAAATAAGGTTTCTGCAAATGTGAGAAACGGTTCCAACGTACAGCATAGAAACAAGTATTTCAGTCAAAATTAAATGTGTTGCAATAGAGAAAATCTTTTAAGTACTGTATATAACAGTATATGTGTTACATTATTACTCTACTACACACTAATAAATTAGTAAGTCAAAGCACATTAAGAAGTACTATCATAAACCACTTACAAATTTAAAAAATTTGAAATAAAAGCTATTGGTAACTAACACAGATATCCATTTCCAAGACGAGGAACTTTGTTAAGACATTAAAGAATCTCAGTTCTTTTTCAAACATCACTGTGTTCCAAGCACGGTAGATGATGTTGCATTACCAACGAAGAATGGCTTAATCGTCCACACATTGCGTAACTAGTTACTCACTGTAAAACTATGTAACAGAAGAATTAACAAATCAAATGGTTCTAATGGCTCTGAGCACTGTGGGACTTAACTTCTGAGGTCATCAGTCCCCTAGAACTTAGAACTACTTAAACCTAACTAACCTAAGGACATCATACACATGGCAGAATTCGAACCTGCGACAGTAGCGGTCGCGCTGTTCCAAACTGTAGCGCCTAGAACCGCTCGGCCACTCCGGCCGGCGAAGAATTAACAACATCCATCAAATACCTTTAATATATTACACCAGGGCTTAACAACTGGCCTGTTTTGAGCGCGAGTACTCGCGTCTGCTCAGGCAGCGACATTATATGTCATACCACGCGAAAGACTACGGAAGTGGAAAATGTGATGGACCAGATCGTGCACAGGAAGTTATTAAACTTAAAAGGAAGCTATCTGAAGAAGATCTGGACGACGAAGAAAAATCAACTGAGGCAGCTCTCAGAGTGAGTTACAAAATTGCTTTGCTTTCAGCAAAATCCCTGCGCCCCTTCACTGATGGCGATTTAATAAAAGAATCTTTGGTAGTTGCAGCGGAACGTTTGTGTCCATCTCAAGTTGAACAGTTTCGGATTGTGCCATTATCTAACATGACCATTATGCGTCGCATACAGGACGTGGCAGACGACGTCCAGAGCCAGCTAATAAATATCTGTAAGGATATTATGGCGTATTCTCTAGCTCTGGACGAAAGTGTTGATATCACTGGAACAGCGCAGCTTGCCATATTTATTAGAGGTGTTAATAGAGATCTTCAGGTGAGGGAGGAGCTCCTCGATGTAGTAGCCATGAAGAACACTACAACCGGAGGTGATATTTTAAGTAGTGTTGAAGAAAGTGTTGAAAATATAGGATTGTCGTGGAATTCTTTAGTTTCAGTGTCTACAGACGGTGCACCAGCAATGACAGGGAAAAAATCAGGTTTCATTGCGCTGTTGAAGGAGAAAATGAAAAAACTGACCGTGCCGAATGAAATAAGAGGCGTTCACTGTGTGATCCACCAGGAAAACTTATGTGCAAAGAGTACCACTCTAAAAAATGTGATGAGTGTTGTTGTTCGTACAACCAATTATATAAGGAAGCATGGGCTACAACACAGGCAATTTAAAAGCTTTCTTGGGGATGTAGAAAGCCAGTATGGTAGCCTGCCTTATTACAGCGAGGTCCGCTGACTTAGTCGTGGCGAATTATTAAATCGATTTTTTCCCTATTAGATGAGATAAATATGTTCATGGAAATAAATTACATGTGTGTTGCTGAATTGAAAGTGCCTTAATGGAAATGTGACCTCGTGTTCTTAGCAGATTTAACTAGCCATCTGAATGCTTTGAACATTTCACTGCAAGGTAAAGATCTACTAATTACTCATTTCATAGATCGAACACGAACTTTTAAAATGAAATTGACACTTTGGGTGAGTCAGCTGGAAACAGGAAATCTAGCTCATTTTCCTAAATTATCATCCATGCAAGATGTTCACAAAGACTGTGAACGTTATTCACATAGTTTAGTTGCCCTTAAGGAAGAATTTGATCAACGCTTTCAAGATCTGACAGCACTAGACAGTGATTTTGATCTGTTCTCCTCTCCATATTCAGCGAATATTGAAGAGATTCGTCCTGAGCTGCAACCAGAGCTTATTGACCTGCAGTGTGACAGAGAATACAGAGACAAATTTCAGAACAAGGAAAACATTTTGGAATTCTGCAGACACTTCGCTCAGGATAGATTTCCTCGTTTGCACAAACTGGCGGCTACAATAATATCAATGTCCGGTTCCACGCATGCTTGTGAACAACTGTTCTCTGGAATGAAATGTAACAAGACGCGCCTGAGAAACGCATTGTCTGATCGAAATTTAAACTGCACGCTGCGCCTACAGAGCACAAGAACATAGACGCAATTGTAAAGGGCAAAAAGTACAAGATAACCGAGAATACCACACTTCAGTGACACCTTTTATTGTGTAACAGTTCACAAATTAATATGAATGTAGAGGCATACACTAAGCTAATAAAACTATGTGGCACGTGCACATTCTCCTTTATTTGTTTCATTTGTCGCAGTAATAATTCGTGAGTGATATCCCTGCAGGTGGCCGCGGATTTACATTGACTGGCGGGAGCTGTTGTGTCCCATGCGACTCTCCCCACTCTCCGCTCTGGTCCGGTAGTGGGGGTAGCGTGCTCGCGCTGCTCCGTGCTCGCGCCTGGCTGCTCACAGCTTGCTCCGCGAGCACGTATGTTGTGAAGCCCTGTATTACACAGTAGTGAAATATTAAGTAATATTGTCGCAGAAGAAGCTGAGTAGCACAGTCACCGTGGTGTAGTGGTTATGATGCTAGACTGTTACAGCTCAGGTGTGTTTTGAACTCACGACCCTCGTTGGAACAGTCTAGTACCATAACCACTACACCACGGTGACTGTGCTACTCAGCTTCTTCTGACTGAGGGCCGTTCTTAAGTGTCTCCAACAAGACGGACTGAAACTTATCCAAGAAAGTGTCTCTTTGGAACAAAACAAAACAAAATACTTGGACACCTTGTGTCAAACGAAGGTGTGGGGCCAGACCCGGAAAAGGTGAGATCTATAACGGAATTTTATATTCCTAAAAGTATTAGAGATGTGAGAATCTTCCTCGGATTATGTTCTTATAACCGTCGTTTTATCAACGACTTTTGTATCAAAGCCAGGCCACTCTAAGAGTTGTTAAAAGCCGATGCTAAATTTATATGGGGTGGTGTTCAACAAGATTCTTTAGACGTGCTGCGAAAAGCTGTGACGACTGACCCTGTACTTGGTCTGTATGATGACAGCGCACCTACACAAGTACACACAGATGCCAGTGGGTATGGGATCGGTGCTATTCTGATGCAAATTTCGGATGGATGCTTCTAGGAAACTTCCAAACGCCGAGAGAAACTACTCAACTGTAGAAAGAGAATGTCTTGCTGTGATCTGGGCCATGTGCAAATAACGGCAGTATCTCTATGGAAGGCCATTCACAGTTGTTACACATCATCAATCATTTTGTTGGTTGACAGGTCTTAAGGATCCAACAGGACGACTCGCCAGGTGGGCACTACGTCTTCAAGAGTATGACATTACCATAGAGTACAAAAGTGGACGAAAACACCAAGATGCCGACTGTCTCTCAAGAAACCCTGTGTAAGACCAACAAGAGTTTGATGAAGATAGTGACTGTCTCGCTGCACTCCAGCATCTCCCTGCTGAGCAGAAAAAGGACGCCAAGATATCTCAAATTATGCTTGCCTCAAATCGGTCAGAGGATGTGAAAGGACAATTGAAGGGAGTTAATGGATTACTTTGCAATAAAAACTTTGATCGGTGGCTACCAGTGATTCCTAAACACAAGAGATTAGATGTTCTACAGAACATTCCAGTACAATGATCCTTAACATCTGTGGACATTTCTAGAATGTACTTGAACCGAACATAGAAATTAAAATTTTACCGTTTAGGTGAGCTTTGAACTAACGACTCGCTACGCAACAGTTGAGTATCATAACTACTACACCACGGTAGGTGTGCTATTTTTTTCATAAAACATTTATTAAAAAAACAATATTACACATTCCAGATACATACTGAGTTATACATACATGAAGTTATTTAAACAAAACGGTTTGATCATTTCAATTACGCTGACGTTAAGGAAAGACAACAGAAGATAGTGTTACTGACTAAATACCAGAAAGAATTAAGTTAAACATCAAGAGAAAAATTTTTAAAGACATTCAGACTTCAACCTGAAGGAGTAAAATCTTCACTTTGAATTACATGAGCTGCAATCTTTACAGAAGCACAATTTCTTTATGATGGATATCAGCAAGTTGGTGGGATAATTTTAAATATAAAACAATTTAATAATCATATTAGACAATTTCTGAAATACTTGAGAATGGCGGAAAGGAGATATATAATAAAGTTGACTAGCCTTCCAACTACACTTTCTGGACATTAATTGAATCTTAAGTATCTTAAGTGATCAGATCTATATAATCAGTATTTCACCTACACATCACAGTGCAAAAATGATCAGGGCAATGTGCCAGCCGTTGAATATTACATTTATCTGATAGAATTATGGTTTTAACCAATCGACAAGGACATTTCTATAAAAACTGTCTATTTCCAAATTTCTAGTATAAGCCAATAATGCACCTTTAATGTTTTGTGTTTTGACACTATTAGACACTCAACTTCAATGTCACATAAGTTCTGTTGATTAGCTTATAAATTTCAAAAACTACTCTCTGAAGTAGAAAAGGCATACTGTAAAATCTTAAATAGTATCCTTAAGGTAACTGCAATACATCACTGTCGACACAGTCTTCTTTTTATATTAACCAATGCCCATTCTTTCAAATACAATTTTTAACATATTACCGAACTTTTTCTTGTGATTCGAATAGCTTCTAATTTTGTGGAACTCACACAGCATGGGTACCTTGAACTCTATGATGCTATCGGATCCTAATTTGTTAAGGACGTAGTTAACAAAATTTCCCAGCAACCAGTACACAGCGTAATTTTTTGCTTCTGGGAAATAGTGTGCTTCAGGCCTGTGTATCAATGACAGCGATATATACTCAGGGGATGTTCTTGTAATCAGAGCTATTTGCTCCCGGATCCACTTCCAACTATTCATGTGACCACTGCAAGTATATCTATGAATTACTGTGTCAATTTCAATGGCATTGTTGACATAAATTTGTTTCACAGAGTCCGATTGCGTGCAGTCTTTCATTGGTGCTAACTATGTTGTTAACTGTCTTGTACCATGACGGGTTTATATTAGACGTGAGCACACTAGAACTAATGTTTTTCCAAATCTCAGTCCACTCAATGTTTGGAAACTGTCGTTCTATTTTGTTTCTTCCTTCGCTTTTCTTTCGTTCCCGCATTATGGCTCTCGATGTTAAGTGTCGGGACTGCCTGAGTTCGACACTGACATAGCTAAACTCAACATAGAAAATCCTCACGTGCTGTTGATATTCTGCACGTCAATCGGGGGAAGCAGGCTTGGAGGTTTAATGATCTCGAAAAGTTGGCTGGTTATGCTTTCTCGCGAGTCTCTTATTAAATTAATTTGCGTTTTGATAAAAAGAGCAGAGGCTTTATCCGTTATATCGGTTAATCCTAGTCCACCATTTTTGGGATCTAAAGTGGCTACTTTAGCAGGTACTCTGAACACTTCACCTCTCCACAAAAAGTTGGTGATTTTGGACATTATTCTCCTCGCTATCATTCTCGGTATCGGAAACAGCTGGGCAGTATAATAAGCCTTAGCAAGGATGCATGAGTTGATATACTGTGTTCTTTGAACTTGGTTCATAAATCGAGTTAAATTCTCTACAATGGCTCCTTGCACTTTATCTGCTGCAACTTTCCAATTTAAAGCCATCATTTTCATAGGGCATGCTGTCAGGGTGATCCCAAGTGTTTTATGTTGTCGGACTAATTTTGCCCACTCGACGTTGATATTATCAAAACCTCTGAGATTTAAATTCTTACTTTTTTTCTCGTTTGCATTGGCTCCAGATGCCCTACAGTACGAATCAATCACTGTTGCTAGCGTGGTTACCTCGTCATTATTCCTTATAATGACCCCTATATCGTCAGCATAGGCTCTTATAACTGTTTTATTTCCTGATAATGTTAAGCCTTTTAATCTAGCATGGACATGTCGGAGGAAAGGTTCCAGCGAAATGGCGAAGAGCGACATGGACAGAGGACTTCCTTGAGGAACACCTCGTTGTATTTGCATCGGCCTGGATTGTTGACAATTCACCGCTATTTTAGCATTTATTCCAGTTGCTATGTTCTTAATCAGCTGTATGACCCTATCGTTGAAACCTATTTTCTTCAATGTCTGTAGAAGATATTCATGATTTACTACATCGAAAGCTTTATAAAAATCTAAAAACAATAAAGCACACTTTATATTTGTTACAGAAGTTATTGCAATGATATCTCTGAATTCCGCTAGATTTTGAAAAATGGTTCTGCCTTGCGCACAGTTCTGATGTTGACTAATAATTTTATCTGTAAGGCATGAAATTCTCTTGTTTATTATTCTAGTTATTAATTTATAATCAGAGTTCAGCAGTGAAATTGGACGAAAATTATTTAAATATTTGTTTCCATTATTTTTTGGCACCAGAACAATTTTACTCTCCTTAAACTCAGCCGGAATCATTTTACCCTGAATAACCTCATTTACAATGTCCGTGTTTTTCGCACCTACTATTGGCCAGTAACGGATGTAAAACTCTGCTGGCAGACCATCCGGTCCTGGGGATTTTTTTGGTGGTGAGGCGCACAGAGTCTCATACACGTCTTCTTTACTGACAACCTCGAGAAAATTTTCGTTGTAATCTTCTGTCAGCTGTGGGGCTAGGATGTCAAGGAATTCTTCCAAGGAAGCATCTCTACCTTGATGTACAGAATATAGCTCGCAATAATAGCGATAAATCTCGTCCATGATATGCTGCTGGGTTCTGAGAATCGTACCGTGTTTTGTTCGAATTTCATCAATAAAAGTCCTTCTCCCGTTTTTCGTATGCTTCACTAAATGATATAGGGAAGTAGTTTGATCTTCTGACACCGAATTTGCCTTCGATTTTATTTTCAATCCTTCCATTTGACTTCTCTTGATATTAAGTAACTTGGCTTTGACTTTTTTGATGTCTGCTATCCGAAGTGAGGAACCTGCTGAGACTTGATCATATAGATCTCCCAAAACAGAATAGTAATACTCTATAGTGCATTTCATTTCCCTTGCGCTCTGGGCACTGTATTGAATAAGAACTTTCCTCAACTTTGGCTTTGCCATTTTAACCCACCAGTCAATAGCAGTGGCATATCTACTACGGGCTCGCAGGCATATTGCCCATGTTTCTTTAATCAGATCTTCTAAATCATGATTTACTAACAAGGAAGTGTTCAAATTCCACTGATTCTTGAATCGGCGAACCGGCAATCTTGTTAGATTTGTGCAAGCTAAGACACTTGAATGGTCTGAAAAGTACGTAGGAATGGTTTCTACTTTTGTCACGGAAGTTTCAAGATTTTTAGAAATATATAGTCCATCAATTCTGCTACGTGATGTTGCCGTGACATAAGTGAACTCAACAGTGGAGGGGTATTTGATTTCCCATATATCCTTTAATTCTAAACCAGTAACTAGTTGTTTTAGTTCACTTGAGAAATTAAAATTAGGTAACTGATCTTTTCGATTTAAAACACAATTAAAATCACCTCCAAGTAATAACTGTCTTGGCGATTTCCTTAACAAGTATATCAGGTCATCTTTGAAAAAACGTGCCCTCTCAGCTCGATGAGAACTTCCTGAAGGGGTGTACAAGTTGATGATAGTCACATCATAGATATTTAGTCCTATTCCCCTTCCGGATTCCAGTCGTTCCACCTCGCTTACTGTAATCCCTTCCCTCACCAAAATAGCTGTTCCAACACTTGTTTCGGGAGACACATTTATGTAACTGACAAAACCGGGAATTACCAAATTCGAAATTAGAACTTCTTGTAACAGGGCAATATCAGTCGCGGATTCGTACAAAAATTCCTTAAGGGCTGATAATTTCAAACCGGTCGTGATTTTATTTATGTTTATAGTGGTGACAGAATAAGACTGCGTCATTATGCAGTCACTATGTAGTTGTTTTGATGAACTAATTTAGTTTCCTGTGGTTCAGGATTCAGTTAAGCTGTAACAGTTTTCTCGGAAGACTGAACATGGAATAACACTTTAATCAGTTTATTAGTTACTGTCCCGTTTTTTTCCTACTTCTGATGTTTTCTCTTGTAACGCAAGCAGACTGATTTCCTGGTAAACTTTCTGATTTTTCCTCCAGTGATTCGTGTACGACCGTTTCGGACTGAACATTCTTTGGGCTTGGGTCGCCCCTACCGGATTTTCCCTTCCCTTGGTTACGAGCTACATTCTCATTTGGTTGCGTCGGTATTTTACTTCGCGGCTTATCTGGAGCAGCAGCAGACGTTTTCGCAATTTCGGTTGCCGGCGCCTGCCCTGAGGTGTTGACCGTGATTTCAGTTTGGCCACCACTTCCTCGTTCTTTATTAATTTCACTCACTTTCTGGTCGAGGGAGACTGCAGTTTTGCAACCTCTCCCTGAATTTGTTTATTAACAGATAAATTCTGATCTTTGCAATCGACAACTGCACCTGTCGTTTCTTGCAAATTAATGCTGCTTACACCCCCTTCATTTTCTGGTACCGTATGTGTATTATCTTTCTGTTCATTAGTTTCCATTCGCATTTTGCCTTCAGGTTCCTCTGCCCCCTCATCGCACTGTTTTTGCTTGCGAAGTGAGGGAGTGGGACAAGACAGCTCGTCCTCTGAACAACTATCAGTTATCTCCAGAGGTCGTTTTTTCGGTTACGTTTCAGTTTCACGAGTAGTGGCAACAGGGTTTCCTTTTGTTGTTAACGGGGGAAATTGACTGTTATCGTGTAGGGAGACATCAGCTTGGCCCGCTGCGTTAACATCCTAAACCAGTTGTTCCGGGCTATTCTTTGGTAACAGATCATTTGAGGTAAGCTTCTGACGCTGTATCAAATTACTTTTAAGAACAACAGTTCGCCGCGGACATTCCTGTCTGAAGTGGCCGGTTTCGTTACATATATGACATGTAGCTTCCTGCCCTGTATAAACAATTTGTGCCTTATACCCACAAACAGTTATGTGAGACGGAATATCCGTCTTAACGTCCATCTCTACACAGCGGACCCCGTTAAAACACTGTAGTTTAAAGCGAGGCGGCCATCTTTCATTTGCAATTGATTTAACGTCTACGTAGTTTGAAAGAGCTTCCTTAATCTTATCATTTTCAATTTCAATGGGAAGATGCAAGACACGAACGATTTTGTAATGAATGTCCGCTCTATAGATGGAAACCTTACTTTTATAACCATTTCTATGCACAAAATCTACTTCATAGCCCCACTTTCGTAACACTTTATCAACAGTCGAAGCACTGATTAACTTGACAAAAACACAGTATTTTTCCTGATCCAGTTGCCAGGTATGAACGGTTTCAGAATTTAGACCAATTACCTGTGCAATCCAGTCATCTATTTCCAGGGATGTCGGCTGAACAGGACGGGATTCCTTGTCAAAAGCAAATACCAGAGTATTCTTCCTAATGTTTGTAGCCATGGTTAATCCAGCGAAGCAATTTCGGTTAAACAACCGAAATTCCAAGTAGCAGCAGCAAGACCAGAAAGAGCGATCAGATCACAAGGAACTGGAACGAACACGGAGATTAACGGACGGACGGCACTCGGCGAAGCACAAGTACAGCGATGTAAACACTGAAGTGCAGCGCAACAGTTAACAGCGGCCACTCTCGAGCGCGGCTGAAACGGAACTGTGACTATTCAGCTCTTCTGCGACAGTCTTTACAAGTGCTGCATATTACACAAGCTCCTGTCTTACAACAGAAACAGTAGAAAATATGGCGGTTCCTTGCGTGCGTTCCTTAATGCGATTCTAAAATCAGTCCCTATGTGGGGAAGCAAGCGCTGTATCTGTATGTCTATGATGGCGAGTGAGAGGTTTTCCCCCATCACTCGGCCAAGATCAAGCCGGCAGTACTTGACACATACCCGTGCAGAGCGAATAAATAGCTGTCCAGTAATCTACAGTGAAATTAAATGTTTATGTAATGTTACAAGACGTCGCCAGATTATGTAAAATAATGCCTATGTTAAATAGTTTGAGTCTGAGCATGATCCACTAATTAATTTCTTAAAAAACTTATGTTTTACTAAATTTCAAAACTGTGTAATATTACAGTCACAATGTTATAGTTCAGGATTTAGGTTCAGTTTATTATAAAAAGTTCATTGTTACAAAAAACTTCATGAAAATGAAGCTACCTCTCACTTTTTGAATTATTAGACAAAAAGAATTTCCGGGAAAAATTGTAAAAACTAGCTAGATTAACTTACCTTTGTAATTATGATACGAATCTAAAATGACAACACTACATTCAGTACAAGTAATAATGAAGCTGCAACAATTTTCAAGATGAATAAGTAATTTGATGAAGGTACAGAAGTTAGAAAAGAGACAGTTCCGAGGTCACCACCTACCCATGGTTCCGTTTGAAAAGCTCTGGAGCTCCAAGTTTGTGTTATCTGGCTGAGAATTCCATGAAACCAAAACAGAGTAGTTTTACTCAGAGAAAAATTGGGAACGTTGCAAATCTTCAATTAACAACCATATAAATAATTTTTTATTTAAAAATTGGTGCTACGTGGGCACTGCTGCTGACGCTGGAAGCATTCCAACAGTAGATGTTCTGTTTGTCGTCCACATTGAGAGTACATAAAGACCGACGTGTCTGCTCCGATAGGTTATGCGACCATCGTCAGTCGTGAGTGATGTTTTCAGATACTTTTCAGACTGTGCCATAGTTCTAACCGCGCCCACGCACTCTAAGTCTCAGGTGACACCAGAGATGACTGGCTCGAGTGATTTTCGATTGATTTCACTATCACGCAAATTTTGTGTAACTGTGTAAAAGTGAACCTGTAAACATTAATTATGTACTGGAATGCCTGTGTTTCGTTTTCGATGTTTTTTTTTTTTTTTTTTTTTTTTTTTTGTACCACTCGCAGTATTACAGGACACCGTATGGCAAGTAGCATAATGTATTCATTATTTCTGCGGTGAACAATTAAATGTACTTAATTAACAGACAGAGCGGTAATTAGTAATGTTTGCAAATCCGAGTGCAAGTGGTCTCCGAACTGTGTCTAGTGCTGAACGTGATAGGAAAAACTTTAATGAATTGCTAAAGTGCTTCCTGCGCGTGTGATCATTTACCAGAATATACTAATTCATAACGACAGTAGAGTTTTATTTATCATCGTGGTTCTTCAAGCCTCCGGAGTAAACATAGGGATATAGAAAGTTTTCTTGCTGTTTCGGAGACCTGTGTTGTGTACTTGTCAACTGGAGGTTTCGGGCAGCACGTTCTCCATCGATTTCTGACTGACGGCACAGTTAATCTTCAAGCCCACATGAAAGACTATGTTATTCAGAAATCACAAAAACCACACTTTCGAAGAGTTCAACTTCACAAATATTCAGCAAAATTAAAACAGAAAGCCGGCCGTTGTGGCCAAGCGGTTCTAGTCGCTTCAGTGTGTAACCGCGCCACCGCTACGGTCGCAGGTTCGAATCCTGCCTCGGGCATGGATGTGCGTGATGTCCTTAGGTTAGTTAGGTTTAAGTAGTTCTAAGTTCTAGGGGACTGATGACCTCAGATGTTAAGGCCCATAGTGCTCAGAGCCATTTGAACCATTTTTAAAGCAGAAAAATTCTAAATTTTTAACTGTCGCCTCACAACTAGATTGAAACACTTGTTAGTAACGCATAACATGATCTGGAGATGCACCAACTATTGCCACCCCTTGTAGACGCCACCGTGGGGTGTCGGTAGCTGGGTGGGGTTGGACGAACGCCTGACGGCGCAACAGAAACAGCCTGTAAATACTCTGTGCTCTTTATTATTCATCCCGCCCACTCCAGTACAGGATAGCGACGACTTGGCCGTGGAATTCTGCTGCCCTGGGTGTTGTTGTGCCCAGGATTGCGCAAGGGATGCAGTGTGGGACGGCCGGGGCTTTCGTGATGCAACCTATTCCGCCAGCGGCGTTTCTCCGAGCCCAGCGGCCCAAGCCAGGCTCACGTGCTGCGGCAGCGCGTTCCTCGCCCCGGTGGACAAGTGTCCGAGCTAGTGAGTAGGGAGCAGTTAGCATGGGCAGCTGTAGCGGCGGCTCCACGATCGAACAGCTTCAGGACGGGCTGCCCTGGCGTATATGCGATCTGCATTCCTCGATCCGCATCCCATACAGCGGCCAGGCTAAATGGCTCTGAGCACTATGGGACTCAACTGCTGTGGTCATCAGTCCCCTAGAACTTAGAACTACTTAAACCTAACTAACCTAAGGACATCACACACATCCATGCCCGAGGCAGGATTCGAACCTGCGACCGTAGCAGTCACACGGTTCCGGACTGCGCGCCTAGAACCGCGAGACCACCGCGGCCGGCAGCGGCCAGGCGGTACGTCCTCTGTGGTGGGGGAGTTGCTGTGCTGACAGAAGTAATTTTAGCGCAAATGGATTAGGCATATGTACTCTTCCGAGCGATCTACGCCTCTTAGCACATCCATTAAACACTTCGGCTTGTACAGCCTTGTTGCTACAGCACTGCTGGGTCAGCTATTTCCACGGAGTGACAGGCTGGCCTGCCTTGCAACACAGTGACTGGTGTGTAACATTTTGCAAAGCCCGATACCCGTCGTCTCCTGTAGCTGGTGCTGATTGCTATTTCTTTCTAACTTGCCGTATTTATGACCAAATATAGTTTGAGGGCTACATTACCCTTGCGAGGTGCCGGGGCTAGCAGTGTATTTAACACTAAATTCTTCTAGAACCTTCATATGGAAATGATGCTCTAAGCCCCCCTTTTCTAACTCCGACTTTTGCTGTTGCACATAGATTAAGAAGAAACTCGAACTGACTGTAATCGACCCTGCAAGTGGAGCAGAAAAGACTTTGGCACTGGCAATAATTTAATTTGATAGAAATTTATTTGATAAAGGAAAGATTCATTAACGTAGTGAGAAATGAAAGGGTTGCTCTACCGATCAACAGAATGAAAGATCTGTCCAAAATAACAATTTGATTTATTATAACTAAACTCAAAATAATAAACAAAACACATGAAACATTTACAATACGTCAAATTGGATACTCAAATAAATGCTGTGAAGGTGAAGTTCTCCATAAACTAGATTGTGACATTTATGACCAAGTGGTATGTGGAGCCAATTCCTTGCAACTCAAATCTTAAGAGAAAACCCAGCCAATCCAACATTAATTGCTGCTACGGCAGTGAGAACTCAGACAATGAACCCCCAAGACAGAAACACGTTAGAAAAGACGGGAACAGGCGCGCTCTGCTGAGCTCTGATTGTCCCATAGCTAAATTCCCTAATCTCCCTGTGCTGCGGACATACATTACCATGCTGTCTTCTTAATTGCAAGGACACAATCTGGCATACCGGAGGCGATGGCTGGTTGCTTCGACGCCCCGTCGTGGTGACGATAATGTCGCGAGTATGTCCCGAAACAAATTATCCTGGTCATGTTGTTCCAGACTAAAGACTTCTTATCAGTACAAATGCACCTCTGAGGAAGACGAATAAGGCTTGCCACACAATCACTGACAGTACAGTGATAGATTTTAACAAGCGAAGTCACACAGTAATTCCGATACAGTCAACTTTAGCCAAAACTGCTCAAGACGGACAACATAGGCCGCTTGTACGCAGAACGCTTAATTGCCAATTGTACTCGGAAAGTTACATTGAAGTCGAAACGTCAGCAACTTCGTCAAATAGTTACAATTAAATGAAAGTATATTAGACAGCCAACGGAAGGCAGGCTGTCCAGAGCAGCGAGAGCTCAGTCTTGTAACCTACTCCGACCGAAAGGCGAGGGCCGACCCTCTCAAGAGCACCAGTACAATCCGAACACAGAACATTCCCGCCCACACGACAGTGGCCGTGGTTAAAACGTGCCAATCAGCAGCTCGAAATGCGGCGGAAAATTCCACTCTATTACCGAAGCACTACTATTCCACTATACTTGGCGCCAATTTATGAGCCGACTTTGCTACGTCACGGAGCTATCCCCTGAGCAAGCCAATCACAGTTATGATTTTGAGGAACGTGGGAATGTGCCCTCCCCTCCCCCCCCCCCCCCCCCAGACTGCCTGGAAGCCCGTCAGAAAGTGTTTTCACCAAGTTTCTGCGAAGTAACGGAATCTCTAGCCCCAGCCGCTCCTTCAGGCCCCTGTGGGGGTGTCACTCCCGCTCTTATGACAATGTCGGTGTCTGGACAGCATCCACTCGACTCACTCACATCCGTCGGCATAACACTTTCAAGATCAGCAGAACCCCCCTGTCACCGGACCACCTGGGTGACGAGAGACTCTGCGTGGGAAGTCCGCGTGTAAAGCAATAGCAACTTTTTACCACATGCAATTAGAGAGGAAAACATTCATATCATCTGAGTTCTCAATACTAGCCTTGTAATGACAGTACTTGGCCATACTTCCCCAAATCAAATTACTCAGAGTAAGATGAAATATGAGAGGGGACAAGTCACTGTTTGCATCTAAAGGCATGCCACCTCTCACCCTCTCCCATAGCAGGACTCGGTCTGTCGTGTCATCTTAAAACTAGCTTACATTTGTGCAGTGTAAAGTAAAAGTTCTCTTGCAGGTAGCCTTATTGGCTTTATTTCGCTTTAAGTTCGGTATTAGTCTTACCATTATTATTTTCTTATGCTCATCTTGTCCTAAGCTCTGACAGTTTCTTCCCAGCCTCTCCTGGCTCATCCGCACTTCCGCTTAATCTGCATTTACAATTGCCTCCATTGTCTCCTTGGCTCTGGGAATGCAGTCCACGCCAGCCGCTGTGCCCGAGCGGTTCTAGGCGCTTCATTCCGGAACCGCACTGCTGCTATGGTCGCACGTTCGAATTCTGCCTCGGGCATGGATGTGTGTGATGCCCTTAGGTTAGTTAGGTTTAAGTAGTTGTAAGTCTAGGGGAGTGATAACCTCAGATGTTAAGTCCCATAGTGCTTAGGGCCATTTGAACCAATGCAGCCCACTGGAGTTTGAGTAGTAGCTTGTTCTGTACGTCGTTCAGTGTTCTGCTTCTTGTAAATAAAAACTAAAACTATGCATAGTAGAGTATGTGTCACTGTGGCACTTGATGTGAAAGCAGTCAACGTGGTTCCATTTTGGTATTGTTCCTCCTTGTGTTGCTCTACGTGCTGCATCAGCGTCTCCGCACAGTTTCGCCCCACCCTGCTCGTTAGAGAGTTTATCCGTGGAATGAATGAACTCTGGTCAAAACGTCTGCTTTAGGATATTCAAACTCGTGTTTGGCAGCTCTTCTGTAGGCTCCTCTGGCAAATTCAACTTAAGCTTAGAAATGCTGAGCTGCATCATTTCCGAGATTGTGGCAGATAGTGGAAAAGTAGATACTACTACTTTGCATGACATCCCATTTGTCAACTATCCACTCCCAACGAAATATACGCTTTTCATTGTCGTAAGCTTCCCCTGCTGGGAGCAGCTGGCTATTGCTACTACTTTACTATAAGAGGAATACAACCAGTGTGCCTCAACTTGCTGTAAGTGCAACTCAGGCCTAATTTATTCTTTCGTACAGTCTCTTCCTCCTTCTTGTCCCAACAATAACTTCACTGTGTATAAGTTCTGGCCATAGCTCATTACCCTGTGTGGACGCTTCTTCCCTATATAGCACGTTTCCTACTCCACTTCCTTTATTTCTGCAAGCCTGCTTTTCTCCTCTGCAATTAACAACAACTGCTGCACGTTTACCCTGTCAAATTTCTTCAGCATTCACCACATGACTGGATAGGCATGGGCTGCGTATCATTGATATCATTTCTATTTTCCTGATACTGGAAAGCAGATCGAGATGTATACTCGTGCTCCATCAGTTCTCGCTTGTAAGGTGCCTCTTACGTGAGGAAGACATTTTTACGAGTTTTAATAAATTATTGTCTCTTATTGATGTATTCTCGATAGTTAGGAAGTGCTGTAGTCCGTAGCCGGCCATGAGTCTGGCAGCATTCTCCACGCTGGCTGGCAAGGTGATGAAGCGACCATATGTCGCGCGTAGTGGGGTGGGGCTGGACCGTAACAACAAGCGTCAGCCTGGGAAATATACATTGCGGGAAGTACCGCCATCTTGGCGCCAAAGTCACCGATTTTGTTTATTTATATTTAATAATTAAAGTCATTTATGACAACATGAATGCTAGGAAGAGCCTCTGGATGTTTAAAACTATTTATCATAATTTTGCCTCGTTAAAATTCACACCCGTTCATTAACAAATGCATGTCTTAGTAAGTACGAACTTGATCAGAAATCCACGGACTGTGAAGAAACTAGTAAGAGATACCGACTGCGCGCCAAAGTCGGCAGTCGGCGTTAAGAGCTCTTCCTGTCTTGTTCGATGGTAGCCATGCTCTCGGTTACGAGTAGTTTGTGACATGAGTGTTTCATTATTGATCCAATAGGAATAAAGTGATATTACGGCATTCTGAATGTTAATTTCGAGTAAATAGGTACCCCAAAGTTTATCGACAGCAGTTTCAGATAGTTAGCTTCCACCGACAGAGGCATCCAATGCGCCAATGAAGGATCTCCACGGAACGACATTTACGAGAGCTGCACCGCGCACAGGTAGGAGGAAATCCGACGACACGACCCAACAAGGCGGATGAAGGAAGGTCCGACTTACACTCGCAAATTCCGGGTGGAAATGCTGATCAGTTATACTGTACGTCACATATACCACCCTCTATGGACTCGCGGCTAAGCTGAGTAATAGTGTTGAAATAGAGAGGTAAACTTTCATGACTAGGTTCCGCGATCAGATTTAACTCGGTGTAATTCCTTCTGCATTTTCCGTAACCCCTCCAGGTATTGATTTGGTGACAGCAAGTTCGCACCCGGTACCCTCGTAATTCATGCTGAATGGCTTCCCGTACTCCTCGCACATTCCACACACTGTTTTCCAATGATTGCAACCACTTTGTTATTATTATTTCCGTATCCAACAGCTCCTCTCTGGCCTGCAACACTTTTAAATTCCGATTTGCTGAGTCTTCCACAGTTCTTGCATAATTCATTATTTCCCCAGTCAGTTTGAGTAACAACCGAGTATTATTCAATGCATCTTTCTTCAAATTCGCGATCTGTGTTGGCTGCTGTTCACTAACTCGCTGCTTTGTTCCCTTTAACCCATTGTCTCATAACCTTCACCATACCGTTCACCTTCCTGATATCTTCCGCCATAGCTGTCCTGAGCACAGTTCCCAGAACTGAAATTTCTCATGTTGAGAAATGAGAAGGAGTGATTTGTTTCGCTTGGTAAATAATGTTCTGTACCCGAGATCGCACTGTGGCAAGTCGACCTCCTGCGACGATCCAACCTCTTTTCCTCCTCATACATGGTATGATCTCCAGATCCTGCGTCTATTCATGCCGCAGTTTCTCGTAAGTCCCATATATCTTCGTGCGCTCGGCGAAAATTTCCGTGAACATTCCATCACTCCTTACACCCTGCCAAAAACTGTTAAACGCTTCCACCAATTTTCTCACTTCGTTCCGCTTTTGCCATGCGTTAAATACTACCTGTTTCATCCAGCGGTGACGCCTGTCTGTTAAGTCTTGATGCTTTGCGAACAGCACTCTCCCTGCCAGGTGCTGATTCCACAGTGCCCTTACTCCAACGACGACCATGGCCCGCATCTTCTCCATCTTGCCTCCTGACGCTCTAAACATGAAGACAGGGATTCCTACTAGCATTTCTTCCCCCTCAAAAGCCTTGCTGCCCTACAGCAGTCCCTCTCGCCTGCATTAAGAGAGTATATTACACTTATATCCAACAAACAAAATACTAAAAAACATATCTCCTTGCTCTTAACGCATATGGGACTCCTCGCCTCGATTTGTCCTCATCTTCCTGTCCGTTTCTCTGCATTCCCCTTTCGCTTTCTTCCTTCGACCCAGTTCCATAACGTCTTTAATAGCCTCCAGACTCCCCCAACAAGGTTCAGACAGCCAAAATATACAATCGTCCTCCTTGTAGGTAACTGGATCTTGACGTTTACTGGTGATGTAGTTTCTACCACCTGATATGCCCCCTGATAAACTCTTAATGAATTTTTTCGTCTTCTTTTTCGGAGTACTGTGGTATTCTTGCTGCGCAGCTCACTGCTTCCTCTATACCCTTGCCGCGTGGGGTAGCCGCACGGTCTGGGTGTCTTGACACGGTCCGGGCGGCTCCCCCCACCCGTCGGAGGTTCGAGTCCTCCCGCAGGCATGGGTGTGTGTGTTGTCCTCAGCTTAAGTTAGTTAAGTAGTGCGTAAGCCTCAGCAGTTTGGTCCCATAAGACCTTACTAGAAATTTCCAAATTTCTATTCCCTTTGCGCTAGCACTGCATACCCTACTCCATACTTCTCTCAGAACCCTAGAATTCTTTAGCAGATTCTCTCCGTCTTACCTTTCTTGGATTTTATTAAGTCGAACAGTGATGGCATCTTACGCCCATGCCTAACCTCATGATGGGAAAACCAAGTATTCATGTGCTACTTTGAATTATATTCTGCGACAACATATTTCAAATAAACGTTCCAATTGCTGTGGTGAACGTCAGCATAGTACCCTAACATCTTCGATATCATTCTATGGACCTTCTCCATTCTTCCTTTAGCTTGCGGATGTAAAACGAGTTAATTGCTTTACACACATCAGCCGACACAATTCTTTGAACACATTTGAGAGAAATTTGATTCTCTCACCAGTCACTATCGCCTCAGATACTCCAGACCTCAGTATCCAATTGTTAACTAGCGCTTATACTACCATTACTGCCTGTTGGTTTGGCATAGCGACCATTTCAACGTACCTTCTGGCGCGAAGCAAGTAATTTTGTGTAGTGCATACCCATATAAAATGCAAAAATGGATGCGTGTACTTATATATGTGTGTTACACATCTCCTCCTACACTACTGGTGAGTTTCAACCCAACATGGTACACATATCATCTACTGTCTGGAAGGAGTCACTGCAGGGGTAAGAACCACTCGCCTTTCAAAGGGATTGTGTAGCATACAGCGTGACAATACCCAAAATTTGCTTACCCAGTATTTGAGAACGAGAGCATTTAGAGACTTGCAACGAACTTTACACATACTTTCAAAACCTTACGAAACTTTTTCTCGCTGAAGACCCCCACAAAATAATGATTGGTAGCGCGCGATGGGAATGTGGATCGGCCGTGAGGCGTGCCGAGACAGTCCGCAAGGTTCAAACTGGATCGTAATTTTTTTAAGTCGTGTATATTTGTAATTATTGTTTGTTCTGCTGAAAGACGTACGGAAATATGTGACGTGCATCTCTGACAATAACCGAATTCTGATTGAGAACAGAAAAAAACAGAAGTTAATTACTCTTCCGACATATCATAAAGAAATCAATTCTCAAGTATCTGACTACGAGTTTTCAAATATTCTGTAACAACTCCCAACAACTTTCCAGCAGTGCTCCTAATACGCAACGGACGACTTACCTCGTCTTACCACTGCCACTGCGTGATCAGCAACATGCTCAAAATGTTTCAAAAGCAATACTGCAATCCATGCAGATTGAAATGTATGGTCATAATAATTGCAATTACTAATGCTATATTTTTTATATAGAAAAATTGGTCGGCCGTTGTGGCCGAGCGGTTCTGGGCGCTTCAGTCCGGAACCGCGCTGCTGCTACGGTTGCATGTTCGAATCCTGCCTTGGGCATCGATGTGTGTGATGTCCTTAGGTTAGTTAGATTTATGTAGTTCTAAGTCTAGGGTACTGATGACCTCAGATGTTAAGTCCCATAGTGCTCAGAGCTATTTTAACCAATTTTAGAAAAATTGAATTATCATGAAGAGTTTGGTCAACTAGCTTCAAACGGTGCAAAAAAATGAAAGAAACCGACAAAGACTTTAATTTAATATTTTCGAAAAATAGTTTATTTGAATACTGACAAACTTTACACAGACCTTAATTCTTCCACAATGTCTGTACTCAATAAACACGTTTCTGGCCACAACTAAGATACGAATATTACTCTCGATGTGTGCATACAAATATCTGACAAAATCCCTCCAGTGCGTAAGTTGTCAACTACGTGCAACAAGAAGGCAAATAATCAAAAATCCTCAATTAATACCAAAGTCTCCTCCGGCGCTACTTGCACGATTGCGGTAGGCTGTGATCTCTCATGGTGTGTGGCTTCTCTCCACCGCAGGCTGCGTCCGACCATTTCCGGCTCATCACGACAACTGTTCGCTCGCTGCTACTTCCGATAATAATGTCTTAGACTCAAAGTTCGTGTATGCACACCACAGCAGAATCATTGGTCATTGCAAAGAAATATTAACGTCCAACTTTCAAGATGCGATAACGCTGTGTCCCGGGTGGCGCAGTCCTTAACGCACCGGCCTAGTGAGCAGGAGATCCCGGGTTCGAATCCCATTCCGGTACCCATTTTCTCTCGTGTGATTGCGCGTAATGTCCCAATGCAGCTGACAGTATTGATCCCCTCCATTTCCTTTCCTTTCTTCCTCTCTCCACCTTCAATTGACACGTAAAACAGATGGAGAATATTTAAGATAAAGAAGTTGTACAAACAGCTATAATGCTTCACAATTGGAAGTACGAGAAGCAGACTGCGTGCCATAGTCGCCAGTCACCGATAGGATGCCTCCCAATCTACTTCTGTCGTAAGATGGTTCAGATGGCTCTGAGCACTATGGGACTTAACAGCTGATGTCATCAGTCCCCTAGAACTTAGAACTACTTAAACCAGACTAACCTAAGGACATCACACACATCCATGCCCGAGGCAGGATTCGAACCTGCGACCGTAGCGGTCGCGCGGTTCCAGACTGTAGCGCCTAGAATCGCTCGACCATTCCGGCCGGCTAAACGGTAGGAAGAAATCCTACGTAATCCAAGGACGGTCTGTCTCAATCACTGTCCTCCCTTCTATTCCAGTCTCGTATTGTTCGTGGAAAGAAAGAATGTCGGTATGTTTCTGTGTGGGCTCTAATCTCTCTGATTTTATCCTCATGGTCTCTTCGCGAGATATACGTAGGAGGGAGCAATATACTGCTTGACTCCTTGGTGAAGGGATGTTCTCGAAACTTCAACAAAAGCCCGTACCGAGCTACTGAGAGTCTCTCCTGCAGAGTCTTCCACTGGAGTTTATCTATCATCCCCGTAACGCTTTCGCGATTGCTGATTGATCCTGTAACGAAGCGTGCTACTCTCCTTTGGATCTTCTCTGTCTCTTATATCAACCCTATCTGGTACGGACCCCACACCGGTGAGCAGTATTCAAGCAGTGGGCGAACAAGTGTACTGTATCCAGAATGAGATTTTGACTCCGCAGCGGAGTGTGCGCTGATATGAAACTTCCTGGCAGATTAAAACTGTGTGCCCGACCGAGACTCGAACTCGGGACCTTTGCCTTTCGCGGGCAAGTGCTCTACCATCTGAGCTACCGAAGCACGACTCACGACCGGTACTCACAACTTTACTTCTGCCAGTACCTCGTCTCCTACCTTCCAAACTTTACAGAAGCTCTCCTGCGAACCTTTGAAACACGTATGTAACGCAGCAGCGATGGCGAGGCATTGTGGCATCTGTGACCAGAGAGTATGCGCTTGACCGCGCGAGTGTTGCGAGCGGTTCTCAGTCAGTCTGTCTGTCGTTGCGAGTCGGTCAAGTTAGTCGTTGCGAGTCTGTAGCTCTGTCTAGTTGAGAGCAGTACTCAGTCTGTAGTCGTCATGCAGAGCGGTCGGTCTGTCAGTAGCTGTAGCCCAGTGCAGTACAGTAGTCGTTGCGAGTCTGTCAGTAGTAGTCGTTGCGAGTCTGTAGCTCTGTCTAGTTGAGAGCAGTACTCAGTCTGTAGTCGTCATGCAGAGCGGTCGGTCAGCAGTAGCAGCCCAGTGCGGTTGTGTGATGTAGGCGGTCGGCAACACTGGTCAAGATGAGGAATAAGGTATACTGTTAATTAATATAATCATTAGATAATGAAAAATTTTATTTATTGTAATTATTCTCCAACAAGTCTCCCAATAATAATTTTTTATTTCAAAAGCATTTTCTCAAAAATTTAATTTTTTATTGAACTCAAGATTTCGTTGCACTTCCCATTTCATTCCACTTCTTTTGAAGAAAAATTCCACTAAAATCACAAAAAAAGAGAATATTATTATTTGCAATGCAGTTCCTCCAAGCGGTGCGCAACAACAAGAGCAGATATGTGACATCCATTTATTCTGAGGTAAGACTTTAATTCTGATTGTTTTACACAGGGCCAAAGACCGATATTTCGGTTTAATTGAATTTTCTTGTCACTAAATGGACTTTAATTTTTTGAAGGATTTATATTTGAGTCAGATTGCGAATTTCACATTTTTGTTGCCATTTTCAATACCTCTCATTGTGCGCGAGGTTACAATTAGCGCAATGTCCATTAGCATTCATAATTAAATATTGTCGTGTTTCTTACTTTCAAATTTTTGTAGGGAGGTTACACTTGGCTCCCATTTGTATTGAGTATCGTCATTTTCATTCCTTATAAAAATACGGTGGGGAGGTTACACTTGGCGACACCCAGTCCAGGATCGTATTTCGTTGAGAGTCTTTTGAACAACAGTCAGATATCTGCTCTTGTTTGCTTAGATATAATTAGGATTTAGCGCAACGCTGTTAATAATATTGTGACTTTCTCTCTACAGGTCAACGGCAGTTTGTTGCTTTGTTGTATTTGTGTGTTGCTTTTGCACTGTGTTGATTTGTTTTGTGAAAAATTTTGACTATTGTAAAAATGCCGCGAAAGACTGTGAATAGTGTATCGCGAAGTATTGTGAATGAAATTACCGACTTAAACAACGTGACCGATAGTAATTGTGATACGCAACGTAATGATGACAATCCTGCGTTCACTAACAATCAGTGCATTCCAACCACTAATGATGACTTTCACCTTAATGATGAACAAACGAACTCAATTGTCTCGTCTGTTAACTTGACGACAATTGATGACGCAGAATGCTCTATGGTAATGAGCGCTGCAGAGCTTAACACACCCGATTTGGAAAATTCAAGTAACGTACAGGCAAATTTGTCTAAAGAAAGTGATCAGGATACACAAAGTACGACGGATTTATTTAATTCCGGAACAGTGTCTGACAATGTACATCCGACTGATAAACGTTTTTGTAAATTACAGAATGACCAAATGGTCACACAAAACGCGACAATTGTAGATACACCATCAAACAGTAGTGAGAATAAAGTAGGTAATGTTACTTTGGAACAATTTATGACAATAATGCTACAGTCTAAGAACAAAAATGACGAAGATTTCAAACACTTAAATGAAAAACTTGACAATAATGACAAAAATTTCAAACAACTTAGTGAACAAATTACAGCCGTTGCCGCGCAGTGCCGTGACACTAAGGAACAGTTGCGCGTGGAAATTGAGGCTTGTTCACAAAAAAATAGCGAAGAAATAAAGTCGGTTGCGCAAGAATTAAGGGAAATGCAAACAGCCGCGACAGATACACTCAGAGACGAAATTAGCGGAGTCGCCAAACAGTGCTCTGAAAAAGCTACACAATTACGGGACGAGTTTAGAGCAATGACGGTAGAACTTTCGCGCTCAGTGGACGCAAAGATAGACGCGAAATTCAAACAGCAGAACACTCAGATTAACGAGCGCTTTAATCAGCACATACAGAACAGTGATACGCGTTTCCGCAGATTTATTCAGGATCAAAACAAAGTAAAACGACAAGTCATGGAAACAATCACTGCACAAAGACAAGAGGACAAACGTAAAATATTCGCGAAAGCGAAGACGTATGTAGACAATAATATTACTACAGTGTCCGACAAAATTAATACCATAGAACAATTGAACGCAGAATTACGGGATGAAATTTCTGATCTTAAAGCAAAAACAGATACACACACAGTAAATATTCAAACAGTGACAGATAGATTCGAACAGCTAGATCTAACACAGGATTGTGATGTTATCAAAGGTGATGTTAAAAAACTGAGCGAAACTACGCGCAAGTTGCAAAAACAGATTAATGCGTCCGATTCTAAAACCGATGATCAGGTTAAAATACTGACTGAAAAATGTGATGAATTGGCCAGTCGTATTGATGTTATCGAAAATACTAATGACAATAAATCAGACGATACCGCACCGGTTTCATTTAACCAAACACCTGAATTTCAAAATTTACAGCAGACTATTAATGAGATCGATTCATCTAACAATACGTTACGTAGGAAGTTATCAAATTTACAACAAGAAGTAACAGAAATGAAAAACACTTCAGTTAATAACACATCACAGCAGACGCCACTTCACGAACATCCGTCAGACTCGCGCAACACGTATAATGTGAGCAATTTACAGAGACTACGAGACGTAAAATCCGAAAAGCCACGCGACTTAAAACATGAAAAGCTACGCAACTTGAAGTACGAAACGACACAGACGAACAGATTCACACACAAACCTGAACGTGTTATCAAATTCAATGACGAGAAGGTTGATTATAAGCAATTTGCATTTGTAAGAAAATGTAAGGAAGTTAATAATGACAGAACACAGGTACACGCTTTGAGCTGTATACGACAATTTATTTTTGTACTTTCACCGCTATTACCTGTAATGCAAAAGCTAGCTTTGAACCAGATGCGACAATTTATTTTTGTATTTTCATCAGCATTGCCTATAATGAAGAAACTAGAATTAGCACGGATACAACAATTTGCCTTTGAAATTTTTCCGCTACTGCCTGTAACACAAAAGCTAAAATTTATTTGCAGTGCGTAAATGACCTCAGGGGATTCATTACGCTTTAATGAATATGTGCCGTAGCGAGCATAGGGCCCCGAGCTGTAGTAGTGCTGTTTCATCTTTAGTTTTCTGCACTGCTGCCTTCTCTTCTACTATCCTTTATATCTATCAAAACTGCTCTTTAACTATTGCTCTTGGTAGGATTAAGAAATACTGTACTGAAAACCCGATATGACAAATCTTTTACCGAATGTGACAATTTTCAGCAGGCACTCCCGTAATGACAACTACCGCCGTAACTTTATTAACAGATAAAATCGTAATCATCAGTATGTACAAAATTTTTGGCAGTCGCAACCACATTTTTGTAACAATAGATGTTTTTCACCACAATAGCATGAAAGTCAACCGCTTAGCATACGTAACCAACAATGCAGTCTACAAGGTCAACCAGGCTTTAATGTTTCGCCGCGTGCACGTATAGTCCCCGGTCCAACAAATAATAACGCATGGCAGCAAAGAAATAACTACATAACTACGTACAGACAACACACCATTTCAACTCGTATCGCAATACGCCGTATAGAAATTACTATCATGACAGACGTAAAAATAACGAGCACAATTTTCAGTGTACATTTAATAACAGTCGATCTTATGAGCAGCAATAACATCAGCAACAACAAATAATCATGAATGGAACAGACAATAGGTGTCATCCATAGCGTAACACGTCAATAAGAAATAAAGGAACAGTTCGTATAGGGGATATGCCACAACATCCTCCCGTAAATAACAGCACGTACGATAGATTTTAACCAGATACAGCACAGATTGCATATTACAGTAACGCAAACATTACTTTTGACACGCAGAATTTTGTTCACGAGAATGTTATTTGAAACATGCTTTGTTGAATGCTCCACTTTTATCGCACCCAGATCTTACTAGAAATTTTTCCATTGCCACCGACAGTTCCAATACCGCTTTAGGCGTACACATTTTTCAGGAAATTGAAGAAGATGGCTCTACAATAATTAAAAACATCGCATTTGCAAGCCGCATTTTGTCACCTGCTGAGCGAAATTATTCCGTTACAGAACTGGAAACATTATGTGTTGTATGGGCTTTCACGAGATTTAGGCATTTTCTTTATGGCAGACATACCACTGTTTACACAGATCACAGAGCGATACAATTTTTACTTTCAGCTAAATTTACTCACGACAGGTTAAGTAGATGGAAACTTTATTTACAGGAATTTAATTTTACAATAGTTCACATTCCCGGCACGCAAAATGTTATAGCAGACGCACTATCGCGTTCTCTCAGCAACAATCAGCAAGACGTAGCAACCAACTTCTGCAAAACAAATTTCAGTGTCATGTACATTCAGCAAGTTGCATTTGAAAATTTTATTTCATCGTCATTACAGGACATAGCAAAGGAGCATAATAAAGACAACGTGTGGAAAGAAATTAAACACTTTTGGCAAGATAAGAATAATGTTACGATTAGAAACCACTACACTGTACGCAATGACATTCTGTTTCGCCGCTCTCATCCTGACAGCAACAATTGGTTATTATGCATACCTGACGAACTGGTTAACAAATTAATTTGGTACACTCATTTAAGCTACGCACATTACGGAGCACGAAAATGTTTTCTTATACTGAGACAGAACTGTTATTTTTCTAACATGGAGAAACGTATACGACGAGTTTTAGCGTCTTGTAAAATTTGCCAGAAAGCTAAATCAGACACCACTTCACATATTCCTCCATTATATCCCATTATACCTGTCAAATTAAGACACATGGCCGCTGTAGATATTTTTGGTCCGATTCCGAGAACTAACAGAGGTTTTTGCTACATCTTTGTCGCTGTTGAGCTCACTTCAAAATTTGTTACTTTCACTCCGTTACGCAAAGCTACTGCCAAAACTGTTTCGAAGGCATTTGTAAAACATTTTCTATCTCATGTAGGGCATGTGATGAAAGTAATTTCTGACAATGGATCTCAATTTCGTAGTAATGTATGGACACGCATGTTACGAGCCAGAAACATTTCTCCGATCTATATATCCAAGTACCACGCTTCTTCGAACCCCTGTGAAAGATTAATGAAAGAAATTGGTAAACTGTGTAGAATATACTGCCACAAAAGACATATTGATTGGGATACACACATACTCTCATTCCAAGACGTAATTAATTCCATTCCAAATGAATCCACTATGCTATCTCCGTCTGTTATACTGAAAAACGTTGAACCACCAAACAAAATTAAAGAATTAGTAGAATTCCCCAAAAGTCGTCGCCTACGACACCACGAAATTGACATTGCGCTGAACAACATCAAACGTGCCGCAGAGCGCCGGAGAAGACAGCAAAAACAGGTTTGTACACGCCGCGACTTTCACGTTGGACAGAAGATATTAATACGTACACACTATTTATCCAGTAAATTAAAAGGTAAGTGCAGTAAATTTGAACTTCTATACGCAGGTCCATATCGGATTCGCAGCATCCCTCACCCCAATGTTGTACACGTCGAAACTTTGAGAACCAGAAAATCGACAGGCAATCACCATATATCAAACATTAAACCGTTTATTGAGTGAAACCACTGTATGATTCAACACACTATGATGCCATTTACTAATGCAATTATTTCACGTGACTAATTACTGATGATTATCGTATTTTTTCTTGGCAAGTGCCCGGCAAGGTAAGGTTAGCAGGTCGCTCTTCTTGTCGTTACACATCAGACCGTGCATATTTTTCCAGATGAATTTACACATTTATGACTATTTTTGCAATTATATTTATGTGACTACTTATTGATGATTATCGTGTTTTTTCTTGGCAAGTGCCCGGCAAGGTAAGGTTAGCAGGTCGCTTTTCTTGTCGTTACACATCAGACCGTGCACATTTTCCATTTTTTTGGTGTATGTGACTGTACTCCAGTTTTGTTTGTATGGACTATGAAATAGTTAAGATATAACACACACCAGTCGACTTTGACATTTTTTTTTGCCTTATGACATCTCAACATCGTGACTGTTTCACATTTTTTTTGCTACTGCATTGTATTATTCTGTGTACATTTTTGCATCTGAACACTGTCAATGTTTTTGACATATTACGTTTTCTGTCATGTTATGCCGTATGCTTAATTGTGTCACCATAAATCAGTCATTATTTAGTGGGTATATGATTTAAATGCAAGACAGTAATCTTTGTTCATCAATTTCAGAAAGGAATGATGATTCTAAGAAATAAATTTAACATAAATGGAATTTCACCTACGGAATAAACGAAAGGAGATGCAATAACTTTATGAGGAAGAGTAAATGGATCAGGATTAACAAACATTAACAAGAATATACAATACTCATCACAGAATAGCAGTCTTAACTAATTTTTTCTTTCAGAATACAAGGTGATTGATGCAGGCTGTCAGAGAGAACTACACATCTTAGTTTTAGTGATGAAATATGCTAGAGATAAGGAATAATTGTATAATGAGTAATGAAGTGATTTTTTGCAGATGATAATGAATACTGATGAATAATGATGAAGGATATGATGTTATGAATAATGAAGTTTTTCTTTACAGGTGGTGATAATAATGAAGCTATGATAATATGGATAATGAAATGATGGATAATGAAGTTTTTTCTTTACAGATGAGGATAATGTTGAAGTTATGTATTTATGCTACGTAGTTATTTAAGTATTTGTTGCAGTTTGCTTTGACAGCAGGTGTTACATTGCATAGTAGGATGACTGAAAGTTTTGGAAAGGACAGCTATGGAACACATTTTTATACACACTTCACTGCCTGTTAATTCGAAGTTCACTACTTTTCAGCATAGTGTGCGTTTCTTCTTTCAGGTCAATAATCCGTTTTTGTATTTTTTCCAGGAGAAGCTTTTCATGATACTTACTAAACCTGTTACTTATTATACCTGTTCTAGTACTTGCATTTATATTTTTTACCCATTTGTGTTTATCGTTTATAAATGTGATCACATGTACTGCCTTGTTACATAATCTTGCTACAGCTGACTCATGACGAATGACGTTACCTATCCTCATTTGCAGCAATAGGTCAAAAGCAAAAAGTATTATGCCTCAGCAATTAATTATCGATCCCAACGCAATGCATTGCTACCAAAAAAATGTATTACCAGTCCCACATAATGTCACTAGTTTATGATAATTCTGAATAATACTGATCAACTCTGAATAGCATGTCACTTGAGTAATGACCTCTTAATGAGACTATATTCAAAATGATGTTTTGTCACTAGCTAATAACTGCCACTATTTATTGTAATGATACCACTTATAATGCCTGTGATTATTAATGATTTGACTGTAATTAACTGATTTTAATAATGACTTTGTAATGGTCTGAATACTACTGAAGGAGGAACACTGTTTATTGTAATGTTACCACTTATAATGCCTGTGATTATTAATGATTTGACTATAATTAACTGATTTTTAATAATGACTTCGTAATAATCTGAATAATACTGAATGATGATTCTATTCAATACTTGCTGGCCACTGAGTGCCAATAATTAATGTCACTCCACGAATTGTGATTAATTATGCCATTGATTAGCTCTTGTTTCCAATGTTGATAGTTTGTAACCAGAAAAGAATGTGACTGTTTAATAATGCTTTGTAATTAGAAGAAGGCTAATGATTCTTAATAGATTGAAATGACAAATGATTAATTAATTAACTGTAATTAGACAAATGATTAATATGATTAATTAACTGTAATTAGACAAATGATTAATTAACTGTAATTAGACAAATGATTAATTAACGACAAATGATTAATTAACTGTAATTAGACAAATGATTAATTAATGACAAATGATTAATTAACTGTAATTAGGAAAAGGCTAATGATTCTTAATTATACTCTGTAACTGGAAAAGAATGCGATTATTTAATAATGCTTTGTAACTAGGAAAAGAAGATTACTGATTCTATGTAAAACAATTAATGAACATTTTTCTGTAATACTACATACTTGGTACAGAAATGTTCAATAACTAGGCTATGAATGCCACAAACTACTCATGAAGACTGTAATTGTCAATATTATGTGACTTGATGTCCTTCACCTCATAAGCTGACTACCCTGAATTACTGCAATGTCCATTTGTCCTGTTTATCCTAGTGATCATGGAGCACTATCTTTGGTTTTGCACTAATTCTACGTTGGTGTGCCTTGTAAGAGTGTGGTGTTGACACGACATGCTGTCCACCACCGTGAGCAATGAAGACGTTATTATGGTCCCACTGTTTGGTGTACCTAATGTACTGCCAAAATGAAAACATGGAACATTACTACGACAGTTCAGTGTCTTTGCTACACTGATAAATTCTGATGGGAAAAGATCTTCAAGTTGTGTCACTTGGTGTTGTACTTCTGTGGAAAGATATGGACTTTCAGAGCAGCTGTGTGCAATCTAAAGTGCTACAACCATGATGCAATCCTTCCCTTTCCTATCCTGATTCTTGTCACATAAAGAAAAAATTTTTTTGGTAACATCATTTATGTTCATAGGTTATACATTTTTTCGATTCGCTAAACTCCAGTGCGAGTACACTTATGTCACTGGTCGACATGATGTTTGCCATTATGTTTATTTGTTGTGAAAATGCTAAAGACATTTTTCAGTGCATGTGCACTTTGGACATGATTTTTTTTTTTTTTTTTGCCATTATGTTTATTTGTTGTGAAAATGCTAAAGACATTTTTCAGTGCATGTGCACTTGTCAACATAATATTTTTTGCCAGTCTGTTTATTTGTTCTGAATATGCTAAAGAATTTTTTCAGTGCCTGTGCACTTTGTTATCTGTCAAATAATTTGTATATACTTTTCTGATTTGCTACTATGTTTTGTACTCACATTTTGTCTTTGTCTGATATATTTTGTACTTAGTGCGTGTGCACAACATTTACTTTATGTACTACATCTAATTATTCTTGCCAGTCTGTTTATTTGTTCTGCATATGCTAAAGAATTTTTTCAGTGCCTGTGCACTTTATCTGTCAAAAAAATTTGTATATACTTTTTTCTGATTTGCTACTATGTTTAGTATTCACATTTTGTCTTTGTCTGATAATATTTTGTACTTAGTGCGTGTGCACAACATTTAAATATTCTGTAAGTTGTAGAATTTTGTTAGTTAAAGAAAAATTTTGCCGCGATTGGCAAGTCCAAATGACTCACCATCGCTGCCAAATTTTTGCCCCCCCAGTGGAGGGTTATGAAACACGTATGTAACGCAGCAGCGATGGCGAGGCATTGTGGCATCTGTGACCAGAGAGTATGCGCTTGACCGCGCGAGTGTTGCGAGCGGTTCTCAGTCAGTCTGTCTGTCGTTGCGAGTCGGTCAAGTTAGTCGTTGCGAGTCTGTAGCTCTGTCTAGTTGAGAGCAGTACTCAGTCTGTAGTCGTCATGCAGAGCGGTCGGTCTGTCAGTAGCTGTAGCCCAGTGCAGTACAGTAGTCGTTGCGAGTCTGTCAGTAGTAGTCGTTGCGAGTCTGTAGCTCTGTCTAGTTGAGAGCAGTACTCAGTCTGTAGTCGTCATGCAGAGCGGTCGGTCAGCAGTAGCAGCCCAGTGCGGTTGTGTGATGTAGGCGGTCGGCAACACTGGTCAAGATGAGGAATAAGGTATACTGTTAATTAATATAATCATTAGATAATGAAAAATTTTATTTATTGTAATTATTCTCCAACAAGTCTCCCAATAATAATTTTTTATTTCAAAAGCATTTTCTCAAAAATTTAATTTTTTATTGAACTCAAGATTTCGTTGCACTTCCCATTTCATTCCACTTCTTTTGAAGAAAAATTCCACTAAAATCACAAAAAAAGAGAATATTATTATTTGCAATGCAGTTCCTCCAAGCGGTGCGCAACAACAAGAGCAGATATGTGACATCCATTTATTCTGAGGTAAGACTTTAATTCTGATTGTTTTACACAGGGCCAAAGACCGATATTTCGGTTTAATTGAATTTTCTTGTCACTAAATGGACTTTAATTTTTTGAAGGATTTATATTTGAGTCAGATTGCGAATTTCACATTTTTGTTGCCATTTTCAATACCTCTCATTGTGCGCGAGGTTACAATTAGCGCAATGTCCATTAGCATTCATAATTAAATATTGTCGTGTTTCTTACTTTCAAATTTTTGTAGGGAGGTTACACTTGGCTCCCATTTCTATTAAGTATTGCTATATTTTCTTAAAAAATTGCGGTGGGGAGGTTACACCTTGCAGAACTAGCACTCCTGAAAGAAAGGATATTGCGGAGACATGGCTTAGCCACAGCCTGGGGGATGTTTCCAGAATGAGATTTTCACTCTGCAGCGGAGTGTGCGCTGATATGAAACTTCATGGCAGATTAAAACTGTGTGCCCGACCGAGACTCGAACTCAGGACCTTTGCCTTTCGCGGTCAAGTGCTCTACCATCTGAGCTACCGAAGCACGACTCACGACCGGTACTCACAACTTTACTTCTACCAGTACCTCGTCTCCTACCTTTCAAACTTTACAGAAGCTCTCCTGCGAGGAGTGCTGGTTCTGCAAGTTTCGCAGGAGATGGTTCAATGGCTCTGAGCACTATGGGACTTAACATCTATGGTCATCAGTCCCCTAGAACTTAGAACTACTTAAACCTAACTAACCTAAGAACATCACACAATACCCAGTCATCACGAGGCAGAGAAAATCCCCAACCCCGCCGGGAATCGAACCCGGGAACCCGTGCGTGGGAAGCGAGAACGCTACCGCACGACCACGAGCTGCGGACTTCGCAGGAGAGCTTCTGTAAAGTTTGGAAGGTAGGAGACGAGGTACTGGCAGAAGTAAAGTTGTGAGTACCGGCCGTGAGTCGTGCTTCGGTAGCTCAGATGGTAGAGCACTTGCCCGCGAAAGGCAAAGGTCCCGAGTTCGAGTCTCGGTCGGGCACACAGTTTTAATCTGCCAGGAAGTTTCAAGTGTACTGTAACCTACTTCCTTTGTTTTCGGACTGCATATCCTTAGGATTCTTCCAATGAATCTCAGTCTAGCATCTGCTTTACAGAGGATTAATTTTTATGATCAATCCATTTTAAATCAAATGGTTCAAATGGCTCTGAGCACTATGGGACTCAACTGCTGAGGTCATTAGTCCCCTAGAACTTAGAACTAGTTAAACCTAACTAACCTAAGGACATCACAAACATCCATGCCCAAGGCAGGATTCGAACCTGCGACCGTAGCGGTCTTGCGGTTCCAGACTGCAGCGCCTTTAACCGCACGGCCACTTCGGCCGGCCATTTTAAATCACTCCTAATGCCTACACCCATATAATTTATGGAATTAACTGCTTCCATTCGCTGACGTGCTATATTGTAGCTAAATGATAAAGGATCTTTCTTTCTATGTATTTGCAGCACATTAGATTCGTCTATATTGAGATTCAATTGCCATTCCCTGTACAATGCGTCAATTCGTTGCAGATCCTCCTGAATTTTCGGTACAATTTTCCATTGTTACAACATCTAGATATACTACAGCATCATCCGAAAAAAGTCTCAGTGAACTTCCGATGTTATTCACAAGGTCATTTATATATATTGTGAATAGCAACGGTCCTATGACACTCCCCTGCGGCACGCCTGAAATCACTCTTACTTCGGAAGACTTCTCTCCATTGAGAGTGACATGCTGCGTTCTGTTTTCTAGAAACTCTTCAATCCAATCACACAACTGGTCTGATAGTCCATATGCCCTTACTTTGTTCATTAAACGACTGTGGGGAACTGTATCAAACGCCTTGCTGAAGTCAAGAAACACGGCGTCTATCTGGGAACCCGTGTCTATGGCTCTCTGAGTCTCGTGGACGAATAGCGCGAGCTGGGTTTCACGCGATCGTCTTTTTCGAAACCACAAACGTCACTGTGATCTGCTTCGCCAGTATGTGCTCCCTGCTCTACAGCAGATACGTGCTTTGGACTCAACTGCTTTGAAGCACGATGGAACTGCACCTCACATTTCTCCTGTGGTCACTTGGTTACAAATTTGGAGAAAAGCGAATCAATGACCAATCGCTTCAAAGTACATGGCCACCAAGATTACCAGATTTGAATCCGTGCGATTTGAGGCTGTGGTGTTATTTGAAGGACAAGCTTTATCAACGGCACGCAAACAAAGGCTGGGGATTGAAGATGAGCATAGCGAGGAAGGTAGCCAACATCCTACTTGAGATGTTCGGGCAGCGATAGAGCAGCCTCTAGTGAGGTTCCAGACTATCGTTGGTGCAGATGGTCGTCACATTAAGCAACGTTTGTAATCCGGAAAGTAAACATAGTATGCAATTAACTAAATCTGTTCTCTCATATGGAAACTAAGATGTGTATCTTTCAATGGTTAAATCGTTATTGCTCTTTCGCATGTCCTTAAATTGTTTTATCAAAGTTTCTTTGTCTTACTATCACTCGTTTTTCATGGGGGCCCCCTCAAGTAGAGAAAGTTTAATTGTAGCCACACTGTATGAAACGCCCGTTATTGACCTACCAGCCACACAGAAATCACCATTTTCTTCCACGTATGGATCACCTAATGCTCACCAGCTTTCGAAAATGACCTAATAATTTTTGGACAATCGAAGAGGAACGACCTGCTTCTAAAGAAGAAGCTGAAACTTTGCTGAAAATAAGCCTGTCATTAACAACGTTTTCGCCCTGAATAACTTCTTTCGCTCTTACAATACAATTTGGACGATCTGTCAAGGCCGAGAGCAGCCACGATATTCTTTACCATTACAGATTTAGCCAGAGACGGCCGTAGTACAGAAGAAATATCGTAATAGGTTTGGTGTTCCCGCTGCTAGTACTCATCTATGCATTATGAGGACTGTTGTTGACATCTTAATAGATGTTAACAATTCTTCGTATGTTTCTTACGGCGTACTACCTATTGGGAAACTATATTCACGGTGTGGTCGCCGGAACGTCCAAACACGACAGGCCCTTTCCGTCAGTCTGTCACATCTCCACGTCGATTCATCTTGTGTGCTCTTTTAAGGAGGGATAGGACGTCAAACGGGCCGACTTGGAGCAGGAGAGGTATCACAGGACATTTTAATTTCCACTGTCTACACTTTTACAAATATATTCATAAAACTTTGTCAGCATCACCAGGAAGGATTCAGGATTCACACTCATTGAAGTGGGAGTTCGAAAACATAACAAAATAATTTTTTTTACGGGTGAAATTTCATCATTTTTCACTTACTAATGGCTGCATTTGTTGCTATAGGTACACTTTTCTTCATAAGTTAGAGAGATTCTTCAATGAATTTTGCACATACCATACTTACAGGTGTATGAATCTCTAGAATTTATTTAATTTATGAAAAAACGAATGATCTGTTGTATTTTAAACTTCATGTTTAGGAAAAAAAACAAATTTTGTAGTTAATTACCTCAATTTTTACCACAGTTTTCAATAGATTTGGAAAATTCTAGAGTTTCATATACCTTTAACTATGGTTTGTATGCTGTGCAAAATCCATTGAACCATCTCTCTTACTTATGAAGAAAAGTGTACCTATAGCAACAAATGCTGCCATTAGTAAGTGAAAAAAATGATGAAATTTCACAAGTAAAAAAAATTACTTCGTTATGTTTTCGAACTTCCACTGCTATGAGTGTGAATTCTGAATCCTTCCTGGTCATTCTGACAAAGTTTCATGAATTTATTTGTAAAAGTATAGACAGTGGAAATTAACATGTCCTGTGGTGCCTCTCCTGCTCCAGGTCGGCCCGTTTGACGTCCTACCCCCCTTAAGGAGGGTCACTAATATTTGGTTGGCCAGATTCCTGATACAATGGTAAGGACCAGTGACAGAGCTTCAACCTGTACTAGACAGTTTTCAGCCCAAATTTTTGCTATCTGTCGTGTGTAAAATAACCGCAATTTGGATCTGGCAATCCTCACGACATCATTATTATCATCAGTTATTTCTCATTCAGTGCTGGTCTTTAGCTATACCTTTCATATTATTCGTGCCGCCATCTGCTGTTATGAACGTATTCGCACTTCCTCCTCCACAATTCTTTATGGTGCTTTAATATTAATAAAATCTACAGGCCTAAGTACCGTAATTATGAGTAATTTACAAATGTGCTACTAATTAACGGGCAAAACAGATTTAATGAAATGCACAATTTCAAGCACGCGAGAACCGTGGGCAATGTATAAACACGAATAGCGCAGAAATATTGGCAAATGGAGAATGTCATCCGTAATCATATAAATATTTTCGTTTAGAACGGAAAAAACCACTCCATTGCCTTCAATAAAGCAACAAAATATTGCTTTATTGAAGACATTTAGAACAGACGTAAGGGACAAAACTGTTCGTCATATATTACCGTCAGAGGATGACATGTGCCGTTGAAGAGGAGCGTGGCTTGTTTGTAGAGAGTGGCACGACGAAATTCAATTTGCCACATAAATCGTAAATAAATTCATGGTCGCGGTGAGGCGCGGCAGATAGCTGCGGCGGAAGATGAGAGAGTCCAGATGGTAGCACCGCGGTGACCGGCAGCTCATCCGTAGCTTGTCCCATCGTCCCACTAATTAAATGAGCACGCAGTAAACGACGCGAAACAAGGGACCAACTCATATGTGAAGGATGCGCGCCACTGAAAATGAAAATATCCTATGTAGTAAAACTTTTTCTGGCTGCGTGACGGTAATTACGAAACCACAGGCATATTAATCTCTTTTGCGAAGCAGCTACCAGAAGCTCTGTGTGTGAGCGTGTGAGTGCGCGAATCGACTACGTCAAACGCGAGCATAAAAATGGGACGTAATAAAAAAAAACGCTCATTAAAATGAGCCTTAATATCTCGTCCTTCAGAAGTAGGAAATGAACTCTGGCACATTTAAAATTAATAAATTTAAATGCGCGCCTGGAGGTGTATTGACACTGCGCGCCGCATCTGCCGTTGATATGCGTCCGAATCACAGTAATTAAAAGGAGGGCGCGGCCGTCCTCGCAAATCTGTCGGCACAGTCGCTGCCCGCAGACTGTGACGAACCCCAGGTGTCAACCCCGCCTCTCGTAAAACTCACTGTTTCCCTGTGTTCGGTCTCCTGATTAGTATTATGGGGAGAGCTATTTTCCAATCATCGAGCTGTTTCTTCAGCTTCCTTCTAAACTCCACAAGCCACTAATCTATTCTGTGCTACGGTGCCAACTTCCAGTAAGAATGTCATTTCGGCTTTTCCTGTTCCATTCAGAAATGTTGCCAGTATGAGCTCGAATTTCCCTCGTTTTCTCATCGTGGTCGTTTCGTATGATATAATGTGAGGGGAAGTAATATGTTGTCTGTATCTTCTTCGCACGTATTGCCTCGGCGTTTTAACGGTGAACTTCTACATAAAGAATAACGCCTTTTTAACGCTACTGTTTAATGAGAATTTCCGTCGCTAATGCGCCCATGCTACACGTATTACTGAGGAAGTGAACCGCTCTTCCTATAACCTGTCTGGCATGGGATTTTCCTACAGTTAGTTTTATGCAGTAGTTTCAATGCATTTCCGTTTTGTTTACGCTCGTAATACTTAACAGTTTTGAGTGTTTGCAGCGATTCATCGCCTGTCGTGTAATAGAAAAGTAATCAGCCATACCACCTAGTAATATGCAACACATTGTACTTCCTATGTTAAGAGTCAGCTTCCAGTCCCTACGTTTAGCGTTCATACTCGGCAGGTATTTATGTAGCCTATAAGGAAATAACTTTTCCATAAATTCGATTTTCCTAAGCGCAACAGCCTTTCTGTCGTACAGCCCACGATGTCTCCGACCTCACAGCCAGATCATTTACACATACACTGAAGCGCCAAAGAATCTGGTATAGGCATGCGTATTCAAATACAAAGATATGTAAAGAGGCATAATATGGCGCTGCAGTCGGCAACGCCTATATAAGACAACAATTCGCTGTCGCAGTTGTTAGATCGGTTACTGCTGCTTAAATGGCAGATTATCAAGATTTAACTGAGTTTGAGGGTACACAGCATCTCCGAGTTAGTGATAAAGTGGGGATTTTCCCGTACGACCATTTCAGGAGTGTACCATGAATATCAGGAATCCCGTAAAACATCAAATCTCCGACATCGCTGCGGCCGGAAGAAAATCCTGTAAGAGTAGGAACAACGACGACTGAAGAGAATTGTCCAACGTGACAGAAGTGGAACCCTTTCGCAAATTGCTGCAGATTTCAGTGCTGTGCCAACGACAAGTGTCAGCGTGCGAGCCATTCAATGAAACATCATTGATATGGGCTTCCAGAGCTTAAGGCACACACGGGTACCCTTGATGACTGCACGTCACAAGGCTTTACGCCTCGCCTGGGCCCATCAACATCGACATTGGACTGTTGATGATTGCAAACATGTTGCCTGGTCGGACGCGTCTCGTTTCAAATTGTATGGACATGTACAGGTGTGGAGACAACCTCATGAATCCATGGACACTACATGTCAGCAAGGGACTGTTCAAGGTGGTGAAGCCTATGTAAGAGTGTGGGGCGTGTGCAGTTGGAGTGATGTGGGACCCCTGATACGTCTAGATACGACTCTGACAGGTGACACGTACGTTAACATCCTATCTGATCATCGGCATCCACACATGTCCATTGTGCATTCCGACGGACTTCGGCAATTCCAGCAGGACAATGCGACACTCCACACTTCAAGAATTGCTCTTCTGAGTTTAAACACTTCAGCTGGCCACAAAACTTCCGAGACATGAACATTAATGAGCATATCTGGAATGCCTTGCAACGTGAAGTTCAGAAGAGATCTCCATCCCCTCTTACTCTTACGGATTAATGGACAGCTATGCAGGATTCATGGAGTCAGTTCTGCCCAGTACTACTTGAAACATTAGTCGAGTCCGTACCATGCCGTCTTGCGGCACTTCCGCGTTCTCGCGGAGGTCCTACACGATATTAGGCAGGTGTACAGTTTCTTTGGCTCTTCAGTCTATAAGGGTCAGCCCAAGGAAAAAACCTGACTACATAATGAACATTATGCGGATGTTGCTAACGCAGGTAGGTCTGCCTATAGGAGTACCCTCTATTGGGAACCAGGAAGGAACAGTACGAACGTTCACCGCTGCACCAATTGTCCGTAACACGGGCTGTAGGTGAGGTCAGCGAGTCGCGTGTGGGGTCCTACTTCACTATGGAGACCTGGAAAGAGGAACAGCGAGGTGTAGAGCTGTTTTTGCCTGCTAAAGGAGTTTCGGGAATTGAAATTCGTGCTCGAATGTCTTCTGTGACCGGCCGCTGTGGTCAAGCGTCTCTAGGCTCTTCAGTCCGGAACCGCGCTGCTGCTACGGTCACAAGTTCGAATCCTGCCTCGGGCATGGATTTGTGCGATCTCCTTAGGGTAGTTAGCCTGACGTTGTAGCCGGAGTTGAACAGAATGTTGACATCATTACAGCATCTGGAACCGTATCAGAATAAAGAATATCGTTTCCTGTCTCGTATTGTCGCGGGAGATGAAACTTGGTGTCATCATTTTGAGCCAACAATGGAAACATACGGTAAGTTGAAAAAGAGAGAGAGCGTAAGAGGGAGAGAGAGGGTGATATATAAGTGCGTATGATAAATCCTTTCCCTCAAATATATTTCTCTTCTTCATAACTCCTCTGTGTTACCACAGATAACGTGTTACTGATCTCATTTGTACTAAGATTGCAGTACACGCGAGGTGCCTATTTGCTTCCAGCGCCCTGAGTAGAATGCATAACTTCTAAAAATGTTCACCAACCTGCAGTCTTCTATGGTTGTTGTCCCCTGCGCAGAAAACAGCACTCAGGTCGTGAATCCATTGTCTGAAAGCTGTATGAATCTCTTAGCGAGGAACTGTTGTTTTAGAAATGATTAAATTTCCAATCAGTTTTTTTATATGGGATGCCACTCGCTTTTTATTGGCAGAACACGAGAAACTGCACAATTACATTCCTTTTTAGAGTCACAAATTATTTCTATTCTTCGATAAATTAATGAACTGAATATTTACTTAATTAGTATCACGCTACTCTCAGCTATATGTCCAAATAACCATATACTGCTAATAAAGTGCTAAGTAGCAGCAACCGCGGCAGTCAACATGTCTGTCTGTCCTCCGACACCGCCGTACCACCTCTCATCTTACAGCCGAACAACATCGCCCGCCCTCCAAGTTAGGCTCGATCCGAAGATCAACTGAGTGCTTCCTCTGCCTTTTCGTTTCGCAGCTGTTTATTATTCTGCTGGATATTAATACTTGTGAAATAATGGAATGATAGCACGCTGTTGAGAGATGCTTTAATTTGATATTCAAGTAAATACGCTGTTTAATTTTTCAGATATTAATAATAGCATATTACCATTTTTGCGGGCAACTTCCGAATGCAGCAGCCAATCGAGGAGAAGGACCACAACTTAGGCGGTCATTCTCACGACACCCGTACCTAACAAACCGTCTGTCATCTGTACCTCACACCAAGTTACGTCATCTTGCAACTACTGCCTTCTCAACTGCTCTATGAAGAGCTTCTTCTACCTAAATATAATGGCTGCAAAGCCGGAAATATTACAAACACATGGGTTCAGCCCACCGACAAAAGACAGAGTCGTTGAGAGGAGCTTGGGTAAAGTCCTGGTTTAATTTTTCTTTGACTTCGATGGCCCACTGCTCATTTACTTTCTGGAGCACGGAGCCACAATTAATGTACAGTGATACATGGTCACTATGCAAAAACTGAAGCACGTCATTAAAGTCCAAACGGCATGGAATGTTGACGGACAGCATCATTCTGTTGCAGAATAATGCCCGTCCACGTACTGCCGAAGTTGTTTCGACTACGCTGCAGAAGTTTCGCTGCGGAGCCCTTTTGACCCTCCATCAGTCCTGATCTGTCCCCATGTGACTTCCATGTTTTTGGAGCCCTGAAGAGACATGCGTGACCCTCGATTTGATTCGGACGAAGGGGTGCATACCTGGAGGCAATCGTGGTTCCCAAGGCTACCGCAAACATTTTTCCATGAAGGCACTGACCGTCTTGTCTCACATTGCGATGAATGTATTAACAGTTACTGCCATTACTTTTAAAATAATAAACAGCATACTTAATTTTTCCATTTATTTTGTTTTCATTCGACTGCCCCATGTAGAAAACAGACCTATACTATTCCCTTACCATACGTCCTAAGCTACTTTCAAACCCGATAATTTCTGCCGGTTATGAACGACGTGCTGAGTGCTATATGCTACGAAGTACATTATTTTATCACGAAGATAGTCCGATATCCCGCAAGTTTGTATTTTGTTCACTACACGATTTTTGGGCGATCAATTAACTTTTCCCGGCCGGAGTTGCCTTGCGGTTCTAGGCTCTACAGTCTGGAACCGCGCGACCGCTACGCTCGCAGGTTCGAATCCTGCCTTGAGCATGGTTGTGTGTAATGTCCTTAGGTTAGTTAGGTTTAAGTAGTTCTAAGTTCTAGGGGACTGATGACCACAGAAGTTAAGTCCCATAGTGCTCAGAGCCATTTGAACCAGCCCAATTACCTTTTATAATTGTGCCCGAAATCA
This sequence comes from Schistocerca piceifrons, assembly GCF_021461385.2. Taxonomy (NCBI): domain Eukaryota; kingdom Metazoa; phylum Arthropoda; class Insecta; order Orthoptera; family Acrididae; genus Schistocerca; species Schistocerca piceifrons. Next base: position 195,346,838 of record NC_060149.1, read on the forward strand.
GACTGAGTGAGGCGGTTCAGGGGTAACTGATTAGTCTCGATTTCAGGAAGAACGGGGTTTAAGTAAACATCCGGCCATTTAAATAAGGTTTTCCTTCGTCTGCCTAAATCACTTCAAATGAACGCCACAAGAATTCCTTTGAAAAGGTTCCGACCGATTCCATCATCCATCATGTTTTAGCCACCGAGTGAAGTGGAGTAGTGGTGAAACATTGGAGTCCCATGTGGGAGGACGGCGGTCAAACTCACCCGTGCAGTTACCCAGATTTAGGTTTTCCCTGGTTTCTCTAAGTTACGTAAGGGTAATGCCGCCGATATGGTTAGTTTTAAAAGGACACGGTCAATTCGTGAACAGCCTTCTCCAATCTGAGCCTGTGTTCGGTCCCTGATGATCTCTTCATGGACAGAGCACTAAGCTCTAATCTTCCTATCTTCTGATGCAGCTAAGAAAGTACTCCGTATTTGTAACATCTGCGCGACGAGACTCATTCCACAATGCACTGTTCGAAGTGAAGGGAGGAGTATTGGGTGAGTGTATTTTCAGAATTATGGAAGATGCAGTGGTTTAAAATCATAACTGGACCATGTTATGCTTGCAAATGATTCTAACGGCTGAGTTGTGCAAGAAGGAATAACGTTGCCTCAGAAGGGGACATAACAGAGTAGGAACCGTAGTAAAATTGGAACAGAGGTGTAGGAAGCAGCAGCGATTGCTGGCCCCTTAATGAGAGCTATTTTAGTACTTGTAATACTTCCTACCAGTAATACTTGCTTTGAGATCGTTCGGTCGCGAGGATTAAGATAATAACATTAACCGTGTTGCGTTTACTGCAGCCTGTACCAGCCAGTCCTATTAAGGTTAAGGGAATTTTGAACGTGAAAGTGGTTCCCACAGTATCAATAACTTGTCGGACTTCATAAGCAAATGTCAACACGATTCCGTTTATTTACATGATCTTTTATAGTTGATTTAAAGTTCAAAAAAGGTCAGAGACAAGAGGAAGGTAAATGGAAGGAAGATTAGGGTTTAACGTCCCGTCGACGTCTTGATCATTAGAAACGGAGCAGAAGCTCGAATTGATTCAAGGATGGGGAAGGAAATCAACCGTATCCTTTCTAACGAACCAACTCAGCATTTTTCTGGAGCGATTTGAGAAAATCACGGAAAACGTAAATCTGTGTAGCAAGACGCGAATTCGAGCTGTCGTCCTTCTGAGCCCATTGTGCTAACAACTGCACCATCTCGATTGGTATGTGCAGAAGAGTGCAAGTGTACAGTGCTGAAAAAAAATAATACATCACTCACGTCGGTTGTGGCAGTTTAGCAAACAGTCACCATTCCAATTTGGACTTGAACTTTCCTTGACAACACGGTTAGTGTATGCAATTTTCGCTGCAGTTTATAACAACCCTTGTTTTCGTAACGCTAAATGAAAACAGTCCTAAACGAGCCATAGAATTCTTTAATGAGAATGCCTCTGATTAGCAACTTTGAGAAATACGGAAATTGTTATTGAAACAATATTCTCGTAGTAATGTGTACGACCGTAACGCAAATTGGTAGGGAATCACCGTCGGCAGTTCAAACGAACGGTGAATAATGGCACCAATTAGGGAAATGGCAGCAGGGGCTTGCAAGAATCACTTTGCGCACTTACTGTGTACTTACAGAGGCTTCATTCAATATGTGGAAGAAGCAGCTGTTGAGGGAACAGGGGAAAGCATCTGCAGAGAGTGGCGCATGTTGGAACAAAAAGTGTCTGTCATATGTGTCGGAGCTCGTATTTGGATGATTCTGGCGACTGACAGAGAAGGTTGATAAGACAAACCTAGCTCACGGAATGTCACTGAAGCTCAAAATCTGCGGCATTGTCCCTAGAAGTGATCGCGGCTTCCTGGTTCCGAGTCGAGCGGGTGGTCTGAAGCAGAGACTTGGAAGTTTCTGTAACAGGCAAGACTGCGACTTTCTAGACTTGCGGCATAGGGTTGAGAACTTAATGATCCCCCTACACGTCTGAAGATGTCTGTGGTCCAGATAACAATAACTGCAGACAGAGTTAGATTGAAAGAAATGCCCCCGACAGACGAGAGTATTAAAACTGTACAGATCAACTGGCATTTTTAAGAGTTTCTGAAAAACAGGCAATGTCACATAAGAATAGGTACACAAAGGTGATTAAAATCCGAAATTTATAGCAGTGAAAATTTTCTTGTAAATCTAAGAGAATACCGAAAGAATATACAAATGGGAAATGAGGGCAGTGTATTTGTCGCAACAGACAAGAAGCTCAAATTCCCTGAGATATAAACTGAAGCTGCATGCGAGTATGTTTGGGTACGTCTCAGTATCAATGATGGTCATAAACTTATAACTGAAGCTTTATACTGAACATCAGGCTCATCTTCAATCATACTGTCATAATCAGAGGCGACTTTAATCATCTAACAATCCATTGGAATAGTTAGAGTTTTCTAACAAGGGAAACTACTCCTCGTATTCCCCCTCAGGTTTAGTGGTAAGTTGGCCCATTGGACAGCTCGTCAAAAACTGAACACAGATCAAGCATGAAAACAGGAAGAAGGTGTTCCGAATTGTGGAAATAGAAGGAAAATAGAAACAGTGAACGGTCCAAACTAAATATGAGCAATATAGAGTATTGTTAACGGCCGTCGTGTCGTTTTTGTCTGATCATGGTGTTGGACTACGAAGGGAGAGATCCGCGTTCAAATCTCCTTCCGTCTTTTTTCTTTTTTCACTAAATTACGAACTTTCCGTCCGGTCATTGAACGTATCTTCTCGCTGTGTCTAAATTTGTGTATATGACCTGGCGTAATGACAGTTTCCATCAGCGACGTGTAAGGAAGGGACATCCAGACGTACGTACCTACTATTTGTTCTACACAGACACCACTTGCGATCTATTGCGAAAGTTTTGGCTCTTGAATTCCTACGTTGTAGCATAGTTCACACCTGTTTATTTGTTGTTTTCATATCTGTGAGAGGTCTATGCGGCATCTCGCCTGCTCTCACTATTCATCACAGAATACGAGTCATGTGGTAAGACGTATGATGAATAGAGACAGCAGGCGAGGTGCCGCATACACCTCTAGTTACTCACTAGTTACAGTGCGTGACGAAGAGTTTAAGCAATTATTCTGTGAGGGGGTGTCCTGTCTCAGGCCTTTCTGCTCACGTTTTATCCAGTTTGTGTACTGAATTTGCATAGGAGATTCTCTTGTTACACTTACTTTTCGATACAGTTTTTACTTGTTAACTTTTCACCGGTACTGTGCGCTGATTACATGATCGGTTAGGGGCAGCTTGCAGCAACGTGGGTTACCGACCTTATTCTTTTAGTAGTTTCTTCTAATAGCTGCATCTGGTCTTGACCAGGGGAACCCCCTTTCGCTCAGGTGAAATGAGGAGGAAATTCCACACGCTTTGATAGAGCGTCCGTCACTCAGATGGCAGCTTCTACACTAGCAGACGGCAAGGACAGTCAGGTGATCTTTCAAGGATTATCCTCCTGGCTCAGCCTGGGCAGAAAATGAGCAGTGGAATGTAAGACTGGTGTTCACTTTAGCAGAACTAGATACCACTGCTGGAAAGGGTGAGAACTCTGCTTTTTAGGAACCTTGAAATGGAGTCCCCAACTGTCCACTTCCGTTTATCCTGCTGTGTGTGCTCTAAGAAATTTCCGACAAACAGATCTGGACATGGGAATAGGGCGACACTCATCTCCCATTTCCATATACACGTATCTCATTGGCGGATGCATATTATCTTTATGATGGGAGCTACGGGACAGGCTTCCAAACATCTGATTGGAAGAGCACTTAGGATCTGAGGATTGGCTATGGGGGATACTTCTCCGAGACGTGAAGTAAAGCTACAAAAAGTTGCGAGACAATTGGTAGTCGAATTGGGATTCACATGGGTATTCTCATTCGAACGTCTGCTTGGTGATGCTACATGTTTTTCTTCACTTCGGGGCTCTGTCAAGTCTTCGAAATTTCAAACTGAACTTACGCGCACCAACGACGAATAAGCAGGAGGATGTTGAGATCAGCGATTCGCAATCACATCACATCGGTTCAGCCCACCAACCGTTAACAGGGGCCACAGTTCGGCGCATCCCGACTTGTAGACAACCACCTCAGTAGTAGTCAAGGTAAGGTCGCATTTGCATCGCACAATCCCAACTTAGTAAAAATGTCTGGAGGGAAGGGGAGTTCATTCCTCGTTTCTATTTTTTAGTCTGTCTAACTTGATCTACGAGCTTCACACCCCGGTACACAAACCTTTCTACAAATCTAATTCTTGCTTCCCAGCGGATTTTTCTCTATCGAGCTAACTCATTGGAGCTCACCCGTCGAGATTCTTTCTGATTCTTGCTTTATTCATTCATCTGTTTTATACTCTACTCGTTTAAAGTTTTACAATCACGACTGAAGGCATGATTCGTGTCCTTTATGTGTCTCGGCACCGTCTCAACCATAATTGTCTAGCATCATGCTGGTGGCGACCCTAACGACGGTTCATTTTCCAATCGTTGTTCTATTTCAATTATGCACATTCATTCTGAAATTGTTTTATATCCTCGACGTTTACATGGCATGAGTAATTTTTGCACACTGTTTGGATAAATATTATTTTACCAGATCAAAACTATCAGTCATCAACCATTACAGTAAATTGTTCAACTGAAATGCCCGGGTCCTCCAACTGTAAGCTATAGACGAGGCTCCTTTATAAGTTCAGGAACTTGTCAAATAACGTTTTCCCGACGTGTGCGGCAGTTGATTTTTCAAGTAGCCTATTCGGTTCATGGGGCTAATCTATCATTTTATGTGATCTGGAGTGACAGATTCAGCATCTGTGTAATCTGCACACCCACGGAGCATCTGATAAGCAAGAAGTCGTGTTTACAGCACATCCAGCTTCTGGCAATTCTACCTGCGCTGCATATGCGAATGTAAAGGAAAAAGCCCTAATAAATGGTGCCATGGGAATTAGCTTCTACCATGCACCTTACAGTGATTTCTAGAGTTTATATTTAGATACAGGTGTAGAATGATTAATCTTTTGGTAATACTATTTCATTACTAACTCTCTTAATAACACTATATATACGCTGAAAAGTCCACACAGTATTAGCACATTACGCAAACCCACCTAAACACACAATGAAATACAGTTTTATATCCACCAATTAAATGATGCATAATATTTTCCAAAATTTTTGGATTCAGCAAGATATAAAACTATCGTTTTGACTTACAAGTGTTAAAGTAGCAAAAACTCTATCGTGTACTTTGTTTAAATTTGATTGTAAAACTTCTTACGTATAATGAACAAACAAACTACTGTATTTCTTGAGAAATATTATTATGTATTTTTTCTCATACAGTGGCACTAAGACCCAAACATTTTCGAGGTATGGTAAGGAACGTGTTCCAGGCAGTATGTATTGCGTTAATAATGGCCTACACATACATATTTGGAAAAACTCAACTCTATTCATGAACTCAACATAAATACAAAGCTTTGCATATACAGCACTAATTTATACTCTGCCTGAAGATGGTGTTCCGATGCAATGGATTGAGTGTCGTCGTTTACATACTCCATGTAGCCTCTTTGTGTGTATTGTTCATACATACAATCTTCTGGAACCTGATTTCAGCTCTTTACATTATTTCAAACTCTTGCAACGTGCTGTGGAGACAACTGCGTCTTCTTCTTATTCCACAGATACATTCCATAGCTCGCTTTCCGTACTTTCCTTTGGCGTCTCTTGACCTAAATACCACAAAGATACTCCCCGTCTGCTTTTCCCTACCTATCGTTAAAGGATCTTAACTAGAAGCCGACTCATTATATTGACCGGCTTGTACTATAATATTCATTTAACATATTATAATATGCTTCAGAATATTTTGAAAATCTCATTTACATTGTTATTTACTGTCTTCAGTTTTATAAAAGAAAGTTCTGTACATAATAGTGTAGTGTCATGTGATAAAATTAGTAGTGTTACAGGTTTTTGTTGTTACTGTTGTGGTCTTCAGTCTTAAATATGGTGTAATGAAGATCTCCATGCACGTCTACACTGTACAAAGACCTCGATTTCTGCATAACTACTGGAACTTACAACGGTTTGAAACTGTGACTATAGTCATAGTTTGATCTCTATAATGTTTACATTCCATACTTGCCTCTGTACTCAACCCGACGATCCCTTCATGCCTCGTGATGTGTCCACTCAGTCGTATTATTTTACTGAAGTATGGTCCCAAATTTATTTCACCTCTGTTCATTTCAGAATTTCTCATTAGTTATCCAATTTATCCATATAATCTTCAGCCTGTACTACTACATTTCAAACACCTCATTAGCTTCTTGTATGAAGCGAATATGGCCCACGTTACGCTTACATACAAGGCTATACTCCAGGTAAATACTTTCAGAAAAGATTTTTTAACATTTCAATGTTTATTAGATGTTAACAAATTCCTGTTTTTCGGAATTTCTTTTCTTGCTGTTGCGCTTGCATTTTTCATTGGTCGTCCTCCGTTATTTTGCTACTCAAATAACAAAAATTCTCTAACGCTTCAGGTGGCTCATTTCTTAATCTAATCCCCTCAGTATCGCCTCATTTAATTAGACTACCCTTGTTCTGCTTGTGTTGACTTTCATCTTAGAGTCTCTTTTCTAGACACTATCTATGGCATCTATCTGCTCTTCTACTACCCTGGCCATTTCTGAGAGAATTACCATGTCATTGGCGTTTGCATTTTACATCCTCTGTCTTAAACATCTATTTTATATCAGAAGACATGTTGTCGTGAGAGATTTCAAAACTGTTTATTATTTGAGTGACAATTCAAATAGTTATCACCCTTAAATTAATTTTAGTACAAGTTTCAGACAATTTCTTTGTGACATTTTATAACCATATATTAATTACGTATCCAGCATACCCCTCCAATCTCCCCACTCGTATTCCCACCACATGGATCTGTACGACGCAGAGTGGGATCAGTAAAATATTAGATACCTCTTAATGCAGCTGTAAGTCTTGTATAGAGTTATTCGTCTTATTTCACAGCATATGAGTGTGTTATTTTGAAACTTCCTTTTTATATTTCACAGTTCATGATTAATGGTGTATAAGAACACAAATTTTGAATACTTCTGGTCTATGTCTGCTGAAATATTTACGTATTAGTATTTCATGTTACTTTTATTTATGGATCTGAAAACGATTGTTAACTTATTGAAACCAATAATCATTTTTGACAATTTCCAGCTCAGACATTTTTGGCAAGTTCCAGCTGAGACTGTTAAAAGAAATATTGTTATTTAATTTAGTCTCCCTGAACTTTAAGTTCTTTTAAAAATTTCGTGTTAGTTTCCGTTGACGCTTGCTCAATGTAGGAATTAAATAACATGAGGTATATGCCACAATCCAGTCCCACTTACTTCTCAGCCATTGCTGCCTCTTTCGTGTCCTCTGTCTCTTACTGTTACGCACTGAATCTATGAACACAGTAGTAAGCTTGCATGAAAGCAGTCTCTAGCTGATACTACTGCGTTTGTCGCCGAGAAGGCATCAAGACTCAAGACGGCAACTGAGCCACCGTGGCGGACGGAGCCCTCCTCACAGCTGCTTAGCATGAGAAAGTCGAGTGTGCGTGGGTATTGTAATTTTCGCCAGCTGTCCACGTGGAAATAATTTGGGCGCCTCGTTACAGGTGCACGGCGTGGCCACTTAACGGCACGGCGGGGTGCCCTCACCTTTATTTACAGCCGGCGTCACAACACGCCGCCTCCCCGATATACTGTTACACTGTTTACACACTACAGCTTCTTCGATCAAGACTGCCTGCGAAGGTGAAACACTTTTGTATCTGCACCTACAAATATACTCGAGAAGTCACCGTGCGGTCTGTTGCAGGGGGTACGTTTCAAGACTCTGTTGCTCCTTTCTTATATTTCTGGCAGCTGACGGTAGTCCTACGTCAGAGGTTGATTCAACCGTCAGGCTCATTACCGGAGAAGAATCTGAGAAGAACAGTATGCTTCGGCCGCCTTGTTGTTGTTGTTGTGATCTTCAGTCCGAAGACTGGTCTGATGCAGTCCTCAGTGCTACTCTATCCCGTGGGAGCCTCTTCATCTCCGAATAGCTACTGCCACCTAAATCATTCTGAATCTGCTTACAGTATTCATCTCTTGGTCTCCATCAACAATGTTTACCCTCCACACTTCCTTGCAACATAAAGTTGGTGATTCTTTGATGTCTGAAAATGTGTCCTGTCAACCGATCCCTTCTTTTGGTCAAGTGTTGCCACAAATTTCTTGTTTCCCCAATTCTATTCTATATCTCCTTATTAGTAACAAGATCTACCCATCTAATCTTCAACATTCTTCTGTAGCACCATATACCGAAGGCTTATATTCTCTTTTTTATCTAAACTATTAATCGTCCATATTTCATTTCCATCCATGGTTTCACTCCAGACAAACACTTTCGGAAAATACTTCCTAACACTTAATTCTGTATTCGATATTAACAAAATTCTTTTTTCCAAAAATGTTTTTATTGCATCTCCAGCCTCTAATTCTGCCATCATCAGATATTTTGCTGCCCAAATACCTAAACTCATCTACTACTTTATGTTGCGTTGGCAGAAGAGCCAACACCGTTACTAGAGGAGGCCGAAATCCACGCGTTTTAGCTCACGCAGGCTGGCGTGAGGAGGGAAGGACTATACTGACGTGAGGTCTGGAACATGACAAGGAATTAGAATTCAGAAAGCGGACGTAATTAGTTTGATACTTAACTTTAATCCATTAATGGTGAACGTCGCTCTTGACGGTACATGATTCACAATATTATCTGTTCAGATTATAGTAACTGAATATGTCGCCTTGCTAGGTCGTAGCAAATGACGTAGCTGAAGGCTATGCTAAACTGTCGTCTCGGCAAATGAGAGCGTATGCAGACAGTGAACCATCGCTAGCAAAGTCGGCTGTTTTACTGGGGCGAGTGCTAGGGAGTCTCTCTCGACTAGACCTGCCGTGTCGCGGCGCTCGGTCTGCAATCACTGACAGAGGTGACACGCGGGTCCGACGTATACTAACGGACCGCGGCCAATTTAAAGGCTACCACCTAGTAAGTGTGGTAAAAATGGAAATGTCGTGTGGCTAGGGCCTCCCGTCGGGTAGACCGTTCGCCTGGTGCAGGTCTTTCGATTTGACGCCACTTCGGCGACCTGCGCGTCGATGGGGATGAAATGATGATGATTAGGACAACACAACACCCAGTCCCTGAGCGGATAAAATCTCCGACCCAGCCGGGAATCGAACCCGGGCCCTTAGGATTGACAGTCTGTCACGCTGACCACTCAGCTACCGGGGCAGACAGTAAGTGTGGTGTCTGGCGGTGACACCACACTTTAAGTGTCTCGTTTCCTAATCTAATTGCCTTAGAACCACCTGATTTAATTCGACTACATTCTGTTATCCTTGTTTTACTTTTGCTGATGTTCATCTTATATCCTCCTTTCAAGATAATGTCCATTCCGTTCAAGTACTCTTTCAAGTCCTTAGCTGTCTCTGACAATTACAATGTCACTGGCATACCTCAGTGTTTTTATTTCTTTTCCCTGAACTTTGGTTCCCACTCCAAATTTTTCTTCGGTTTCCGCTACTGCTTGTTCAATGTAGAGAGTGAATAAATTCAGGGATAGGCTGGACCCTGTCTCAGTCCCTTCTCAGCCAATGCTTCCCTTCGAGGTCCCTCGACTCTTGTAACTGCCGCTTCGCTCTCCGTACTTTAATCCTGCTACCTTCAGAATTTCAAAGAGACTATTCCAGTCAACGTTCTCGAAAGCTTTCTCTAAGTCTACAAATGCTATAATCGTAAGTTAGCCATTCCTTAAACTATCTTTTAAGACAAGCCGTGGGATCAGTCTTGCCTCTTGTGTTCCTATATTTCTCCGAAATCCAAACTGATCTTCCCCGAGATCGGCTTCAACCAGTTTTTCCATTCTGTTGCAAATAATTCGTGTTAATATTTTGCAACCATGACTTGTTCAACGGGTAGTTCAGTAATTCTCACACCTGTGAGCAAAGCTTTCTTTGGATTACAAATTCTTACATTCTTCTTGAAGTCTGAGGATATTTCGCCTGTTATATATATCTTCCCCACCAGATGGGAGTTTTGTTATGCCTGGCTCTCCGAAGGCTGTCAGTAGTTCTGGCGGAACATCGTCTACTCCCCGTACCATGTTTAGACTTAGATCTCCTTTTTTTATATTTTCTCCTTTCATCAGTTAAATTCAATACCTTTTGTGTTATGCAAGGATTTCCACTAGGTTTTGTCTGTCTGACTATTTTTTCCTATACTGCCTTCACTATTTCATCTCGTAAAGCTACCCGTTCGTCTTCTACTGTATTCATTTCCCCTCTTCTAGTCAACCGTTGCCTAATATTCCTTCTGAAACTCTCAGCAGCCTCTGCTTCTTTCAACTTATCCATGTCCCATCTCATTAATTTCCTACCTTTTTGCAACTTCTTCAGTTTTAATCTATAGTTCATATGTAATAAATTGTGGGCAGAGTCCACATTTGCCACTTAAAATGTCTTACAAATTAAAATGTGATTCCTAAATTTCTGTCTTGCCATTGTATAATGAACCTGAAACCTTCCGGTGTCTCCAGCTCTCTTCCACGTATACAGCCTTATTTTATGGTTCTTAAGCCAAGTATTAGTGATGATTAAATTAAGCTCTGCGCAGAATTCTACCAGGTGGATTTCTCTTTCATTCCATATGAATGTACTATTTTGCCTTCTTTTCCTTTTTACTATCGGGTTCCAGTTCACCATCGCAATTAAATTTTCGACTCCTTTAACTGTCAAAATAATTACTTTTATCTTATCACATATTTCTTCAGTCTCTTCATCATCTGCGGAGCTAGTCGGCATGTAAACTTGTATTACTGTGGTACGTGCGGGCCTCGTGTCTATCTTGGCTACGATAAATCATTCACTACGCTGGTCGTAGTAGCTTTCGCGCAGTCTTATTTTCTTATTCATTATTACATTACGAAATTCACTCCTTCGTTACCTGCTATTTTATTTTGTATTTGTAACCCTGTATTCATCTGACCAGAAGTCCTATACCTCCTGCCACAGAACTGCATTAATTTCCACTGTATCTAACTCCTACATATCCAATTCCCTCTTTAAATTTTCGAACCTACCTGGCCCTTTATTGGTACAGAAAGCTAGAAATTTCAATTTAAAACCTTTTCGTCATTCAGTTTCTTTCACCTTGAATCGTGGATCAATGTGACGTAACCTCGTCTATATGAGGCCCTCACATGCTCAATATTATTGGCACGACAACATTATTGCAATATCTTGCCCGAAAATACTAGACAGAAACAGCATATTGTTGTATATTATTTATGTACGGGACACGTCAGTTAGAAAACTACCTTGGCTTCGAACATGTCCGCGGTCGACGATATGGATGTGTATTACGACTGAGATGTTTGTCTAGCTCCTTCATCGTCGGTCGAAAAACGCAACATCAACTAATAACAAATTAAACATCTGAACTGTATAATTTACCGTGTACATCTTATGTCCTTACAGTCCTGTCATCAGTGTCTAATGACAAGTGTCTTTTAGTTACATACTGTTCATACGTACATTCAGTTCTTAGCTATGGATTTTTTTTCCGGGGATCAAATGCACAACGTATGAACACTGTTTTCAATCTGCAGCAGAAGGGCTGTAAGAATAATAACCAAAAATAGTAGTGCAGCTAATTGTAAAGATATGTTCAAAACACTGGGGATATTAACTGCAGCATGTAAATGCATTTGCCAAAGAGTTGCACGCATCAAAAATAAATTGAACATTACTGCACAAACTGCTCTTTCCGTGCTCCCTGCCACCGCTGGATAAGCAGCTGCAGCAGCAAGTCGTATATTCCTAGCTCACTCATTTGTTACATAGTTTAATTCTTAATTTCTTTGCGTGTTTTTGGTACTTGCATTATTTAATCCATAAATTTCGGGCGTATTATAGTATTTGAGAGTTGTAGCATCGCGTTTTAGTACATGAATAGTGTAAAATCGCGTAGTCTCCTTCCGCCGCCGAGCAGTGTGTCAGCAGTCTGCAAGTAGCAGCATTACTGCATTTACTAGGCAATCTTGTGTTTTAATAACCGTTTAAATTTTGTGTCGATTTTTGCGCTCTCTGTAGATTAGTTCAGACGTTCTTTGCACAACAGTTTTTAGCATGGATTGGGACTGCAACTGCTGTGTTCGGATGCAGGCTGAGTTGGCAACCCTTCGCTCCCAGCTTCAGGCAGTGTTGGCTTCGGTCACACAGCTTGAGGCTGTTGCCAATGGGCATCACTGTGGGGGTCCGGATGGGGGTTTATCGGGGACGGCCAGCTCGTCCCACGCATCCCCCGCTCGGACTACGACTGTGGTTGCCCGGGATACTGCCCGCATTGAGGCTGATCCCTCACCTGTGGTAGAGTGGGAGGTCGTCTCAAGGTGTGGCAGGGAGCGAAAGACATTCTGGAGGGCTGAACAGAAGGCCTCTCCAGTTTGTCTGACAAACCGGTTTCAGGCTCTGTCTCAGGCTGATACTGATCTTCGGCCTGACATGGCTGCTTGTCCTGTTCCAGAGGTTGCCCCTCAGTCTCCAAGATCTGGGCGGCCGCAGAGGGTGGGCTTACTGGTAGTTGGGAGCTCCAACGTCAGGCGCGTAATGGGGCCCCTTAGGAATATGGCAGCAAGAGAGGGGAAGGAAACCAATTGCACTCCGTGTGCATACCGGGGGGAGTCATTCCAGATGTGGAAAGGGTCCTTCCGGATGCCATGAAGGGTACAGGGTGCACCCATCTCCAGGTGGTCGCTCATGTCGGCACCAATGACGTGTGTCGCTATGGATCGGAGGAAATCCTCTCTGGCTTCCGGCGGCTATCTGACTTGGTGATGATTGCCAGTCTCGCTAGCAGGATGAAAGCAGAGCTCACCATCTGCAGCATTGTCGACAGGACTGACTGCGAACCTTTGGTACAGAGCCGAGTGGAGGGTCTGAATCAGAGGCTGAGACGGTTCTGCGACCGTGTGGGCTGCAGATTCCTCGACTTGCGCCATAGGGTGGTGGGGTTTCGGGTTCCGCTGGATAGGACAGGAGTCTACTACACACAACAAGCGACTACACGGGTAGCAGGGGTTGTGTGGCGTGGGCTGGGTGGTTTTTTAGGTTAGATGCCCTTGGGCAACTACAGAAAGGGCAACAGCCTCAACGGGTGCGGGGCAAAGTCAGGACATGCGGGGACCAAGCAGCAATCGGTATTGTAATTTTAAACTGTCGAAGCTGCGCTGGTAAAGTACCGGAACTTCAAGCGCTGATAGAAAGCACCAAAGCTGAAATCGTTATAGGTACAGAAAGCTGGCTGAAGCCAGAGATAAACTCTGCCGAAATTTTTACAAACGTACAGACGGTGTTTAGAAAGGATAGATTGCATGCAACCGGTGGTGGTGTGTTCGTCGCTGTTAGTAGTAGTTTATCCTGTAGTGAAATAGAAGTGGATAGTTCCTGTGAATTATTATGGGTGGAGGTTACACTCAACAACCGAGCTAGGTTAATAATTGGCTCCTTTTACCGACCTCCCGACTCAGCAGCATTAGTGGCAGAACAACTGAGAGAAAATTTGGAATACATTTCACATAAATTTTTTCAGCATGTTATAGTCTTAGGTGGAGATTTCAATTTACCAGATATAGACTGGGACACTCAGATGTTTACGACGGGTGGTACGGACAGAGCATCGAGTGGCATTATACTGAGTGCACTATCCGAAAATTACCTCGAGCAATTAAACAGAGAACCGACTCGTGGAGATAATATCTTGGACCTACTGATAACAAACAGACCTGAACTTTCCGACTCTGTAAGTGCAGAACAGGGAATCAGTGATCATAAGGCCGTTGCAGCATCCCTGAATATGGAAGTTAATAGGAATATAAAAAAAAGGAGGAAGGTTTATCTGTTTAGCAATAGTAATAGAAGGCAGATTTCAGACTACCTAACAGATCAAAACGAAAATTTCTGTTCCGACACTGACAATGTTGAGTGTTTATGGAAAAAGTTCAAGGCAATCGTGAAATGCGTTTCAGACAGGTACGTGCCGAGTAAAACTGTGAGGGACGGGAAAAACCCACCGTGGTACAACAACAAAGTTAGGAAACTACTGCGAAAGCAAAGAGAGCTTCACTCCAAGTTTAAACGCAGCCAAAACCTCTCAGACAAACAGAAGCTAAACGATGTCAAAGTTAGCGTAAGGAGGGCTATGCGTGAAGCGTTCAGTGAATTCGAAAGTAAAATTCTATGTACCGACTTGACAGAAAATCCTAGGAAGTTCTGGTCTTACGTTAAATCAGTAAGTGGCTCGAAACAGCATATCCAGACACTCCGGGATGATGATGGCATTGAAACAGAGGATGTCACGCGTAAAGCTGAAACACTAAACACCTTTTTCCAAAGCTGTTTCACTGAGGAAGACCGCACTGCAGTTCCTTCTCTAAATCCTCGCACAAACGATAAAATGGCTTACATCGAAATAAGTGTCCAAGGAATAGAAAAGCAACTGGAATCACTCAACAGAGGAAAGTCCACTGGACCTGACTGGATACCAATTCGATTCTACACAGAGTACGCGAAAGAACTTGCCCCGCTTCTAACAGCCGTTACCGCAAGTCTCTAGAGGAACGGAAGGTTCCAAATGATTGGAAAAGAGCACAGGTAGTCCCAGTCTTTAAGAAGGGCCGTCGAGCAGATGCGCAAAACTATAGACCTATATCTCTGACGTCGATCTGTTGTAGAATTTTAAAACACGTTTTTTGCTCGAGTATCATGTCGTTTTTGGAAACCCAGAATCTACTATGTAGGAATCAACATGGATTCCGGAAATAGCGATCGTGTGAGACCCAACTCGCTTTATTTGTTCATGAGACCCAGAAAATATTAGATACAGGCTCCCAGGTAGATGCTATTTTTCTTGACTTCCGGAAGACGTTCGATACAGTTCCGCACTGTCGCCTGATAAACAAAGTAAGAGCCTACGAAATATCAGACCAGCTGTGTGGCTGGATTGAAGAGTTTTTAGCAAACAGAACACAGCATGTTGTTATCAATGGAGAGACATCTACAGACGTTAAAGTAACCTCTGGCGTGCCACAGGGGAGTGTTATGCTTTTCACAATATATATAAATGACCTAGTAGATAGTGTCGGAAGTTCCATGCGGCTTTTCGCGGATGGTGCTGTAGTATACAGAGAAGTTGCGGCATTAGAAAATTGTAGCGAAATGCAGGAAGGTCTGCAAGGGATAGGCACTTTGTGCAGGGAGTGGCAACTGACCCTTAACATAGACAAATGTAATTTATTGCGAATACATAGAAAGAAGGATCCCTTATTGTATGGTTATATGATAGCGGAACAAACACTGGTAGCAGTTACTTCTGTAAAATATCTGGGAGTAAGCGTGCGGAACGATTTGAAGAGTAATGATCATATAAAATTAATTGTTGGTAAGGCGGGTACCAGGTTGAGATTCATTGGGAGAGTCCTTAGAAAATGTAGTCCATCAACAAAGGAGGTGGCTTACAAAACACTCGTTCGACCTATACTTGAGTATTGCTCATCAGTGTGGGATCCGTACCAGATCGGGTTGACGGAGGAGATAGAGAAGATCCAAAGAAGAGCGGCGCATTTCGTCACAGGGTTATTTGGTAACCGTGATAGCGTTACGGAGATGTTTAACAAACTCAAGTGGCAGACTCTGCAAGAGAGGCGCTCTGCATCGCGGTGTAGCTTGCTCGCCAGGTTTCGAGAGGGTGCGTTTCTGAATGAGGTATCGAATATATTGCTTCCCCCTACTTATACGTCCCGAGGAGATCACGAATGTAAAATTAGAGAGATTCGAGCGCGCACGGAGGCTTTCAGACAGTCGTTCTTCCCGCGAACCATACGCGACTGGAACAGGAAAGGGAGGTAATGACAGTGGCACGTAAAGTGCCCTCCGCCACACACCGTTGGGTGGCTTGCGGAGTATAAATGTAGATGTAGATGTAGGCCATGGAATAAGATATAGACTGAACTTACATTTACCGGCCAGCCATTGTGGCCGAGCGGTTCTAGGCGCTTCAGTCTGGAACCGCGCGATCGCTACGGTCGCAGGTCCGAATCCCGCCTCGGGCATGGATGTGTGTGATGTCCTTAGGTTAGGTAGGTTTAAGTAGTTCTAAGTTCTAGGGGACTGATGACCTCAGAAGTTAAGTCCCATAGTGCTCAGAGCCATTTGAACCATTTGAACCAAAAATAACATCAAAGCATCTGACTTTCTACATAACGTTTCGCACCATATTTTTCCCTTTATTTGTTTCCTTTCCTGGAATAACTTACTGCTAAAGCTGAGTTCAACCTCTCACTCGTTATAGAGGCACGCCGACTCAATTTTTCAAGCTAGCAAATGGGAAGCTGCGGTACACAAAACGGTCCTGACATCAACTGATAATGTGTGTGCTGTTATGAAATGGTGTGTGTGATACGAGCAGTGAGTGGGAATGAGAAATGAATGAACAGTGTAGCGTTGACCTTTTATAATTGTTAAATAACTTGTTGGTAAAACAGTATTGTACATTATGAGTAAAAGGTATGAGGTAGCACTATTTTAAACATAGTGGCCTTGTATTCCAGAGGGTGGAGGCACCAATCTTCACCGAGGCTTCCTGATTTACGTTTCCCATGTTTTCCCTAAATTCTTTCAGGCAAAGGCCAGAATGGTTTATTACTGTAAAACCACTGCCGACTACCTGCCCCATCCTTGTCAGTCTAGACTTTAAGCCTATGAATGTCTATATACGTGAATTCCATTATTTTTGTTGCTCTTAAACTGTAATACCAATACATGCCAAGTATCCTTGCAACAGTGATTGATGGATAAGCAAAACTAATAGTAATACTACTAATACTACTGTTGCTGCTGCATGTGTTGTTTTCTATGTATTTTTCAGCTACAACAAGTGCTCCAAAACGAAATAAGACAACTATTTTCATCAATTGCTTACATGAGTTATGTCTGTACTCCGTCTTCAGGCCACAAGTGGCCCATCGGGACCATCCGACCGCCGTGCCATCCTCAGATGAGGATGCAGATAGGAGGTGCGTGTGGTCAACACACTGCTCTCCCGGCCGTTACGATGGTATTCTTGACCGAAGCCGCTACTAATCGGTCGAGTAGCTCCTCAATTGGCATCACGAGGCTGAGTGCACCTCGGAAAATGCCAACAGCGCATGGCGACCTGGATGGTCACCCATCCAAGTGCCGGCCAAGCCCGACAGCACTTAACTACGGGGATCTTACGGGAACCGGTGTATCCACTGCAGCAAGGCCGTTGCCTTGAGCTATGTCTGTGCTGTGACAGATGCTACTAGAAAAATATACATATCTGCTCACCGGGCAGATGAGACAATTAATTTTGTTTGCAGAGGTCTCAGGTGCCGTGCCACGGTTCGCGCGACTCTCCCCGACGGAGGTTCGAGTCCCCTCTCAGGCATGGCTGTATGTGTAGTTCTTAGCGTAAGTTGGTTTAAGTTAGTTTAAGTAGTGTGTAATCCTAGGGACCCATGACCTCAGTAGTTTGGTCCCATAGGAACTTACCACAAACTGCCAAAAATTGTGAGAGCTTTATGTCGGAGCTAAGTGAATTCGAACGTGGTAAAATTGTTGGTGTTTCTACAACCAGGAGAGCTGATGTGTTTTAATGTTTCAGGCACCACCACATGGAAGATTTACGTCACGTATAGAAAAAGCATCATCCACTAGGTATAGTTCTTCAGGCGTTCCTGGCGATCTGTTGACATTTTGAAAAAACGAGGCTTCTGCCGAATGTTCACGTCGTTCTCGCACGATCTTTCGACGGCGTAACTCGCTATCGTCTCCAGGTGCTACTCGAGAATAGTCCTCTTTTTGTGGCAGTTTACTAATATACGTCACCGGTTCAGATCCGGTCCAACTGTCTCTGTGGACAAGTGAGAGGAAAGTCAAAGCAACGGCTGAATAACAGCCGAGCATAGCACGTTAAAGGTGTGGCCGTGGAACTTTAAGTTCCGTGCCACCCTCCGACGGTGGAAGTACACAGATCCTTGGGTGTTTTTCTTTTTTTAAGCACTTTTCATTCCTTCCTGTAAGGGGAAGGCTGGCCTTACTAGAGCTTGCTTTGCTCTTCTTCAGCCGAGTGTGTACTGGAGACACCATTTGGTTATTTTTATTTTATTTGTTTGCATTTGTGCTAAGGGGGAAGGGGGTATACTTATGTCTACCAATTGGGAATATATTTGCAGGAGGTCCAGGGGACAGCTCTGGTAATCACCTTGCGGCCTGAGGAAAACCTGCAAAACCCGGCCAGAGCTGCTGGTGTTGCCACCTTTGGTGTTGTTTGTTGTTTCTTCTTGTTTCTTCTCATTCCTTGTGCACCTCTGCCAGTCAGTAGCGGTTGTAGCGGCGGCAGCTGGAGTAGCATCCTTGTCTTCTCCGTCATTTCTCCTCTTCTTCCTGGAGGCGAGCTTCTTCTCTCTCCCTTTACGCCAGGTACTCCAGCCAGCTGCATTGATCCCTGTTTCGCTCGTCATGATTTGGGCACACTTCTTCCACCATCTCGAGGTCAGCTACATATCTGCTGTCTGTAACGACTTCTTTCGTCATCACTTCTTTGTCGATCAGCGTGGCGCTGTTTGTCTGCGCGGCTTGATCGCTTGCAGCAAACGGTTGTGATTCCGTTTGTACCACCGCCGCTGCCGTTGGCGGCCTGCGCTCGAATGCCTCCCGTAGCACGAGGCAGGCAGCTTCCATCTCCGCATACAGCGCCATCTTGAAGCGCGTTTCCGCTTATTTTAGCGCGGCTTAGATAGTTGCGTGCAGCTCTTCTTCGTTGCTGTCCTCTCGTGCGCCGCCTTCTGCCACGGCAGCGTCTTTGTCGTCTTGGCGGTCTACCGCTGACTGTCGTCGCCTGTTTGCGTGCAGGGGGGGGGGGGGGGGCATGGGTGGATCGGGTCCATTATTTATGCCTGTAAGGTGCTGGGTGCTCCCTAGTCGGTCCTCTCTGGGGGTTGCGGTCGTCATCTGTAGTGTCTAGTGCTTTGTATCCTGGCTCTTTCCCTGGTCTTTCTGGGCGCTTCGTAACTCGTCCGCGCCGAGTCCAGTGTTCCGTCACCAATCCACGAGAACCAGGCGCGGCTCCAAAGGTTCCCTCTGATCGTTGGTGTTTCGACCGACGCCGTGCGCGACTTGAACGTCCTCTATGGTCGTGGTCGTCATCTTGGAGGCGTCAGGACGAATCTGTAGTGTCTGGTGCTCTGTCTCATTACTGTTTTTTCGGTCCCCACTCCTGTTTCTTGTGAAATCTCAATGTGTTTTGCGTTGAGTTTCCAGAAGTTCAAGAGCCGGATCCCAGGGCATGTTGAGTTGGTATCCAGTGTCACAGTTGATGAGATTCTTCATGATCTTGATCTTGATGGATTCTTTCATGATAGTGTCCCAATATCTAGTGGTCTGTGTGACAATCTTGGTGTCATTGTAGTTCATCGAGTAACCAAGCTCTAGACAGTGTTCTGCTACGGCTGATTTGGTTGCCTGTCTGAGTCTGGTGTGGCTCTGGTGTTCTTTACACCTGATGTCAACAGTCCCATTCCTAGATGTATTAGTCAAGAGGAAGGCTGATGATACATTTGAGCACGGTGTGTACCACAAACCAATACACACTGACTTATACCTGAAAGCCAACAGCTGCCACCATCCAGCAAAGAAGAACGGAGTGCTCAAAACTCTAGTCCACAGAGCACGTACTCTATCAGACGCTGACAGTTTGGCGATAGAAATAGAACACTTACAGTCGGTGTTTGGTAAGAATGGGTTCTCATTTACAGACATCCAGAATGTACTTCAACCTGCCAGTCAACAACAGGATTCAGTAGAAGAACGAGAAGAGGTGAAGAGGGTGGCATACTTCCCATATGCTGGACCAATCTCTGCTAATATCAGCAGAATTCTCATGAAATATGACATCAAGAGCATATTTTGCCCACCCATTAAGATTGGGTCAATGTTGAGGAATGTAAAGGATGAACTGGGGTTATGGAAGCCAGGCATTTACAACATGCCATGCGAATGTGGGATGTCATACATCGGCCAGACGACCAGGATTGATCAGGTGTAAAGAGCACCAGAGACAAACCAGACTTAGACAGGCAATCAAAACAGCCACAGCAGAACACTGTCTAGAGCTCGATTACTCGATGAACTACAATGACACCAAGATTGTGACACAGACCTCTAGATACTGGGACAGTGTCATAAAAGAGTCCATCAAGCTCAAGACCGCAGAGAAACTCATCATCTGTGACACTTGATACCAGCTCAGCACGGCCTGGGATCCGGCTCTTGAACGTCTGAAAACTCGACGCAAAATACATCGAGATTTCACAAGAAACAGGAATGGGGACCGAGAAAACAGCCATGAGACAGAGCACCAGACACTACAGATTTGTCCTGACACTCCCGAGATGACGACCATGACCCTAGAAGACTTCCAAGTCGCGCTCGGACGTCGGTCGAAACACCAACGATTAGAGGGAACCTTTGGAGCCGCGCCTGACGCGCAGACTGCAGACGGAACACTCGACGTGGCGAGGACTAGTTGCAAAGCGCCCAGCAAGAAACAGAAGTGGGGACCAAGGAAACAGCCAGTATGCAAAGCACTAGACACTACAGATGACGACCGCGATCCCAGAGACGGCCGAGCCGGGAGCGGACGGCAGTGGGAACACCAATGACTAGAGAGGACCATGGGAGCCGCGTCTGGCGGGCCACCGCCGCCGGTCCTGAACTCCTAAGGCTCCTTGCCTTGGAGTTTTGTAGGTTAAGCAGCCTGTACTGCTGTTCCTACAGCTGCCTATGAAATTTTCTTTCTTCTTGTTTCTGGATTGCCTTCTTGATGTCACTGATTTGTGCTTCTTCCTATTTTTGCTGCTGGTACGTGGTTGCTACCCACACAGCAGGTCCAGCCAACAAGTGGTCGGTCGCCAGTGGACTTGGTTTCCAAGGCCGCTGACGAGTTGGTTGTCGGCTTCCCTTGTTGCCACGCAGAAACTTGTCGCTGTTTAAGTGGCGGTATTCTGGGAAGTTCGTGTAATTCCCTCATGGGGAAATCATGTGGCAGGTGCCGTGCACGCCTGTGGGCTTTGTTCTGCATGGTTTGTAACAGCTTCATTGACGTGTCGGCCGCGTTTCCCCAGACTACGGCAGCATATTCCAACACTGGCCTGATGAGAGTTAGAAACTTTGCTCTGCCGCAGTCTGGAGGTAGTGTCGACTCAGGGTTCAGCAGCGGGTACAGAAGGCGCATCCTGGTCAGCACCTTTGCCCGAACCTCCCGAATATGCACCTTCCACGTCAGGCGCCTGTCTAGTGTAACGCCGACGTACCGACCAGAGTGTGACCATGGGATGGGGCCACCCATGATCTGCACTGAGCTGTTGTTCACTGGCACCTTCTTCCGCCTGAAAATCACCGCTTGGCTCTTCCCTGCATTGAATATGAAAGCTCCGACGTTGTCGCAGGCGAGCTGCAGGCGGCGAAGTAGCAGTTGTACGTTCATACTTCTCGCGAACAGAGCAGTGTTGTCCGCGTAGAGTGCCAGGTGTACCCTCGGCGTTTTTGCGACGTCTGCAGTGTACAGACAGTACAGTAGGGGGCCGAGGACAGATCATTG
This sequence comes from Schistocerca piceifrons, assembly GCF_021461385.2. NCBI lineage: Eukaryota > Metazoa > Arthropoda > Insecta > Orthoptera > Acrididae > Schistocerca > Schistocerca piceifrons. Next base: position 195,368,706 of record NC_060149.1, read on the forward strand.
TGGTACTACCGCTCGGATGGGACGTGCTTTTGACGTACCATCGTCGGCTCGCACATGGAAAGTGCGTTCTTGAAGGTATGATCGGAGCAGGTGGGCGTGCGACACTAGCACCCCCTGTACAAGCAACTTGTACAGGAGGCCGTTGCGCCACATGCATTCGAAGGCACCAGCAACGTTCAGTAGCATCACCCCTAGGTACTCGCGACGCTCCAGCACCCCTGTCGCCTGCTCCACGAGTCGCAGCAGCTTTGTTGTGTCAGGTGTCTCTGCGGAACCCGAACTACTCGTAGGGAAGCAGGCCTTCTTTCCTGATGTGGCGGCGCAACCTTCTCGGGTACAGGCGCTCGAACGCCTTTGAAGAGGATGGCAGCAGGCTGATTGGCCTCTAGTTCTGGACCACCCTGTTGACCTTCCTTGCTTTTGGAATGGCCACCACTTCAGAATGTTTCCACGATGATGGGTAGCTGCAGCTCTTCAGGACCGCATTGGAAATGCTGTCAGGACGTGGACTGCCAATCACGAAAGAGCCTGTTCCTCTCACTGATGGCGTCTATGATGTCAGGAGGCAGCTGGTGGGAGTGGTCCCATGGACAGGATCCCAAGTGAATCGTCCTCCTAGGCAAATGGATAGGAAATTAGCGACCCTTGGCCCACGAAATATGAACTGAAAAACCTCCCCAGAGTCGCCAGGCAACCCATACTAGCAGCAGACATGAGGAAGTACCTTAAACAAGGAGCGTCACGGACCTCAAAACTAATACAATCTTCGTCTTCATTTGCTGTCAATATCCCTTCTAGAGATCCAGTAATAAGTCTAAACCCTTCTCTCAGTGAATGGTATCCTTCCAAACGCCCTAACCTTTAGAGTCGCAGTTTTTCCCACATAGTTTTTCAAGCTTCAAGTATTTCATGTTTTCTCAAAATGCTGTTATACATTAGGCAGACTTTGAGATGATATAACACTTAATTACACTCTCATTTTCTTTGTTTTCAATTTCATCAACCCTTGAAGTTAACTGACCGGTTAACCTCAAAATAGCTTGCGAGCGGCCTGAATTATAGTAGTATGACACTTGATACTATCGCCAGACATTTGCAGTTTTGTGTCAAAGTACGGAGGGAATGTTACTTCTTTTCACTCACAAACTAACTGTGGTTGTCATGCTTGAAAAATTGTCCATAGCGTGATGTATAATGGTGTAATTAACTACAGGTAGTTGTTTCACGATATGTACATTTCTGTTGTCAATATTTATGGCACACATGAATCCACAAACATGGTTTCCCCACTATTAATAAAATCTCACTCATCACGGATATAGTAGGCTAGTTACCCCATTGTTTCAGTATATATGTACGCTATCATCTTTTAAAAATTTCCAGAAAATTCAGTTTGTATCAACTGTCATTCAGTTGTATTAGTTTATCCATAACAAAAACCTCTACTGTGACTGAAACCAACAGTCTCCACTTAAAGTTGGAAAAACTTCAAATGCCATTCGGTTCCTTCCTGTGCTTGATAAATCCGTTTTCAGTTCATATTTTCTTGTTTCAAAGTCATAGGTTGTGATATCCCTTACCAACTGTTTTGGAATCCTAGAGTAAGTTTGACTCAGATAAAGATATTTACTCTCATAACCTGCCCTGCAATAGAGATATTTCCTTATTTACTACCGACTTTCCACTAGAACATCATTAAACGTAAACACAGTATTCGAGCTTATTCCTTTAGACTGCAGGCTCGCACTGTTTTCATCCAGATGCATTAGCAAGGATGTGAGAACATTTGTCTTTGTCACAATCCAATGGACCTACAGCTATCGATCGTATGTTGTTAGTACTAGTGGGCCATTCTTTTTGTTTTCCAGCAATATTCTCAGATCATTCAGTTAGCACCAAGTCCTTGTGAAGGGGTGTGATTCGTCCATCGACTCATCCACTCATGGTGATGACTTTATGCCCACTTTAACATGCATGGCTTTTTACAGGCAGAAAAACACATATGCATGTCTTACACACACACACACACACACACACACACACACACACACACTCAAACAACTTTTATTTTGTTGGCTCTTACTCAGGTGTGCATGATCCGAAAAGACTGCAGTATTATGTCTACAACTACTGTACTAAATGCATACATATTACCACATATTTACATATAACATACACTGAAATATTGAGCTACAATTTCTTCAGTGGGATGTGGTGGTTGCTTTCACAGTTCTGTTGCACTGATCCATAAATTTTCATAAAAGGTACATATGGCTGCCAGCTCACCCTTTTGTCAAGTGCATGCTGTATAACATATATGAAATTCTTAAAAGTATTTGTCTGGATGTGAGTGGCCTCTGTTTCATTGAAAACTTCAACTGTGCATGAGAATTAACCTGCACCAGTTTTGTGATCTTCAGCAAACTTTTTCTCGTTGGAAACCCCAAAAAGGATGAAAGAAAGAAGTTTATCGCTTACTACATTTTTTATGTTCCTGCAGTAAAACTGCAGCATCATGCATGTCGTTTCCATTTATGTCTTCTTTAATACATGCTGTATAACAGCATGTATTCGATACACGTTTTTTCTGGCAGCATTAACACATACCAATGAATGCGCCTGCAATATTATGTCATTGTACGACACATAGATCGGGAGCTTTGACGTTACTCACACTGAGATGCGTGAAAACCCCTCCCACGTCATGCATGTTTAAATTCGCTGCCTTATTACCATTAACTCCACCCACAACGCTTTTCGCAGACAGTATCCACATATGCCACTAAATGTACCTGTAAAATTATATCCTTCTATGAAACACACTTCAGGAGATAAGATATCATAAACACTGAAATGATCAAAAACTGCCACATGATGCATGACTTTTAAATTTATAACTCTTTGCCACTAACTCTATTTGCAACACATTTCCCAGACAGTGTCCACATATGTAAAAAATTATATCATTGTGCACCACATAGTTTAGGAGATACACATAAGCACTGAACTGCAGGAAAACGAAAGTGCATGGCGAAATTTGCTACAGTTGCAGGAGAAATATGCGCACTGATATGTTAAAAAATGTGAAATACGAGTATATGTGACATATGCGTATGAGTGCAAAGCCATGGATACAAAGCTCCTCCTAAAACCCTGGATCGATTTCAACCAGACGTGGTTCAGAAAGTTTAAATTGTGCTGAGCCACATTCATACCCTATTTTTGAAGGAATACACCAACAGTTGACTGCCTGTTTCTGTATATTTCCCGTGTACAATCTAGATTTCGACATTCATGTATCATTTATTATGTTAAGCCACGTTTTGAACTGTGTGTATGTAATATTTCAGAGTATACAGCAAAATGATGTTAATAGCCTGACAACATTGTACTTGATAATGGCGTGGAATAATATGTCATCCTGCAAAGTACACAACAAAATACGAGTATGTTAATGGTCCTGTGCTTGATAATGGCATGAAAGCCAGAAACATGGTACACATGCAACTTACTGTCTGGAAAGAAATATTGTGGGGGTTAGAACCAGCAACCTCCTACAGGGGTAGCGACTATAACGTGGAGAGGGAAAGGTGGAGGAGGATGTGGACATACAGAGAAAGCGAGCAGGAGTTGGACACAGATAAGGAGAAGGAGGAAATGTACAGAGAGAGAGGAGGGAGGTAATGGTCAGAGAAAGGAAACAGGAGGAGATTGACAGAGTGAGGAAGGAGGAAGAGATGGATAGAAAACGGAAAGAGGAGATGGAGAAGAGGAGGAGGAGATGGACAGGAAGGGATCGTAAGAGGAGAAGGACAGAGAGCGGGGAGTCGATGGACAGAGGATGAAGGAGCAGATGGACATAGGGGGAGCAGCAGATGGGTGGAGAGAGGGGATTGTAGAATGATAGAGATGGAGGAGTAGATGGATAGAGAAAGGAGGAAGGAGAGGATTGACTAATAACAAACTGGAATAAATAAATACTTCGGCAATGACAGTCACTCAGACTGTTATAATATTACCACGGAATGTAGGTCAGAAGTAGCATGTTTGTAAATGTCTAATTGTTTTACTGTACAGTATATAGTCTAGGAAAACAACAGTCTCACCCATCTTACTTGTCGCAACCTATTGAGTGATGCAAATAATGGCCATGTGGCAGCAGATGTGACACATGCTTTAACAACTGGTCAGGACACAGGCAGCCATCACTGCCCCAGAGATATCATGTTGTGTGCTGTGAGGTAGGGTAAGTCAGATGGATTGACTCATATGCTTATCATTCAGTCACCTGCATTAGGCCACTGGTCTGTTGTGAGACACAGTGCACCAGGTGTGTTTAGCCTACGCAGCCAGTGCCTGTTGACAAACGGCCCTCTCCAGCACAGCATAGCGAGGGGGTCAGTCACGTGGCAGCAGCGACACACAGACAGATGTGTGGTTAGCACTGAAGCCTTCTACAACATTGCAGCAGTGGAAGGTCTCACCTAATGCATCCTACAATTGTTCAAGTGTATAAATAAAACACTTCCTACCTTATCACAGGGATGGTGGCAATTATTTAAGATCACAAGCGGCCTGGAAATATGAATGTGGGAAATTGTTTAATATGACTGTAGCATAAGTGGATTTAAACAGGACTAGTGGATTTTTGACGCTCCTGTCATTTTACACTTAGGACAATTCGGTTCTAAGCACAAATCGCCTGGACACCATGCAGAGGGTCCTCAGGTTCATCATCTCGAATTGAACAAGTGGAAATCTTGTATCTTGATGTCAGAGGGCTACGGAAAAGCCTGTTCAGTAAGTGGCCATCTCGGATTCTATATTTAGCACAAGTAGCCTGTAGTATCGTAGAGGCTGTCCCGGTATCCTCATGTCTGTCATCCTGGGTCCTATACTTCTCCCATCTTGTATTCTGGCATCATAGGACTTGGGAAGAACCAGCAGGACAAGTGACCTACGTCCACCTTCTTGGATTTTGTACTTGGGGTAACTGGCCTATGTCTGCCATCTTCGACTACTAAATTTCCCTCATTTTTTTTTAATTTTCCGCCGTTTTATAATAGGGCAACTGCCCTAGGTCCACTGTCTCGAATTATGACACCAGAGGAATTGACGGGGAGGGGGATGGCAATAGAGAGACGAAGCTGGCAACATTGCATGAGTCATCAGTTGACCACCTCACGTGTCAAAATGTTGCATCAATGTAGGCTATCCTTGTATCAGCCATTTCCCCCACTCAAGCTGTTGCTTAAGGTGTATTTAAATAGCGAATACACAGATACTGAACGTTCTGAGGAGATACAATATGAATTACACAGTCAGAATCAGTAATTCAAACATGAACTAAATGAAGGTAAAGTGGAAAATGCATGTGTTGTTATTAGACAATTGTTAAAAGTTATATACAGGAACAAAATAAAAGCAATCCTATTTTCCAGAATGAGACTTTCACTCTGCAACGGAGTGTGCGCTGATATGAAACTTCCTGGCAGATTAATATTGTGGGCTGGACCGAGACTCGAACTCGGGACCTTTGCCTTTCGCGGGCAAGTGCTCTGCCATCATTTTTTTTTTAAGAAAAATCTCATTTTGTTCGCTTTTGTTAGTCGAATCTGCTCGGAGCGGACGTCGTAAGACGTCTGTTTAAGTTCGTTGCGATCGATTAGCTCAGTTTTTTTTTTATTACTGAGGGGACCTAACCCCCCTGACCCAACACGCTGAGCTACCGTGCTGGCTCCCATCTGAGCTACCCAAGCACGACTCTCACCCTCTCCTCACAGCTTTACTTCCGCCAGTACCTCGTCTCCTACTTCCCAAACTTCACAGAAGCTCTCCTGCGAACCTTGCAGAACTAGCACTCCTGGAAGAAAGGATATGCGCAGACATGGCTTAGCCACAGCCTGTGGGATGTTTCCAGAATGAGATTTTCACTCTGCAGCGGAGTGTGCGCTGATATGAAACTTCCTGGCAAATTAAAACTGTGTGCCGAACTTCTTTCTTCCAGGAGTCCTAGTTCTGCAAGGTTCGCAGGAGAGCTTCTGTGAAGTTTGGAATGTAGGTGACGAGGTAGTGGCTGAAGTAAAGCTGTGAGGAGGGGGCGTGAGTCGTGCTTGGGTAGCTCAGATGGTAGAGCACTTGCCCGCGAAAATCAAAGGCCCCGAGTTCGAGTCTCGGTCCGGTACACAGTTTTAATCTGCCAGGAAGTTTCATACAAGCCTACTTTGTTTTGAGTTTCAATATGGCTATTTATGTCACTGCCAACGGCCTTGCCGCAGTGGTAACACCGGTTCCCGTCAGATCACGGAAGTTAAGCGCTGTCGGGCTTAGCTAGCACTTGGATGGGTCACTGTCCGGATCTGCCGAATGCTGTTGGCAAGCGGGGTGCACTCAGCCATTGTGAGGTTAGTTGAGGAGCTACTTGATTGACAAGTGTGGCACTGGCCACGAAAACTGACAACAGGCGGAAGACCGATGTGCTGACCACACGCTACTCCGTATCTGCATCTGATGATGCCTAAGGCTTGAGGATGATACGGCGGCCGGCTGGCACCGTTGGGCCTTCAACACCTGCTCGGATGGTGATTTTTTCTTTTTTTTCTTACTTAAGTTTAACTTTATACTTCAGTCAAAGTGCACTTAGAACTGTTTCGTTTGATTCAAGTTATATAAGTAAAGGAACGAAGCTGTATGGACTAGAAATATTAGGAAGGAATGTTACTATTATGTAAAACCATTTATAGATGCACAAGTTATTTATGATTGGGTGGATATAGTAACAACTGCGAAATGAAGCGATTTTTGGTGAATGTGATGCAATGTGAAAATTTCTTACATACTCATTAAGGTGAAAAATTTGTACCTAATTGGAAAAGAGCTATAGACAGAAAGGATATAAACTGCCTAAAAATAAATTACAATAATAAAAAAGTGAAGCATCGAGAAGACTTCGCAAACGTACACACATTCTCTGTGGGGCGAACGAAGCTGCCGTCACTAGAAATATTAGGAAGGCATGTTACTATTATGTAAAACCTTGTGTAGATGCACAAGATATTTATGATTGGGCGGATATAGTAATAGCTGCGAAATGAAGCAATGACCAGCAGAGTGCATTACAGTTGTTTAGCGTTATCACCAAACCAGGTAGTGTATATAAGGGAGGGAACAGTTTCATATTTTGAGTGATCACTTTAAGGAACACGGAAATGGTGCAACTCGATGAGACAGCGTTATCCGCATCTAAAAATTTTTGAATAGCCTCGCTGTGGATCGCTATTTAGCCAGTTGGTCGAATCATAAAATACCCAGTTTATTGGGTCATTCGGATGTGACACTGACCGGATGTTGGTCTTCATACGAACGTGAGAGTAGGCATATTCTTCGTCAAGAATGCGGTCGATCCTGTATGACAATCAGAAGCGAGTATCAGTGTACTGTGTACCAAGAATATTGGAACTCCACATCTTCACTTGCCATCTCAAAAAAGGTAGTGGACACCCTGCAAGATTCTGCATCATTCAGCATCATTTGTACGAGAGTAGGAGCGACGAACTAGCGAATTACCGTCCCATAAACAAGCATGCTCTTAACTCCACAACACAAACGGCTGCATATGGAGTGGTGCCGTGACAGAAGCTTGCACTGCTGCTAAATAGGGTCGCATTGTGTTTAGCGATGAATTGCAGTTGTGCACGACCCCAGACGACGATCGTTGGCGAATATGGGGATGACTTGTAGAGGGGTTCCATTCTTCCAGTGTTTTGCAGTGTTACTAGTGCCGTTATGATGTGAGAAGAAACAGGATTGAATTCAGGTCATGGCTAGTAGTGATTGAGAGATCCCTATTGGCACAATGATACAGCAAGGACATCCTGTGTCCTCATACGTTATCTGTCACGTGACAGTATCGTGGCGCCATTTTTCAACAGGAAAATGCTCGACCACACAGGGCAAGTATCTTTATGAACTGTCTGCGTGATGTTGAGTTACTCCTGTAACCAGCAAGATCCCTATATCCGTCCCAGGTAGTTTACGTGTGGGACCAGCTCAGGCGCCTACTTCGTTCCAGTTCCACTATCCAGCATATCAAGGACCATTTACAATAGCAGTGGGCGAGCCTGCTTCAAGAGAGAAAATAACGACTTCATGATCCTCTTCCCAACTGAATCACAGCATGCATCAAGGCCAGAGGGAGTATAATGTCATACCGATAAGTGGGCTCATAATGCCACTTTCATTGTAAATTTGACTTTTTCTTGTAAATACTGAAAAAGAGCCACATACCTTCTGAAACCAATAGATTTTATTTCGTTTTTGTTTTTTCTTTCTGTGTGCTTCAACACTTTTGTCACGCATTGTAGTTGCGATTTGAGAAACGGAACGCTTTACTATTAAATGAAAAACAGAAGCGCGACTCTGAGATCGATTTCTATTCGATAAATTTCAAAATGAGTTCTCTTGCAGTTAATGTGAAAGAGAAACTGTATGCAATGCAATGAAATGACCAGGAACAGAAGAGAAGAAAGAATAAGATGCATTCATTATCTTTTATTTCTTGAAGTAGTAATGCTTTTTTTCTGAAATTTTCCTGAGAATGTAAAGGTTATATCGGGAACAAACGTCATGTCAGTGACAATAAACAATATTATGACGATGTTGTGTCAGTGTATGACATTTTATTATTTCAGCAATTTATTGTCATTTCTAGATCAAGAGGGATGTCAGACTTGGAAGGATGGTAAGTTTCAGCGCAGAACTATTGTACATCTGTTTAACTGTAATGTTTTGGAATAAATGCATAATAATGTAATCTAGAATTTAGTATTTACGGTATTAAAATGAATTTTTGTATCTTTTATAAGTAGGTACCTCACAAATAAAGCTCTATAGTTCATACATTGTTTTTATTTTCTATTTTTTCTTCAAATTCCTGTTTCAGATTTAGGGCTGACACCACTTCTGCGCTGCTCCTCACAGTTAGAACACATCGATGCAACGGTCTCCATTAGACATCAAAATAGAAAGGAAATTCAGGAGTGTGAGGCAAGCAACTCTGGACGAAGTTGTCAGGCACTTAAATCGAGAAAGGTAGGAAAAATGTGTTTAATGAAACATATCGGAATGCACTTCCTTTTATCGGGGTATCGATGTTCACCGATAATTTAAGTGGAGAGCATTCTAGAAACACCATCATCGATACCTTAGGCCAACACGTAAAAAATGATTTTTCTTGGTATTTATGCACACACATCACATACGAATTTTCCATTGTGCCTGCGGGTAAAGTGCAGTGTGGGCATTCTCCGCGGACATGCTCGTGACGCTAACGACCAGATAGCTTATCGATTTTGGTGAGTGTGCTGGGGTGGCCCCTACCGGATGCTGTCGCCTGGAACGACAATAAACACAGCCACTGACCCGGAGGGCGCGCTGCTTGCCTACTGTACACGCAATGCACCGGTATATAAAACTCAGCGGCCACTGATCACGTGATCATGACATTCTGCACGAAGAACATTGTTTCTCGTGTTTTCAATTTTATTTTGTCTTAATCTACAACCAGGGCGACAAAGGATCAGAGTCTATATCTAGAGTTTCATCTACACTCCGCAAGCCACCTTACGATGTTTGACAGAGGGTACTTCTGGTACAGCTGTCCGTTTTCCCATTCACTCGTTGCATTTCCGAATGGCTCGTGGGAAAATGATATCCATAAATTTCCCTATGAGCTTAAATTTCTCACTGTGGTCATTTCTCCAGACATATGTAGGAGGAATGTAATATGTTGTCCGACTCTTCCTGTTATGTACTCTCTCTGAATTTCAGAGGTAAACCTCTCCATGATGTACAACGCCTCTCTTGTAACGTCTGCCACTGGGTTTTAAGAGCATCACAAGTAATGCCTCGCGCCGACTAAACGAAGCTCGCCGTTCATCTTCGTATCTTTCCTACCTCTGCTAGTAATCCAGCCTGGCAAGAGTCCTTGACCATAGAGAAATTTCAAGAATCGAGCAAGTGGTCTGTGAGCCACTTTTTTCTTGGATGGATTACATTTCCTTAAGATTCCTCCAATGAATCTTGTAAGGTGTGTGTCTTTGAAGTGACAGACAGACTACTCTCAGAGCTAGTGAAGAAATAAGCCCTGATACCTAATGCGACATAGAGTTGAAATATATAGAACAAAGTCAGTAACGCGATCTGACTCGAAAATACATGGAAAATAGTCACACACAACACTATTACATAAATTCAAGGCAACAGAAAGAATAATGGGCCTGCATATCGAAATACAGTATGTAGTACATGGATGGTTTCATGAAGGCAAGAGATTACTTTGGTCCATATGGTCCATATGGCTCTGAGCACTATGGGACTTAACATCTGTGGTCATCAGTCTCCTAGAACTTAGAACTACTTAAACCTAACTAAGCTAAGGACATCACACACATCCATGCCCCAGGCAGGATTCGAACCTGCGACCGCAGCAGTTGTGCGGTTCCGGACTGAGCGCCTAGAACCGCTAGACCACCGCGCCCGACAGAGATTACTTTGATTATGTGTTAGCTTTCCACTTATAGCGTACAATTTCCCTGTTGTGCGAACAGAACTTGAGAATGCAGAAAGTAATTAACTAGCTGAAAGATCATTTACTAAAAGCCTAAGTTCCTACTGGACCGTAATGACCTAATGCACCACCTATAAATATGACTTCCTTTGAATAAAATTTGGAGTAGTAATCTTTACGATAGTTTTGTAGCAACGTAGTATTTTCACCCCTTTAGTGTTCTTGGGTTAAATAAAGCGAATATAAAGGACATTGCGTTTCTGAGAAACGAGTTCACAAGGTTTGGTTTTAAGAAGGAATAAACTGAGCTATAAAGAACTGAAACAATTTGCGGCCTCGCAGATGAAATTCAATCTACACTCATCCTTACCAACCAAGACAACCTCATAGGTACCTGTAATCCAGACTCATCAGCACAAAAAACGTACAGTTAACATCAATGAATTTATGATTACCAGGAGTTAAATAAAGTGATGCGGTAACCAGCTTCCAAGAAATTAAGACTTCACAACCCATTCGCACCTATTCCACTGTGCTGACACACAAGGCCGAATACCTGTACGTGGAACCATACTAGTAAACCTAGACAGCTAACCTCACACACAAAACTATACTTCAGTACCGAATATAAACTGGATTGATCTTACAGATTTCAGGTACATTGTAACGTCTGCTTAACAGCATGGCTGTCTATCAAACAAAGGTGGCTTCCACCAGAGCAGCGAGTGACCACGAAAGTAGCACTCGAACGTACAACCAGAAACCGACTGGGACTGCCCTCGAATACTAACACACTCCAGTCAAGGAAACCACGTGTCTTGCAACCTGCGAACGTTTACTATTTTCGAGAGCAAAACCGACTCGCCATAGACTACGTTCGACAAAATGACACCGCAATATTGTTGCGAAAAAGCTTATATCGATATATTTCCACAGTGAAACATTGTCTCAAAATATGGTAGAAAACCCAAAGAGATTCTGGTCGTATGTAAAGTACACCAGTGGCAAAAAACAGTCAATGTCGTCATTGCGCGATGGCGATGAAAATGTTACCGATGATGGTGCCACTAAAGCGGAGTTACTAAATACAGTTTTCCGGAATTCCTTCACGAAAAAAGACGAAGTATTCCAGAATTCGAAACCAGAACAGCTGTTAACATGAGTGACATAAAAGTAGATATCTTAGGTGTTGCGAAACAACTCAAATCACTTAAGAAAGGCAAGCCTTCCGGTATACCAGTCAGGTTCCTTTCAGAATATGCAGACACAATAGTGCCTTTCTTAGCAATCATATACAACCGCTCACTTGAGAAAAGGTCTGTTCCTAAAGACTGGAACGTAGCACAAGTCACACCAATATTCAAGAAAGGAAATAGGAGTAATCCATTGAATTACAGACCAATATTACTGACCTCAATTTGCAGTAGGATTTTGGACTGTATACTGTACTCGAACATTATGAATCACCTTGAAGAAAATGACTTATTGATACATAACCCATGGATGTGTGTGATGTCCTTAGGTTAGTTAGGTTTAAGTAGTTCTAAGTTCTAGGGGACTGATGACCTCAGAAGTTGAGTCCCATAGTGCTCAGTGCCATTTGAACCCACTTGATACATAACCAACACGGAATCAGAAAATATTGTTCTTGTGCAACGCACCTAGCTCTTTATTCCCATGAAGTAATGAGTGCTGTCGACAAGGGATCTCAGATCGATTCCATATTCCTAGATTTCCAGAAGGCTTTTGATACTGTTCTTTACAAGCGACTATTGCGTGCATATGGAGTGTGACTGAATTAGTGATTTCCTCTCAGAGAGGTCACAGTTCGTAGTGATAGACGGTACATCATTGAGTAGAACAGAAGTGATATCTGGCGTTCCGCAAGGTAGTGTCACAGGCCCTCTGCTGTTCCTGATTTACATAAATGATGTAGGTGATAATCTGAGCAGCCCCCATAAATTGTTTGCAGATGACGCTGTAATCAACCGTCTAGTAAAATCATCAGACGATCAATTCCAATTACAAAATGGTCTAGAGAGGATATCTGTATGGTGCGAAAAGTGGCAACTGGCACTAAACAAAGAAAAGTGCGAGGTCATCCACATGGGTACTAAAAGAAATCCGATGTATCTTGCAATTACGATAAATCGCACAAATCTAAGGGCTGTCAATTCCACTAAATATCTGGGAATTACAATTACGAGCAACTTAAATTGGAAAGACCACATAGATAATACTGTGGGGAAGGCGAAACAAAGACTATGCTCTGTTGGCAGAACACTTAGAAGATGCGACAAACCCACTAAAGAAACAGCCTACATCACACTTGAAACTTCCTGGCAGATTAAAACTGTGTGCCGGACCGAGACTCAAACTCGGGACCTTTGCATTTCGCGGGCAAGTGCTCCACCAACTGAGCTACCCACGCACGACTCATGGCGCGTCCTCACAGCTTTAATTCCACCAGTACCTCGTCTCGTATCTTCCAAACTTCACAGAAGCTCTTCGTGTATGCATAACTGAAGACCAGCAGTTCGACAAAATTAATGTGTGTTTTATATCGATTTTCGCTGCAGCAAAGTATAATGTGCACCAAAAAAAAATAATTCTCTATATTAGCATATAATGAATAAGTCTAAATAAAGCATTAACTGTTGCTTTAATAGGCACGGTTTTCGTGCAGCTGATACTTTTGTATCTTAGAAGGTATGTACGAGAAGTGGCCTCTGTAGCCTAAGGTGTCTAACAAGAAGAAGAAGATCTAAATGTTCAGCTCAAATCGTGTTGTTACGTTCGCTATTGACTTTTTCAACTCGAAAATATTCACTAAATTAACTCTGTTAAATGTTACTCCTCCTTCGTCAAAAGGCATACGTCTGAAACTGACATGTTATTACACCAGACTGAATGCAGCTATCCATAGTAATATGTAATAATCTTCTGGAACAAATAAAAACCATTCTCTAAACACTATCGGTGATGCCAGATGAATACACTATTATACTTCATGTAAGTTGAATAATCATGGATGAAAAAGAAATAATATTAGTTCCATCAGAATGAAGTCCTAGCATCTACACCACCATACAAGTACAGCATAAAATTCCACTCTTTCACTTTACCTACGACCAAGGAAGTGACCGGGAGGGACGCCTTCTTTCATTTATTTATTTATTTATTTATTTATTTATTTTTTTTTTTTAGTGGGTCGAAAGTGCTACCTCTCATTGAGACTGGATTTGTTGGGTGAGGGAAGTTTATGATTATGATTCAATTTTGGCATTACTTAGGCATGAGCAGGGCGTCGGCTCGTGGCCCATAGCCTTTACTATAGTGATAGTTTCTGCGGTTAGTTTATAGTTTCACTGGAGCGCCTACACAACCGTGAGAGGCACTTTTACCCAGGGCCATTGTTCTTGGGCGACAGAGCTTATTTATTCCAGGTGTCTGATGGTAGGCCATTGCGCGTCGATTTTGTCCAGCAATGTCCAGCTGTATTTATGATTTGGTCCCAGATCGGTTGCATGTGGAGTTCTTGGTGTAAGTCGTTAATTCTGGCCCGTTTCGGGGCACCAAGGATGAATCTTAAACACTTGTTCTGTATCAGTTGTAGCTAGTGATGCTCCACATTGAGCAGCCTTGCGGGTAAGACCATTATACCTTATACAGTGTCTTTACTTTCATTTGTACGCTGGCCAGTAGGGCGTACGGTAGCTGCGGGAGATGAAATAATCACACCCTCTTAGACTGCCTGCGAAAAGTAATTTGCTGTCTACAGCTACCACCAGATGTTCTGCCTCATTGATCCAGGTGATTTCACGGCTGCGAAGAATAAGTCTGCCATGCAGGTCGGGACGTCGGCAAGTGAACATGATACACTACTGGCCATTAAAATTGCTATACCACGAAGATAACGTGCTACAGAAGCGAAATTTAACCGACCGGAAGAAGATGCTGTGATATGCAAATGATTAGCTTTTCAGAGCATTCATACAAGGTTGACGCCAGTGGCGTCACCTACAACGTGCTGACGTGAGGAAAATTTCCACAAACAGCAGTTGATCGGCGTTGCCTGGTGAAACGTTGTTGTGGTGCCTCGTGTAAGGAGGAGAAATGCGTACCATCAGGTTTCCGACTTTATTAAAGGTCAAATTGTAGCCTATCGCGATTGCGGTTTATCGTATCGCGACATTGCTGCTCGCGTTGGTCGAGATCTAATGACTGTTAGCGGAATATGGAATCGGTGGGTTCAGGAGGGTAATACTGAACGCCGTGCTGGATCCCAACGGCCTCGTATCACTAGCAGTCGAGATGACAGGCATCTTATTCGTATGGCTGTAACGGATCGTGCAGCCACGTCTCGATCCCTGAGTCAACAGATGCAGACGCTAGCAAGACAACAACCATCTGCACGAACAGTTCGACGACGTTCGCAGCAGCATGGACTATCAGCTCGCAGACCATGGCTGCGCTTACCCTTGACGCTGCATCACAGGCAGGAGCGCCTGCGATGGTGTACTCAACGACGAACCTGGGTGGACGAATGGCAAAACGTCATTTTTTCGGATGAATCTAGGTTCTGTTTACAGCAGCCGGCCGCTCTGGCTGTGCGGTTCTAGGCTCTCCAGTCCGGAGCCGCGCTGCTGCTACGGTCGCAGGTTCGAATCCTGCTTCGGGTATGGGTGTGTGTGATGTCCTTATGTTAGTTAGGTTCAAGTAGTTCTAAGTTCTAGGGGACTGATGACCACAGCAGTTGAGTCCCATAGTGCTCAGAGCTATTTTGTTACAGCATCCGTGTTTGGCGACATCGCGGTGAACGCAAATTGGAAGTGTTGTGGTTGGCAGGAGAGCCAACACCGTATTACTAGAGGAAGCCGAAAGGCACGCGTTTTAGCTCACGCAGGCTGGCGTGAGGTCTGGAACAGGACAAGGAAATTAGAATTTAGAAAAAACGGACGTAGCTGGTGGAATACTTAACTTTAATCCATTAATGGTGAACGTCGCTCTTGACGGTACATGATTCAGTATCAATAGTAACTGGTAATGGCGCCTTGCTAGGTCGTAGCAAATGACGTAGCTGAAGGCTATGCTAACTATCGTCTCGGCAAATGAGAGCGTATTTTGTCAGTAAACCATCGCTAGCAAAGTCGGTTGTACAACCGGGACGAGTGCTAGGAAGTCTCTCTAGACCTGCCGTGTGGCGGCGCCCGGTCTGCAATCACTGATAGTGGCGACACGCGGGTCCGACGTATACTAACGGACCGCGGCCGATTTCAAGGCTACCACCTAGCAAGTGTGGTGTCTGGCGGTGACACTACAGGAAGCGTGTATTCGTCATCGCCATACTGGCGTACCACCCGACGTGATGGTATGGGGTCTATTGGTTGCACGTCTCGGTCACCTCTTCTTCGCATTGACGGCACTTTGAACAGTGGACCTTACATTTCAGATGTGTTACGACCCTTGGCTCTACCCTTCATTCGATCCCTGCGAAACCCTACATTTCAGCAGGATAATGCACGACCGCATGTTGCAGGTCTGTCTGGATGCAGAAAATATTCGACTGCTGCCCTAGCCAGCACATTCTCCAGATCTCTCACATCTCGTCAATGCTGGCCGAGCAACTGGATCGTCAAAATACGCCACTGACTACTCTTGATGAACTGTGGTATCGTGTTGAAGCTGCATGGGCAGCTGTACCTGTACACGCCATCCAAGCTCTGTTTGACTCAATGCCTAGGCGTATCAAGGCCGTTATTACGGCCAGAGGTGGTTGTTCTGGGTACTGATTTCTCAGGATCTATGCACCCAAATTGCGTGAAAATGTGATCACGTGTTAGTTCTAGTATAATATATTTGTCCAATGAATACCCGTTTATCATCTGAATTTCTTCTTGGTGTAGCCTTTTTAATGGCCAGTAGTGTAGCTCTGGTTTTTTCAGCTTTGAGTCTAATGTTGTTCGTTGCTGCTTAAATTGAGTTAACATTGTAATTGTCCTATGGCAGCGGTGATTCGTCTGCTGCTCGACCTCTTGCAGCACTGGCAAATCGTTTTACATGTAAAGAGTGTCGGCGACAAGGCCAATTCTTGGGATAAGTCTTCCTGGAGTACCTCTACCGTTGTCCATCAGTCTTGAGCATGATCCGAAAGTTTTGTAAAAAGCTGCTAATCAGTCTAAGGTAGTAGTATGGAATGGCGTCGAGCTCTTCAAGTTTGAGAAGCAGCCATACCCTGTCGTATGCGTTTTCGATGTATAAAAGCATTGTTGCCCTATAGTTAGACCCACTGGAGCTGGAGTTTTGCAGACAGCGAAGGCTTGAAGGCAGAATGATGTGATGATCTGATGAAAGGTCGTAATCGGTGCACGATATTCCGTTCCAGAATTTTTAACACTGCTGATAAAAGGCTGATTCGTCTATAGTTGGCAGGTTGACTTGAGGCTTTTTGAAATTTTGGAAGTGGAACGACGGTGGCTACCTTCTACGGTCCTGGGAAACAGCCAAACCTCAGTCAACTGTTGTAAATATCCGTGAGCAGTACATGAGGTTTACAGGGAATATGTTTGGGTTGCGCAATTCTAATACTGTCCAGACAAGGGGTAGTGTGGGTTCCTAGATTTCTGATTTCTGATTGATCCTTGCTGGTGTAGTCAGTACCAGTTCAGTTCGTAGCTCAGTGTTTCTAATTGCCTTTGCCTTATGGTGGACTCGTTCAGTCTCGGCGTTCTCTTCCAATTCATCGATCGTATTTTGGGCTTTGAAGGTGGTTAGACATGTTTTTGCCATGTCCAACATGTCATAAATCAGATCAGCCAGACCATGAATCGCTCGCTTAGGTGGCCTTGTGTTTCGCAAATTTCCAACCAAACTCCATTGGTCTCGTGTGTGTTTTGCACCCAGAAGACCACAGAGAGACGAGGAGGCTAGCCAGAGAAATGCAAAGACGAGCTGTAGAGAGGAACGTTTGGAAGACAATATGGCCTCACAAAAGCCATATGATGAATTTTTACTGTTCAATTTTTCTCTTTAGTAGGTCGTTGGCGTGAGTGAGAAGTCTTTTGACCTGATGAGTCTACAGGCCATGGCTGTGAGCGAAGATTGACATGGTGCACTCAAAAATTACCATTAATTTCATTAGGATGATGAGGGTTTTCTAGAATTTTTGTATAGTGTCCTTAATGATGGTGAAGATATTTCATTGCCACCATGAGACCGTAAAGGCCCTAATACTGGTGCACATTACCGTAAGGTCGGTGTAGTCAAACTGAACGCGATGTGTTGGTGGATTTGCAGTTGACTGTCGTCTTTGTGAGCCTGTCGGCTTGGCTGATGACGAGGACGATTGTAGGCGCGATGGCAGTGATAGGAAATCCTTGGAGTTCGTGACTTTCGGCGGTTGTGCAATCGTCGTCGTATGTTGTTCCCATATCTTCATTGCCTGGTCTTGCGTAGCACATGTGCAAAGAGCCTGCTGGAAGGCAGCTCCAGGTTTCTAGTTGTTCACTGTCGGAGTTAGAACATTTCGCTTTCAGAGTTCTTGCTTTGTGCAAGTCTGTGATTGGTGCTTTCCCCCACAGCTGACGCATCTGGTTAGCAAGAAGCAGTAATGAGCAGAATGTAAAAATCGCTGACAACGCTTGCATTGTCTGTGGCATTTATTTGCTCGATATGTTTCAACTTTGATCCTTCCATCAAACAACTTGCGGAGGTCATAAATAATGTCATTGGTGGCAGGGGGAAGCAGTACACCGGCTGAGGCACTAGATCATGTCTGGACTTAAATCTCGCATGTACAGTTGTTTGTCGAATCCATTTGTCTTGTATTTCCTACTCGACTTCTGACGCAGAGATTTCGGTCAGGAAGGATTTAATCACCACATTGAGTATTTTGTCCGTTGGCGGCTGGTGCTTAAACAAACCGGTGTCTTGGCCTGTTGGAAGAACGCAGCGTCAGACGTTGGTCGGTTAGAGCCTGAAAATGGAGCTTTGCCGTCTCTCCTTTGTATGTGGTCTTGATCCGGTGATTGACATGTTTCTTAAGTTCTGAATTTAGAGATAGATATTTTCCGGTACAGTGAACTGCGATGGGCGGGATCTCCACCGATCGAAATTTTGGGCCAGATTCAGCTGTGTTTGAAGCGTTGTCAGTTGTAGGCTGAGTTGCCACGTCAATTTCTTTGCCCTCTACTGATTGGAAGTTGGCACTGGCAACTGTTTTCTGTTTTTATCGTCTTCAAACCCACTCGTTTCCTGAGAACTGTCTGGAAAGGTTGATGGTCGTCATCGTCTGGGCATTGCAGATTTTCTTCACTGGTCACTGAAGCCGGGCCGCTCCTGCTGTCGTCGTCCGAGGTGTGGTCGTTGCCGCTGTCGGTCGTTTTCATGCCGCATCTGGTCACCAGTTTTCTAGCTTGTTCACCTCTCTTCTTCGAATCGTCATCGGTGATCTGGTTGTTGTGCGGTCGATGTGGAATGTTGGCGACAGGTGGGTTGTAGTCCCCAAGTTTGACGATCATACTCGCTGCACTACGTCTCGTCGCTAAACTGGAACCGTGCCTTGGATTGCAAAGGCCGACCACTCCGTTGTTCACTGCTCAAGCTGTACCTAATAGACCTTGTTCTTTCCTTCGGTCGTCATAATCGATAGGCCCCCTGCCGTAGCCAAGGCCGTCGTAAGCGGAGCGGCCGAAAGAGCCGAGGGTGATGCGAACCCCGCTGGAAGGCCGTCAGCTGACTCCTGGGCAACGCACACTGAGGTCGGTTATCTGTGGAACCGTGCTCTCCACTGAGAAGGGGCGTCTTGCTATTCGAAAGGAGCACCAGCAAATCACAGAACGGTATTCCCCGCGCCGTTTACTCACGTAATTTACTCTAGCTGGAATAGGATAACTTTGTGACTGACAGATTGTAGTGACGGAGGAAAGGGGGGGCAGTGTTGCTGGCCCCTACCATTCGATTCCCTGAAAAGTCAGTTACGAGTTATCTTAATCCTATAACTATGTCTCGCACATGAAGTTCCTAATTCGTAACCTCGCATTCCGAGGCACCTTGCCACAGTTCACACGGTTCCCCCCGTCGGAGGTTTCAGTCCTCCCTCGGGCATGGGTGTGTGTGTTCTTCTTAGCGCACGTTAGTTTAAGTTAGATTATGTAGTGTGTAAGCCTACGGACCGATGACCTCAGCGGTTTGGTCCCATAGGAACTTTACACCACAACTTAATTCGTAATCACATACACCAATGAGTTTTTAGTTGAGGGGCAACCCGCGCTAAGGTGCACTTTTTCATTTTCCATATACGAACAGTGGCATATAAGGTGTCAGAAAAAGCCTGATGTCAAATTAATCTGTAATTACCAAGACTGGAATTTTTAATCTGTCACTGTCGCTGCCAGAAACAAACGCCAAGAACAAAATGATGGTATTGGTATGAGAAACAGTATGTCTCCCATAGCAGCTAACCTTTTTATGGAAGCCTTCCACGACAAAGCACTGAAATCAGCGGTTCTGAATCCTGCATGTTTTGTAGAGACGTGGTTCAAATGGCTCTGAGCACTATGGGACTTAACATCTATGGTCATCAGTCCCCTAGAACTTAGAACTACTTAAACCTAACTAACCTAAGGACATCAATACACAACACCCAGTCATCACGAGGCAGAGAAAATCCCTGACCCCGCCGGGAATCGAACCCGGGAACCCGGGCGTGGGAAGCGAGAACGCTACCGCACGACCACGAGCTGCGGACGTAGATACGTGGATGAAACGTTTAAGGTATAGACATATGGGGTCGCAACGCTTCCGTCACTTACGGAATATTGAACTTTGTTCGTACACACGTTCATTTCACTCGTTATAGGCTACACCATTTTGTCTAGGCTCGTCTACCGGCGTGCTACATCACTGGGTGCGCAGATTTCAGTGTTTAATTGAATCATTATGACGATCCCTCGTATTGACCTTTATTTAGTAGGTGGTAGCAACACAGCTGCATTACGCTTTTCATTAGAGCTTAACCATGTTCGCCTTCTGTTTGTTTAAAATGAATATTTCGAGAAGCATATCCACCATGCATTTTTACCAGCACATATTAAACTTCATGAGGAGCCATAAGGCACAGATAACTCTACTGGGATTGTTTTGCTGCCGGTGTGTTCTTCATGTTCAGTAGGCTTCTCAAGAAACAGCGTATAAAACGTTTTTTCTGCCCTCTAGCGCGAGCCTAAATGACGCTGGGTTCCATATAAGACGACATCGCACAGTGGAGGGCAGAAATACACAAAATTTCACGTAAGTCTACATCTACATACATACTCCGCAATCCACCATACGGTGCGTGGCGGAGGGTACCTCGTACTACAACTAGCATCTTCTCTCCCTGTTTCACTCCCAAACAGAACGAGGGAAAAATGACTGCCTCTATGCCTCTGTAGGAGCCCTAATCTCTCTTATCTTATCTTTGTGGTCTTTCCGCGAAATGTAAGTTGGCAGCAGTAAAACTGTACTGCAGTCAGTCTCAAATGCTGGTTGTCTACATTTCCTCAGTAGCGATTCACGAAAAGAATGCCTCATTTCCTCTAGAGACTCCCACCCTAGTTCCTGAAGCATTTCCGTAACACTCGCGTGATGATCAAACCTTCCAGTAACAAATCTAGCAGCCTGCCTCTGAATTGCTTCTATGTCCTCCCTCAATCCGACCTGATAGGGATCCCAAACGCTCGAGCAGTACTCAAGAATAGGTCGTATTAGTGTTTTATAAGCGGTCTCCTTTACAGATGAGCCACATCTTCCCAAAATTCTACCCATGAACCGAAGACGACCATCCGCCTTCCCCACAACTGCCATTACATGCTTGTCCCACTTCATATCGCTCTGCAATGTTACGCCCAAATACTTAATCGACGTGACTGTGTCAAGCGCTACACTACTAATGGAGTATTCAAACATTACAGGATTCTTTTTCCTATTCATCTGCAGTAATTTACATTTATCTACATTTAGAGGTAGCTGCCATTCTTTACACCAATCACAAATCCTGTCCAAGTCATCTTGTATCCTCCTACAGTCACTCAACGACGACACCGTCCCGTACACCATAGCATGATCAGCAAACAGCCGCACATTGCTATCCACCCTATCCAAAAGATCATTTATGTAGGTAGAAAACAACCGCGGACCTACCACACTTCCCTGGGGCATTCCAGATGATACCCTCACCTCCGATGAACACTTACCATCGAGGAAAACGTACTGCGTTCTATTACTTAAGAAGTCTTCGGGCTACTCACATACTTGGGAACCAATCCCATATGCTCGTACCTTAGTTAGGAGTCTGCAGTGGGGCACCGAGTCAAACGCTTTCCGGAAGTCAAGGAATATGGCATCCGTCTGATACCCTTCATCCATGGTTCGCAAGATATCATGTGAAAGAAGGGCGAGTTGCGTTTCGCAGGAGTGATGCTTTCTAAAGCCGTGCTCATGCATGGACAGTAACTTCTCCGTCTCAAGGAAATTCATTATATTCGAACTGAGAATATGTTCGAGAATCCTGCAACAAACCGATGTAAAGGATATTGATCTGTAATTTTGAGGATCCGTCCTTCTACCCTTCTTATATATAGGCGTCACCTGCGCTTTTTTCCAGTCGCTCGGGACTTTACGTTGGGCAAGGGATTCGCGATAAATGCAAGCTAAGTAAGGAGCCAATGCAGTAGAGTACTCTGTGTAAAACCGAATTGGAATCCCATCAGGACCTGGCGATTTATTTATTTTCAACCCATTCAGCTGCTTCACAACCCCAGGGATGTCTGTCACTATGTCCTCCATACGGGAATCTGTACTAGACTCAAACGGTGGTATGTTTGTACGATCCTCCTGCGTGAAAGATTTCTCAAATGCTAAATTTAAAATTTCAGCTTTCGTTTTGCTGTAGGAAATCAAACAGTGGTCAGACTTATGGCACTGCTAAAGACAGATGTGATGAACACAGACGTCAAACCAGATTAAGTCTGCCAGAAAAAATTACTGTTGGTGACCAGTGTATACATACGGGGCACAGAATAAACTACTGGATTCTGTCATTAAATAAGTGGTTTAAATATTTGAAGGAAATGACTTAATCAATACAGACGGAGGATATCTGCTCAGAAAATCGTAGGGACCGAAGTTGACGGTTCTAATACATTATCGGCCACATTGTTACGAATACAGAAAGACCTCATCGATGGACGCTTGACGTCATTAGAGATATAGTTTATACAGTGACAGAAGAGCCCTGAGAGTAAAAAGTGGACCTGGCTTGGCTTCTTCGCGAATGTACCGCAGTCAGACCCGTAACACCATTCTGTTTACGTATCAGTGGGAACGCCTCAGTGTGGCCACATCTCTATAGATAACCAGACTTTGCGCTTAGCATTTGGAAACTGGCAACAGCGCTGCTACCTATCAGGGGTCTTCTTTTGCTTTATGAAGTGTAGGCACTTATGCAGCGGTTCAGATTGTTTGTCGTGCAGGGCGCTATGCAAGTCAGCTGCACTTGAGATTCTCCTAGCGGCTTAACACATAAATTCTCGAACCACTACAGATCCCCACAGCCAGACAAATGTCCTGGGTGGAACTGTCGAATGGAGTAGTACAGTCACGTACTGAGATTCGGAGTCGCCTCCTAGCATTAGTATCGAATGGGAGAACACGTCAAAGATCCTCGGGCTAAATTCCATAGCTGCACCTTATTTCCACGCGACGTGTTTTTACCGGTAAATACAGCAACCCGACTCTTACTAGCCAGACTCTCGTCAGTCTTTGGAAGCTTTAGTTAGGTGCCACTGAAACGTTTAAGACGACTTTGCTTCGCTCTGCATTTGTTTTTGGTTAACCATTCACTTCTTGAATCCCGCCATCATCGACCTCATCAACCCCTTCCTGCACCGCCAGCTTCTGCGTTATCGTCAGTGCAAGTTATCACAAACTGAGGAGACTAGAAAAGTGTCGACAAGAACTTTCTTGGCGTGCAACTATTCCAGTGAAGCATGGATTCCGAGTTTCTGAAGTTGTGTGGCAATGCCTGTTGCAGCTCCGTCAGCAACAACAACAACAGCGAGAGCAATAAAAACAGTTGGACTTACAGCGACAGCAATAACTGCAACACGGCAATAACAAGAAAAACAATGGGAATTACACCCACTAGCAACAGAAGAAACTGCTGTTACAATTACTGCAAAACCAACAATAGTCGCCAATGTCAGTTTCTTCATCTCGCTGTCTGCCATTCGCCTGTTTAGACGAGGCAAACGAGAATTGGTAGGTCTACTTATGTCGTTTTGTTCTTCATTCCAAGACAAGTCAAGTCAAGGAACTTCCCCTCAACATCAGTGTGTGCTCCTACTGTCTTCTAATACTACACTTTACGAAGTGGCGCAAAAGCTATGCCCACTCACGGACCCCAGTAATTTGAGTTTTTCTGATGACTGTGATTTGCTGACTGACATGTACTATCACCAAACCCACGTCCTTGTGAGAAGCTCAAGTTTAATCAGTGAGTTAAGCAGCGTAAGGAACCATACCCAGAATGGGCTGCTGACATTCAAGGTTTGGGGCGCAAGTGAGATTTTTCCTGTAAACAGTGTGGAGCATCGTATGCATAATCCTTAATCTGTGATGTTATTATACGTCTAGCTACTTATAGGGAAGTTAGTGCAAAGGTTTTAAATTCATCTGATCAAACCTGAACAATGTCCCAAGACTGCCACAGCTTACGAAGCAACTGTACTAGTGCAAGCTACGTTTCACGATTCTTGCGGTGTTTTAGTAGTATTAGGTGCCGTTGTGCTCTACGGTCAACTATAGTGCATTTAAAATTAGTTGCGACTTATGACGTTTGGCACAGCGGAGTGGACGTGACGCTGTTGCCCAGATAACACCAATGGCGAGCAGGCTTTCCCTACCAGGCGACCAGCGCTTCGACTGGTAAAGCGCCCCTGTTGCCACATCGTGGATAAACATTACCATGTGGTGTCGCGCAATAGATGCATCTACGTTCGTCATCTCTCGTTGGAGCGTGGTATTTTCTGGCGCTGAAGTGTTATGCCCTCATCAGGTGTTATGAACAAGTGTTTTGTGTTGGATTTGAATTAATAAAAACAGTGCACCACGTCTGAAAACACAAGATTCACAATGAAAGTGGACGTTCAGGAACACATTAAATGGCTTTGAAAATAATGTTCTGCTGCAAAGTATTCCTCCGAATTAGACAATAATAATGTACATTGCGCCATACCACTATGTTGCGATGGATAAAGCCACAACAATTCGGCGGATGAAAGCGGATATTTCGCTCTGGGTACAAAGAAATGTTCAACTTAGTGAAGTTGAAGGCATCATGTATAAGGCAAAGTTAATGGAACTTTGAATGCTGTACAAGCCACAAACCCCCTCGGTACCAGGTCGACAAAATGGCTGACGCTAAAGGACACAGTTTAATCAGAATTTGTCATAATCACGCTAAGTTGAATCCGACTGAGAATACGCTCAGTGAGGCTAAAATGCTGAAAAAAGAAACCATTTGAAACGGTGCTCCACGGGATAGGTCTCGAGCTGTCAGCCATACCAAGAAGGTAGTTGAGGAGAGATGGATTCACGAAGGACTATGACGAGCTTTGAGTAACACGTAGCTTCTCTTGTTGGCATGTTAAAATCTGCTTCTTTTCTCAAAACAGAGCATACTTTACAAATATTCATCTCACGAAGAATCTAATGCAGTCGAAATTGCGACGGAATCATGAAATAGTATGTTATTGAAACAGCCCATTCGCAGAAAGCCCATTCTCAGAATAAAATAAAAGCCTAATTTCACTTATATTGTCACAAAACTCACAGCAGTTCTCATTTAACCAGCTATCGATGACCCTTACAAATTACATTATTTCACTGAAAAAAAAATGTAGTTGCTCGATTATCGCGGCGGATATGAAAATATGGTATATCAATCATATGTCAAAACACTTTGCTTTTTGTGTGTCATCATTTGCAAAATCTTGTTTCGATATTTATTTGATAAGTGGGATTTATAACTATTACTTTCTGGCGTTTTAGCTGGAGCCTGCTTGCATGACGAAATGGTTTACATACATTCCATTTTCTCGAGACTACAGACAGAGCACTCCAAGTTTAAATAATAATTATACATTTCATATAAGACAACATAGGACCTACCACGCACGAAATGCTAATTCATAGCTACCATTATTTTTCATTGCAAACTTTAAGAATTTCTTGCAGCAATATCGTAATATCACAATATCTATGAGCATTAACGGAATGATATGGCCGGCCGCTGTGGCCGAGCGGTTCTAGGCGCTTCAGTCTGCAACCGCGCGACCGCTACGGTCGCAGGTTCGAATCCTGCCTCGGGCATGGATGTGTGTGATGTCCTTAGGTTACTTAGGTTTAAGTAGTTCTAAGATCTGGGAGACTGATGACCTCACATGTTAAGTCCCATAGTGCTCAGAACCATTTTTGGAATGTATGCAGTTCGTCATGAAGCTGACGAATTAACCTACAAGATGTGCGACAATCAGATGTTTTTAGCCGAGAGTTTCTTTACAATCTTTTGAGAAAGATCGCAGACCGGCCAGCTTGCGCGGCTTTTTTCTCACGCAGCAGCTGGTGACGCACCCAGCTCACTGTAGCAACTACGCTTTCCTCCACTCGCTCCGCGCTGAACTGCCAAAAGTCGCAACTAATTTTTAACGCACTTTAATGCATTCTAGTCAACGTCGCCATCCGATTTCCTGAGCACCCATTCATCCGGCAGTCCAGAGACACAGGGTTCTGTAGTTAGTAATCCCTTTCAATCATCGTCGGTAGACTCGAGCAACCAGAAACGCTTTGTTCCCCGTTGTCGAGTCCCAGAGCGAGTGGAGGCTCGTACGTTTTCCTCCTCATTATTTCAAAGGGTCCCAGAAAACCTTGTGCCACCAAATTGCGTCCAGAATGTAGCTCATGACATCAACGGCGACACTGCCATTTCCATAACGTCATTTGTTCTGCATGCTGGAAGCCGGATCGTGAGTCAAGATCGACTATCGACGTGTTGCATGCTACCGTGCCAGTAGCCATAGCGCCAGCAGATGGGAAAGTAAAGGAACAACTGTGGACAAAGGCGAGTCGTATCTCTGTTTGACGGCAAGTGCCGACTCATTAGCTCATCACAGCTGAGACCCCCTCAGTGCAAAGTGCCGACGTACAGTGGCCAAGTCTTTGATGACAACTAACATTTTTGGCTTTGACGCTGTTGCGCTTTTTGGGTTTTATATTCAGGAACCGGTGACTCTAGTTTCAACTGTGATACCATTCACAGAACTTGATACATTATTTGTGCAGTTTAAGCAGCTGTTTGAACCAAAATTAGATTGCGCAACAGGGAGCAAGGCCCATGTATTCTTAAATCAGTCGGCTGTGCCTAAGTTTAAAGACCTCGTCCAGTGTCTTCCACTACGCGCGAGCAAGTTAGAGCCCAATTACACCGAAGAGCCAAAGAAACTGTTACACCTGCCCAATACCGTGTACGGCCCCGCGAGTAAGCAGAAATGCCACAACACGACATCTGAAGTAGTGGTGGAAGGAACTGACACCATGAATACTGCAGGGCTGTCCATAAATCGGTAAGAGCACGAGGCGATGGATATCCTCTTCTGAACAGCATGTTGCAAGGCATACCAGATTTGCTCAGTGAGGTTCATGTCTGGGGAGTTTGGTGGCCAGTGGAAGTGTTTAAACTCAGAAAAGCAATTCTGGAAGTGTGCGGTCTCACATTGTCCTGCTGGAATTTCCCAAGTCCGTTGGAATGTACAATGGACATGAATGGATGCAGGTGATCAACAGGATGCTTACGTGCATGTCACCTGTCAGGGTCGTATCTAGACGTATCAGTGGTCCCATATCACAACAACTGCACACGCCCCACACCATTACATAGCCTTCACCAGCTTGAACAGTCCCCTGCTGACATGTAGTATCCAGGGATTCATGAGGTTATTCCATACCCGTACACATCCCTGTGGTCTATACAATTTGAAATGAGACGCGTTCGACCAGGCAACATGTTTCCAGTCATCAACAGTCCTATGTCGGTGTTGAAGGGCCCAGGAGAGGCGTAAAGCTTTGCAGTCATGAAGGGTACACGAGCATGCCCCCAGCTCCGAAAGAGCCATATCGATGCTGTTTCGCTGAATGGTTCAGACGCTAACACTTGTTGATGGCCCATCACTGAACTCCACGTTCAAACTCACTTGGTTCTTGATGACCTGCCATTGTAGCAGCAGAAACCGATCTAACAACTGCGCCAGACATTTTTTGTCTTGTATAGGCGTTGCCGACCGCAGCGCCGCATTCTGACTGTTTACATATCTCTGCGTCTGAATACAAATTCCTATACCAGTTTCTTTGGCATTTCAGTGTAGGTGGTGTCCAGAGTACTGGAGCTATATCCCCAGTGTCGTCTATCCCGGGAGCTAAACACACATTTAAATTTTATTATTATGGTTAATGAATTTCGATACACATATTGCGTGGAGAATCTGTATCCCTTGTACATGTTAATGAGCATTATGGACGCACCGTTTCTGCAAGAAGGGACGGTGATAGAAGTTTGGTCACGCTTTGTGGCGCCTGCTCGTTCGGCGATACTCCATGCGGCTTTGCCCCTGCCTGAGAGACACGCTGGGCTCCATGGAACAGCACACACAGCGAAAATGTACTACGTCACGAAAGAGGCGATAATCGAAGAATGACTCCCGTTATTTGGTAGTTTGTTTGACACAAGTGAGCACCATTTCCATGCCCAACATAGGCCAGACTGCATAGGATACAAAGTCCACGAAAGGTAGATGATGCCGGGAAGGGAGAGATGCTCCAGATAAGCAACTCACTAATCCATACACAGCATCAGAATTATTACACGAAGCCTCCCTCTGAGCCGGCCGCTGTGGCCGAGCGGTTCTAGGCACTTCAATCTGGAACCGCGCGACCGCTACGGTCGCAGGTTCGAGGAGGAAGATATTAGTGTTTAACGTCCCGTCGACAACGAGGTCATTAGAGACGGAGCGCAAGCTCGGGTGAGGGAAGGATGGGGAAGGAAATCGGCCGTGCCCTTTCACAGGAACCATCCCGGCATTTGCCTGAAGCGATTTTAGGGAAATCACGGAAAACCTAAATCAGGATGGCCGGAGACGGGATTGAACCGTCGTCCTCCCGAATGCGAGTCCAGTGTGCTAGCCACTGCGCCACCTCGCTCGGTCGTAGGTTCGAATCCTGCCTCGGGCATGGATGTGTGTGATGTCCTTAGGTTAGTTAGGTTTAAGTAGTTCTAAGTTCTAGGGGACTGATGACCTCAGATGTTAAGTCCCATAGTGCTCAGAGCCATTTGAACCATTTTAACCCCCCTCTGAACATCCGTCAAACTCAGCAGGGAACGAAACTTCCTGGCAGATTAAAACTGTGTGCCCGACCGAGACTCGAACTCGGGACCTTTGCCTTTCGCGGGCAAGTGCTCCCGCGAAAGGCAAAGGTCCCGAGTTCGAGTCTCGGTCGGGCACACAGTTTTAATCTGCCAGGAAGTTTCATATCAGCGCACACTCCGCTGCAGAGTGAAAAGCTCATTCAGCAGGGAATATCCCATTTTGGCGACCTGTTTAAAGGTCATGAGACATTTCTGTGTGGGAGAGAAAACTGACGACAAATACTGAAAATAAACTGTAATTTTCGACTGATATTTTCGTAAAATAGATCGTGATTGTCCTGGACAACATGATCAACTACCAGCTCGGGGGCTTTGCATAAACTAATATTTGCACTGTATTGAGGAAAATAAGAAGAATTAGTGTCTGTGGTAACCAGTGTTAAATTTATTAACCAAGTTTACCATGAAAAGGATTATTTAAAAGTCCACAAGTTGAAAGATAGTCGTCAGTGGTGACTGTGGGTTGTAACGACATATTTCCCTGACATCCCGATCGGCCGACTGGTGTTCCGTCTCCGGCTCATCCCGGCCATCACAGGGCGCGCTGAATCCACGCACCCACCTTCAGCTACACAGTTTGTCTGGCACATCGTCACTGCGATGTAAGTAGTTCAGTGAGCGGTGTCTATATTGCTTTTAGTCATTTATTATGTGATAATTGTATTGGTGTTGTGTGCGGTGTGGGCATTACGAGTGGTTTGACAATCGGGTTATTCGTACTGTTGTAGGATATTTGAGTCTCTAATACCAAATAATTATAAGTTACTGTCCTTAACATTTAATGCCTGTTGGGACCAAAACCACGGAGACAAACATTCCAGAATTGTTTAAGAATTTCAGGGAGAATTTAAACATTAAACTAGATGCAAACGATGAACGTATTAAGACCTCAAAAGACTTGCACCAGGCGATCGGGTCTACCCGCCGCTAGGCCCACTCCAAACTACATTTCATTTTCATTTAGCCTTTGTTATCAATTTATTTCTTAGAAGGGTTGCCTGAAATGTTGGTTACAGACAACGGACCACAGTTTAGGGGTAAGGACTTTGAAGAGTTTTGTACCGCCAATGGTATCACTCACCTTTACCAGTGCTTCGTTTCATCCTCAGCCGAACGCAGAAGCTCAAAGATTAGTGCGTACGTTCAAGCAACAAATAAATAAACTACACTCATGCTCCTAAGTTAAGGGTAATATTGACACATGGCGAAACAACACTCCGGTGGGCGGTTTGAGGGTTTAAATCACCTCGGGGCATGACCATGCGGTGGGTTTGACCTGCGGTCGTCGCACGGTGGCGCTGGCAGCAGTCCACATACGCAGAGGTGTGTCTGTGCATGTCAGAGTAAGCGGCAACGAGTAAGTGTGCAGACGTTTTCAGACGTGCTAATAATGACTGTGTGTTGAAAATGGCTCAAAGAACGCATATTGATGACTTTATGAGAGGTAGAATACTAGGGAGACTGGAGGCTGGTCAAACACAGCAGGTCGTAGCACGGGCCCTCCGTGTGCCACAAAGTGTGATCTCAAGATTATGTCAACGATTCCAGCAGATAGGAAACGTGTCCAGGCGCTATAGTACGGGACGTCCACAGTGTACAACACCACAAGAAGACCGATATCTTACCATCAGTGCCCGCAGACGGCCACGGAGTACTGCAGGTAGCCTCGCTCGGAACCTTACCGCAGCCACTGGAACAGTTGTCTTCAGACACGCAGTCTACAGACGACTGAACAGACACGGTTTATTCGCCTGGAGACCTGCAAGGTGCATTCCACTGACCCCTGGTCACAAGAGAGCCCGTAATGCCTGGTGTCAAGAACACACTACATCGTCATTGGAACAGTGGTCCCAGGTTATGTTGACGAATGAGTCCAGGTATAGTCTGAACAGTGATTCTCGCCGGGTTTTCATTTGGCGTGAACCAGGAACCAGATACCAACCTCTTAATGTCCTTGAAATGGACCTGTATGGAGGTCGTGATTTGATGGTGTGGGGTGGGATTATGGTTGGTGTACGTATACCCCTGCATGTCTTTGATTGAGGTACTGTAACAGGTCAGGTGTATTGGGACGTCATTTTGCACCAGTATGTCCACCTTTTCAGGGGTGCGGTGGGTCCCACCTTCCTCCTGGTGGATGATAACACACGGCCCCACCGAGCTGCCATCGTGGAGGAGTACCTTGAAACAGAAGATATCAGGCGAATGAAGTGGCCTGCCTGTTCTCCAGACCTAAACCCCATAGAGCACGTGTGGGATGCTTTCGGTCGACGTATCGCTGCACGTCTTCAAAACCATACGACACTTCAGGAGCTCCGACAGGCACTGATGCAAGAATGGGAGGCTATATCCCAGCAGCTGCTCAACCACCTGATCCAGAGTATGCCAGTTCGTTGTGCGGCCTGTGTACGTGTGCATGGTGATCATATCCCATATTGACGTCGGGGTACATGCGCAGGAAACAGTGGCGTTTTGTACACATGTGTTTCGAGACGATTTTCTCAACTTATAACCAATACCGCTCCCAGCGCCGCGACGGTTCGTCCACCTCTACATGGCCGGGGCCACTGCACGCTGTCCCAGTTGCTGCACCCACCGCAGCGGCCGTCTCCTCCCACGACCCGCAAATGTCGCTTGGCGCCTGACGAGTCTATTCTTTCCAGCGTTTCTGTCGCACCAGGAACTGGGAGAGAGGAACGGTTCTTCGAAATTTTGGCGCTTGCGTGTATTTAATTCACGGTCCTGCTGGGTTGCTGCGCCACCAGCAGAACCAGATTCGTGCTTGTCGATTGCGCGGTTTTCGACAGATTTTCTGTCTCCAGATTCGCATCCTACCGGGATCTTGCAGCCGGCGTGACCGCCCCCGGTGTGTCTCTTCCGTACCGCCTGCGAAACCGATGCAGTTGGACCCATCACCTTCGCCACTGCAGCAGCTCAGTTTCCCGGCGCTCGCCCAGGCGCCCGCCGTGGACTCGGCGCCTTCACCGTCGTCGTCGCCGCCACCACCGTCATCGCTGTCCTCTCAGTTTTTCGTCGGACCGGCCCAGGGAGCGGGTAGGCGCCCTTTGGGGAGTTATCCGAGCGACATTCCCCTCGGAGCGCAGGACGGATGTCGGGGCGCGGCCGGGGGCTCGGCGTCGGTCCCCAGTTGCGGCTCCCCTTGCTCTCCCCCTTCCCCCCCCCCCCCCTTCGTTCTCATAATATGGCTCCCTAAACGACCACGGTGAGGCGTTTGTGGGGAGGGGGGTGGGGGTGGAGAAATGTGCGGTCCTAAAGCAACAACTGTACACCGTCCAGCGCAGCTCTGCGAAACGGCATCAAGAAGGCTCTGACCCGCATGCCAATGAGAAGAGCGGGCAGCGCCATACCTCCATGAAGACAGAGTTCACTGACCCCTGTCAACGCTGATTTAACCAGCCGCCCATCGCTGGTCGGCCCAGTTCTCTCACAGACTTCGAAAGCATAAGTGCTGAGTAATAGGAAGACGATACTTAGCCTGCGTTCTGTCAGTAGTAATAGCGTGTCAGTGTAATTTCATGTAGGAGACACAGGAAGCCACTTCATAACAAGAAGTTAAGTTATGTTTCTTTGCTATTTATTTAATAAAATTGCAGCCAGATAGCCATATACAGTTACTTTGCTTAACATTTTAGATTTATATTTTACATTTTTGCATATTCATTTATCGATTTCACTCTTTTACTGCACAGTTCTATGTGATATCGTTCACAGGCTTCGTTACACAGTTCACATGCACATGTTGTGGTTGGGTCGTGATAAGTTTTGTTTTTGCAGATTAGATGATGAAAGCCGTGAATAGAAAGCCTAGTTACATGTCGCTGTACCAAGTTTGGTGCTGTCCATGAGCGGTTCGTCATTGCTTCGGTGCCATAGAACTCCGGCCATACTTTTTCTCGTTTGTCCTCCACGATCTTCAGTTGCTTTCTGGAAGCCCTGGTGTGTGGCATCATATATCATATATCGAAGTCTGATGCCATCAATTAAGAATGTCTCTCTCGCTAGCAGGTACACTAGATCTTGTTGTCTTTGATAGACCTAGTGCTCTTTTAGATAGGTCGATTTTACCTTTTCTAGTGTTTCTAGATTTTTTATTTATTTATTTATTTATTTTTTTTTTTTTTGTCAGGTGGTCCCATATAACCTCCATCCCATAGGCTAGGATTTGCAAGATTTTTGTGGTGAATAATTTCATGGCTGTTTCTAGACTGAGTAGGCGGATGTTTTTGGTGTCCTGTATTGCTATTATTGCTTGGGCTGCACGTTCTGTTGTATGTTTTGTGAAGCATTTGGCTGTTGGTTGAAATGTCACTCCTAGGTATTTGAAGTCTGATGAGATTTTTTTTGTCCTCTGATGCTGATTTCCGCATTCTTGGGTGTTTTGCCTCCTTTTCTGAAAATTACCATTTCTGTCTTTGTTATGTTTATGTGTAGTTTGCTATTTAGAAATAAAGTGTTCAATTAATCTGCAAGTGTTTTGTACAGATCATCTTGGATTCCTGCAATCGGCCATCGCAATTTCTCTCCTTCCTTGTTTGTGTTGGTACTGATTCCCACAGTAGCCGACACAACAAGTTGCAACTCTACCCGCCGGTGCACGTCTCCGCATTCTTCGTTCACCCATATCATCTATGACCCGTGGTGAATCACACTCGTTTAAGCGCCGGTTTTGGATAGCGCCATTTTGCCGTGCTCGATATACTTTAATACTTCAACCACGGCGGCACGCGAACGGTTTATATACACTACTGGCCATTAAATTTGCTACACCACGAAGATGACGTGCTACAGACGCGAAATTTAACCGAGAGGAACAAGATGCTGTGATATGCAAATGATTAGCTTTTCAGAGCATTCATACAAGGGCGGCATCGGTAGCGACAACTACAACATGCTGACATGAGGAAAGTTTCCAACCGATTTCTCATACACAAACAGCAGTTGACCGGCGTTGCCTGGTGAAACGTTGTTGTGATACCTCGTGTAAGGAGGAGAAAAGCATACCATCACGTTTCCGACTTTGATAAAGGTCGGCTTGTAGCCTATCACGATTGCGGTTTACCGTATCGCGACATTGCTGCTCGCGTTGGTCGAGATCCAATGACTGTTAGCAGAATATGGAATCGGTGGGTTCAGGAGGGTAATACGGAACGCCGTGCTGGATGCCACCGGGGTCGTATCACTAGCAGTCGAGATGACAGGCATCTTATCCGCATGGCTGTAACGGATCGTGCAGCCATGTCTGGATCCCTGAGTCAACATATGTGGACGTTTGTAAGACAACAACCATCTGCACGAACAGTTCGACTACGTTTGCAGCAGTATGGACTATCAAGCTCGGAGCCCATGGCTGCGGTTACACTTGACGCTGCATCACAGACAGGAGCGCCTGCGATGGTGTACTCGACGACGAACCTGGGTGCACGAATGGCAAAACGTCATTTTTTCAGATTAATCCAGGTTCTGATTACAGCATAATGATGGTCGCATCCGTGTTTGGCGACATCGTGGTGAACACACATTGGAAGCGTATATGCGTCATCGCCATACTGGCGTATCACCTGCCGTGATGGTATGTGGTGCCATTGGTTACACGTCTCGGTCACCGCATTGAAGGCACATTTAACAGTGCACGTTACATTTCAGATGTGCTACGACCCGTGACTCTACCCTTCATTCGATCCCTGCGAAACCCTACATTTCAGCAGGATAATGCACGACCGCATGTTGCAGGTCCTGTGCGGGCCTTTCTCGCTACAGAAAATGTTCGACTGCTGCCCTGGCCAGCACATTCTCCATATCTCTCACCAATTGAAAACGTCTGGTCAATGGTGGCCGAGCAAGTGACTCGTCACAATAGTCCAGTCACTACTCTTGATGAACTGTGGTATCGTGTTGAAGCTGCATGGGAAGCTGTACCTGTACACGCCATCCAAACTCTGTTTGACTCAATGCCCAGGCCTATCAGTTCTAGTATAATACATTTGTCCAATGAATACCCGTTTATCATCTGTATTTCTTCTTGGTGTAGCAATTTTAATGGCCAGTAGTGTACTTTCTGAAATGCTTCCAACCTTGGCTAGGAATCAAACGACCATGCCCTTTTGGACGTCAGATAAATCGTTTAGTTTTCGTATTGAGACAACGGCTACACTGTTTTCCGCGTCCCCCGACCAGCCTTATTTACCCTCCACTGGCAGTTTTGGCACCTGCCGCTTTTGAGTGTTTATTTCACCTTGACGTCCTACACGGGAGGTGGTCACATTAATGAGACTAGATCATGTAAAATAGTAATGCTACTTTTTTGTGTACTTCAAAACGATAGCAAAAAGTACAGCCGATAAGAAAATTCACTAGCACTGGATCTACGAACATCTTAGAGTAGTGCGTGGTGGGATAAATGATCACTCAAGAACGGGAGAACAGGCTTTCCGCTAATAAATCTCGTAAATCACAGTCGCACATGAAGATGTCGAACATCTGCCTCGTTGGAATATTCAATTTGCACAACAGCTATGCTCGATAACCTTTTAAGCATTTACTACATCGGTAAAGTCTCAGCTATTATAAAATGACGAGTGGCTTTAAAATAATGTTTATCTTTTACTAGAACATTGATATTTAACCTTTCGACATTACGATGATGAAGGTGAAATGTTAGTATGTGCCCTGTCATTGCATACGCTTAGTAAGAGATGTCTTCGCTATGCTTTTTAAAGCTACAGCTTGCATCACCACATCCTGTAAACTTAGTATTAAACTTAAGTCAGAAGTACTTGTTGACCTTACATACAAGAGAAACTATCCTGAAGCACTGAAAGTTCTGTAATAACTTTATCCTGCCGTTTTACGTAAACTATGAAAGTCGAGCCAAAGATACTGACCATGTATAGCAGGAAGACATTGCAATTTTAAACTGTAGATGCCTCACGTGAAGATTTGTTATGTCTAACTGGCTGTAAAGTGAATGTTACGCCGAAGAACCGTAGTCGTACCTGCATAAACAGCCAGTTTAAAGGTAACCCGATGCGGAACTAGATGATATTTATTCCTGTGCTTCGATCGAGATAACGAAACTAGTATTCCCAAGTCAGAGTGGCGTTATTTTCCCTTGCAGGACACATCTGTAGACCGTTACTGGAGTGAGCGACTTTAACGACGCAGCAGATGCTTCACCGGCAGTTGTATTCCCACCAGCTCGGGGTAATGTCCGCGCTGTACTTTTACTCAGGCGGCAGAATGTTAACTGTTGCAGTCTTAGTTTAGCTTTCAAGTTTTGCTTATACAGGGTGTATCATAATAAGTAACAGCGAAAACTGACACCGGTGTAATTTTATGGTAACAGAGGCAGCAACATTGCAGTAAGCACGAGCTGTTTGCAAGATCATTGCAAATGTGTGGTTACGGGACGCCAATGTTTTGAGAATGAAATATCACCCAACTTGTCACATTTCTATTTGGAATGTAAACTTTTCAGTTAAGTATCCGTCTAGTCGAGCTCATACTTCACCCATGGTCTACATCAGCTAGAAATAGTATACTGGCACTGCTTTAGCATGTTACACATTATAAATATCAAAGGAGATGTTGCACGTGCCGCCTCGGCATTTTGATGCAATACTACACGCGTATCTGCAGCGAGAAACTAATTATATCAAACATCTCAAAACCATCAGTTACAGCGAGTACTTAGTGATAATATTGTATCATTCGCTGCTCCAGTTCTTCAACAGTACCGACGGGAGCACAGTACACTTCATTTTTCAGATGACGTCAGACCAACAAATGCAGAGGATTGAGGTCAAACTACAGGCCTTGTTCGACTATCCATCTTGGACCATACTGGCGCCTTATACAGGGTGAGTCACCTAACATTACCGCTGGATCTATTTCGTAAACCACATCAAATATTGAAGAATCGATTCCACAGACCGAACGTGAGGAGAGGGGCTAGTGTAATTAGTTAATACAAACCATAAAAAAATGCACGGAAGTATGTTTTTCAACACAAATCTACGTTTTTTTAATGGAACCCCGTTAGTTTTGTTAGCACATCTGAACATATAAACAAATACGTAATCAGTGCCGTTTTTTGCATTGTAAAATGTTAATTACATCCGGAGATATTGTAACCTAAAGTTGACGCTTGAGTACCACTCCTCCGCTGTTCAATCGTGTGTATCGGAGAGCACCGAATTACATAGGTTTCTAAAGGGAACGGTGATGGACCATAGGTACAGAAGAGACTGGAACAGCACATTACGTCCACATGCTAACACCTTTTTATTGGTCTTTTTCACTGACGCACATGTACATTACGATAAGGGGTGAGGTACACGTTCGACGGGCGTTTCATAGGACGTGGAGGACGCATAAATTGGCCAGCCCGTTCTCCTGATTTTACACCTCTGGACTTCTTTCTGTGGGGTACGTTAAAGGAGAATGTGTACCGTGATGTGCCTACAACCCCAGAGGATATGAAACAACGTATTGTGGCAGCCTGCGGCGACATTACACCAGAAGTACTGCGACGTGTACGACATTCATTACGCCAGAGATTGCAATTGTGTGCAGCAAATGATGGCCACCACATTGAACATCTATTGGCCTGACATGTCGGTAAACACTCTATTCCACTCCGTAATTGAAAACAGAAACCACGTGTGTACGTGTACCTCACCCCTCATGGTAATGTACATGTGTGTCAGTGAAAAAGACCAATAAAAAGGTGTTGGCATGTGGACGTAATGTGCTGTTCCAGTCTCTTCTGTACCTAAGGTCCATCACCGTTCCCTTTGGATCCCTACGTAATTCGGTGCTCTCCGATACACACGATCGAACAGTGGAGGAGTGGTACTCAAGCGTCAACTTTAGGTTACAATATCTCCGGAAGTAATTAGCATTTTACAATGCAACAAACGGCACTGATTACGTATTTGTTTATATATTCAGATGTGCTAACAAAACTAACGGGGTTCCATTTAAAAAAAACGTAGGTTTGTGTTAAAAAACATACTTCCGTGCACTTTTTTATGGTTTGTATTAACCAGTTACACTAGCCCCTCTCCTCACGTTCGGTCTGTGGAATCGATTCGTCAGTATTTGATGTGGTTTACGAAATATATCCAGCGGTAACGTTAGGTGACTCACCCTGTATATCGTCTTACAACTACAGAAAATATGACGGTGCTCCATCGTTTATCTACCACATTCCCCAGCCGAGGATGGATGAAATATGAGCCCAGTTAGATGAGAACTATGGAAAAGTTTAAAGTTCAAATGTGTTTGTATCAAATGGAATAATGGTTACTGTAACCATTTTAGCTTCTCGTGTCGTATACTTTCAGCTGTGTCAGATTTTGGTGTTGTTTATGATACACCCAGTACAACAATACATAGTGCTGTTTTGTAATGTGAAGTTCCTGTTGAGTGCCCTTAGTCAGCTGACTCAGGCATCTGCTTATTAACTTCCCTGTCTACTGTGAAGTTTAACAAGAAATCTGCGCTCTTTTCGCTGCTACGTATTTCAGAATTGTTCCTCGGACAATTCATTAAATAAAGCAAAATTTTGGGGAAATATTTATCAGATGCAAAATACATTGCTACAAGAGTCCCTGAGGGTACCATTTAGGACAACTATCGCTCATAATATGCAGCAGTGGCTATACGCAAGTTCTTAGACGTGTAAAAAAAGTCACATCGCTTGTAACACCAAGGTTGTGATGCAAAAGGTAACTGAAGCAGTACAGAATGATAACATATCTTTTTCAGCAGCAGCAAAACAATTCAATATTGTAGGTAATACGCCAGACCGAAGACTTCTAAGGATAAATAGAGGTGCAGTTGGCAGAAAAAAGGTTATGGGCAGGTTAAGGGGAGTGTTCAGTGAAGATCAAAAGTAAGAATTCCTTAATTACATTTTTGAAATAGAAATGGAATTTTATAGAATTACAGTGAATGACCTGCGACGATTAGCATTCCAGTTGGCAGAACACAACAAAATGCCACATCCTTTCAACAAAGAATCTGAAATGGCATGCAAGGACTGGAAGGATAAGAAGTGGGCTCGTGGACCGTATGCTGGATGTGAAGAGGACGATGACAACATCAAGATCAAATTTTGTACATGACTTAATATTGTTTCTTAGCGTATAAACTGTGAATGAATTAGACTGAAATAGTAACTCATAATTATTCGTTTATTTCTCTACTTATATCATTAAGAACTGTTGACCTTTCTGTGCCAACAATTTATTGTAACACATTTCTTTCTCATTTGTATTATTGTTCTCCTAATAATAATCAATGACGAAATAAAAACTATAATTCTAGTCTTTTTCTAAACATAAACAATTTATTTGAGAATGGTGGCAAAGATCTGGTCACTTTACCCCCATAAGGCAGGGAAAAGTGGCCACTATGTAAACATTCAGAAAAACGTTTATAAACCTATAAAATATACTCTTACGTTACTGTACATATTTGGTGTGATACCTTACACTATGTAGATTCGAGATGTATGTACCACAAGTTTCAGTAGCAGCCATGGATTCATGAAAATTCAATTTCACTTAGAGTGGCCATTTTATCCTTCCTTCCCCTAATAATCTTTGTCCGCGAAACATGTTAATGAACATCTAGCATCAGCGTGAACTTTCTGACGAAAAGCGCAACATCTCTTAGACAGTTCTGAATTGAACCGGAAACTGACTTCACTGAAGAAGTTGATGATTATGAACCTGAAACAAGTGAAGACATTGTAAACGAGGAGCGATTAGTGGAAGAGGATTCGTATGCTGATTTTCATCAAGCATCACCTGTTTCATAACAGCAGACACAGTTGGATGCGTCTACAAAGATGGTTGCTGAGGTGGATCCGTGTGGGAGAGGAGGTCCCACTGCTTACGCTTGCCAACGTGAAGTCATCTCTGTCGCCGGTGCCTTCAGTCTTAATTTTGACGAAGCAATGCTACGTCTCACGAAGACACACAGAGTCAAATGTTAGAAAAGTACTAAAAAACAATGACTGGACTGTGTCACTTGAGGAAATGGAGAAACTAACTGCCACCATGTGCGCTTGGGGTGTCATTTGTGCAAAAGGTATGTCTGTGGATGATCTGTGGTTGCACTCTTGGAAGCCTACTTTTATCGAGGACGTTATGCCACGGGACAGATTTCAGGAGCTTCTCAGACATTTCCGTTTCGGTGAACAATCGACAAGACCTGAAGGCCTTGCAGCCAACAAATTAGCTCTTGTACCTGAAATCTGGGGAAAATTCACTGAGAGTAGCATTTGTTCTCACCGCG
Source organism: Schistocerca piceifrons (assembly GCF_021461385.2). Taxonomy (NCBI): domain Eukaryota; kingdom Metazoa; phylum Arthropoda; class Insecta; order Orthoptera; family Acrididae; genus Schistocerca; species Schistocerca piceifrons. Next base: position 195,409,115 of record NC_060149.1, read on the forward strand.
CTGGAGAAAATACAACCACTGAAGAGCAACTATTATCAAGCAAAATAAGATGCAGGTTTACATAATTCATGTCCAAGAAACCAGACAAGTATGGTCTAAAAACCTGGTTGGGTGACAGTGTAACGACTAAGTGTATGTTAATGATTGTCCATACATTAGCAAAGAGGAAACGCAAAGAGGGAAACAACCTCTTGGAGAGTACGTCGCTCTGCATCTCATGGAGGCCTTTGTAAATCAAGGAACAAATGCGACGACAGACAACTCCTTTAAGTCTCTTCAGCTAGCTAAGAAATTCAAAAAAAGAGAACTTCATTGCTTGGTACAACGAACAAGATCAATCACGAAATCCCCTATGAAGTAAGGAAGCCCGATACTGAAATATACGAGGGTGAGTCAAATGAAAACCTTAAATTTGTAATAACAAATCAAAATTTCGCGTTGTTATCCTGTAGGTTGGTAAGCCGTGCTACAAATAGCGTGCAGAATGGCCTGTAGGTCGCAGCATAGTGAAGATTCACACATATCGTCGCAGTATCAGTTTAAAAATGGCCGCCCCACTTGCGACTTGCACCAGGGAAGAACAGCGTTCTGTTATTCGGTTTTTGCGCACTGAAGGTATGAAACCTATTGAAATTCATCGACGAATGAAGGTTCAGTACGGTGATGCATGTTTTTGTCACAGCAACAAGTCTACGAATGGAGTATGAAGTTCGCAAATGGTGTGACTTCAGTGGAAGATGCTCCTCGTCCAGGTCAGGCACAACGAGTTCTGACTCCACACAACATTGCAGCAGTTGAAGCCATAGTGAAGGAAAACCGTCGAGTGACACTGAATGACTTTCCAGCATGTTTACAGATTAGTCATGGGTCAGCACACCACACTGTGCATGTTACGCTCCAGTTTCACGAAGTGTCTGCAAGATGGGTGCCACAGCAGCTGACTCCTGAAATGAGAGAACGACGTGTTGATGCTTGTGAAGAACTTATTCGGCGCTTTGAACGAGAAGGCGATGGCTTCCTTGCAAGAATCGTTACTGGGGACGAATCCTGGGTTCACTTGCACCAACCTGAAACGAAGAGAGCGAGCAAGGAATGGCGCCATTCCTCATCACCAAAACCAAAGATCAGCAGCGAAGGTTATGCTGACTCTCTTTTGGGACGAAAAGGGCGTCATTTTGGAGCATTACAAACCAGAGAGACCACTGTCACCAGTGCATCATACACAGATCTCCTAAAAATCATCTGCGGCCTGCAATCAAATCAAAGCGACGTGGATTGCTGTCAGCAGGTGTCCTTTTGCAACATGACAATGCAAGGCCCCACACTGCCCGTACAACAGTTTCAACAATCACAGACCTGCATTTTGAGTGTCTTCCTCATCCACCATAGTCACCAGACCTTGCCCCAAGTGATTTACATATGTTTGGACTACTCAAAGAAGCAATGGGAGGAAAGAGTTTCGTTCTGATGAAGAGGTACGCCACGCGGTGCATGAGTGGTTGCGCGGATTACCAAAAGAATTTTTTTCTAAAGGAATTTATGCACTTTGTTAGCGTTGGAGGACTTGCATTGAGCGTGGGGGAGATTATGTTGAAAAGTGGTACAGCTTTGTACCACTTCTGCACAATAAATAACATTTTAAAAAAATATTTAAGGTTTTCATGTGACTCACCCTCGTACTTCACCACCATCCCACGCCATAGAGGTAACACAGGCTGCACCGTGACTGTATACCAACGGAAGAAGAATAAAAATGCCATTCTAATGAGTACGCTACATGCTGAAGTAGCAATATCTAGGGAAGGAAAGAAGAAATGTACAGTGCAACAAAGTACGGGGTGGACGTGGTTGATCAAATGACCCGTAAATATACAACAGAGGTTGCTTATAGGAGATGGCCGATGCATGCCTTCTACAACATCTTGGACATGGCGGCAATAAATGCATGTGTTATCTACAACACAGTAACGAACAAGGAAATTTAAAGGAAAAAGTTTATGTTTCAGATGGCGAACAAACTAAGGGGAACGAAAGAGCGAGAACATTAGGGAAGGGAATACGTTATTTTTCTTTTTTTGTGTCATCAGTCTGCTGACTGATTTGATGCGGCCCGCTACGAATTCCTCTCCTGTGACGACCTTTTCATCTCAGAGTAGGCATTGCAAACTACATCCTCAGTTATTTGCTGGATGTGTTCCAGTCTCTGTCTTCCTCCACGGTTTTACCCTCTACAACTCCCTCTAGTATCGTGGAAGTTATTCCCTACTGACTTAACAGATGTCCTATGATCCTGTCCCTTCTTCCTGTCAGTGTTTTCCATATATTCCTTTCCTCGCCGATCCTGCGGAGAACCTCCTCATTCCTTAACTTGTCAGTCCACCTAATTTTCAACGTTCTTCTGTAGCACCATGTCTCAAAGGCTTCGAGTCTCTTCTGTTCCGGTTTTACCGCAATCCTTGCCTCACTATCATACAATAGTGTGCTCCAAACGTACATTCTCAGAAATTTCTTCTTCAAGTTAAGACCTATGTTTGACACTAACAAACTCCTCTTGGCCGAGAATTCCTTTTTTGCCAGTGCTTGTGTGCTTTTTACGTCCTCCTCTCTCCGTTAGTCGTGGGTTATTTTGCTGCCTAGATAGCAGAATTTCTTAACTTCGTCTGCTTCGTGTTTATCGATTTTGATGCCAAGTTACTAGCTGTATTTATTCCTACTATTCATTACTTTCGTCTTTCTTCGATTAATTTTCGATGAATATTCTGTACTCATTTTCGCTGCTCATTTCATTCAACTGATCCTGTAATTCTCCTTCACTTTCACTGAGGACAGCGATGTCATCAGCGAACCTTAACACCGACATTCTTTCAGTCTGAGTTTTATCCCACTCTCGAAGATTTCCCTCATTCCTTCTTCGATGTATAGCTTGAACAGCAGGGGAGAATTGCTACACCCCTGCCTTACACCATTTTTAATCTCACTATTTCGTTCTTGGTAGTTCACTCTTAATATTCTCTCTTGGTTATTGTACACGGCGTATATCACATGTCTTTCCTTATAGCTTACACCTATTTTTCTCAGTATTTCGAACTACTTGCAGCATTTTACATTGTCGAACGCTTTTTCCATGTTGACAGATTCAATGAACGTGCCTTGATTTTTCTTCAGTCTTGCCTCCATTATCAAGAGCAACATCAGAACTGCCTCTCTGGTGCCTTTACCTTTCCTAAAGCAAAACTGGTAGTCATCTAACACATCCTCAATTTTCTTTTCCATTCTTTCACATATTATTCTTGTCAGCAGCTGTTAAGCCGATTGTGCGATAAATCCCGCATTTGTCGGCTCTTGTAATCTTCGGAATTGTGTGGATGATGTTTTTCCGAAAGTTTCAAAAACAAAACAAAAAAATGGCTCTGAGCACTATGGGACTTAATATCTGAGGTCATCAGTCCCCTGCAATTTAGAACTACTTAAACCTAACTAACCTAAGGACATCACACACACCCATGCCCGAGGCAGGATTCGAACCTGCGACCGTAGCAGTTTGATGGTATGTCAACAGTGTCATACATTCTACACGCCAACGTGAATAACCGTTTTGTTGACACTTCCTCCAGTGATTTCAGAAATTCCGATGGAATGTCATCTATCCCTTCTGCCTTATTTGATCTTAAATCTTCCAAAACTCGCTTAAATTCTGATTCTAGTAGTGGCTTCCCCATTTCTTCCCTGTCGACTCCTGTTTCTTCTTTTATCACGTCATTAGACAAACCTTCCCCTTCGTAGAGGCCGTCATTGTACTCTTTCCATCTATCTGCTCTCTCCTGCATTTAACAGTGGAATTCCTATTGCACTCTTAATGTTGCTTTTAATTTCACCAAACGTTGTTTTGACTGTTTTGTATGCTGATTCTGTCCGTCCGACAATCATTCCGTTTTCGATTTCTTCAAATTTTTATGCAGCCATTTTGTCTTAGCTTCCCTGTACAAATTAAAGCACAAGGTAGCAGCATTAACAGTCAAACTAGTGGTCCTGATAATCAACTCAAAACACGCGTTAGTAGCCTTAATAATCAGCTGAAAACGCAAACTGATGTCATGAAAACGCAGAGCGTTAGAATCACTAAACAGATCTAAGAAGTAGATGAAGATGTAGGCGGTTTTAGTGCTGTAATCAAGGACATGAAACTTGAAATAAATACTATAAAAACCAGTGTGGCCACTATGCAGGGAGAGATCAGCGACAGCAACGAAAGGTTTAATTTAGAAATCATAAAGATCGAAGAAACGGTAGAGTGTTTGGTGGTAATAAAAGTGAGTGAAAAAGGTTCCTGCCCGAAAACCGAAATTGTTGACGAATGTAGAAATGAAAGCTCACATTTGAGAAAGACAGTGGTTGATTCTGAGATAGAAACACCCAAGTAAATGTTTGAGAACAGAAGTGTGACCAAAACACTTCACAAATTCAAGGCAAAATCTGCGACCTTAAAAAGAAAATAGAGACAAGCCCCGTTTTGTCACTGGTAGGATGCCTCATAACAAATTATTAGAGGGTGAAGAACGTTGTGATCCTGCTAAAAGGTTCACTGGCTGGCACACATTAAATTTTCTGAAAAACTGCGAAAGGATTTTTCCTGAATATTTAAGAGATCAGGAAAATATTAATTAATTATCATGCACTAGCAGGTGATGTTAAACGATGGGGACTAAACTTGAACACAATAAAAACAAGACTATTTAGCTTTAAATGCGAACATTTTGGGTTAGGCTTTACCGTGACCGTTATTGACAGTGAATGAAACAACAAGTTTACTGTTACCAGTCACCGTTTTATTTATTTCCACGACACGTTTCAAAGGTTTAAACCTCCATCATCGGGTGGATTTACATTAGTTAGTATGACATTTGTGTGTGTGTTGTGTTACGATTTTTTGGAGGAACCTGTGGCACTGTCTAAGGCATGAGCATATCCTTTACAACAGACAATAAGATTGGACAGAAGTTACCCCACAACATTGGCACACGAAACCCACTTCATCACACAGGTGTGTACAAAATTGAATTTTTGGACTGCGACTGCTTCTACATAGGCCAGACATGAAGATCGTTTGCGATTAGATACGAGAAACACATGGCAGCACAAAAAAAAAAAAATACCACACATCAGCAATAGCCACCGACTTGCATGAAACAAAACACCATGTTAACAACACAAGTATTAGCATCCTACACATCCAATAGAAAGGCAGAAAACTAGCCATCCTTGAAACACTTCAAATACACAAACACCAAACAAAACAACCTGAATCCATCTTAAATGACAAAAATGACAACATTTACAATAGTATCATCTCTGTTTTCAACAATTGCCTCCACACACACACACACACACACACACACACACACACACACACACCTTAATATTTACCATAAATATTGACAGGCGCCAAGAGTACAAGAGATTGACCTTATTTACAGATAATTCATCACACCAACAGCTTGTACCCCTTGTTAGTTTGAAATTATATGTACATCAACTACTGGCACAAATTGTATATCTATCTGCATATTTTAAAGTATTAACCAATGTGTTACCCCAGCCTTTAAGCAGCTAAAATATGTAACATGTAATCGTAAGACCCCTTGCCATGTAAAGCTTGTTCTCATACAGTCACTCTTTCCACCCTCTCTCTCTCTCTCTCTCTCTCTCTCTCTCTCTCACTCACTTTCACTCTCTCTTCCTCTCCTTCTGCCTCCAGCCTCTGTCTATTAATCACAATCAAACATTGTCATTTATGTATAATTTTACTGCTGTAGCCAATATGATTATTGTACTTAAAGTCTGTAACATTTCACCTGATTGTTATTAACAAGTATGAAGTTTAAGCCATTTTAACATTTCACCTGACTGTATAAACTACTATGAAGTTTAAGCTGTTTTAACTTGTTAAAATCGGATTTATATGCCACCCGAAGTACATACACATATATCCGACACGTCAAAACAAACACCTCCAAATCCTTTAAATAATTGTTCTGTAATAATGTTGTTACGATGTATATTTTTTGTACTTTGCGATTATGTCTTCTCTTCTGCTATACGAACCTTTTACCCAGCAGATTCCAGACGCCATATTTGTTTACAAATATGAGAGTATACATGTGATGTGTTATGACAGCGAAAAGAACCTGTGACCACTGGAGGTACTCTATTTTACTTATTTTATGTTTACCCCTAGATATCAGTACAATTTTTTGTCAGAAGAAACCCAAAACCATGTTATGAAATCGTGTCTTCTTCCTCCAGTAGACAGTGCCACAAGTTCCTCCAAAAAATCGTAACACAACACACACACAAATGTCATTCTAAGTAATGTAAATTCACCCAATGATGGAGGTTTAAACCTTTGAATCGCGTCGTGGAAATAAATAAAGCGGTGACTGGTAACAATAAACTTGTTGTTTCATTTAAAGACTATTTAGGGTGGGAATTCATAATGGCCAAATTGTATGACAATAGGGGCAGAAACACCACGAAAAATTTATGTCAATCCTGGTATCGAAAAGTGACACACTTAAGAAGTAGAAGATCAGAATTCAAGATTGGGAGGTATGGAAAATTCTGCCAGAGGATTCGAAGAGATACGTAGGAAGCAGTCATTAAAGCATTTGGTTCACATGGCTCTGAGCACTATAGGACTTAACAGCTGAGATCATCAGTCCCATAGAACTTAGAACTACTTAAACCTAACTAACCTAAGGACATCACACACATCCATGCCCGAGGCAGGATACGAACCTGCGACCGTAGCGGTCGCGCTGTTCCAGACTGAAGAGCCTAGAACCGCTCGGTCACCACGGTCGGCATAAAAGCATTTCTGCGTTTCTAGAAATAGTAGAGGATGAAGAATATTGGCGAAGTAACCGTAATTATCGCCAGAATAATAACAATAGGGTTAATCACAATGACAAAGAAGAAAATGACGGCGATATGTTAGAACCGAACAGTGACCCAGAATGGTCAGATATAGAAGATAGTTCGAATGAAGAATACACTAATTTAACAGAAATCGAGGAATGCATGACGAAATGTTGCTTTGTGCCAACAGATGAAGCAATTTCATAACAAGACCCAGAGGTACCCACAGAACAATGAAAGAAAGAAAGAACTACCGGACGATGCTTTATAATGTCGAAAACTGATTCAATTCATGAAAGAATTCGAAATCCCAAAACCAACGAAACTCCTAGATATAGAAAAAGTACTCGTAAAAAGCAACTCTTGGGACTAAACTAGACCTCTTTAAGACTTATTACGCTAATATCAGGAAAATGAAATCACACAGTGTACAGTAGCACATACTGATAGCGTAATTATAACGCGTGGGACACACTCATTTCAAAATTAGACCCTGAAATTTCCAGTTTTAAATATATTAACAATGGCCTGTTAGAAGTGCAAGGCCCTCCTCACAGTAACGTATGCTATCTGGAGTTTCCAAAATCAAAGAAGCCCTTAGATGATCATAACATAGTGGACTTAAAGCCTTACGTCCACAGAACAGAATAAAACGAACTCCCTTTGGAAACATGTCATGAGTAATATGTACTGTATTATAATATTTTTATTCTTACAAACTGTATTTTGCAACATTTGTTATATTGTTGTGAAGACTTGCTGTTGTAGTTTTGCTAACATATATCTGTAAGTTTTAGATTCTTAACGATGTAACTGTGTATAGAATAAAGTGAAATACAGACTAGAAGGCTGCACCGCATAATGAGCGATAGCTTAATAAAATGGATTTCCAATGTGTGAAATGGGTAGCATAATTTCTTGCTAAGTAAATATAGTGGGAAAGAATGGCTAATATGCCTAAAATCTCGGTGGTCACCCAAGAGGTTCCTTGGAGGTGTTGGAGTAGACTGCCTGAACTAATGAAGAGGAGGTGAGAAAAATTATAGTCACTGTAAATAGTGTTGTTATTTTGTTGACCTGCATAAAAATTAACACAGCCAAAACACCTATCTGCTGAAAGTAATAATTTTTCCTAATTGTTTTTCCAGCACACAAACTGAAAGTAAAATCTTCAGTAGTATTTTGAAAATAATAAACATTTAAAAAGTTTGTGTCTCCTTTAAAACAAGATAAACGAACTGCTCAAAAATTCTAATAAACAACTGTTAATTCCAAACCAAACTTAAATAATGTTTATATAAAAGCCTGTGTCATATTTTCTTCCTTGTATTTCTGTAGTATGTGTTCTCTTATATATGTGTCATTCTCATATGTGTGTGCCCATTGTTATCCAGTGCTATATGTAACAGAATTTCTTCTCCATGATGAAATGAGATGTAAAATATGACTAAGGCTACTCTTACATGAATGAGATGAAATGATCTTCTCCCTCTTTTTATTGCTGTTTATGTACAATGAATGCAATTGTGATAAGTTTGCAATATTTTTCTTCGCCCAACACTATCTGCGTTAATATGGACGTTTGACTGATCTATCCCTAAGCGGAAGTATCACTGAAACAAGGGGCATGTGTAACATGATTATCGATAAAACCTATATTTCTCTCATCTAACTTCTTTTTCAGTCATTACTCAACGTGACTTCTGTATCAACAAGCTCTTTCATGTGACATCCATGTAAATGTTTTATTCATTATTTATTATAATCTGTGTAATTGTAAGTACTCTATGATTGTAATTTAAAAAATAATATACTGTAAGACAATGATAATGTTAAAACTATGCTTGTAATACCGGTTCATACATGGGGAAAGAAGAATTGCAATCATGTAAAAGCTGGCGGGAAGTCCTTCCTCAACGGAATTGGCTAGGCAGCAATACGAAAGGTGGATGTGGCCGTCGAGATGCAGAACTCCGATGCGGCACGAGTCAGTCGACGGCTAACAGGCAAAGCATGCGTATCTTGTGAACTGAACGAGACGAGAAGGCACGCAAAGTTTTATTACATAGCTTCCGATGTGGACGTAATTTGCCTTATTATTCATGGCATACTTTAGCTGGCTCTGTTCTACGAAAATCTGACACTAAGAAGAGAATTTTCAGAGCTTCTTACACAGCAAGAGCCGTAGAAACTTTTGCTCCCTTTCTTGAATAGCATAGGAGACCGACATTTCCACCTCCTTCATCTCAAATTACCAGTTGAGTACACTATAATTTTATGGACCAATTATGCTGTTTCTTTTTCAATAATAAGTTTGCGTTCTGTAAACTTTGTGTTGAGCACACGTATTTTATCATTATTCGTCTACTTAGACTGTCTCCTATCCCAAGTGCTACTATATTTCCGAGTACCCTAATTTTGTTTAACTGAAAAGTCATTTCAATAAATTTTCATTGCAGTTAATAAACTTTTTACTGTAGTAAATCTAAAAATTATTCAGTGACCATAAGTTTTTAAATACTCCACGTATTTTCACAAAAGGATAGTTAAAGTTTCATCAAAGTACAATTGTTTAGAGAAGATTTAAGGTATTGATTTTGAAGATTCTTCTTACTAAAATTACGGTGTTTCTTGGTTCATGCGTTAAATAGTGTTTCTAATATTGGGTTGTGACTAAAATCTTCACGCAAGCTCCATATTTTAAAGATAGACCAATTTCTTGGTCCCTATGCTACTAGTGCGGCCACAGTTCAATTTCATATTGCAGTAACAGTACCCAGTAAGTTCAACTTCTATTCTTATAACTTGTGTGTACTGCAGAAAGCAAATAGCTGCAACTGTTCAGACTATAATAGATTCAGGAATCACATGTCCCAACTGTGTTAAATAGTATAAAGACGTGAGTTGTCCGTGCGAATAAAAATAAAAATCAGTACTAAAGATACAATTACTTGAAAACTATTTCAGTGGTAGTAATTGCCAACAACTAAATTGACAATAGAACCCTTTGTCCAAGTTTATTAATAATCATTTACCTGTAATGATTATTAGCTTCCTACTGTAATGTACAGATAGCAAGAGTTATTGAGAGCCTAAACATATTAATACTCCTCCTGTGCAGCTCATGTGAAACCAATGGTGCAGTACTTCCTAAACTGCGCTAATGTTTTACCTCTTATAAGCGTAACAGAATTTCAGTGTCAAGCAAAGTCCGTCTCAATAGTTGCTGTAACTTGCTGTATGAACTGTGCTAGTACTTGGCACAACTTCGCCATATTAGCTAGTAACAGTTTCCTTCTTCGTAATTAAAGTTTACTTTCTTACTAATAGAGCCTCGGTTCGATTCCTGTTTGTTTTGCTATTGTTTATTCTCAATGGGAATATTTCCAGAGACGAAAAACAATTCAATAGCCTTCCATTTCACACAGTCATGGTCACGAAAGGAAATTCTTTCACAGGATTAACATTATCGGTGTACTACTAATTTAGTTGTAGCCAGTAATGTTATAGCTGGTACTCCTGGTACTCCAAGTTGGGATTTGGGCGTGTGGTCTACAACTACACTTCGTAAAATGGAATTTTTCCTGGTTCCACACATCGGCCTCAGAAAGATACTCATTACGAGATAACGGCAAGGCAAGGAAAAATGTTGACGAGAAGAAAAACGGATAATATGATAACCAAATGGTTCAAATGGCTCTGAGCACTATGGTACTTAACATCTACCGTCAGCAGTTCCCTAGAACTTTGGACTACTTAAACCTAACCAACCTAAGCACATCACACACTTCCATGCCCGAGACAGGAATCGAACCTGCGACCGTAGCGGTCGCGCGGTTCCAGACTGAAGCGCCTAGAAGCGCTCGGCCACAGCGGCCGGCTATGGTAACGACCTAGAATTTTAGGATAATCAGTAAAACAGAAAAATTTCAAGAAATGAGACAGTAAATGGAGGAGTAAAGAATAAAAATATCGGTACTACAAGAAATACCATGGAAGTCACAGGGACTGATAGCATCGGGGAAACATATACTGGTGTGTAGTGAGGTGATAGAGGCCAACACGCTACTGGCTTCCTTATATGTAGGTCAATAAAGGCAAATGTAACTAGTTTCACAGAAATCCGTAATAGTATTTGAGATAAAGGGGAACATTTGTATTGTTGCAGTGATGTGTGGAGGATGCAGAAGAAGATGTGAAGAATGTACACTACTGGCCATTACAATTGCTACACCAAAAAGAAATGCAGATGATAAACGGGTATTCATTGGACAAATATATTATACAAGAACTGACATTTGATTACATTTTCACGCAGTTGGAATGCATAGATCCTGAGAAATCAGTACCCATAACAACCACCTCTGGCCGTAATAACGGCCTTGATAAGCCTGGGCATTGAGTCAAACAGAGCTTGGGTGGCGTGTACAGGTACAGCTGCCCATGCAGCTCCAACACGATACCACAGTTCATCAAGAGTAGTGACTGGCGTATTGTGAGTGCCAGTTGCTCGTCCACCATTGACCAGACGTTTTCAATTGGTGAGAGATCTGGAGAATGTGCTGGCCAGGGCAGCAGTCGAACATTTTCTGTATCCAGACAGGCCCGTACAGGACCTGCAACATGCGGTCGTGCATTATCTTGCTGAAATGCAGGATTTCGCAGGGATCGAACGAAGGGTAGAGCCACGAGTCGTAACACATCTGAAATGTAACGTCCACTGTTCAAAGTGCCGTCAATGCGAACAAGAGGTGACCGAGACGTGTAACCAATGGCAGCCCATACCATCACTCCGGGTGATACGCAGGTATGGCGATGACAAATACACGCTTCCAATGTGCGTTCACCGCAATGTCGCCAAACACGGATGTCACCATCATGATGGTGTAAACAGAACGTGGATTCATCTGAAAAAATGACGTTTTGCCATTCGTGCACCCAGGTTCGTTGTCGAGTACACCATCGCAGGCGCTCCTGTCTGTGATGCAGCGTCAAGGGTACCCGCAGCCGTGGTCTCCGAGCTGATAGTCCATGTTGCTGCAAACGTCGTCGAACTGTTCGTGCAGATGGTTGTTGTCTTGCAAACGTCCCCATCTGTTGACTCAGGGCTCGAGACGTGGCTGCACGATTCGTTACAGCCATGTCTATAAGATACCTGTCATCTCGACTGCTAGTGATACGAGGCCGTTGGGATCCAGCACGGCGTTTCGTATTACCCCCCAGAACCATCGATTCCATATTCTGCTAACAGTCATTGGATCTCGACCAACGCGAGCAGCAATGTCGCTATACGATAAACCGCAATCGTGATAGGCTACAATCCGACCTTTATCGAAGTCGGAAACGTGATAGTACGCATTTCTCCTCCTTACACGAGGCATCACAACAGCGTTTCACCAGGCAACACCGGTCAACTGCTGTTTGTGTATGAGAAATCGGTTGGAAACTTTCCTCATGTCAACACGTTGTAGGTGTCGCCACCGGCGCCAACACTGTGTGAATGCTCTGAAAAGCTAATCATTTGCATATCACAGCATTTTCTTCCTGTAGATTAAATTTCGCGTCTGTAGCACTTCATCTTCGTGGTGTAGCAATTTTAATGGCCAGTAGTGTATTCCAAAGAGGAGAAGAAAATCAGCAAATTTCAGAGGCACGATGTGAAAATGATCCTTGGGTACCTGAATCTATAAATAGGGAAAGAAGCTTAGTATAGTAACATAATAGGAAAAGAAAGACTATATAAAGTCAAAAATGATAACTGATGATAGACATAGCCAGTGAGAAGGAAACGATAATAGAAAAACACATTACATCCAACGGAACATGCTGAGAAGTGCAGTTTGGCATCGCCAGGCGAGACTAGACTAGACTAGGACATATCAGACATTATGGATGCTGCCCCTGTAGAGGGGCTACCTGAGACCCTTGTTTAGTGTAGATCAGATACAGATAGAAGATAGCTCTGTCAACAAAAACAAAGAATATAGGTAGGGTAAAGTGAGCCGCAACATAGAAAGTCTCCAAAGTAAAGAAAAATATGAAGAATACGAGGAGAAATGAGAACAGATTTTCGAGGCAAGAAACAAACAGGCAGGAAGGGGATGCGCAAACTTAATGGGAGATACTGAAAAAAGACAGCTTTGTTGCGACGGAGGAATTACTGAGGAGTGTAGAATACAAAAAAGTTAATTTGTTCCATGAGTAGAGTTCACTGGTAATAAAAAAGAGAAATGAAGCGAGACGAAGAATGCTGTGACCGAGCGGTTCTAGGCGCTTCAGTCCGGAACCGCGCTGCTGCTGCGGTCGGAGGTTCTCATACTGCCTCGGGCATGGCTGTGTGTGATGTCCCTAGGTTAGTTAGGTTTAAGTAGTTCTAAGTCTAGGGGACTGTGACCTCAGATGTTAAGTCCCATAGTGCTTAGAGCCATTTGAACCATTTGAACGAAGAATGCTGCAAAGAAAAATAATACTAGCAGCGGAAGATTGTCGAGAGAAGAGGAAAAGAGCAGGTAAATTATGTAGGCTGTAGGAAAGACAGTGTGAAAGAAGGAAGACAGACCAGTTGTCGAATGAGTGACAAAAATGAGATAACTGCAAAAAGAATTCTAACTGAGACCAGTCTGCTATAAGCATAAAGGTGGAAACATAATTGAAGATAAAACAAACGCTTTGTGAAGATGACAAGACTCCTTTACTAAGTTACTTGGTGTAAAGGTGAAGGTAACATAGCGGAAGCTTTGAATAAGGAAGAGGAGGAACCGGATTTGGAATTGGAACTTGAAGTAGCAGCTGAGGAGCTCGAAGTCGAACCAGCTGACTTAGCGTAATTTCAGTATGCAAATAAAAATTTAAAAAATAATAGAACAACAGGAGATGACACCACAAAGACCGAATTATGAAAATTTGGGGCAAAGGAATGGAGAATACTGCTAATGAATTAATAAAGGAAACATGCATAAAGGAATAAATGCCTAAAGACTAGAGTGTGGGAATAATATGCTGACCCAGTCAGAGAGCAGCAATGACCGCGGGACTACTCTCTTGGATACAACGTATAAGGTGTTTAGTAACATAAGAGCTATCATTCGATGGTCGTATAGTCCATAATCGGTATGCCAGTCAGAGAAAATCGCCGTGAGCGTTGTAGCAATCATCTCATCGATGCACCAACTTGAAAATACCAGCTAGGTAAAACGCTGCATACTGCTGCATGAAGAAGTCCATTACTACCAGCTGCACATCCTCGTCCGACAGAAATCGTCGATCTTCCAAGGCCTCTTTTAAGAGAACGAAGGCGTCGTAATTTCACGGGGAGAGATCAGGCCTATAGGGCGAGAGCTCGAGTGTCTCCCACTTGTGTTACTTCTGCTTTACTACATTTGCGACATGGGGATGTGCGTTGTCATGAGGCAGCAGCACTTCCTGGAGCACCATTCCACAATGGTGGTTTTCGACAGTCATGCACCCCATACACATTCTTCACTCTCCGATGGATTTCTACCGGTGTTTGTCTTTCGGTAGCCAAGAAAAGAAGAAGAAAAGAAGAGAATAAATTTCTTCATTTCACGTCTACGATCACAAACTTTTATGTCCTCAGACTATCGGTTTCGGTCTGCAATGACCCTTTTCATGTGTGCAGCAAAACATGGGGAAAAACACATTTATTAGCTACCTGTCATTCTATAGTGAGCATTGAGAATAACATTCGTATTCTTCAAAGGGTACAAAAAGGTCGTGCTCTCAACTTATTAGAAGAGCTTGAAATTTATAAGGCGAAAAAATAACAACCAACGAAAGTGCTCAATGGGCAGAGCGATTTTGTACCAAATGCCTACTTTACTTGGTCTGAGAATGTTCTTCTATATATCTTGCCTATGTCTTTACCTAGTACAGAGTGCTTTGCATATTTACTTCGTTTTCTTACGTTGAGCGCATAACTCTCATGTTTTCTTATCCCTTCTCTGTTTATATAATATATTTCATTAACTAGATAATCTTGTTACTCGACTGGTATGGTGTTTCATCATTATTTCTTAGGACGGCGTGCCGCAGGGTACGAGGAGCCCTTTGTCTTTTACGTTCCTCTTACCCAGTGATTCCCAACCTGGGGTTAATTACCCCCTGAGGAGTAAAATCAAATTTTCGGAGGGGTAAAAACCAAAAGATTCGATTCTGTTTCAGTCACAAAACTAAATTATCAATACTGTTATCACAATTTTGTAAGACTCTGATACGGATTATATGAGTTGTCAATAATTAGTTTTTCTCAATTGGTTGCCCTAATGCGGTGGAGGTTACAGGTTCCTCACACATATGTTGTGCTTTGTCCCGTACATCGCTGATGATAAAAGTGAGATACATACGTAACAAATGCTAAATATCTCAAGAAAATGTCTTCTCCGTGTTGTAGATACACTCCTGGAAATGGAAAAAAGAACACATTGACACCGGTGTGTCAGACCCACCATACTTGCTCCGGACACTGCGAGAGGGCTGTACAAGCAATGATCACACGCACGGCACAGCGGACACACCAGGAACCGCGGTGTTGGCCGTCGAATGGCGCTAGCTGCGCAGCATTTGTGCACCGCCGCCGTCAGTGTCAGCCAGTTTGCCGTGGCATACGGAGCTCCATCGCAGTCTTTAACACCGGTAGCATGCCGCGACAGCGTGGACGTGAACCGTATGTGCAGTTGACGGACTTTGAGCGAGGGCGTATAGTGGGCATGCGGGAGGCTGGGTGGACGTACCGCCGAATTGCTCAACACGTGGGGCGTGAGGTCTCCACAGTACATCGATGTTGTCGCCAGTGGTCGGCGGAAGGTGCACGTGCCCGTCGACCTGGGACCGGACCGCAGTGACGCACGGATGCACGCCAAGACCGTAGGATCCTACGCAGTGCCGTAGGGGACCGCACCGCCACTTCCCAGCAAATTAGGGACACTGTTGCTCCTGGGGTATCGGCGAGGACCGTTCGCAACCGTCTCCATGAAGCTGGGCTACGGTCCCGCACACCGTTAGGCCGTCTTCCGCTCACGCCCCAACATCGTGCAGCCCGCCTCCAGTGGTGTCGCGACAGGCGTGAATGGAGGGACGAATGGAGACGTGTCGTTTTCAGCGATGAGAGTCGCTTCTGCCTCGGTGCCAATGATGGTCATATGCGTGTTTGGCGCCGTACAGGTGAGCGCCACAATCAGGACTGCATACGACCGAGGCACACAGGGCCAACACCCGGCATCATGGTGTGGGGAGCGATCTCCTACACTGGCCGTACACCACTGGTGATCGTCGAGGGGACACTGAAAAGTGCACGGTACATCCAAACCGTCATCGAACCCATCGTTCTACCATTCCTAGACCGGCAAGGGAACTTGCTGTTCCAACAGGACAATGCACGTCTGCATGTATCCCGTGACACCCAACGTGCTCTAGAAGGTGTAAGTCAACTACCCTGGCCAGCACGATCTCCGGATCTGTCCCCCATTGAGCATGTTTGGGACTGGATGAAGCGTCGTCTCACGCGGTGTGCACGTCCAGCACGAACGCTGGTCCAACTGAGGCGCCATGTGGAAATGGCATGGCAAGCCGTTCCACAGGACTACATCCAGCATCTCTACGATCGTCTCCATGGGAGAATAGCAGCCTGCATTGGTGCGAAAGGTGGATATACACTGTACTAGTGCCGACATTGTGCATGCTCCGTTGCCTGTGTCTATGTGCCTGTGGTTCTGTCAGTGTGATCATGTGATGTATCTGACCCCAGGAATGTGTCAATAATGTTTCCCCTTCCTGGGACAATGAATTCACGGTGTTCTTATTTCAATTTCCAGGAGTGTAGTACCTGCAGTAGGCCATATATTGCTTCATTACTCGCTTCGAAACAAATAGATGAATTAATTGGCAGCACAACACAGCAGTAAACAATAAGAGCTACTATAGTACTGTACACAGTTTTATTCTTGTTAGTATTATTATTATTATTATTATTATTATTATTATTATTAGAGTGGTTAGGCACAAAGCGTTAACAGCTTGAAGTATTCCAATTTCTGCCAGTTCAGAAGTAAGGAGTGCAGCAATCAAATGATTTACGAACGGTATGTGTATTGCAAACATTTCAGTGTGGTTGATTTTAAATGAGGTTGCACTGTGCGTTCAAGCAAGTGCCAGAATGGGGAGGAATAATGCAGAGGAATCAGGTTTTATAACAAATGTCTACCTTCACCGTGGATAGATAGCTTCCTTACCTCAGAAGGAGTTGTGAGTAGCACCGTCATGCACGAGGAATTCCTTCGTCATTCATTCTAAAACACACACACAAACTAAATGTCATTCATATTTCATCATCTTAAAAATAAAAGCGATCCAAGAAAAGTCTTTCATTCTACAGTTTAGTTAGGTGCTGAAGTCGATGATAACGTTGGGGAGGGGAGGGGAGGCAACAGACGGCGGGGGGTAGGGTGGCAGTGGGGCGTAGTAGGTAATGCTTAATTGCACTCAGGGGCATTGGTCCAAAAAAGGTTGGGAAGCAGTGGTCTAACCACTTCTCCCATATGCGGTATTGTGGAGGTAACGCCAACAAAGGGCGCTGTGTGTTTTCATTCATTTGGCTTCTTTCGCTATTTGTTTTACCGTTTTAATGTTACTATGTGTACTCCATAAGCTTGTTATTATCCTCATATATTCATCTAAAATTCGCCACAAGAGCGTATCAGAGTTATTAGCACTAAAGTACTTCCTTCTTAACAATCTTACTTTTGTCGGTTTTAATTTATTGCATTTTACTAATGTAATGACTTATACACCTGGTAATACCGCTACAGACTTTACTGATTGTAATCCCCTTTTTATTTTCTATTGTACAATTACATAATTGAAAAACACGTGTACGCCTACATTATCGACATATGGCAAGCTTGCGACATAAACGTTTTGTGGCTTCTGTAGTGCAGTTTCTTTTGAACAGTAGAGGTGTTAACAAGATTACTTTAGTATATACCATATTTTATATACGTGTGACAATGCTGACGCTGATTCTGTGCTTATCATTTGAGGATGGCACTGTTTCTCCATTATATTAGGATATGTTTTAAAACAGGTGTGCCTCGTATATTTAAAACGCATAATTTTCACAATTATGTCAGAAATACTTTTCATCTTGGCCTATTTTTTTTAAGCTGTAAACAATCCACTAGTTGTATTTATGTTTTTTCTCATGTTCTGCTGCAGATCTGATGATGCTCATTGCTGACTGAAATCGGTATTCTGAGGATCTACAAGTTGTGACTATTGACGTGAAATAAGGAAATTTCTTCTATACCTTCTAGACCATCGTTCCGTTCGTGACCTCGTCTCAGCTTCTGTAAGAAAAGAATAACAGCACGTTGGTCCTGTTTGGACGCATTTGCTAATAACGTCACCATCGTTCTGGTTTCTGCATTTACCGCGCTCACGTCAGAAAGACACGAATGCCACACTAATCCCTTTCCTGCAAGTCGGTGCTTATACACCAAAGAGCCAAAGAAACTGGTACAGGCATGCGTGTTCAAATACAGAGATGTGTAAACGCAAAGTACGGCGCTGCGCCCGACAACGCCCATATAAGACAACAAGTGTCTTGTGCAGTTGCTAGATCGGTTACTGCTAATGGCAGGTTAGCAAGATTTAAGTGAGTTTGAAAGTGGTGTTTTAGCCGGCGCACGAGCGATGGGACACAGCATTCCGAGGTAGCGATGAAGTGGAGATTTTCCCGTACGATCATTTCACGAGTGTACCAAAATTTTAGGAATCCGACAAAACATCAAATCTTCGACATCGCTGCAGCCGGAAAAAGATTCTGCAAGAACGGGATGAACAACAACTGAAGACAATTGTCCAACGTGAAAGAACTGCATCTCGGCCGCAAATTTCAATGCTGGGTCGTTAACAAGTGTAAGCGTGCTAACCATTCAGCGAAACATCATCGATATGGGCTTTCGGAGCTGAAGGCCCACTCGTGTACCCTTGATGACTGCACAACACAAAGCTTTACGCCTCGCCTGGTTCTGTCAACACCGACATCGGACTGTTGATGACTGGAAACATGTTGCCTGGTCGGACGA
Organism: Schistocerca piceifrons; assembly: GCF_021461385.2. Classification (NCBI taxonomy): domain Eukaryota; kingdom Metazoa; phylum Arthropoda; class Insecta; order Orthoptera; family Acrididae; genus Schistocerca; species Schistocerca piceifrons. The sequence continues at coordinate 195,428,131 of NC_060149.1, forward strand.
GTCCCGTTTCAATTTGTATCGGGCGGATGGACGTGTACAGGTATGGAGACAACCTCATGAATCCGTTGAGCTGCATGTCAGTAGGAGACTGCTCAAGCTGGTGGAGGCTCTGTAATAGTGTAGGGCGTGAACAGTTGGAGTGATATGGGACCCCTGATACGTCTGCATACGACTCTAAGAGGTGACACGTACGTAAGCACACTGTCTGATCATCTGCATCCATTCATGTCCATTGTGTATTCCGACGGACTTGAGCAATTCCAGCAGGACAATACGACACCCAACACGTCCACAGTTGCTACAGAGTGGGTCCAGGAACACTATTCTGAGCTTAAACTCATCCGCTGGCAACCAAACTCCCCAGACATGAACATTGTTGAGCATATCTGGGATGCCTTACTCTTACGTATGTATGGACAGCCGTTCAGGATTCATGGTGTCATTTCCCTCCAACACTGCTTCAGACATTAGTCGAGTCCATGCCACGTCGTGTTCCGGCACTTCTGCGTGCTTACGAGGGCCCTACACGATATTAGATAGGTGTACCAGTTTCTTTGGCTCTGCAGTGTATATTCGAATCGGAGTCGCGCTATGTTGCATATAAGCTACAACAACTGGGTGGAAAGGATACTGGAAGGTTATCAGGCTAGAAGTAGGAGAAATATATTCACAATGGACCATATACAGGGTTATTACAAATGACTGAAGCGATTTCACAGCTCTACAATAACTTTATTATTTGAGATATTTTCACAATGCTTTGCACACACATACAAAAACTCAAAAAGTGTTTTTAGGCATTCACAAATGTTCGATATGTGCCCCTTTAGTGATTCTGCAGACATCAAGCCGATAATCAAGTTCCTCTCACACTCGGAGCAGCATGTCCCCATCAATTAGTTCGAAAGCATCGTTAATGCGAGCTCGCAGTTCTGGCACGTTTCTTGGTATAGGAGGTTTAAACACTGAATCTTTCAAATAACCCCACAGAAAGAAATCGCATGGGGTTAAGTCGGGAGAGCATGGAGGCCATGACATGAATTGCTGATCATGATCTCCACCACGACCGATCCATCGGTTTTCCAATCTCCTGTTTAAGAAATGCCGAACATCATGATGGAAGTGTGGTGGAGCACCATCCTGTTGAAAGATGAAGTCGGCGCTGTCGGTCTCCAGTTCTGGCATGAGCCAATTTTCCGCGGGCTACGCGTGAAACTTGCCCGCACGCGTTCAACCGTTTCTTCGCTCACTGCAGGCCGACCCGTTGATTTCCCCTTACAGAGGCATCCAGGAGCTTTAAACTGCGCATACCATCGCCGAATGGAGTTAGCAGTTGGTGGATCTTTGTTGAACTTCGTCCTGAAGTGTCGTTGCACTGTTATGACTGACTGATTTGAGTGCATTTCAAGCACGACATACGCTTTCTCGGCTCCTGTCGCCATTTTGTCTCACTGGGCTCTCGAGCGCTCTGACGGCAGAAACCTGAAGTGCGGCTTCAGCCGAACAAAACTTTATGAGTATTTCTACGTATCTGTAGTGTGTCGTGACCATATGTCAATGAATGGAGCTACAGTGAATTTATGAAATCGCTTCAATCATTTGTAATAGCCTTGTATTTCCACTCAGAAAAGCGCTAGAGCACTTTTATGAATATGACGAGCAACTTCATCTCTTGTACTTCGATAAAATGAAGCATACTACCGTCTAGAGAGGAATGAGAAAGAGGAATTTAGAATCCCTCTAAAATTAGTGAGGCTGACGCAAATGACAATGAAAGCAACAGTTTGCAAGGTAAGAATGGAGCAAGAGTTGTCAGGAGAGTTCCGTGTAGAGAGACGGCTGCGGCAGGGAGATGTGATCTCTGCGCTGCTCTTTTAACTTAGCACTAGAGAAGGCCATTCTGCAAATGCCCAAAAATTCAGGGGGAACGAAATATTTCATCGGTAGGTCCAATTGGAAGCATACTCTGATGATGGGACATTAACTGCAAGGAATGTCAGAGCTTTGAAGGATAATTACGATGCATTACAAGGAGCAGCGGGGAAGCAAGGAGTGCAAGTGAATACAGGCACAATGAAGTATATGATGATAAGAGGGCCTCGTGGGGATTGAGAAAATACTTCAGTAAAAATATATGGGAAGGAATATCAAAGAGTGGAAGTGTTTAAGTACCTAGATTCGATAACAACGCAAGATAATAGGACAGTAACAGAAATTCAAAAAGGATACCAAATGTAAACTGAAGCTGTTGTTCCTTGCAGAATGTATTCAAGTCCACAAACGTTAGCAGGAATACAAAAATCAAAACGTACACTGACTCAAAAAAATTCAACACATTCAAGTGCAACTTCATTTTACTGACAAGTAAAGTGCCAGGTAGTTCGTCATTGCTGGAGTATATGATAACAAATTCACTTCAAATGAAACACACGTGCACAGTAAAGGGTGCCCAGACAGTCGCATCAGTACACAGTGTAACCACCCGCCCCGCCCCCTCCCTATGGAGACCAAGCAGGCTTCTAGTCTCGTACTCGAACGATTATAGATTATAGAGGTGCCGAATGGCATCCTGCGATAGAATGTCCCAAGTATCTGTCGCCATTTGTTGCAGTTCGACAATGGTTCTTGCAGCCCCTGAAGAACGAGTATGTTCCCGCTTCATAATGTCCCATACGTGTTCAGTTGCCGAGGGAACTGGTGATCTTGCTTATCAGGGCAGTTGTTGTACACCACGAAGAGCGCAATACGTCGTAGCAAATGTGTGTGGAAGTGCACTGTCCTGCTGGTAAAGCACATTATCTTCTCTTCGAAGAAATGGCAACAGCACTGGGATACAAGCCTGTGCGATGTAGTGAGCGCTGATTACTTCACCCTGTAGAAACGCCAAATGTGATCGCGAGTTGTAAGTGATGGCTCCCCACGCCACGATGCTCAGGTGAAAGCACTCTTGAATAGGCAGCTAACCAGGTTCACGCTAGTAAGGTAGCAGTGTCGGTTCATTCCGAGTTAACGATCTTATCAAATCCGGTTTGACGTTACACATTCGGTGTCAGGTTACCGACTTCGGCTCCTTGGTGCCCCCACTCCCTCTCCCGTGAGAAACCACCGACAACTGATCGCACTCACCCAGCGCTAGTTATATTCAAGATTATGACGTAACTCAATAGCGGTCACGTGGACATACCAACATTCCTTATGCAAGTGAACATGTACTGGTGACGTGATGTAAAATTGGTGAGAGCCCCTCTCAGCCAATGGGACCACAACAAATCTCACTGGATCAATAAAGCTCGAACTCTGCTCGTCCTCTCCCTTATCGTCTCTCATAACTAGTTCAACTGTGTGTAGGCTTCTTCATTCGAGGCCTGAGTATCATCGGGGAGGGGTGCAGATATTTTAATAAATAACATATAATCAGTAACAATAATTTCCTCTCGCTATACAGTTCAACTGCATGAGCCTAGTCAATTGTACTGTGTAGTCAAAGGGTTTCTGTATAATAACACTGACATAAAAAATAACTTATAGTTTATTGATAATAATGTTTTAGCTGACAGTTTTTTACAATAATATTTTCTGGTTTATTTAGAAGTTACTGAACAACAAACTTTCTTTTAATGTAATTTGCTGATACACATTTTTCTTTTAAACTAATAATCTCAGCATCTAAAGTAGATGAAATTAAATACAGGACTATTAAAAAAGAAGACACAGATTTTCACCATTTATTGCTTCCAAACTACAAGAGATAGAAACACAATCCCAATGTTCCTGGAAAGAGAAACGTTCAAATTTTTATGCATTCAGTGGGAGCACCATGTGTTACACGACAAATAGCAAAACGGTGGATCATTTCCTGCCATACACAAAGCAGCTGGTCTCTCGTTATCGAATTCACAGATTCAGCAATGCGATGTCGCCGACTTTCAAGAGTGTCCTGAAATGATGCCATTTAGATAACGTCGGACGTCCTTGGGGAATTTCTCTAAGCACGTCGAACTTTACCTGAATAACTTTCCTCCGAGTTGGTCATGGGGACGTTGTTACTATAAACGTGATACACTTCCCATGCAAGATTTTCCAACTCAGCTAGCAGCTATCACACGGAATTATCCCCGACGAAAGATTCGAACACGGCGCGACTAGAGACGTATGTGTACATAACTTAATATACAGCCATGTATGGTATGTGCCGTTTTGTGAAGATTGTACGGGAGTGAGAGCAGTCGCCTTTACAATGTGCCACATAAGATAGAAGTCACTCGAAATCTGCGTAAACGACACAGGGACATCGCTACTGGTGATGGGCATTCTTAAAATTTAAGAAATTTTTACGCTCTGTAGGCATTTCCACGCATACCAGTTCCTCCTTCTAGCAGTCAGTGAGGTGACTTTCAAGAGTTCATTCGTGGGAAACGAATTGGGACATCTAGGGCAAAGATGTCGCCTGTGCTTGTGTTAACTCATCTGGGAGTGTTGCCCATCATCCTCAGAGATAAGCAGGAGGTCAACATGTTTGGGATATTTACCAGCTAATTCGGTAATGTAGAGGGTTACAATTACTTTGCGCTTGAATTATTTGCTCTGCACAGTATGCTCGTGGTCGTCATCATCTTCTTGCTCATCAGCTCACAGGGTCTATTCATGAAACGAGTAACCAGTTCTAGGTCCTCGAATTTTGGAATGTCCTGAAACTTTCCAGGGAATTCAATGCCTGGTAAATTATAGTGCCCATGGACATCAGATGTCTGATATGTTCTCCGATCATATGCATACTTCGGTAATTTCTACCGCTGGCCAGAAGCAACCACGCAAAGCAATGTACTCTAAGGAAAAATGGTTCAAATGGCTCTGAGCACTATGGGACTTAAGATCTGAGGGAATCAGTCCAATAGAACTTAGAACTACTTAAACCTAACTAACCTAAGGACATCACACACATCCATGCCCGAGGCAGGATTCGAACCTGCGCCCGTAAAAGCTGCGCGGTTCCAGACTGAAGCGTCTAGAACCGCTCGGCTACAACGACCGGCGTACTATAAGAAAAATAAAGAAGCTACACACCATAAAAGAATTATTCAAATGGGACGGCAATCGTTTGATGTGTTATACATATACTGACAAACAAATACTCATCATATCTGAAAAATCGGATGATTTATTCAAGATAAAGAACTTCACAAATTGAGCAAGTCAGTAACGCGCTGGTCCACCTTTTTCCCTTCTGCAAGCAGTTACACGGGATGGTATTGATTAAAGGAGTTGTTGGATGTCCCACCAAGCGATATCGTGCCAAATTCTGTCCAGTTGGCGCGTTAGATCGTCAAAAACACGAGCTTATTGGGTGGCCCTGCCCACAGTGCTCCAGATGTTTTCATGTGGGAGAGATCCAGCGAACTTGCTGGCCAAGGTAGCATTTCGCATGCACTAAAACAAGCAGCAGAAACTCTCGCCACGTACGAGAGGCCATTATCTTGCTGAAATGTAAGCCCAGGATGGCTTGCCAGGAAGGGCAACGAAACAGGACGTCGAATACCGTCGACGTACCGCTGTCCTGTAAGGGTGCTGTAGATAAGATCCTAAGGGGTCATGTTATGAGAAGAAATGGCACCCCAGACAATCACTCCTGGTTGTCGGACCGTACGGTGGCTGACAGTCAGGTTGGTATCCCACCGCTGTCTGGGGTATCTCCAAATATGTCTTCGGCCTGAAATCTCATTGAATGGAGTGTATTTGTCTTGAGGATGAGTTCTGCTTCGAACTGACTCCTGATGACCAGCATAAATCATCATACGAGTCAAAGCACAGCACATTATTCCGTTTTCTCTTAATACACACAACCCATTGTGTTCCAGATCATCCTGCAACGTCTAAATTTACGATCCCACATTCATGCTGTTAGGTAATATAGTTAGAGGAATTTTCATAATAATCAGTCTAAGACCTTTCTTGTATGGTTTTAAATTTATGCGTTTAACGATAGCTACAGAATCCAACATTAAAAAAATCAAATGTTCAAATGTGTGTGAAATCTTATGGGACTTAACTGTTAAGGTCATCAGTCCCTAAGCTTACACACTACTTAACCTAAATTATCCTAAGGACAAACACACACACCCATGTCCGAGGGAGGACTCGAACCTCCGCCGGGACCAGCCGCACAGTCCATGACTGCAGCGCCCGAGACTGCTCGGTTAATCCCGCGCGGTTCTCCATCATTAGATTATGCCTTTTGATGTTCCTGTAGCTACTCCTGAAAGTTTTGAGCAGTCTTCACTGTTCACCCTACGGCAGCAGTGCCATCTGCCAAAGACCCAACTGCTGATAGCTCCACTAACGCTGCAATTAAAAACGGGATAATTCCACCAGATGTCTTAGATATTTGCATGGCCCAAGGTGCTTTAACATGATCTCTTGTTACCCCTTGCCGCTTTCTCTTCATGACGCTTTTTGCCGCTATCCCCGCTGATCAGGTACTATTTTTAAGTATCCAGTACGTCTCTTCTTTTTCTTCAGTGTGCGACAAGTTACGTTCATTATTTGTTTGAAATTTACTCCAGCATTCAATTTAAATTCGGTACGCACTGCTTTATGAACTGAAAAACGGAATAATGTGCTTTGCTTTGACTCGTATGGTGATTTATGTTAGTCATCAAGACTCAGTTCGAAGCAGCAGTACATTTCCTAGGCCTATATCCTTCCTGTGACGTATTTGCTTCACCTTATCGGCTAAAATTCGATCTGCAGCATGTAGACCCACCAAACCTAGATTTACAGTGTACGCTGAATCATGCTCTTTGCACAGTTCGCCAGTTAGATTGGTCCCCTTATAACCATGAGCCAGACGCCTTTTCAGTTTCACTGGTTCGCAGAAATTGCTTCTGGGAAGATGAAACTCGATTGATAGTTCATAAAGAAGCCACCATGCTTATGTGCTTCTTAGCGCTCATGGTATGCTACTGCACTGTCTAGGGTTTGAGCGCTCTGTTATATAGAAAATCACGAGCATTTACCAACTGTTTTGTGATTCTGGAAAGCCGAGTCATTTCGCTAATGCTCTGTACCAGTGTCGCCCAATGACACTCTCTACAAGACACACCTTTGCTTCACAACTTTTCTGTAATTGAGGTATTTATATCAACAGGGGGACTTGTTGCTCAACTGTAGTTTTGAAATTGAAAAAACTGTCTAATCATGAATAGTATTATTCCCAAATCTTACAGTCACTCTCACGTGCTCACCAGGAAGAACGCAATGTTGCACCAAAATTTGTGATCATAGAATAAATACAAATAACAGAAAATGGTAATCGAAAATGACTGTCATATCCCCTTTACGATTAAAACAACACTCATTTTACGATAAATATCGTGTCACTAAAAAAACAGTACATTTTAAAGTAAAATATTCTTTTTAATTATTTCAACATTTCAGACACATACCTATTATTTGTATAAACTTTCATAATCAAACATTACATATCAAAATAGAGTACATAAAGGAAGCCAACATCTTTTTTATTGCCTTGGCTTGTAACATAGGAGAGTTAAACTATTAAATCATAACACCTCCAGCTGTCTAAACGTTCAGTTTTATTTTATATTTGCTATCAGTTTCGGCGTCACTCTACGCCATCTTCAGCGCCCCCTGACAGACGTCTAGAAGAATCCCATCTCTTGTACGGTCGAACTATGGGCCACCATGCAGTCACCGTTCTCTGTACACTTCTTTTTAGCAAAGCGATCCCTTCGATCATCACTTGCAGACTCAGCATTCAACTTCTGGCGGTTACACTGGTTATTAGTGTACCAGTATTTCACATTTGCAATCGCCTACCTCCCGCTTACATTAACCTATGATCCCGCAATGTTAATCACTTACATATTTTACCTAGACATACGTGTTGGCGAAATTTCATTGCTCTACAATAATTATTTTTTCGTGGTTCGATTTTTCCATTAGTGTAATATGTGGAGAGAATGCAAACAATGAATATTACATGACTATTTACCTGTAATCTGCACCTGTTTGCCTTTAGAAAGGATATTTCCTTTCGAGCTGTTAGGTTCCAAGCCCATGATCTTTACTTTGTTTTATCACATTTCTCTTCTACAGTTCAGAGCCTCATTTCTTCCTTGTAAATCATCTCCGAACTCATGACCAAAAACATTTTGAAATCTCATACTTGTTCATTGCATCCAGCTACAGTGCAGCCATCACGCCTCACGTTTTTTCGTGCAATATAGGATCCTGTCTCTATGATAAACCCTCTTTCTGCACGAAACGAAATTTCAACACTGGCGTAGATAGTGAAAAAAAAATCGCTCAACAAGTTTTATTTTAGAACCAACAGATCCGTATTCGTGTGAAAATAACAACTATAGTAGCAGTTCATATACCCCAAAAATGATGACAAGTAGCGTTTCAACGTCTCATTTCCTCTGCGTAAAAGCTCCCTGCGATTTCTTCACCATCACTGCCCTTTAAGACTTGAGTTTTCACGTTCGTCTGCTGTTCATTTGATGGTGTAAATAGCTCAGTTAACCAGTTAGGCAGGTAAGACTTCTCAAATGCAGTTTTTTATTTCGAAAGACTCACTAAATGACAAACTTTGAATTTCTGCTTACTTGGGTCCACCAGCTAAATACGACTGTATGCTGTATTCAGAAGTCAATTGTCATTTATCACAGTAGACCAACGGACCACATATATCGTATATAATTCGTAGGCACAGTGACTGTAGCTGAAATCAGTGGCAGAGTGGCCCTGTTCTCTTTCTTTGTCATTTTCTTTTCTTCCTCTTCTACCACCATCCTGCGCCACCATCGTCAGTGATAGCTATTCAATACTTTCTATTTTAGGTTTAAACATTTCAGAGAAAGACTGTCCACGATCCAGCTACCCCAGTTATAAGAGTTGCAGTTTGTGATGAATGGCTTTCCACACCTCTGCGATCTTGTGTTATGTTCGCATTCTGTCGCATACTGGTCACACTTTGAGATAGTACACGAGATCTGTACTATCTCGAAGTGCGATCTGTAAGCGACAAATTGTCGACAAAACGCAAGGCCATAGATGTATATTCTGGGAGGGGGGTTATGGGCTGTTCGTCTTTTAACACTTCTATCTCAGATTTATGTGGATGGACTGTTCCATACGTATTCCCCATCAAGGATGACACTTTCATCAACTTTTAATTTTTCCGTCTACATATGCCTAACTAATGCACCGGATGGCAACTGACTCCCATCATAAATGTAACATATTGTGTTTACATACTGTATGATTACACGATTTCAGAATAATACCAGCGAACAGTTATTTCCATGAAATATCTCTGAGTATGCGTACCGAACGATATGAAGTGGATCGATCACATAAAATTAATCACGGGTAAGGGAGATGCTAGTCTGACATTCACTGGATCAATCCTCAGGAACTGTAGCCCATTAACAAAGGAATTAAATTACAGAATACTTGTTCGACCAATTGCTCGTCAGTCTGGGATGCGTACGAGATATGATTGATAGAGGAAACACAGAAGATCCAAAGAAGAGCAACACCTTTATTTACAGGTTCATTTAGCAAGCTGCGAAAGCGTCACGGAGATGCTGGGCCAACTCCAGTGGCATGCGCTGCAGGAGAGGTGTTCTGCGTCAAAAAATGGTCAACTGTTAAAAATCCGTTAGTGTAGGTTCCTAGCAGAGTCAACCGATATTTTGCTTACTTGTATGTATATCTTGCGGAAAGACTGAGAAGAAGACTTAAAGAGATCCGAGCCTACACGGAGGATTTCTAGCAAACGTTCTTCCCGCCAACCATTCGCGACTGTAACAGGAAAAGGGGGACGTTACACTGGTAAGTACAGTACCCTCCGCCACACACCGTAGTGTAGGTTGAGGAATATAGGTGTAGATGTAGACGCTAAGTTATTATGAAACACTATTTATCTCTCAGTTTCCTGTTTTACAAACCCTTGCAGCTTTTCACGTGCAATTCTATTTCAAGGCTCTGGCAGAAACAAGAGCCAATTCCTTTGCTTGGTATTCGTTGTCACGGTCTAACTTCGCGTAGACAAATGTGATTAGAATCGGTTTTTAGTGAAACTTTTATCCGCTTCTCCATTTTCGTAAGGAAAACGGATACGTCATAAATTCTAAATATTGTAATATCTCCAAAACTATTAGTCAGATTTCGAAGAGTGAAACAGCGTTGAATTCGTCTGTTTTAGAACCACGACACTAGCATCAGAAATTACTACAATTACAATAGAAAGAGAGAAGTTAATATCTATGAGTCCCTAACATTTTCACGCCTCTTTTTGGTGAAAACAGAATTGCGATATCTTAAACGGTACATGAAATACCTGAGACGAATTGCTTTTTTCAATAAACACTAATATAGGGTGATCAGAAACAGTGTGAAAAGCTTGCAAGGAGGGGCAGGATAGGTTGTGCTAAAAAATAACAGTTACCAAGAAAAAACTCGATACGTTGTGGCGTGGTACATTAGCATCGAAGTTAGCCTATCAGCCTTTGCGTGTGCACATTCAAGCGGCTCGCCAGAGGATGTCGTCAAACGTGTTCTTCATTTTTTCTCCTAAAACCGAACAAGAGAGCGATACAAAACTGGACATGGGTCGATCGAAACTGAGGCAAAAGCTGAGCAGTCTCGTGAGCTATCATCTATGCTATGAGAACGACTAACATAATCGTATCTCGAGGACCGCTTGAATTTGCGAGTGCAACGTTCTGACTGGCCAACTTAATGCTAATTAACTCGAAAACAGCGGAAAGTACCGATTTCTCAGCAATACCTACCGTGCAACAGCCTTACAAGCTTTCGAGACTGTTTCTGGGCACCCTGTACCTACTGCAGACATGTCCCGGTTTCACACTGGGAGCACTGAATTTCTGCATCTGGACAAACAGATGCACGTACTTTCCTGATCAGTCAGTGCATTTATCAGTAAAAACCGTATCAAAATACCTAGAATAGTTCCTGTGATTAGCCTTCATGTACAAACAGAAAAATGGAGTCAAGTACTGTAATTTATAATTTGTATAGATATACGTACTTACAGCTGTCTTTAACATTGAAAGTTTCAGTTAACTATACACTCAGTTGCTCTGGTACTGACTTGCAAAATGATTTAGATAAGATATCTGTATGGTGCGAAAAGTGGCATTTGACCCTAAATAACGAAAAGTGTGAAGTTATTCACATGAGTACTAAAAGAAAACAGCTAAATTTCGATTACGCGATAAGTCACACAAATCTGAAGGCTGTAAATTCAACTAAATACTTAGGGATTACAATTACAAATAACCTAAATTCGAACGACCACATAGATAATATTGTGGGTAGAGCAAACCAAAGACTGCGATTCATTGGCAGAACACTTAGTAGGTGCAACAGGTCTACCAAAGAGACTGCTTACACTACGCTTGTCCGCCCGGTCCTGGAGTACTGCTGTGCGGTGTGGGATCCGCATCAGGTGAGACTGACGGATGACATCGAAAAAGTACAAAGAAGGGCAGCTCGTTTTGTATTATCGCGAAATAGGGGAGATAGTGTCACAGACATGATACATGAATTGGAGTGGCAATCATTAAAAGAAAGGCGTGTTTCGTTGCGACGGGGGAAATAGGGGAGATAGTGTCACAGACATGATTCATGAATTGGGGTGGCAATAATTAAAACAAATGTGTTTTTCGTTGCGACGGGGTCTTCTCATGAAATTTCAATTACCAGTTTTCTCCTCCTATTGCGAAAACATTGTGTTGGCACCCACCTACATAGAGAGAAATGATCATCACGATAAAATAAGAGAAATCAGGGCTCGCACAGAAAAATTTAAGTGGTCGTTTTTCCTGCGTGCCATTCGAGAGTGGAACGGTCGAGAGAGCTTGAAGGTGGTTCATTGAACCCTCTGCCAGGCACTTTATTGTGAATAGCAGAGTAATCACGTAGATGTAGATGTAGACCATGCACCTACGTGCCATTACTTTACTCGTTCGGCAACACGTTCACTTTCTTAGAGAATTTAATATGTCAATTTTCTGTCTAATGATGTGTCCAAAGCCGAAAATGATCGTGAGATTTAATAGAATAATAAGTGACCGAGACATCGATTTCCTTAAATTAGTTTATTACAAAGGTCACCGGTGAATCCTGCTATCTCGTTTTGTATCATTTCCCTTATCCGCGCGGATCTCTATACGCTTCATTCCACGTCATTACGATTAATCGTGTAAATGGCCCACGGGACAGCAACAAAATAAATAAATAAATAAATAAAGCACTGCCTGTGAACGTTGGACAGTTGTCCTAGAAGGCCGACGAGGTTTCCTTTAGTCGGAAGCATTCAGTCTGAGCTGGCGCTCCGCCTCCAGTGCTAGCGTTAGATGCTAAACTACCTCTGCCGGAGTTTACGGATGACACGGCATGACTGTATCGTATCGGAGCAGTACTGAAATTTGCAAACTATACTGTCGTGTAAGTAGCAGAGGCAAGTGGGGCAGAGTAGGGGAGGGGAGGGGAGGGTGGCTGGCGCGTGGGAACGGGCGGCCAGCTGCAAGATTTGAGATGACAGGCGCGGCATGTGTGCGGTGACGAGGCGGCAGCGGTGATAAACAGCAGCGCAGTAGGCGGTACAGCTGCGGCGCATTACGCTGGCCCCGCCGCTCTCACGCCGCCTCCCGCATCATTCCTGCCTCCAGATTACGCATCTCCAGGGAAACCCATGTCTGCACTCGTCAAATTTATTTTCTGTGTCACGTTTCAATTTACGAGGCGTTCGTCCACTTCTGGCACGCTGTCACGATCCGCAGGCGGGTCGAAACCGTATGTATTGCGAGCGAAGCATTTTCACTCATTTCGGACCTCTACGTTGACAAGTATGTCGTAATTAGTAGTGATAACTCACACTGGTGAAACCATTTATGAGATAACTGCGAATGTACGTTACGGGGCGCCACTGAGCTCAGTATCAAATATTGTCGTAGTTAACTACAAATGCAACTTCCTGGCAGATGAACACTGTGCGCCGGACCGAGACTCGAACTCGGGACCCTCGATTTCTGAAAGTCAGTCCGAGTCGAGTCTCGGTCCGGCACTCAGTTTTAATCTGTCAAGAAGTTTCATATCAGCGCACATTCCGCCGCAGAGTGAAAATTTCATTCTGGAAACATCCCCCAGGCTTTGGCTAAACCAAGTCTCCGCAATATGCTTTCTTTCAGGAATGCTAGTTCTGCAAGTTTTGCAAGAGAGCTTCTGTGAAGTTTGCAAGGTAGGAGACGAGATACTGGAAGAATTAGAGCTGTGAGTAAAGATAGTGAGCCGTGAGTAGGTAGCTCAGTGGATAGAGAACTTTTCCGCGGAAGGCAAAGGTCTCGAGATCGAGTGTCAGTCCAGCACAGTGTTTTAATCTGTTAGAAAGTTTCATATCAGCGCACACTCCGCTGCTGAGTGAAAATTTCATTCTTACTACAAATGTATTTGAAATGTAAATTTTTCGATGACGTCCCTACCTTATTGGGCTCGAATTTCACCCTGGGGCCCATGGTTGGAGAATGCGGTGTACGTACGATGTGGCACTTGCATACATCGACACTGACGTGTAAACCGTCAGTACGGTCTGAGATGAATAGGTCGACCAGGGGTAGAGCTTTGAGCTCCAAGTTCAGCTGAACTTAATTCTCTGAGTTTTTATGACTGGAGTAACCTCAAAAGTGACGTGCACAGCACTGCCGTTGATGCGGATGAAGAACTAGATCCCCGAGCTCCACAAATCTGTCTAGATTTACGAGATGATCCGGGGATATCCGAAGGAATTGGTAACTCACTAGAGAAAAGAGTGCCGTATTGCACCCAAATCTGAGGACAACAAGTGGAAGACATCCTTTGAGAGGTACGAGTGTGACATGTAAACGCACTGAAGCGCTAATGTATTTCTTGTTAGGGCAGGCCGTGGGTGAAAAATGAGTAGAGTCAGATGCGAACTTATGAGTTTAAATTTCGAAACATTTATACTGACGAGGACACTGCCTCCTACTGAGATTAGTGGCGGCTCTAACGACACTTTTTCAATTCTAGACCCGTTTCCTGTCCTGTGTTTACGCTTCTCTCATCTTATACTTTTACTAATGTCAGTTTTTTCTATTAAATATCATACAGCCGGTATACTGGTGAAATCGACGTAAAGTGTGTAGCTGGGGGTAAGATATGAAACAGAAGTCCACCCTTCGCTCACGTATGGGAAGCGAGAACAGTTACTATCATGTCACACTGTACCAATAGCAATTCTACATTGTTATTGTCTTCTGCGAGAATGTGTATGCGGCTGCTAAATATTGGTAGTTCTTAGTTCCCGGACACTGGACTCGTATAGCGATTCACATCCTCGTCCGGCCATCCAGATTTAGGTTATCCTCGTTTTCCCTAAATTGTTCAAAGCTGATGCTTCAATGGTTCCTTTTACTAATGGGGACGGCCTATTTTCCTGCCTTTTCTTGTCAGCAACGGTACGTTAAACTATAATATTTCTTCCTTTTTTTAAGTTGTCAGGTAGTTAAATTTTGTAAATTTGTGGTAAGATCTTATGGGATCAAACTGCTTAGGTCATCGGTCCCTAAGCTTACACACTACTTAATCTTACTTTAACTTACGCTATGGACAATACACAAACGCACCCATGCCCGAGGGAGGACTCGAACTTCCGACGGAGGGAGCAGCACGGACCGTGACAAGACGCCTTAGACCGCGCGGCTACTTCGCGTGATATCAGGTAGGATTCCGCGAGGATGGAGAGTGATATCTTCAGCCCCGCAGCCCCGCGAAGGTTGAGATATTTCATATTGCTTACGGCTCTGCTGTGAATAAAGAAACCCTCTGAGGCTTGCTACTCCCACGCCGCCATAGCCACAACTCCATGTTGTCTGCGAGACATATCAGTTGCGAATTCCATGCACTCAATCAACATTCCAGGGTATTTGGTGTAAGATTATTACAGGCAGTTACTTTTATTCTCAGACAGCAGCATCAATGAACCGAAGATTGGTACTTCGATACATCGTGGCATCCTCTGTATGGACACCGGTAATGTTAGTGGGCAATGCACAGCCATGCCTGTTAAACTGCCACCCAGTAGTTACAAAGAATGGTCGGAGACATTTCCAAGTCGCGCACATGTCGTCCAGTGGCAACCCAGACGTACCCATTTGAGGTGAGGTGAGCCGGCCGGTGTGGCCGAGCGGTTCTAGGCGCTTCAGTCTGGAACCGCGCGACCGCTACGTTCGCAGGTGCGAATCCTGTCTCGGGCATGGATGCGTGTGATGTCCTTAGGTTAGTTAGGTTTAAGAAGTTCTAAGTTCTTGGGGACTGATGACCTCAGATGTTAAGGTCCATAGTGCTCAGAGCCATTTGAACCATTTGAGGTAAGGTGAGCTTGGACCATACAAGCACATTCATATACATGAGGTACTCCTCAAATCATTCTGACACATTTCGGAAGCGAATGTGGTGTATCGTCTCGCTGATGACGCAGGTCACCTATGGGGTGGTGTAGGAGGTCGAACATGATGGGTTGAGAGAGAATGTCACATCCAAACGCTGATACCCTCTGCCAATCGCCTGGCCCTTTGACAGGTGAGGTGCATGGCGTATGAAATTGGATGTACTCGTGGCACGCCATCAGTGTGTAACAACATACACTGCGACTAGCCACTCCTAGCAGTCAATTGGCGGTGTTTCTCTGCCAAACTAAATTTAATGTGCGATGAGTAGAGACATAAATGTAGTGTGGTGACTTCTCTCTCTTAGCGAAGAGTTTACCAGGATGATGTAGCAACTCATTGGTAAGTGTCCAGGTCCACTAGTTTTCATTTCACTATTGGCGACAAACCGTTGGAACACCGACCACCGCAAAACACATAGGCTCACCGACACGTACCAGTCTGATGTGAAATGACCACATAAAACAAACAGCAAATAAATCAGCTGCCAGGCTAATATTCCTTTGGAGAATCTTAAGAAAATGTAAATCATTCACTAATAAAAGACGCTTACAAAACACTTGTTCGACAGATTGTTGAGTATCATTGATCAATCTGGACCTTTTCCCCTCGTTCTGGGCCTCGTGGGCCGATTGGATCGACCGACCGCCGTGTTTTCCTCTGATAACGGCGTACGGATACGTTATCGAGGGGCGTTGGGTTTCTTGACTTTGGTGCCGCTATTTCTCTATGAAGTAGCTCCTCATTTGGGATTGCGAGGTTGTGTGCACTCCGGTCCAGTCTTCCCACCAAGGGAAAATCGCTGGCAGTAGAGGGAATCGAACCAGGGTCCTTCACACGACATCCAGAAATGCTGACCACTGAGCTACGGAGGAGAGTCCTGTACCGAGTGGAAATTATAGAACAGACTGAGAAGAGCCAACGAAGAACAGCGCGTTCTGTCATTGAAGTAAGATCGTTGGTCGAAAGGTCCTAACTGACAGGGACTGAAGACGAGCGTCACGCTTTGTGAATGACAGTCGGTTTCAAACCAGACAGGAATTTTCTCTGTCAGTGAATACAGGCCTACCTCCACTAGTTGCTGATCTGACAGTGCGAAGAGTATTTAAATTCCAACGGATATTTCAACTGATGCAAGGCACTGAGTGCACTGACACCCCCATGGGGCATTTAAACCGCTCTGGGTGGATGGTTTACCTCAGCTGGAGGTGTTTCTGTGATTTTGGAGTGTTTTGTTTTTCGTACCATGACGTGGGCTCACTCATTTAAGTTACCGCTAATATGATCCAGTTTGCTTATTTCAACGTTCTCGATGACCAAGTGCTGCCCTTTCTTCTACACTTTTATGATGAGTATCCTACGAACACTTCCGTCTCTCAAGGTGACAACAGTGGGGTTCACAGGTCTGGTGTGACCGGCACTCGTGCACCCTACCCGCACCTCGACTTGCCAGCTAAATTATCAGATCTTAATCCCATACAAAATTTCTGGGGCTATTTGAAACGGTGGGTGAAACGTAGCAGTCAGCATCCCCGCAATTTGGTAGCCCTATAGCATTTAATCTACATCTACATGGATACTCTGCAAATGACATTTACGTGCCTGGAAGAGGGTTCATCGAACCATCTTCACAATTCTCTATTATTCCAATCTCGTGTAGCTCGCGGAAAGAATGAACACATATATCTCTCCGTACGAGCTCTGATTTCCCTTATTTTATCGTGGTGATCGTTCCGCCCTATGTAGATCTGTGTCAACAAAATATTTTCGCATTCTGAGGAGAAAGTTGGTGATTGGAATTTCGTGAGAAGATTCCGTCGCAACGAAAAACGCCTTTCTTTTAATGATTTCCAGCCCAAATCCTGTATCATTTCTGTGACACTCTCTCCCATATTTCGCGATAATATAAAACGTGCTGCCTTTCTTTGAACTTTTTCGATGTACTCCGTCAGTCCTACCTGGTAAGGATCCCACACCGCTCAGCAGTATTCTAAAAGAGGACGGACAAGCGTATTATAAGCAGTCTCCTTAGTAGGTCTGTTACATTTTCTAAGTGTCCTGCCAATAAAACGCAGCCTTTCGTTAGCCTTCCCCACAACATTTTCTATGTGTTCTTTCCAATTTAAGTTGTTCGTGATTGTAATACCTAGGTATTTAGTTGAATTTAGTTGAATTTTAGATTAGACTGATTTATCGTGTAACCGAAGTTTAACGAGTTCCATTTAGCACTCATGTGGATGACCTCACACTTTCCGTTATTTAGGGTCAACTGCCACTTCTCGCATCATTCAGATATTTTTCCTAAATCGTTTTGCAGTTTGTTTTGATCTTCTGATGACTTCATTAGTCGATAAACGACAGCGTCATCTTCAAACAACCGAAGACGGCTGCTCAGATTGCCTCCAAAATCGTTTATATAGATAAGGAACGCCAAAGGGCCTATAGCACTACCTTGGGGAACGCCTGAAATCACTTCTGTTTTACTCTACATCTACATCTACATTTATACTCCGCAAGCCACCCAACGGTGTGTGGCGGAGGGCACTTTACGTGCCACTGTCATTACCTCCCTTTCCTGTTCCAGTCGCGTATGGTTCGCGGGAAGAACGACTGTCTGAAAACCTCCGTGCGCGCTCTAATCTCTCTAATTTTACATTCGTGATCTCCTCGGGAGGTATAAGTAGGGGGAAGCAATATATTCGATACCTCATCCAGAAACGCACCCTCTCGAAACCTGGCGAGCAAGCTACACCGCGATGCAGAGCGCTTCTCTTGCAGAGTCTGCCACTTGAGTTTGTTAAACATCTCCGTAACGCTATCACGGTTACCAAATAACCCTGTGACGAAACGCGCCGCTCTTCTTTGGAGCTTCTCTATCTCCTCCGTCAACCCGATCTGGTACGGATCCCACACTGATGAGCAATACTCAAGTATAGGTCGAACGAGTGTTTTGTAAGCCACCTCCTTTGTTGATGGACTACATTTTCTAAGGACTCTCCCAATGAATCTCAACCTGGTATCCGCCTTACCAACAATTAATTTTATATGATCGTTCCACTTCAAATCGTTCCGCACGCATACTCCCAGATATTTTGCAGAAGTAACTGCTACCAGTGTTTGTTCCGCTATCATATAATCATACAATAAAGGATCCTTCTTTCTATGTATTCGCAATACATTACATTTGTCTATGTTAAGGGTCAGTTGCCACTCCCTGCACCAAGTGCCTATCCGCTGCAGATCTTCCTGCATACTCGATGACTTTCCGTCAATTACTACGAACTGTGACCTCTCTGACATGAAATCGCAAATCCAGTCACATAACTGAGACGATATTCCATAAGCACGCAATTTTACTACGAGCCGCTTGTGTGGTACAGTGTCAAAAGCCTTCCGGAAATCCAGGAATACGGAATCGATCATTAGTCGATGGTTTCAGTTATATTTGGTTTATCAGAAGATACTTGTAGCCATCTTCTTCGCCGAATTGAGGTCATTATCTAAGCAAGAGCGGTATTACACGGTATTAGCGTGCTGTTTCCGGGGAATGACTATATCTTCACATTTTTTTGTCTTGTGGCTGATTCACCGTACCCGTTTCATGTGCTTGTAATACTCGTACCTGTTACAAAGAATTTCTTTGTGGTGACTGTTTCTGCTTCTCTGAGAATGCTGACAATCGGCTCGAAATATTTTCTGTCTTAAAACATATGTTTAGTATATGGAAATGATTGTTGACAGGTTTCATATCCCGTAAAACCATAGTTATGTGTGTGCTCAAAAATGTTTCACCACAGTTTTGGCAGCTTTAGTAGGGATTTATTTACTTTGTCTTTACTGTTCGTTTTTCTGTGCCTGCGTACACATTTGGGCCGCAGAGAAAAATCTGAGGGAAAATCACTGTTGTGTGGCTTGTAATAAGAGTCATTTAGCTTCACACTTAATTTTATTACACTTTTATTTTACCTTGACTATTTTTTCCACCTGTTCGTTTTCAGTTTTTTTTTTTTATATTTTGGAAATTTGTAGTAAGCTTCTATGGGACCAAACTGCGGAGGTCATCGGTCCCTAGACTTACACAATACTTAACCTAACTTAAACTAACACACACATCCATGCCCGAGGGAGGACTCGAACCTCCGACGGGGGGAGCCGCGCGAACCGTGACAGGACGCCCTAGACCGCACGGCTACCCCGCGCGGCTTTCTGTATTTTGTTTGTTAGCATGATTTTTCTGTTAGTCACATTTTATGCAGGCATGGGTACAGAGTTAAAACATACAAAACGGAACATAGTTTGTGTGAGGAGCTTGTAGTAATGTTATCAGAAAACGTACTAAACTCAAATGTTTGCAGGTGAATTTTGTCGTCTCTTTACTCTTACTTAAGATACTGGACTCGCATTCGGAGTTGAAACATACGTCGAGCAATCCAGATTTAGGCTTCCCATGGTTTCCCTAAATCGAGTAATGTGAATGCCGGGATAGTCCCTCTGAAAAGGATACATCCGATTTAGTTCCATCCTTAGTAATTACTTACACTTACCGCCGTTGTCTGTCGGTCAGTAGCTAACCTTTTTTCTTGCGTGCACAAAATTCTGGAAAACCAGTTATCGTTTCACAACACAATTCGCCCCTAGCGGCATTCGGTGGTACCTTTCCTGCGCTCGTTTACGCTACATTTCACCAGAGGACTGCTAGGGGCGGGAATATGGTACTGATTTCAGCAGGGTAGCCTTTTTTTTTGTTCCACTCGACCAGGCCGTACAGGAAAGAGACCTTCTCTAGTCCTTCTCGTTATCTTTTTCCTCATTTTGTGTTCACTGTTATGAGGTGACAAATACACGCGTGGCAGTAATATGTAGCAGCAGCCGTTGTGGAACGGCAGAATTATGTGAGAAGGGTCGTCTGCCGTCTGGGCGAGAGGCGCTTCGCCGTGTGAACCACATTCTCGGGTTTCTCTTTTCTTGGCATTCGTATTTTCCGCACTTCTACTTAAACACTAACTATGCACACTAACATACAATGCTATGATTGTTCATAGTTCTCAACATGTACACAGCGTTTCCTTCGGCCACCCTCCCGTACTCACCAAGCACACAGTTTACCGACACTCACACTCACACACGCGCGCAACAAGAGCGACTGGTAGCCGCAGCTTTAAAACTGTCGATTGATAAGAGTCATTAAGTATCACTTTTACATAATCTATCAATTATGGTCCATTGGCACATCACTGACTCTCCAGTTCTTTGCAGTAAATTTATATTGTTTTAAACATTTGTAGTTTCTGGCACAGACTTGTAACACGAGAAACAAACGTCGCTATCTGAAGCCACAGTGCTAGTGGAAGCTTTTAAAATCAGAGACCTTTCGCATTTTCAGTTGCGGAGAGTGTAATTGTTGTGAGATTTCTAAATAAAAATGCATTCCGGCAGTTCTCAATCTAATTCTGAATTGATGTGTCTGTCTGAGGGCCGGCAGAATGCCAATTCAGTATGTGAGAGATTTTTTCCGAGGGGGAGGGGTGGAAGGGCTCGAGAAAATCAGCCAACAACTAATGTAAACGATATAAACGTGTGCAGACGTCTGAAGATGATCGGTTGGCTCGAAACCGATAACGGCGCTATTTATGTATTGCTTACTTGACTGCCCCCCCCTCCCCCCTCCTCCCCCCTTCCCCTGAACCATGGACCTTGCGTGTCTCATCGATACGGATATCCTTATCGTAGATACAACAACAACGGAGAGGTATCTGTTGAGAGGCCAGACGAACGTGGGGTTCCTGAATAGGGGCAGCAGCCTTTTCAGTAGTCGCAGGGGCAACAGTCTTGATGACTGATTGACGTGCCATGCAACATCAACCAATATGGCCTTGATGTGCTGGTACTGCTAACGGCTGAAAGCAAAGTACAGTCGTAATTTTTCCCGAGGTTATGCAGCTCTTTTTTTCGGTTAAATGATGATAGCGACCTCTTGAGTAAAATATTCGGGTAACATAGTTTCCCATTCGGGTCTCCAGGAGGGACAACTCAGGAGGATGTCGTCATCAACAGAATAAAACTGGGGTTCTGTGGGTGGTAGCGTGGAACGTTAGATCACTAATCAGAAACGTAGGTCACAAAATTTAATGAGGGAAATGGACAGGCTGAAGTAAGCTATAATTGAATATAGTGAAGTTCGGTGGCGGGAGGAACACAACTTCTGGTCACGTGTATACAGGGTTATAAATACAAAATCAAATATGTGTAATGCAGGAGCAGGTTTAATAATGAAGAAGAAAATAGGAATGTGGGTAAGCTACTATGAACAGCATAGTGAACCCATTGTCGTAGTCAAGATAGGCACTAAGCCCACACCCACCACAGCAGTATAAGTAGTGTTCAAAGGAATAGCTACGAAACGTCGTAACAACCAAACCGGTTGAAATTTGCTAATGACGCTTTGGGTAAAACGCAGTGAAATATGTAGGGACCCGAAAGTAGTTTCGTCACCTCTCTGTGAAAATTCAAAGGCGTGTCTTCTGCAGGCAATATGATGTTCACCTTCTTTTTCGGTGTCCGAGGAGCCATACTCATCGCATTCCTGGAGCGCGGAAAAACTCCTGACAGTGTAGTGTATTGTGAGGCACACCGTAGCCCACGCATGTCCATCAAGAGCAAAAGGCCTGGGCTGCTCAGGGATGGAGTGATTCTGCTCCACAATAACACACGTCCACACGCCTCCAAGGTCACATAAAGTGTAATGGTCAAGTTCAAGTGGGTGCAGCTGTGCAGCATCCGCCCTGAAGACCGGGCACGTCGCCCTGCGACTTCCGTGTCTCTCGTCTGCGAAAAAAAAAAGCCTAAAATGGAAGCACTTTAATTCGGGCGACGAACTAAAGGACACCGTGGAGACTTCTGTCGCAGCCTCGTGGGAACAGTGAATCGTTCGGCTCGTAAACTGTGTGATAATTGTACTCAGGGCTCTGATGATTACTTTCGAATAAAGACTACAATTATACCTGCAGTTTTGTTTCCTACCTTCTCTATTGAACACCCCTAATACAGGTTAATACGCCAACTAGTACTTCAGATGATCAAGTGTTCAGAAAAGTGTATGATGAGACAGAATAAATTATTCAGATAGTTAAGGGAGACAAAAATTTAACTGTGATGAGGAACTGGAATTCGATAGTAGGGAAAGGAGGCGAAAGAAAAATAAAAGGTGAATATGGACTCGGGGAACGAACAGAGAGAGGAAGCCGCCCAGGTAGAATTTTGCACAGAACATAATTTAATTATCGCTAACAGTTGGTTTAAAAATCATGAAAGTATGTTGCATACGCGGCAGAGATCTGGAATTTTAAAGGATTGAGCTCAGCTATGCAGCTGGAGTTTTCCGGCCAATAAATTGCTTCCAGAATGAGATTTTCACGCTTCATCGGAGTGTGCGCTGGTATGAAACTTCCTGACAGATTAATACTGTGTGCTGGACCGAGACTCGAACTAGGGACGTTTGCTTTTTCGGGCAAGTGCCGTACCAACTTAGCTACGCAAGAACTACTCACGGCCCGTACTCACAGCTTCAATTCTGCCAGTACCTCGTCTCCTACCTTCAAAACTTCACAGAAGCTCTTCTGCGAACCTTGCAGAACTAGCACTACTGGAAGAAAGGATACTGCGGAGACATGACCTAGCCATAGTTTTGCAAGCTTCGCAGAAGAGCTTCTGTAAAGTTTGGAAGGTAGGTACTGGCATAATTGAAGCTGTGAAGACTAGTCCTGAGTAGTGCTTGGGTAGCTCAGTTGGTAGAGCACTTGCCCGCGAAAGGCAAAGGTCCCGAGTTCGATCCTCGGTCCGGCACACAGTTTTAATCTGTCAGGAAGTTTCAATAAATCGCTCTTTAAATGTTTCATATTATGTGAATCCGTGGTCGACATGTCTGAAAGAACAGACATCACGTGGGATTCGCAGCTATGATACATTTTATGTAAACTGAAAGGGGAAGTGGGAGAAAGGAATGACTTCTTGCGGAATCAGCGGCGACGAGTGCAAATGTGTGACAGACCGAGACTCGAACCCGGAATAGCCTACGTACTAAGCAACTGCGTTAACCACTGCTCCATCCAGACACACTGTTTATCGCAAATGCTCGGAATATTTCGGCATGTTCCCCCACTGACTCACTGTGCCACCTAGCGCCAACTATCCACAGACTCAGTCAATGTCCTCCATGGTCGCTAATTTTAGATTCCACATGAGGTCGAACGTAAAAGTGCATCCGCACTGAAGGTTTTGGATTCATTGCCCGTCGAGGCGAATCAGATTATATGAACCCGCGGTGTTTGTTCTTTGGAACATGTTCTCCACACGGGAGTCTCGGTGATGGTCAAACGACGGTATGTTTGTACCAGTCTCTTGCGTCAACGATTTCATAAATGATAATTTTAAAACTTCGGCTTTAGTTTTGCCGTTTTCTGCTGCCACACCAAGTTGGTCAACGAGTGACTGGAGAGAAGCCCCACTTAACAATTTTACTAACAATCGGAATTTTCTCGGGCTCTCGACAATATATGTTGCTATGGTGTAAGCTTCGCCCTTCGATCTTATTACAGACACACGAATTGCTATTAACTTTTGCCTGTCGTCATTTTCGCGTTCTCTTTCGAACGGAGAGTGTAACGGCCTTTGCTCCTCAGCCTTTCCCGAATTTCGTTGTTAAAACTGGATGTATCTTTTCCGTCTTTAATCCACTTACTCTCCAGAGTATGATTTACAATCTGTTTAAACTTTGCCCATAATTCGCCTATGTCCATTGTAATGGAACTAAATGATGTCATTTCATTGTCTAATTTGTATTCTAACAACTACTAACTGCTCATTCTAGCATAAATACTCTCCTAGCCCCCTCGATTGATTTATTAACTTTAATAACGAAAATCGCTATGATAACATCTTGATCATTAATCACTGTCTCTATACTGACGCCGTCGATTAGGTCAGGCCAGTTTGTAGCTATGAGGCCTAAGATATTTCCATTGTGTGTGGGCTGTCGAACTGCTCAACACAGTTTCTGAAAAAGGTGTTCAAAAGAACTTTGCAAGACTGTCTGTATGCATCCCCTGCAATGAATCCGTAGACATCCCAGTCTACACTCGGTAGGCTAGAGTCGCCTCCAACTAATACTGCATGATCTGAGTAATTCTGCGCTACTGACCGTACACTTAAGTCAGTGACTCTAAAACCATCACAGCGGAATCGCGTAACCGGTAGAAACATCCAACAATTAACCTGATTGCACCTAGACCTGTTATCCACGAACAGATAACTTCACTGTCACACTTAAATTTGACCTCAGTAGAGACAATATTTTTGTCAAATGCAATGAAACATCCCCTCCCATGGCGTCTAATACGTCTTTCCGATATATGTTCCGTGAATTGCTAAATATCTCATAGCTTCCTACTTCGGGTTTCAGCCAGCTATCGGTCCCTAGAATAAATCAAGCGCGAGAACTATCCTGGAGGGTACTAAACTATGGAACTTTATTACGAATACTTCGACAATTCCCAATCAGAGGACCTCAACCTGCTACCTAGCCTAATAAGGTCCCATGTGCCCTCCATAAGCACTCTGCTCCAAAGTAGCTGCTTCCCTAGTGTATTGCACCTCTGACCTCTTAAGGGAAGTCCTACCATTCCCCACCCGATAACACAGGTACAGAAATCCGCAGCCACGACCGTCACAGAGACGACGAAGCCTTTGGCCGAGGCCGTCTACATGTCTCCAAACGAAAGGGCTCCGATCGACTCTGGGAACAATGCCGCAAATTGTGAGCTCCGCTTGCAACCTGCGAGCGATGTCAGCAGCCTTCACTACCTTAGCCAACCGCCTGTGTGAATCGACAATGGCCTCGGAACCCAAGCGACAGGCATTGTTGGTGCCGATACGAGTCACAACTTGCAGACGACTGCACCCTGCACGCTCGATAGCCGCAGCAAGGCCTCCTCCACATCTCGAATGAAGTTCCCTGGCAGACATACCAAGTGCACCTTGGTTTTCTTTCCGTCGGTGAATGCTACCTGTATAAGGTGCTCCATAAAGCGCCTGACGGTGGAGCTCCCGATAACTAGTAAATCACAACCCCCGTGTACCTGCTCGGACCATGAAGGACCTGCCACCTGTCCACTCACAGGGTGAATGGGCGAGGCTAGACGTCCGGCCTCCATATTTGTCCTCAACCTCGAGAGACACGAACACAATAACACCCGCCACTCATTCTCCTGTGAGGGCGAATCCAGCACGTTGTATACATTGGGAGATGCCTCGGCAGCTGACCCCATGAGCGAAACCTGACAGTGTCATGCAACGCGCTAGACTTTCAGATTTTCCGCCACCGCTACACCCCGAGGCAGCAGCCTGATGACGACTGACTATAGCCAAAGGCACATTCAGCTGTTTGCAAACTGTAGCCAGCTCCGTCTGCGTCCGCACATAGCATGCACACATCGGCCCCCCAGATGATCTTTCAGCTTGCCGGTAAGATAGAAATGGCATGGTGCAAGATCTTGACTTCACGGTAAGTGGTGGTGGTGGTTAGTGTTTAACGTCCTGTCGACAACGAAGTCTTTAGAGACGGAGCTCATGCTCGGGTTAGGGAAGGATTGGGAAGGAAATCGACCGTGCCCTTTCAAAGGAACCATCCCGGCATTTGCCTGAAGCGATTTAGGGAAATCACGGAAAACCTAAATCAGGATGGCTGGAGACGGGATTGAACCGTCGTCCTCCCGAATGCGAGTCCAGTGTGCTAACCATTCACGGTAAGTATCACCTACACCTGTGTAGCCTTGGTCTAATTGTTAGCACCATGTTACGATGGCCGGACGCAATATTGCACTTGGTCCACGTACCACCAAAATTTCACGGTGAATCTATGTGCAATTTAGATGTTTCTCCCTCGAGAATCATACTGCCCCGCTTACTTGAACTTCGGAATAGGTTTCCAGTTGCCACGCCATTTTTCTCGCACACTTTGAAGCACCTGTCTACGCATACAGCAACGGTACTATTTCTGCAGGAAGCCTGGAACATGTGCTCTCGTCTGCCAATCCGCCACTCATGTTGCGCCATAGTCGTAGCGTAGGGCGACGGCATATTTTCTACTCAAATGAAAGTAGCATTAAGTGTGTCATATGAAGCTCAACAGAAATTCAAATATTCTCGATGTACATAAACGATTTGTGTGAAGGGATCATCGGCACTATTATAATCTTCAGTGTAAATGCAGATATCTGCAAGAAAGCATCGTCGTTGAATAATGACAAGGAAATACAGAAAGGCTGGGACTAAACTTCCATTTGGTGTCACATTAGGCAGTTCTCTTTAAACGTGGAGAAATGCAAGATAATGTTTACAACTAAGGGAAAGAACCCCACAGTATCCGATTAAAATATTAGTAGTGAACTTCGTGAGCAACGTTACATCATAATAAGTATTTAGCTTTAATGTTAAGAAGTGGACTCGTAAAATCACTATTAAAAAAAGGTGTGTGGGAGATTTGCATTTCTTGGGAGGACTGTGGGAAAGTGCAGCACAACTCTAAAGGAAATCGCATACATGATGTTGGTGCGGAAAATTGTAGAGTCCTTCCCTAGCTCTGCCCAACTATAGTTCATCATGATCTGTGACTGGGAACTAATCAACTTGTAGTCAAAATTAGACTTTGTCTGTCGGCAGTCAGCTAGTAAGTTGACAGAGTAGAAAACATGCTATCAATTTCATACACCGACGAGGAACACTCCCTGGAAAAACGATCCTATTAAAGTGTTGGATCATCTGATAAGGAACCGCGCTGTACTCTAGGAAGCAGGAATACAACCACCACTTAAGTATTCAGTATGAACCACCTGGAGGTTCAGTGAGTGTTGACCTAGCGTCTAACTTAGCCAGATGTACACACCATCGATCTAAGTTATTCTGGGTTCTTGGTCAGTTCCCATGCAGCCAGTGGCAACTCGTGAGCATACATTCAGGGTGTTCACTAATTTTTAGATTCAGGTAAATATGAGAGTGTCCAATTAACAGCATCTCCTGCATAACAGCCGGCCGCGGTGGCCGAGCGTTTCTAGGCGCTTCAGTCCGGAACCGCGCGACTGCTACGGTCGCAGGTTCGAATCCTGCCTGGGGGATGGATGTGTTAGTTATGTTTAAGTATTTCTAAGTTCTAGGGGACTGATGACCTCAGACTTTAAGTCCCATAGTGCTCAGAGCCATTTGAACCATTTTGAACCTGTATAACAGTTATGCTTATCAATATATTTACACAACTAATTCAGCGAAAATAGTAATAATAATAATAATATGCATAACTTGACTGAAAAGAGAGATAATTGTTTTGGGGTAACTTGGTTATTTGGTACATAATTAAGTTCATTTTAGGGCAAGAACGAAATAACGTATAAGCTTCCGTTACTCTTCATTTCGCATTTTTGTGTAAGTGGAAGTTTTCGTGCTTTATTTTTTCAGAGAAATATACAAGATCCCTAACACCCGCATTACTTAACGAATTAACTCAGACATTCTTACACTGCATCCACACAACTTACATTCATTGTACACTTCTTTTTTCACTTGTAGTCGCGCTTATTTGACTTTATAAACTTTATCAGTCAGTGGATCTGGTCTGGGAGACCCTAATTCTTTTGTGGTAACTTTTCTTGGTAATTTCCTTTTCTGTTAGCACTTGAAACAGATTCAACACACTTGATGTTGACTCTACACACGAAAGCAGATTTCAGCACAGTAAACAACCAACTACAAACACGCCCCAAGTGGATTACTGTATGGTAAAACTTAAAACTAATATATTATGTCTAATTCATAATCCCACAAAAAGTTTTTCTGTCAGTATAATTATAACATGAAGAGATGTCCGATATAATTTTACTGTATAATGAGTGAACTGGCATCTCTGAGGCGTGTGGTAGCGTCTAGTGGGATTTATGCCAAGGAAATGGGGGTAAAAGTCTGCTGTAGTGTGCTACCCCCTGGTGGCATCGGCGTAAACTTGTTGTTGAGTGGTAAAGGTTTGCAGTGCACGTCGTGAACCGTGCACGTTGTTCATCAAATCTGTGGATATTTGGCCTTTAAGGCAATTACGTCACGCCAATTGCGCATGCGGAAAACCTCATTAAAACGTGCACAACCGAAAATGTGCTCGCGACCCTTGATGCCAAGTTTCAAGGAGTCTAGTGGAGTAGTAATGTGGTATAGCGTAGTAGATTTAGCTCCGTGTATTTCAGATTACCGCATTTTCAGTATTCAAAGGAAAATAACCAATAACTCCGAAAGCTGCCAAAAATTATGGTAGCCGGCCGAAGTGGCCGTGCGGTTAAAGGCGCTGCAGTCTGGAACCGCAAGACCGCTACGGTCGCAGGTTCGAATCCTGCCTCGGGCATGGATGTTTGTGATGTCCTTAGGTTAGTTAGGCTTAACTAGTTCTAAGTTCTAGGGGACTAATGACCTCAGCAGTTGAGTCCCATAGTGCTCAGAGCCATTTGAACCATTTTGAAAATTATGGTGTTCATATGCTCTTACACAACAGCCGCCACTACATGCAACCCATGATACTAACATTACAGCGCTCGTGCTGACGAGGTTTCTCTCACCACGTTTGACAAGTCACCGCCAAAGATTGGATTGGATTGTTTGAGAGAAGAGACCAAACAGCGAGGTCATCGGTCTCATCGGATTAGGGAGGACGGGGAAGGAGGTCGGCCGTGCCCTTTCAAAGGAAACATCCCGGAATTTGCCTGGAGCGATTTAAGGAAATCACGGAAAACCTAAATCAGGATGGCCGCACGCGGGACTGAACCGTCTGGACTCGCGCCGTC
Source organism: Schistocerca piceifrons (assembly GCF_021461385.2). NCBI lineage: Eukaryota > Metazoa > Arthropoda > Insecta > Orthoptera > Acrididae > Schistocerca > Schistocerca piceifrons. The sequence continues at coordinate 195,457,517 of NC_060149.1, forward strand.
TTCCCTGGGGCTTAGTAAGGGCCCAAATGACTCTCGTATCCCAGTGAATCCCACAACGGGTGTAACCTGACACCTAAACAGGCTGTCCAGGGGCACAAAGCTGCGCGATATAGGGTGAGGTATGTTATGAAGAGCGTTCTCTCTCTCCATATTCTGTGGTATAGAGTCGTTAGCTGAAAAACTCGGATGAGCTTTCTGCGTGGTTTGCAAGCAAGTTTTCAGTAGACGTGCTAAGTGATGTCACTTGGGTTACACACAAGTAATTGTTGAATTCAATGAACTCCTCGTACAGTTCTGTATTTATTTATCATTTTATTTCACGTTACCAGAATGAGATTTTCACTCTGCAGCGGAGTGTGCGCTGATATGAAGCTTCCTGGCAGATTAAAACTGTGTTCCGGACCGAGACTCGAACTCGGGACTTTTGCCTCTCGCGGGCAAGTGCTCTACCAACTGAGCTACCCAAGCACGACTCACGCGCCGTCTTCACAGCTGTACTTCTGCCAGTATCTCGTCTCCTACCTTCCAAACTTTACAGAAGCTCTCCTGCGAACCTTGCAGAACTAGCACTCCTGAAAGAAAGGAGTTCGTGTGTCGGTCCGGCATACAGTTTTAATCTGCCAGGAAGTTTCTTATTTCACGTTATTGGTTCCGGAACATCCAGTCTCTTCGTCAGATGAGCGATACACGTAATTATATCGTAAAGTGATTCGATATGCAACGAAACATTAATAACATGCCTTACACGTTTTGACATTAAGTTCTAAAATATTGAATTACATGCATTACCTGTTTTAGCATCTAGTTATAAAAATAAATACCTTATATAAGGTATTTAGATAGTTAGCTTGCACGGTTTATAGCAAACCGTCCATGAAATAATTTTAAATATGATACATTAGTTAACAGAATAATCCTCGCGTTTAGCGTCTTACTGTTTATAAACTTGCGAAAATTTGTATTCCGTCTCGTAACCCCACTAAAAACTCAGCATCGGTTATTTCTCATTGGGAGAGTAATACTATATCCAGTCTTTGCGCACCCTATAGACAAGGTCTTACACTCAGCAACAGCAGGCGACTCTTCGTTAACCGATAGCCGATACCATCATAATTCTGAGTTTGGTTCTTCTTGGAGCCGATCTGGAATAAGTCTTTTTTCGCGTTTTATCCTTATGGTAATTACAAGTAAATGGTATGATAGGGTGTGCAACGGCTAGATTTAGCTTTGAGATTGCAATATCAAATTAACGACGTTGAGTACAGAGTGGTGTTACGAGACGAAATACAAATGTACGTGACAGGAGGCACAAATCATGGATGACTTTAATTTACACAAGGTGTTCCATATTATTTCATGGAATCCTCAATATCTCATATAACGTTTTTATTTTTATACTGGACATTAAAACATGTAATATGTGTAATTCAAATGGCTCTGAGCACTATGGGACTTAACATCTATGGTCATCAGTCCCCAATACGTGTAATTCAATTTTATAACTTAGTATCAAAATATTAAATGTATGCTATTAATGTCTGAATGCTGTCAGGTATGTTCATGGTGCATTATGTGTACAGGCCAATCGGATGAAGGGAAAGTATGTCCCTAAATCGATAATGAGGAATACTATAGTACAATCACGACAGTGCAGAATGAGCACCAATCAACATAAAATTATGGCTGCGTGTTCCTCGAAATCATTGGGAATGGTGGACAGACTTCAAACATGGGTACTAGTTATGAGCATTGAAAGAAACATCGGTTAAGTAGCTGACGGGTAAGCAGTTTGATATGTTTGCTGCGTACTATGGAAACACGCAAAACACAGAAACCGTATTTCTCAAAACCACAAATCTGTAACTCTTGGAAGCTTGGTCCACCTTTGCCTCCATAATACAGAGGACATTAACAAAGCCAAATATTAACAACTCCAGCGACTTTTAACAGAAAACGAAGTTGTTGAAGTCGTCCTTTAGGAAAACCATGTTCAACACGCAAACCAAATTAACACCAAAGGAGAAGTGCAAATTACCTGTAGCGGTGTATAACGGAAATTTTAGAGTGCTGGCCTATACTGCACCCAACAATCCATTTTAACGTAAAATTAAGTGTTTCCGATGAGGAAGAAACACTTTCAGAAAGTCGAAACGGTTGTCCCACCACAAACTGTTCGATTTATTGGGACGAGTTAAACTTTCATTCCGGAATTTATTTTACATTGAAAGGCAGTTTCGTGGCCCCTTTAAAATGCCAATTTAAACAGACGACGTGGGCATTGTCATATTTAACAACACTACATTGTACGTGGGGAGGAATTTGCTTCTATACTTCCCTTCATTGCCGGTACCCTTTATCCAGCCAATGCTGGATCGGGACTCAACGGCACTTATCCAATTTCGCGAAGAACCAACTATACGCGAATATAGGCAGATGGGAGATGGGGTGCCACTCTCAAATTTACCGACAGCTTCCCCTCGCCCCCCCCCCCCCTCCTTCCTTTCCCACCTTCATCTCCCCAAATGTTCAAATGTGTGTGAAATCTTATGGGATTTAACTGCTAAGGTCATCAGTCTCTAAGCTTACACACTACTTAACCTAAATTATCCTAAGAACAAACACACACACCCATGCCCGAGGGAGGACTCGAACCTCCGCCGGGACCAGCCGCACAGTCCATGACTGCAGCGCCTAAGACCGCTCGGCTAATCCCGCGCGTCTCCATCTCCCAGTAAGCGTCTAGTGTAATAGCATTGTCAAATGTGGCATCGGTTTACGAACTTTTGTGTATCATGTATCTAATTGTATTTCATCGTGGGAACAAGGCCGGTATTTAGAATAAATAGATGGATGTGGAAAACTACCTAAAAACCACATACAGGCTGACGTGCACACCGGCCCTCGTTAATCCAAATGTCGGATCCGCTCATTCCCGAGTCCCGGCTACCTGGCCGGCTGGAATTTGCGTCTGAACGAAAGTCACACTTTTTTGTTCGTAAATATGATAACGCCAAGGTAATTTGACTTGCGTACAGAACAGGTTCTCGTTCCCACGTGACAGGAATTGGTTATAAATACGGTGGCACACCCAACATCAGTGTACATCTCGATTTAGAAATGGCCACGGGGCGAAACTGGCTATAAATGCAAAATATTTACGGAAATACATCTACGTGATTACTCTCTAGTTCACAATTTAGTGCCTGGCTGAGGGTTCGTGGAACCACCTTCCACCTATTTCTCTTCCGTTCTACTCTCGAACCCTTAAATCACTTAAATCTTTCCGTGCGATTTCTGATTCCTCTTATTTTATTCTGATGATCATTTCTCCCGATGTAAGTAGACGCCAACAAAATATTGTCAGACTCTGAGGCGAAAGATGGTGATTAAAATTTCATGAGAAGATTCTGCTGCAACGAAAATCACCTTTGTTTTAATGACTGCCACCATAATTCACGTATCATATCTGTGACACTCTCTCCCCTGTTTCACGATAGTAAAAAACGAGCTGCTCTTCTTTGGACTATTTCGATGTCCTCCATCGATCCTATCTGAAGCCGGCCGAAGTGGCCGTGCGGTTAAAGGCGCTGCAGTCTGGAACTGCAAGACCGCTACGGTCGCAAGTTCGAATCCTGCCTCGGGCATGGATGTTTGTGATGTCCTTAGGTTAGTTAGGTTTAACTAGTTCTAGGTTCTAGGGGACTAATGACCTCAGCAGTTGAGTCTCATAGTGCTCAGAGCCATTTGAACCATATTTTTTTATCCTATCTGATGCGGATCTCATACAACACAGCAATACTGCAGGAGAGGGGGGACAAGCGTAGAGGAACCAGTCTCTTTAGAAGAGCTGTCGCGTTTTCTAAAGTTTCTGCCAAAAAATTTCAGTCTTTGGTCTGCTTTCCCGACAACATTACCCATGTGATCGTTCCAACTTAAGTTATTCGTAATTGTAATCCCTAAGTATTTAGTTGCATTTATGACCTTTAGATTTTTGCGAGTGTAACCGAAGTTTAGCGGATTCCCTTTAGTACTCATGTGGATGACTTCACACATTTCTTTATTTAGAGTCAATTGCCACTTTCGGCAGCATATAGATATCTTATCTAGATCATTTTATAATTGTTTTTGATCTTCCGATGTCATTACAAGCCGGTAAATGACAGTTTCGTCCACAAAGAATCTAAGAGGACTGCTCAGATTGCCTCTTAAACCACTTATGTAGATCAGAAACAGAAGAAGGCCCATAACAGTTCCTTGAGTAACGTTATATATTATTTCCGTTTTACTCGATGAGTTTCCGTCAGTTACGACGAACTGTGGCCGTTCTGACAGGAAATCACAAATCCTGTCCCACAACTGAGACGATACTCCATAAGTACGTAATGTGATTAGAAGTAGCTTGTGAGTAACGGTGTCGAAAGCCTATAAATCTAAAAACATGGAATCAATTTGACATGCCCAGTCGATAGCTATTTGTCACTAAATCGTTTTCTTCTAGGTGACTTGTAATGTTAGAACACAGTATATGTTCCAATATCCTACCGAAAATCGACATTAGTGATATGGATCTGTTATTCAGTGGATTACTCCTATTTCCTTTCTTGGATATTGGTGTGACTTGTGCAGCTTTTCAGTGCTTAGGTATGTATCTTTCGACAAGCGATCTGTTGTGTATGATTGCTAATTATGGATCTACTGTACCAGCATACCTGACAGGTATACCGTCTGGACCAGAGGCCTTGCCTTTATCTAGTGATGATATCTACTTCTAAGTTACTCGTGTTGACAGTAGTTCTTATTTAAATTCTGGAATATTTACCTCTTCTTTGGTGAAGGAATTTCGGAAAACTGTGCTTAATAACTCCGCTTTAGGGGCGCTGTCATTAGTAACATCACGATTGTTGTCGAGCAGCGAAGGTATTGATAGCGTCTTGCCGCTGGTGCATTTTGTGTACGACCAGAATCTCTTTGGGTTTTCTGCCAAATTTCGGGACAGAGTTTAGTTGCGGAAATTATTAAAAGCAGCTCACGTTGAAGTTTGAGGAAAATTTTCAGCTTTTGTAAATATTCGCCTATCTTGTGGATTTTGCTTTCTTTTAAATTTGGCATTCTTTTTTGTGGCTTCTGCAACGGCGTTCTGACCTATTTTGTATAGCATGCGGGATCAGTACCATCTTTCTTAATTTATTTGCTTTTAAAAATAGAAATTCAACTTGTTCGAATAAATTTAGCTGCCACTGATGGACGAAATAGTTTTGACAGTCAGAAAGTACGTTAAGGCTTTGAATAGAACATTGCCCGGCGGGCAGTTTATCACATTTCCAGATAATTTTAGGAAAAGTTTCACTGCAAATATTAAGGTATAGTTGAGGATTGGTTTGAACGTTTTAATGCCTTACTAGGCATGGTCCTACTGGAAGTATAGTTCTCTTGCTTTCACCTGACCACTGAAGTGTTTCACAGGCAGTTATTGATGACCTACAGTTTCACATGGACTGCGAACGATGGTGCGAACTGCCATTTAACAAATAAGAAAATCATTTCCAGAGGTAAAATAAAATGCTCTAATAGCGTCTGAAGTGTAGCCACTGGACCACACTGACACTACCAACAACCGTTGTACTACTGTACTCCTTTTTCCGCGATATTTTCGCTACTTTTGAGAGAAATAAATCGGTTCCTTTTTTCAGTATAAAAGTATTTTCTTCATTATCCTCATATATACAACACTTAAGGAAATCACAACTAAACATTCGCTGTTTTCTGTACCATAACGAGTGAAGGAACTTGTCGCGATATCTGTAATTGTTTTTCAAATATCATGTGTCTCCATACATGGCGTTCAGACAGTATTAAGTTTCTAGAATGTGACTTCATATCATCTCGTCACGTGATGAATATTTGTATCTTAGGAGAACGATCAAGACAGAATCCAGTGTGGCCCAGGATATTGAACAATACTGGAGACCATCTACATTACTTTAGGAAATCACGAAGCCCAGATGAAATCCGCAATATTAAAATAAGAAAATCCCTACGGTCGCCACTTTGTGGGATAAAGAGGTGCTAAACACGTAAAGCGAGAGAAAAACTATACGATAACGATAGAAATGAGAAGAGAGGAAGAGTTTTTAGAGAGCAGAGGAAATTGCGCACAAGTGCGTTAGTCGGTCAGTAAGCAGGCGACGTGCTTTTATTTGACGCGGTGTTTAATTATGCGTCCCGCGGCTGCGGCGGCGGCGAGCCCCAGGGACGCAGGCATTTGTCTCTGTCACCGTCGCCCCCGGCCAATCCGCATCCATCACACACTCTATCATACGCAGAGCACCACCTTCACAAATCTTACCTCTGCCTGCTGTTGGTAGTCCTTTTTTGGCCCTTTTTGTATATATCTATATATTATGAGGTGCTTTTAAGCGGGCGTTAGAGCTCGAATTACGTGGGACAAATAATACTTAGACGTAATATTTCCGCCAAATAAGGGGTGATACGCTTCTACACGCCGCCGAGGATACCTATGCTGTGAAGTGCAACTAATAAACCAGCCGAAAGTCCTGCCACACACGAAAAGAAATGAAGTGAACGACTTTTATACGAGGCAAGTGAAGCTGTCGTGGAAGAAAAGCGTTTCTCTGAAATAGTATGTAGCGTATATTTGTAATCAAACGATGAGGAGTTACCAATAAATGACTATGCTGACGAGTGAAGTTTAAAATGTTGGGACCAGCGAATGACGGACCTGAGAAAATGCGAAGAAGGATGATAACAGGACACGTTTCGCGATAGACACGAAATATGAAACTGTGGGTAATATAGTAAATATGAAATAATGTCAATTTTCTTGACCACATGTTATGAGTGGACAATGGAAACAAACTCTGGCAATCATATACGGACACAGCACTGTAGATACACACGAAATATCGCATTTCATAAACATTCTTTATATTGGATTTTAACAATAATTCTAGTTTTCACGATGGTGGCTTCACCTGCCGATAACGACCTTTATATTAGTACAATGTTCATGAAATGCTTAAGCTGTGCGTATAATGCGCACGTTACACGATGATTCAAGGAAAATTTTAGACGAAGCACGCAATAAATGTTGGAAAATGATTTTTAAGTAGCATTTGAAAATATACTGGAGTGTGTCATAGCAATTACGGCTCATGTTAGAAAAGAAAAAAAATCTTCTTGATTTTCGTTATTAGTGTTTCTTGTTATTTGCGCAGCTATTCTGTATGCAGTATTTCATTACAGGTAACTGCGTCATCAGTAGAAGTCTTACTTACTGCTGTAATTATATGCCAGGTAATTAAGGTACATTGCACAACATTAACAGCAAGGATCCCAACACACCTCCCTGGCACACGCCTCATGTTGTTTCTGCGTCCGTCGACGACTCCCGATTCGAGAGAACTTGCAGCTTCCTCCCTACCAAAAAATCCTGAATCCGGTCCAAAATTTCGTTTTGAACCCATTTTTATCGTAAGCGTTGGAGTAACACTGATTGAAATGCTGTTTCGCAAGTCAAGATATATCTTCTCCACTCAATTGTCTTGATCCGTGCTTTTCTGAATTTCACGCGAGAAAAATGCAATTGATGTTTCACATCACCGATGTTTTTGAAATCTGTGCTGGTTGAAATGGAGGAGGTCATTCTGCTCGGGATACAGGATTATGTTTGAACGCAGAATGTGTTCCAACGTTCTGCAACAGAAAGATGTCAAAGTTGTTGGGCGGTAGTTCTTATGACGGATAAGAGCAGTGCCTTCTTCCAATTACTGGGCAATTTTTTTGGTGCGGGGATCTATTCCACGCTAAGGTTAAAAGAGGAGCTAACGCTGCTGCAAATTCTATTCAGAATCCGACAGGAATTCCATAAGGCCCTGTATCTTTTTTCAATTCTACCAATTACAGCCGTTTCTAAACGCCACTGACACTAACGTCTACACTGTCTGATGAAACAAGCCAAGCACCGAGAAGAGAAAGAGGAAACTAAATGATACTGGATCGGATGAGAGGGTATGTGATGTTTTTTCAGTGATACAAAGTCTAGTCAAATGTAGAAAGAGCTTATCAGCGTGCGCCAACGGCCTTGGCGCAGTGGTAACATTGGTCCCGTCAGATCACCGAAGTTAAATTTTATGGGTGTTCGTCCGGGCCGGCCGAGAAGTGGTGGCAAGCGGTGTGCGCTCAGCCACCTGAGGAGCTACTTTATTGAGTAGTAGCGTCTACCGTCACGAAAACTGACAACGGTCGGGAGAGACGTGTGCTGACCGCATGCTCCTCCCTATCCGTATATAGTGACACCTGCGGCCTCAGGATGAAACGGCGGTCGGTCGGAACTTTTGGGTCTTCATAGCCTCTTCGGAGAGAGCTATTCTCGTAGTATAAGCCAACTTATTAATATACCAAGTGTAGATGTATGAAACCGGAATTGGTTGCAATAATTACACGTCTGTTGTTTGAAACTGATAAGTCCGCAGCTCGTGGTCGTGCGGTAGCGTTCTCGCTTCCCACGCCCGGGTTCCCGGGTTCGATTCCCGGCGGGGTCAGGGATTTTCTCTGCCTCGTGATGACTGGGTGTTGTGTGCTGTCCTTAGGTTAGTTAGGTTTAAGTAGTTCTAAGTTCTAGGGGACTGATGACCATAGATGTTAAGTCCCATAGTGCTCAGAGCCATTTGAACCATTTTTTTTTGAAACTGATAAACAATATTTTGTTCAAAATAATCTCAATTGCTATTTATTCATTTCTCCCGCCTTTCCAGCAGACTATGAATGTCACGCCAAACGAACAGTTCTTCTTTTGAAGTGAACCAGTCATAGAGCCATACGAATTGAAGCGTTGTTCAGCGATAGCGTGTCCCAGTGATGCAAATAGATGATAATCGGACGGAGCCGTCTAGAGAATGAGCCGCATACCCTAGTATTACCCAGCTGAACACCTCGATCGTTTCCCTGACCATGGGGCGTTATCATGGAGCAATAAGACTTTGTGTTGCCTTTTCCCATATTCCGGTCGTTTTTCACGTAATGCTCGATTTAAATCGATCATTTGCTGTTGGTAGCGATCAGTGTTAACTCTTTCACCAGGTGTTATCAGCTCACAGTAGATGACACCTTTCTGATCCCACCAAACATAGAGCATTGTCTTCTTTCTAAAGCGATTTGGTCTTGCAGTGGGTGTTGATGGTTTGCCTGGATTCACCCATGATTTACGACGTTTAGGATCCATTTTTCATCACTTGTCACTATTCGATGGAGAAACTACTTACTCTGCTATCGGGCGAGCAGCATTTCACAAGTGGTCTTTCGAGCTGCTTGCTGTCTTTCATTCAGTTCATGCGGAACCCATTTCCCCACTTCCTGGACCTTTCCCATAGCTTTCAACAGAAGAGAAACGGCTTTCTGCGTCACATTCAATTGTTCCGCAAGTTCCTGTTGGGTTTGAGTATCATCTTCATCTAATAAGGCCTGCAATTCGTTGTCTTCGAACTTTTTCTGTGGTTTCCCGCGCTCATCGTATCTCGCGTCAAAATCACCACTTTGAATTTCTTGAACCACTCGAAACAATGTGTGTTCCCAAGAGCATTTTTGCCGCAAGCTTCCACAAGCATTCGATGCGATTCTGCAGCAGCTTTCCTCTAATGACAACAGAAAACAAATGCTGTCCGCAAATCGTAGTTCGTAGGCACAAAACTCTACACGTTTACGGGTTTGAAAGAGATGCCGATGCATGGAACTTTCGTTACTGTGTGTTGACGTTCGTTTTCAGCCGTTAGAGGGAACAAATGGCACTGGCCTAGATGCATGCACTGATTCTTTGGGAAGGGTGTCGTAAAGCCGTTGTACCCTATCCCGAGGCTAGCTGGTCCACAAGTGTTATCACTAATCTATATGTCCTGGAAACTGGCACTGGGACGGTGTTCACGTCCGAGCTGGTTCCACACATAGAAACAAATGGCATATGTGGACGACCATTGTTCTGTTGCAAAATTGCACAGTGGTACTGTCTCATGAGAGGCAACACCTGAGGACGGACGATGCCCGATGTGCTGTCAGCATTCTCTCAGTGCCTACCAGCCGTGACCTGAAGTCATACCAGTTGCCCCCCCACGCCATGACGCCAGGAGTAACACCACTGTGCCTCTGTAAAACATTGGAAGGAATGGCCGCTCCCCATGTCGCTACTATACTCGCCGACGACGCTCATTCGGGGTAGTGCTGAATAACAATTCAACGCCGAACACACTGCGGCGCCATTCATCAGCTGTCTATACTTCTCGGTCGCAGCACGACTCCGAAGGAACCCGTTTGTATTACGGTGTTACCGGGAGCCTATACACGAGACGGTAATTCCCTAGCCTGGCTGCTAACAGCTCGCGAGCAGTAGTGTGGGATGACACAGAACATTGCAGGGAATATACAGGGTGATTCAAAAAGAATACCACAACTTTAAAAATGTGTATTTAATGAAAGAAACATAATATAACCTTCTGTTAGACATCATTACAAAGAGTATTTAAAAATGTTTTTTTTCACTCAAAAACAAGTTCAGAGATGTTCAATATGGCCCCCTCCAGACACACGAGCAATATCAACCCGATACTCCAACTCGTTCCACACTCTCTGTAGCATATCAGGCGTAACAGTTTGGATAGCTGCTGTTATTTCTCGTTTCAAATCATCAATGGTGGCTAGGAGAGGTGGCCGAAACACCATATCCTTAACATACCCCCATAAGAAAAAATCGCAGGGGGTAAGATCAGGGCTTCTTGGAGGACAGTGATGAAGTACTCTGTCACGGGCTGCCGTGCGGCCGATCCATCGCCTCGGGTAGTTGACGTTCAGGTAGTTACGGACAGATAAGTGCCAATGTGGTGGCGCTCCATCCTGCTGAAATTGTGGAATTTGCAGCTCTCTGCTAGCTCTGCGAGTCGATTTTCCTGGGCTGCGAACAAATGCTTGCTGGATGCGTGCTACATTTTCATCACTCGTTCTCGGCCGTCCAGAACTTTTCCCTTTGCACAAACACCCATTCTCTGTAAACTGTTTATACCAACGTTTAATACACCACCTATCAGGAGGTTTAACACCATACTTCGTTCGAAATGCACGCTGAACAACTGTCGTCGATTCACTTCTGCCGTACTCAATACCACAAAAAGCTCTCTGTTGAGCGGTCGCCATCTTAGCATCAACTGACGCTGACGCCTAGTCTACAGCGCCTCAAGCGAACAAATGTACAACTAAATGAAACTTTATAGCTCCCTTAATTCGCCGACAGATAGTGCTTAGCTCTGCCTTTTGTCGTTGCAGAGTTTTAAATTCCTAAAGTTGTGGTATTCTTTTTGAATCACCCTGTATTACGAATGCGCGACTGTGAAGCAGTGCATGGTGCACAGTGCACGAGGCGGCACCTGATGATCAGACGTCATCGACCGGAATTTTGATGACGAGTATGGTGTCATCACGGTCCCATGCAGTCCAACGTCGGAGTAGGGTCAAATCCGGATGCCCGACAAATCTTGACATTCAGCTGCTCAGATGGAGACCCACAGTGTTGCCCCTAACAAACTCTGTCAGATGCAGATAATGCTGTCTCACACGAGTACATGGCATCTCTGTGTCGTTCACAGTAATCACTTAACATTTGATCGTATTCACTTCACTTACATATCCTGTCAGGCCTGGTAACGACACTAAACATGAACAGTACTAATTTACTTTTGTGGCCGTTCTGTCTATCAAAGAGAATCGTAACAAAGAGAACTATAACTCTAATCATTTACATATCTGCCGATAGTGTACATGCATGAAGTTAAATGGCATCAGAACAAGTCCTCTGTGTACTTAATCTTTCTTGTCGGCAGTGGTGCGAGAATATCACAGGGGCAGTACTCTTTAATTTCCTGTGCAAAGAAGCGTTGGAAAACGTTGCACTTCGTCCTCCTTACCAGGAAATCATTATTCCAGTCATAAATTTAGTTAATATCCGATTTTAATTGGACAAAGTGGTGGGCGAAGTCCAGTTTTGGCACACAATCTAGTTCTGTTGACAAGCTCTGAGTGAGTCACAGACCTTGGCAGCTGGCACATCTCTACATTTGCAGATGTAAACGCTGGCAAACAATGAGAACTCTACAAGTTTTCAGTCTAGACACGCATAATACGCTGTCTTCTGTACAGCCACTGTGTTTACTATTACAAGACTGCCACCGAGTGAGATACACAGGTGTTTTTGTCCACAAAAGATAGTTATTTAAGATTAAATAGTGTTTTATTTAAAGTATGTGTTCTTGTTACACAAGTGAATATTTAACGTTCCTGTTTCGATTTTTCTTTAAAAAACGTGTTACTGGGGATCTCGATAGCCACCACGTAGACCGAAGTTTATCCAGTTATATAGACCGAAAATTTTATTTGAATTGTCTTAACAGTATAAATTTATTTAAAACAAAGACGCTACTAGTTTCAGTCGTGCATTTAAGCATTTCTAAAATGGTAACGCGAATTCTCTCATAAAAAAGCTGCTACTAATTCATTCTTCTGCTATTACATCTTCAAATTCGTACAGAAACAGGGGTAACAGCAGAAAACACTTTAACATTTCAGTATACACACAGCCAAATTCGCTTCCTTGACCAGTTTAACGCATGCGCTCAAGTTAAACTTAATTCTTCTTTCTAAACTGACCGTGAGTGTAAAATGTGGGAGCTGTTGAAGGGTAGTGAGTAGCGAGATTTGTCGCCAGTATTGTAGGGAATAATTCATTGCGGGGATGGAATGGGGAGAAAATTGGGAAAACAGAAGATTCTTTCTTCTGGAACTGTGGAGTGTACAACAGGGACATTCCGACTGAGGAGCAAGAAGGGAAGTCTGCGTCCTTTGTGTACAGCTGGACGAGGCAAGCAAGGCACTACACAAGATCGAATGAGGCAGAGGGTAGGAGGGTGACTGGCAACTGGCATCGGTAGGAAGTCAGGTGGAGGAGAACCCGATCTGACTGTTTTATTGACAATATCAAAACTATGTCTCAACCATAGTTCCATGGAGTAGAGTCACAGGTAAGACTAGGAGTAGGAAATGTACAGCAGACTTCAACCGAGATCAGGAAGTCTAGGAACGTGCAAAATATCAGGAAGAAGAAAGTGCTGCCGCTAGGTAGTAGCTAAAGGCGAGGCGTAGGCCTTCAGTTACAGGAAAGCTGTGCGGCTGGTCCCAGCGGAGGTTCGAGTCCTCCTTCGGGCATGGGCGTGTGTGTTTGTCCTTAGGATAATTTAGGTTAAGTAGTGTGTAAGCTTAGGGACTGATGACCTTAGCAGTTAAGTCCCATAAGATTTCACACACATTTGAACATTTTTTTGAACAGGAAAGCTTAGGGCAACGTACTAGTCCATTAGCATTTCCAAATCAAATACAAGGCTAAGTCAAGCCGTAGAAGACGTAGGATCGTGATGTAAGATCTTTTCAGAAAAGGGTCGTGTGGTGATAGAGGCTATGGCGGGAAACAGTTTGGACAAGGTTGAGGTATATAACGTCAGAGGTTACAAGACATCTTCCCTGACCCGATCTGCTCCAGCAACAAGGCTGGCTACGCCTTATTGGAGCATTGAGGTGTATCAAGTTGAGGTTAGAAACTGCTCTGATGGCTGCCGACTTAACGCTTGTTGTTTTGGTACCAGTCGAGACTATCGATAGATGAAATTTACTAGGAATGGTCTACACCTAAACAGGGCTGCGTAGGGAATATGGGTACAGTTGATTCATGAAAGTATAGACTATGGATCTCATCAAGAGTATGCATTGTCTATATTTAAATTGTCCGAATGTTATAATACGTGTAATCTTGTGAGTGAAGGTAAAGTTAAAAATTGCTGTATTGTGTAAGGTAGGGGTTCACATGACGGAGTTCTTAAACAGGTGGGAACGGCAGAGTGTAGTTTCTCTCGTCATCTTCTCTTGGTCGGTGAAGTTGGTTCTGGTAACGTTCTGTGTGGCCAGAGTGCCATTTGGGCTTTAGTGTGCTTCAGAACTCGGAAATATTTCGGTGTACACCATTTCGGTACTTAAATTACTACACTGTTTTGTCATTGCTGAAATAAGGTGCATCATGAATGATGCATACGTCTATAAGGGCATAAAGCAATAGTGCTGACCTAATCCCTTTTGATCAGACGACACTGAGAAGGGTGTGCCTGTCTTCTTGTCATAAGGCGGCATACAAGGGTAGTACGTACTATTATTTTTGTCAGTGCCAGAAGCAATAGTATGGGAGAGTGCGTTAATATTTCGGCAACTGCTTATGATTTCACTGTCTTCATTGATACAATTCCTATTAAAAATAATAATGGTTGGCCCGAATAGGCAAGTACGCTGAAAATGAATCAAAGTAAATAGCACAATGGATAACGCGGTAGGGAAACAAGCAACCTAAGAGGATAACGTATCGTAAGCGACTAGGGCTCTATCTAACATGATTACTTTTAACATAATATTGTGAAGCAATTATTTACTAACACAAACACGATTACTTGATGGGTTTAAATCTGCATACGATTGAATTATCAGGTGTGATAAAGTGGCTGCAATTACAAGACTGAGTAAAACGCTGATATTACTTGTTCAAATAATCTTTTTATTAAGGGGGACAGCCCAGGTCTTGGTGCGACGCCATACATACAATGAACCGCCAAAGAAACTGGTATAGATATGCGTATTCAAATACAGAGATACGTAAAGAGGCAGAACACGGCGCTGCGGTCGGCAACTCCTACATTAGGCAAGTGGCTGGCACATTTGTTAGAACAGTTACTGCAACTACAACGGCAGGTTATCAAGATTTAGATGAGTTTGAACGCGGTGTTAAAGCCGGCGCACGAGCGATGGGGCACAGCATCTACGAAGTAGCGATGAAGTGGGCATTTTTCCGTACGATCATTTCACGAGTGTACCCTGAATATCAGGAATCCGGTAAAACATCAAATCTCCAACATCGCTGCGGCCGGAAAAATATCATGCAAGAAGGGACCAACGACGACTGAAGAGAATCGTTCAACATGACGGAAGTGCAACCCTTCTGCAAATTGCTGCAGATTTCAGTGCTGGGCCATCAGCAACTGTTTGCTTGCGAACCATTCAACAGAACATCATCGATATGGGCTTCCGGAGACGAAGGCCCACTCGTGTACCTTCGATAACTGCACGACACCAAGCTTTACGCCTCGCCTGGGCCCGTCAACATTGGCATTGGGCTGTTGATGACTGGAAACATGTTGCCTGGTCGGACGAGTCTCGTTTCAAATTGTATCGTAAGGATGGACGTGTACTGGTATGGAGACAACCTCAAGAATCCATGGACACTGCATGTCAGCAGGGGACTGTTCAAGCTGGTGGAGGTTCTATAATGGCGTATGGCGTGTGCCGTTGCGATGATATGGGACCCCTGATACGTCTAGATACGTCTCTGACAGGTAACACGCACGTAAGCATCTTGTCTGATCACCTGCATCCATTCATGACCATTGTGGATTCCGACGGACTTGGGCAATTCCAGCTGGACAATGCGATACCCCACACGTCCAGAATTGCTACCGAGTGGCTCCAGGAACACTCTTGTGTGTTAAAACAGTTCCGCTGGCCACCAAACCCCCCAGACATGAACGTTACTGAGCATATCTGGGATGCCTAGCAACGTGCAATTTCAGACATCTGTAGAGTCCATGCCACGTCGTGTTGCGGCACTTGTACGAGCTCGAGGGGGCCATACACGATGCTAGGCATGTGTACCATTTTCTGTGGCTTTTCAGTGTACGTTACGCGTCAAGAAATTGAGGGAACAGGAGAGTGAAGTTTTCTAAGTCCCAAGAGGAGAGCATCGTTCAAGCACATGGTGTAGTCAAAATGAAGGAGCCACAAGGTGTAAACATTTCGACACAGTTATTCGGTCACGACGATGTGGCATCGACGCTTCTGTGTACGAGTATGAACAAAATCAGTGGAAAACCGTTCGTCGAGAGCAGACCAAGCTGCCTCCGTTTGTCTCCTAGCATTACGCAAGAAGCTCTAAAGAGGATACAACAACACATATCAAGGGTTTGACAAAGCAGTTAACACACTGAAACAAATTAGTTAATCAAATGGAGCAAGACAGAAGACCACTAACAACTTGCAAAGAGCGCAACGGATTTGGTCATGACAAATGATGTCAAAAAGCAGAGTTTCACCTCGACGCCATAACACTCCAAATCGCTAGGCGAGAGTCAGTCAATCAGTAGGATCAATGGCGTTGATGTTTTCTACAGTCGATTTTCTGATTATGGTATTGTAGCATCTTGTGTATGAGATTGTTCGAGTACTGCTCACACAGCCACGGATGATAGAAGACAGCCTCTAATATCAGCCGCCACTGATGAGCAGTCAAGGGGCCAAACAACACCATGCTGCCAGGAGCACAAACTTCTGTAAACTCCAGCGTCACTTGGGTGAGACGATCTACTGAACTGGGGGCCAGGATTAGCATTTAAGGGGAGACGGTGGCAGTCTTGAACTGATATTTTGGTAAATCCATATCTTTGCCATTTTTTGTTCAATCTTATTGAAATTTAGCACTCTTATGGATAGAGATTTAATACGATTTTTTTAAAAAAATTCAGAATTTTTAACAACAATCTAATGCAGTGAGATAATTTGGAATTTTTTATTGCATTACTATTTTAAGGTACACTTTTTCATAATTTCGAGCAAATTTGGTAATTTTTTTTAATGGTAAAATAATCTACATTAATAGGTGTACAATTAAGTGCAGTAACTTTTTGGTAAATTAATGCTATTATATTCTGTGATATTTTGGATTCGAACATTTTTTACAAGCAAACTTTTCAATATCTTATCAACCACAAAAATGTGTATAATATGTCGATTAAAATTTTGTTCCACTTAAATATTGCTTCAAAGAAAAAGAATAGGTGTGCCAAATGTCATTGCAATCCTTCCAGTAGTTTCTGATATATGCGTTCCTGAAAGCAGAAAACCTTAAGTTGCAGAAAAATCATTTTAAAGTTTGGATGTAATGAAAAAAAAACTATCATACCTTAGCTAAAACTGCCCATATCAGATATTCCATTTCTTCCTCATCATCCTCTACAGCTCTTTTAGCTCCTCTGCTCCTTTGCCTAGCAATTTTTTGTATGTTCTGGACTGAAATCTCCGCCTTCGCGATCCTTTGCTTATCGATGATCTGCAGTATCTGCTCAGTGAAGACTCCATGTGTAAAGCCCAACTTGCTGAGGATGTGAAGTCTTGACACATTCCCATCATTAAACACTGCTGCAGCTTCCAAAGCAGAAATCTTTACCACCAAATTGGAAACAAACACAGTATTTGGACATCTTTTCCAAATAAGAGCATTGAAACTTTCATTTGGGTTCTGTGTTTTCCCATGCAGACATTTTTCTAGCGGTTCTGGTGAATCCAGTGCTCTAAAAGTTGGTTTAATGACCATTGAAACCTCATAAGGAAGGTTATTTCTATGGGTATAAGTTTACCCACTTTCCTTACTTTTCAAAAATTTGCATCATTCATTAGAACAGAGGCCATGCTGAGGTGTAGTGTCTGTCGACAAGTAATGAAACCAAATGGCCCATACTGATTTCCTCATACTGTCCAAGCTTGTGAGGTTACTTCTAATTGCAGCACCATAATAGACTTGTAGGCTGTCAATTCTCTTCTTTGTTAGTCTATTTTTACCTCCCAGCGGCTTCCCATCCTCTAGTAGCTTGCCTTTATTGTCTGCAATAAGTCTTCAGAGTCGTCCACCCATCCTCTTCTGAATATGGTCTAAGCACTCCAGTTTCTCAATAGTGCAATCTTTTCCATTGGGCTGACTCTCAATTACATTCTTGAAAGCACTAGAGTCTCCATCTACTAAATACTATACGAATCTTACCCCATACTTTTGCAAAGATCTATGGAAAATGAATTTCATACCTGCAGCTTCCATCCCACCGCTGGAGCCTGCATAATTTCTGCTACAAACAGCTTTATGGGCTTCTTGACATTCTGTTTCTTTACCTGCATCAATATATTTTTTGTGCAAGGAACATGCAGAGCAATATTTAGACATCACCTCTAAGTCTAATACTTTTCCAGTGTCGACACTAATGATTGTTGAAACTCCATGCAGTGAAGTATGCCCCCTATTCATCCAGGAACTGTCACAGAAAACTGCTATATCGTTGCTATTAGTTGCTTCACAATTTTCTTGAATTACCCCCAGGACTGCCATTTTCATGCTCTCTTCACTTACTTCTGCAACTGCATTGAGGAGAGCAGTATTCATTGCAGAAAATAACCTTCTCTCTTTCCATCATCAACCAAATCCATATTTCCTCCACAAATAGAGCACTTGCAGGCTTTTCTAAGTGCTTCTGCCACCATTTCCAGATTCACAGTTCTGAAACCTGTACTTCTGTCATGATTTGGTTCTTCTGACACAATCCCTGTCCCAAGTTTTATTTTAGATGCACTTGGAGACAAGCTAATGTTTGCATCTGTATGCCCGACCCTAACCTCGATGTCAGTTTTTCGCTTTATATTGGCAATATGGGACTTACTATAGTTTTTAAATACTTTACCAGGCCTAGGCATTGTAAAAAGGGATCAACAGATTCAACCCTGCACAAAGATTGGCACAATAAATCAAGTGTCACTCGAATTTCACTGAACAGCACAAAGCTTGTTTACAACACTTCGCAGCCTTCTATACCACACTGATTGAACCAGAAAATGGCTCCACAGCCTTCTTTACAACACTGCCTTCTAAAGCTATATTTTCTAGGTTCACAGACCAAATTCTGCAATAAAGGTTTTCCTCCATTTGGTACATTTAAAAGCGGGCTTGGCGCATTACACTGCTTAGGGTTTTAATTTTTTTATGCCATTTGTAGTTCGAATTTCAAGGAAAAAATTTGGGATAATAATCTCAATTATATTTATTATCAATTAAGCAAATAAAAATAATTTGTAAATTTTTCATTATTTCTGCCACCGTCTCCCCCTAACACGACCTCACGGAATCCGACATCACGGCCCACCCGACGGGACAACACGAGGAGTGATCTGGGAGGGACAGAGTGTTCCTAAAATGGCGTGTGAGACACAATACAAACACGCTGTGATCATCGCCGTCTCCGTGCACGGCTTCCTACGGGGCATGCCTTTCCGCACCATTGGCGGCTGCCCGTTTATTAGATATCACCCACCTGGGCACAGAGCTGATATAAGGAACAACGTCAGCCTGAGCCAGCCACTAGGTTCGGCAGGATTTTCGCTGGCTTGCTACGCCACGAGCCACCACTGAAGGCAGAGCTACGAAAATGGTTCAAATGGCTCTGGGCACTATGGGACTTAACATCTGTGGTCATCAGTCCCCTAGAACTTAGAACTACTTAAACCTAACTAACCTAAGGACAACACACACATCCATGCCCAAGGCAGGATTCGAACCTGCGACCGTAGCGGTCACGCGGTTCCAGACTGTAGCGCCTAGAACCGCACGGCCACACCGGCCGGCACAGAGCTACGTGTTGTATATAGAGAAAGAAATGTTGTAGTATTTACTTACGTTTTATTGGCACCTCCGACGCCACACAAGCTCCTCGGCATTTATCCCGGTAAAACAGTAGGGGTTTCCAGCGCAGGAATGCGTGAGCCCTACAAACTGATTGTCAGAAGTGTCGAAGCTCACGAACTAGTAGTGCTGCAGCTCAGCGCCAATCTGAATTGGAGGACGACAGTTTCGAAACCATTTTCGATCCGGCACACCAACGTCCGCAACAGCCACATAGGGTGAGTCGGAGAAAGAAAGATAGCTACTTGTTCTCAGAGGAATTGTTTTTGTTGTGATGTTCGGGATAGAACTTGAAGACTGCGAAGCTACTTTCTATAGGTCTAGTCAGCCAGTTAATTTACCCGAATTTAAGGGTAGTAGTCGGCAAGAGTAGCCTGTTCTGACCCGCCGTATATTTAACGCGTCGTGGTCTACCGCGTGATAAATTTATACCTGCGACATGTACAACACGTAGAACACATGAGCCAGTAGTGGAAGGCCGGCCGAAGTGGCCGTGCGGTTAAAGGCGCTGCAGTCTGGAACCGCAAGACCGCTATGGTCGCAGGTTCGAATCCTGCCTCGGGCATGGATGTTTGTGATGTCCTTAGGTTAGTTAGGTTTAACTAGTTCTAAGTTCTAGGGGACTAATGACCACAGCAGTTGAGTCCCATAGTGCTCAGAGCCATTTGAACCAGTAGTGGATGATTGTGCAGAGTGTCGTTGGACAATGATTAGGCGTTAAGTATTAAGTGTAATTGTTTTGATTCGCAACTGCAGTTATTGAGTTAGTGTTTGGAAGTGATACTAATTTATTCGTATAAAAAAGAAAAAAAGGAAAAACTAAATTGCACAAACAAGACGTAGAAATGGCCAGATAGTACTAGTGATACGATAACTACTCGTATGGAGCAAGTTTCGAAAATGTTAGAGGACAGTGAACAACAGGAAGCACTAATGAATTGCTAAGTCAGCAGTTACAAGCTTTATCCGCAGAATAGCAGCCGCAATCAGATTATAAAGAAGATAAACTGTAGTAAATGTTCCCTTTCATCCGCTGATTCTTCAGCTGTGAATCTCATAACACCTTGTCCGGGAAAACATAACAGAAAGTTATTGTGTTTAGAAACGATGTGTTAGTCAGTACCAGTTGTTGGTCAGATGAAACATGTTTACAGCTGGCCAGGTTACATGTCACTGGCAAGGCTAAGAACTAAATCTCGTACCATGAAGTTCTTAATAAGGCATCTACTTTTGCACAATTAGCAGAGGGATTACGACAAAGACATAGAAAACAAAATAGTGCCTAGTTTTTATGGAGAAACGTAACAGCATAAAACAGAAAGCGAATGAAACAACTCAGTCGTTTTCTCACAAGATACGCAAGATAAATGCACAGACCTAAGAGCTAACACGGAATCAAGATGTAGATAGGGTCATGCCCAACAGGTAGAGACTTAAGAGATGACACAGAAGCCAGATGTAGATGGTTCATTCTCAGACAGGCAGAGAATAGGGCATTAGACATTTCCCTGAGAGAATTTCTCCAGATTTTTCACGGCGAGTGTGAACGGAAAACGTTGAGGATTTAGCAGAAGCACTTTGTGTTGCCACGCGTTTCAAGAAACAGATAATGCAACAAAAACGCGTAATGAGAGAAAGATATTTGTCTGGTAAGAAATGTTACCGTTGTGGTCAACAGGGGAATTTGAAGCCACTTTGTCACCAACCAATGCTATAACTGCCAACGCTTCGGGCATAAACATATAAAAAGAAACAGTTAAATGGCAAAAGGAACGTTCCTTCTAACGGGATGTGTTCCCAGTTAATCTTAGTACGGTAAAAACTTACACGCAGATGGATTGTCGCTTGATAGCTGGGGTAAATAAGAAAAAATAAAAAAAATTGTTGGATACTGGGGCACACGTATCAGTCATGAAACATGTTTTCGTGAGCAAATGGAAATGTTGCCAACTGTTGGGCAGTGATTTTCTGCAATACTTGGATTAGACTTTCTTGATAGGCACCACCCTAAATTCTACGTTTGGCAACAAACGGTTGAATTCAACAGGAATTCATTTCCGACGGGTATAACAGTTGCAAATTTTTCTATGTCGCAAGACACACCCATTGCTAAGGCGGTACCAAATAAACTATTACAAGGGCATTAGAAGTTGTTTTGCATGGCATAGTACCAGAAGGTATAGGACAGCTAATTTGAGTTGCAATAGATTTCTATGTACCACATCAAGCTTAATGTTTCATAGAACCACTATCTAGTAATGAAATTTTGGATGAAAAGCGTTTTTTATACAGGGTGGGGCAAATAAAAGTGCCCCGGGCCACAGAGTTCCTGACTGCAAAGAAACACACCAGAGGAAAGGAAATACAGTACTAACCTGAGTATAGCAGATGTTGGAAGTGACCACCATTCATCTCTTGACACTTTTGGGGCTGGTTAGCAAAATGCTGAAGGCGGATCGAAGCTGGACTGCTGAAATTGTTGCAGTCTCATCCAAACTGTTCTGCTGAAGTCCTTGTTGCGATACACCTTAGACTTGAGGACTCCCCACACAAAGTAATCGCACACTGACAGATCAGCTGACCTGAGTGGCCAGCTAGGGCCGCGACCAGTTTAACCTCCGCTAACTACTCTGTCAGGCGCGCACATTGTGTAAATGTGCTCCAAGGTTCGGCCGGCTGCATGGACTGTTGCCCCATCCTGTTGGAAGACAGTCTCTTTCAACATCCGCTATAACCAGCTTAGTACTGTATTTTCGTTCCTCTGTGTTTCTTTGTACCCTGGAGCTATGCTCACCGGGCCACTTTTATTTGCCCCACCTTGTATGAAGAAGTGCAGCACATGCTAAGGACCTAAACGGTACCAATAAGTATGGATAGTTTAGGATTGAACGAACTGAGTCTTCCAAAGCTGTTGGTGATAGCTATACTAGAAGTACTCGATGGAGAAGACATTAATAGGTCAATGATAGAGAACAATGTGAAGCAAACCGTCAGCACATCTGCATTGCATAGTAAAATAAGTCATTCATTAATCATTGAGGGTCGCCGAGCCTGAGTCATTAACCCTACGTTTGGCTTTGCAGTGACACCCTGGTGTTGAAGTTACGTACTGTTATTTCAAAATGGTTCAAATGGCTCTAAGCACTATGGGACTTAACATCTGAGGTCAGCAGTCTCCGAGATATAGAACTACTTAAAACTAACTAAACTAAGGACATCATACACATGCATGCCCGAGGATGGATTCGAACCTGTGACCGTAGCAGTTGCGCGGTTCCCGACTGAAGCACCTAGAACCGCTCGGCGACAGCGGCCGGCTACTGTTATTTCACAGAGCGTTGTTATGTAGCAATTCAACGTTTGCGTTTCTGCCTTTAGCGCTCGGAGATTGTGTGGCAATTCTCACCTCGTGCCTGACGTCTTGTTACATCGGCTGGCCGCTGTGGCAGAGAGGGTTCTAGGCGTTTCAGTCCGGAAGCGCGCTGCTGCTACGGTCGCAGTTTCGAATTCCGCCTCGGCCATGGACGTGTGTGATGTCCTTAGGTTACGTAGGTTTAAGTAGTTCTAAGTCTAGGGGACTGATGACCTCAGGTGTTAAGTCCCATAGTCTTCAGAGCAATATGAACCATTTGTTACATCGGCGGTCAGCCTTGTTGACGTTCTCATTAGCACACTGACCCATCCCCAGTTTTCTATGTTCTGAGCTGGCCCAGTACAACTCTGACAAATTTAGACTATACCAATAAATTATTCTGCTGCGCAACACTCCCAAATTTGTGTTTGATTATCCTCTGCAACAATATCATAGATCTACTTACATAATTGTATATTATGCCCACTTCACCACCTTTTTTGCTCATACGAGCTGACTTACAAGGACTGTGTCTTCGTTTCCTTATCCTGTACCATTACTCTTTTAACTTTCGGTTTGCGGAAACATTTTTACAATTATACTACATTAGCCTCATTTTCGTTTTTATTTGTTATGCTAATTTTACAGGTTTCTTATTCTACGTTTCTCGCGTTATGTTAATTAACCATTCTGCAGTTACTTGATGTGTCGGTATGTCTGGAGAATGGATACATCTATGTCTGAGATAAAAATGAAGTATGCGAATTGCTATTAGAAACACGGCAGGACTAGTGGTTGTTGCGCCATGTAACGGATTGCGCGGCCCCTCCCGCCGGAGGTTCGAGTCCTCCCTCGGGCATGGCTATGTGTGTTGTTCTTTGCAAAAGTTAGGTTAAGTAGTGTGTAAATCTAGGGACCAATGACCTCAGCAGTTTGGTCACTTCGTAATTCACACACATTTGAACATTTGCACTGGTGGTTGTCATGATTATGGCCACCACACTTCGGCGTCGATTCTGCAGATATAGCTGAATATGTTACAATATTTGCTCCACGGAAATTTTGCCTTGCAAAGGTGCTATTAGTGTGTTCATACAGTGTATGAGATCAGCATTCAGAGTATTGTTAAGGTAGGTTAGATATTGCGTTGGCAGTTGTTTCGGCGTAACGACAAGATGAAAAATGCAAGAACGGACAAGGCTGTGAGGCGTCGTCAGCCAATAGTACGCCGACTAGGACGACACCACAACTGAAGTGGCATCTACACGAAGAGAATATAAACTCTGCGACGCCTAGCCTGCGGCTACTCCCAAAAGTGCAAAGCCCGACCCCCTCCCACCACTCCTGAACTCACCGTACCTGTCCGTCCCCTGGACGCCCCCACCCCTCCTGGCAATTCCCTTCGTCCCCCCCCCACTGCTGAGGACATCATCAGGTTCCTCACCATTGTCCTTCAAAACGTCCATCCCTTTCAGCGCCCCCACACCTTACAACAGATCTCCCTCGCCGCCCGTTCCATATTCCACCTTAAAATGTACGCCACCTTTTCCAATAACCAGGCCCATTTCACCTTCTCCCGCCTTGACACCCTCGTATAAGTCCTTATCATGGCGCGACAGCATCGTATCCTTTTCAACAATATCCGCTCCCTTCCCGCCAACAAGAACCTCTTCCTGCACACCCTTGCTACCCACCGTGTGGATGCCTTCCTCCTCAATGAAACCTTCCTCCAACCCCACCACTCCATCCACACCTCCCCCTATCTCCTCCACCGCTCCGATAATCCCCTCCCAGTTGCGCGTGGCGGAGTTGCCATTGGCCACCACCGCCAGATCCCCGTTCGGCTCCAGCCTCTCCTTCCCGACCCCACCGAACACCTGATCCTTAGTCTCTTCTTCCCCGGCCTTACCATTACCTGTGCCACCATCTATGTCCGCCCCAACGCCCCTCTTCCTTTCGACTTCCTCTCCCACATCGACCGTACCTTCTCCTCCTATGTGATCGCCGCCGACCTCAACATCCATAGTCGCTCCGCTGCCCAGTTACGGCGGTGGCATCGGTTCCTCTCCTCCCTTCAAGGCGACCTCATCCCCATCCCCCAGCACACTCGTCCCGAATCCAACTCCACTCCCGATGTTATCCTCTCCTCCCCCAACCTCCTTGGTCGCATTACGGTGGATGTCCTGGAGCCTATTGGTAGCGACCATCTCCCTGTCCTCCTCACCGTTTCAGACGGCCGTCGCCCCCGCCCCGACCCTCGTCATGACCCTCCCCCTAAGTACATCCATGACTATTCCCGTGCCAACTGGAATGCCTACCGGGATACCCTCTCCACTCAGGTCGATAGCCACCCTCTCGCCTACCGCCGTCCCGATGATGTCACCCATGCCGCCTCCTTTCTCCAGCAGACCTTGTCTGAGGCCGTGGAGGCCCACGTCCCTACTGTTGCCATCCACCCCCACCGTCCTACCCTACCACCACAAGCCGTCCTCCTCCTCCGTGAATCCCGTCGTCTCTACCGTGCCTTCCTCCGCACGCGTGACCCGGACACACTACGACGCCACCGGCAACTACAGCGACACATTCGAAATTTGCTCGCGGCCAAGAAACGCCGGGACTGGCGACAGACATGCACCCGTTTAACTGCTACCCTCCCTATAAACTCGTCCAAGTTCTGGACCGCTTTCCGTCGCCTTACCGGAACTAAACCCTCCCCCTACTATCCTCTTCTCCACGATGATCACCCCTTCCCTGACGCCCTTAGTAAGGCCAATCACTTTGCCTCCTACCTGTCCGATGTGTTTTCCATCCCTGATGATCCCCAGTTCGATTACTCCCTCTTCCCAGATATCCGCGATCGAACTGACACCTCTATCCCTCCCCTCGCTCCTGGTTTCCAGTACTTGGACAACATTCCACACACGGACCTTAATGCCCCCATCACCACACAGGATCTCATCAATACACTCCGCACCAAACGTAACACCGCTCCTGGTCACGATCGTGTCACCTACCGTCACCTTCGTGAAGCTCCTGTCTCTTTTCTCTCCACCCTGGCCAGGCTCTACAATGTAGTCCTGTCCACTGGTTACTACCCCGACCTGTGGAAAACCTCCCGTATCCTCATGTTCCTCAAACCTGGCAAACCGCCGTCCGCCGTCTCCTCCTACCGTCCCATCAGCCTTACCTCGGTCTTCAGCAAGGTCCTGGAATCTATCCTCACCCGCTGCATCCACCAGCATCTCCGCCAGCACCGCCTCCTCCCCGTTACCCAGTGTGGCTTTCGGCCGTCCTTCTCTTCCGACGATCTTCTCCTTCACCTCACTCATCTCCTTTCCGAACAGCTCAATTCCCGTCGCTCCGCAATCTTCCTCTCTCTTGACCTCGAACGCGCATATGACCGCGTATGGCATTCCGGTCTCCTCTTCAAGCTCCAAACCTTCGCCCTTCCCATTAACTACGTTCGTCTGATCGGTTCCTTTCTCTCCCGCCGTCCTTCCTATGTCACCATCCATAACACCGATTCCTACACCTTTTTCCCCTCCGCCGGTGTGCCCCAAGGCTCCGTCCTCTCCCCCCTTCTGTACTTGTTGTACACGGCGGACATGCCGCCGCCGTCACCCCCCGTCCACCTTCTCCAGTTTGCCGATGACACCGCCTTCCTTGCCCTTGCCCCCACCCTGCGACGCTCCCAACACCTTCTCCAATCCCATCTTGACCGGTTCACCGCTTGGTGCAACCAGTGGTTGCTCAAGGTCAATCCTTCCAAAACCCAGGCGATCATTGTAGGCAAAACCACTCCCTCCTTCCGCCTCCTTGATTTCTATCTCACGGTTTATGGCCGTCCCATCGCTCTCACCCCCACCCTTAAGTACCTTGGCGTCACCCTCGACCGTCGCCTCTCCTGGACTCCCCATCTCCAGACAATCCAAGCCAAGGCACGTTCCCGACTCCGTCTCCTCAAGCTCCTTTCCGGCCGAACGTGGGGTCTGGACCCCTCCACCATCCTCCACACCTATAAGTCCCTCATCCGCCCTATCCTCTGTTATGCCCATCCCGCCTGGATCTCCGCCCCCCCTTCCTTTTATAAATCCCTCCAAATCCTTGAACGCCATGCTCTCCGCCTTGCCTATCGCATCCGTCTCCCTTCCCCCACGCGGATCCTGTATGACCTTATCCCCTTCCCCCACCTCCTCCTCTTCCTCGAAAGGATACGAATCCTATACACCTCCCGTAAACTCGATCCTCCTCACCCGCTCGTCTCCCCGATCCTCTCCCACCCCCGCCCACTGCCACGCCTGTACTCCCACGTCCCACCCGGTCTCCATCTCTCCACCCTCCTTACCCTCTCCCAAGGTGGCTTCCGCCAGCTCCCCCTCCCTGATGATGCCCTCCTCCCCTCCATCTACCCCTCCTACCAACTTTGATCCTCCCACCCTCCTCCTGTGCTTGCTCCTCGGGGCACCCTCCCTCCCTTCTCTCCCTTTTCCCTCCCTCCTCCTTTTCTCGTCCCTCGTCCCCCGGGCCCCCCCCTCCCCTGTCCCTATCCTCCTGTCCCCGTCTCCTAAGCCATGGCATCCTCTTTTCCTCCCCTCTCCCCCACCTCATCCCTGTTGCCCTCTTGGCAGGTCCCCGGACTCGCACACGCTCAGTGGACATTCGCGCGCCGGAGATCACCGCCATCAGTGTATCGTGTGTGCCGTCATGTTTAGTGTTCAGTGTTTACCGTCACACTCCATCGTTCACCAGTGCCATCGTCTCCTTCAGTGTTTGTGCGTCGTCTCAACAGTTTGCAGTGTGGCTTATCGTCGAGTGTGAACGGCTCCGTGTTTGTTTCTCTGTGTCTCCTGTTTTATTGCCCACCATTTTGTAACTTTTATGTTTTTCTCCTGTTTTTGCTGATTGTACCTTCTATGGCTGAAGAGCAGCGTAGTATGCTGCTGACAGCCTGCCTGCTGTACAGGCTTTAAAATAACAATAAAGTAAAAAAAAAAAAAAAAAAATAGCCTGCGGCCGGAGTGGACGAAGAGCCGTCATATAAACGCTACAACAGTGACTTACCGTATGAACTATTTTGTTTTGCTCGCAGGGAACTTGTATATACCGAAGTACAGTGATTATTTGCATGTCGCCAGTTGCTTGCGACCCACCGTTGTGAATACGCAAAGTATTGTGGGTCTAACTTACTGTAATACACTCCATTTAGATTTGCTTGAACTGTTGTCTAGCGATCCGAGAAACAGCTCCCTAGGCATCCTATATTAGACGAGTATGCAGGATACTACTTTGGCACCGAGTTGTAAGAAGAACACAGTGTATGGCGGCCACGGCATTTTGCTGGCTCCTTAATTCTCTCTTCTCTTTTCTTTGTAGGGTTGTTTACTTGGTTTTAACTCTCTCTTATCGTGTTTTTGCGATCTGTGTTTTCAGGGGGGCGTTGCAGAAATTTTCTTTGCTTTTGTTCTTATTTTTCTCGGTTGCCTCGTCTGTTTACTGCATTTGTCTCTTCCAATATGCCCACCCCGTCTATCCCACCCCCAGCTCAGGCGCCACAGCTGCAAGCACTAATCCAGCACGAGCAACAGCTACCGCAGCTCCAAGTGTTCTACCGCCACTTCGACAGTCTCATGAACAAGAAGAAGAATGTCTCGAGTGGTTGCAACAGTTTGAAGCCCACGTAATTCCTCAAAACGTACCAGGTACTGTGAAAAGCCATTGCTTTCTCTCAATAGTAAGAAGTGCAGTGTTTAGACTAATCCAAAAACTGTTCCCTAACGCCACTCCGAGTGAACTTTCGTATGATCAGGTTGTAGATTCACTAACTAACTATTATGACCAACAAGTGAATGTGGTAGTAGTTAGGTATCAGTTCTTTAACTGCAAAAAAACGGTCAGAACAAACTTATCACGGGTGGGTAACAGATTTGCAGGGTATGACGAGGAAATGCAAATTCAAATGTGCTTGTGGTGCTTTATATTCAGATCTTATGTTGCGTGATATGATCGTGTGCAATGTAAATGATGTCAAACTCAGTGAACAGAGTTTGAAACAGTCCGATCCATCATTTCGGCAAGTAGTGCAAATACTAGATCAGTACAATTCAGGTGCCTTGTCAGCCGATAAATATGAGCAGCCAGCAATTTGTCGGACTGAGTCACTCGTTTGTGACCAGCCCTTTCGGCAGCGGCAGTTTGCGCTCACCACGCCGCGCAAACAATTCTCCATTCTCTGTAAGCAGCTCGTTAAACAGGCGGCTACACAGGCGAACAGTATTAAGTCAAGCCATCGGTGTTACTCAAGGCACAAACGCCAAGACTGCCCCTCCAGACAAGTACGGTGTTAAGCTTGTAGCAAGAAAGGAAGTGTACAATCCATATGTTTGCAACGGAACAAACATAAGAATTCGGCCCACTCACAAAAATCTAGCCACAAGGCCCATGTCATTAATGCAGTATCTTCAAAGTCTGTAACAGGCATTAGCAAAACTAGCAAGCGAGCAGTTTCTTCAGTGCTACGCCAGTCCAAAAAACTTTTTGTTCATTTGCTTATTTTTGGGAAACGTGTGAAATTTCAGCAGGACATGGGTGCCTCTGTTACATTGCTGAATCGTCACACATATGAAATGTTAGGCTCCCCACGCCTAGATCGCACCTGACAGCTTTTAATGGACAAGACATTCCCGTTCTCAGAAAATGTACTTTGCATGCCATGTATTCCTCGCATACACGAATAGTGACTTTTATGGGGCTACAATCATGCAACTGTGAGAACATATTTGGTCTTGATTCATTTCAATTGCTTGGCTTTAACATTCAGGACAAAGTGTTGTCAGTGTCTGCATTCCATGCAAAGGACAGTGTAGCTTGCTGAAAGAATTCCTGGAACTTATTTTTGAAGGTTTGGACAAAGATAACAATTTTGTTGCACATATTACTCTGCTCAGCCGAAATTTTGCCGGGCCAGAACTGTTCCCATTGCATTACGGGACAAAGTCGCTGCTGAACTTCAAGAATTGCAAGATAGCGGAGCTATTGCGCCCATACAAGCTAGTCAATAGGCAAGTCCACTGGTTTTGCTCCCCAAACCTTCAGGTCGCATTCTCCTCCGTGTTGACTTTAAGTCTACGGTGAAGCCACAAACTGTGATTGATGCTTATCCATTTTCACGCCTAGAGGATCTCATAGGCAGATTAGGCGCTGGTCGCTACTTTACGAAAATGGATTTGCGCGACGCGTATCTTCAAACACCGCTAGATGAAGAATCTCAAAGAGTGTGTGTAGTGAATACTCATTTGGGATTGTTTAAATATTTGCGTTTGCCTTTTGGCAGCGCTTCCGCACCCGCCATTTTCCGACGGTATTTGGAACAGCTGACTGCTCAAGTGCCAAACTGTTCAATCTATTTGAACAATGTTGTCATAGCAGGTCGTACACCTGAAGATCATATTGCAAATTTGCGTGCTTTGTTTCTTGTGTTATCTGATGCAGGACTGAAGTGTGGACTGGACAAGTGTGATTTTTTTAAACCTAAGTTGCAGTACCTAGGTCATGTCATTAACAGTCAAGATGTCCATTCTCTTCATTCGCATTTGTTAGCCATACGAGATTCGCCAGTTCCTCGCAATATCCCAGAACTGCAATCAGTCTTAGGGAAAATGAACTATTATTTTCGGTTCATACCGAATGCTGCACAAATATAAGCTCCATTGCATCTCTTGCGTCGCAAGAATGTCCCCTTTGTTTGGACAGATGAGTGCCAAGTAGCTTTTCAAAAACCTAAAAATGCATTGTTCAGTGACCGATGCTTATTTCACTTTGATCTTGACAAACTAGCTGTATTGGAAGTTGACGCTTCCTCTTACGGAATCGGTGCATTACTTTCGCACACAATTGGTGATAAAGACAGGCCTATCGCTTTCGCATCAAAAGTGCTGTCCAAAGCTCAGTGTAACTACTCAGGAATTGATAAAGAGGCTTTGGCTATTGTGTATGGTGTCACCGAACTCCACCACAATTTTTATGGCAGAAGATTCTACATAGTAACGGATCATAAGCCATTGCAGTCCTTGTTTCATCCGACGAAACCGGTTCCTGTTCGAACTTCCCAAAAATTGCAAAGATGGGCTTTGTTGTTGTCTCAATACCAGCACGAGATTGTGTACCGTCCGACGGCTCAACATGGTAATGCGGACGCGCTTTCACGTCTTCGGATTGGCCCTGATACAGACTTTGACTCTTCTGCTGCATCTTGCTATCATATCGATGCTCAGGATAGTGAATTGCTTCAATCTTTTCCGTGAACTATAGGAAAATTGCAGAGACCACGGAAGCTGATTCCGACTTGAAATCTTTGCTAACATACATTCGCACATCTTGGCCTCGTTCTTTGCATAACATAAAGAACCCTGTAGTGCGCCGATGCTTTGCACGTCGGCATAGCTTCGCAATAAAGAAAGTTGTGATTCTTGTTCAAAACGACAGTGGAAAGTCACATGTGTTGATCCCTAAAGTTTTTCAAAAAGAAATGTTGAAGTTACTTCACCAAGGACACTAGGGGATTGTTCGTACGAAACAGTTCGCACGTCGACACTGTACTTGTCAGGTTATGGTCACCCAAATAGAACATATGACGTCACAGTGTCATACATGTGCGGAAAATCAGTCCGCTCCGCCACAAAAATTCGCTGCTTGGCCTAATTCGCAATCACCATGGCAACGTGTGCACATAGACTTTGCGGGATCTTTGTGCAACACTCGTTGGTTGACTGTGGTTGACCCGTATAGCAAGTTTACTTTTGCTATGCCAATGAACTCGAAAACGTCACGTAGCACAATTCAGGTGTTGTCCTCTATTTTTCGCCTCGAAGGTTTACCTGAGGTCATAGTGTCAGACGACGGCCAACTGTTCACGTCAAATTAAAATTTGAAAAATTCTGTGAACGCAGTGGCATACAGCATCGAACTAGTTCACCGTTCCACCCGCAGTAAAACCGCGAAGTGGAAATTTTGTCACAACCTTCAAGAAGCAGATAGCCAAACGCCGCGCGGGATTAGCCGAGCGGTCTTAGGCGCTGCAGACATGGGCTGTAGGGCTGGTCCCGGCGGAGGTTCGAGTCCTCCCTCGGGTATGGGTGTGTGTGTGTGTTTGTCCTTAGGATAATTTAGGTTAAGTAGTGTGTAAGCTTAGGGACTGATGACGTCAACAGTTAGGTCCCATAAGATTTCACACACATTTGAACATTTTTGATGGCCAAACTTCGCTCTGCACGCACCAAGGATCAAGCATTGCAACTGTTTCTCGCCTCCTATCGTTCGCACACACGATATGGACCATCGCCGGCGGAATTGCTTCACGGCCACCGCCATCGGACACTGCTCCACCTGCTCCACCCCCCTCAGCATCCGGCGCCGAAGGAAGGCCGCAAGTATCGCGTCGCGGCGCATGATATTGTCTTTTACAGGGTTTTCAGCGGCAGAAGACGATGAGTGCGAGGACAGATCGTCCGTCGACTTGGCGTTTGCATGTACACTACTGGCCATTAAAACGGCTACACCACGAAGATGACGTGCTACAGACACGAAATTTAGCCGACAGGAAGAAGATGCTGTTATATGCAAATGATTAGCTTTTCAGAGCATTCACACAAGGTTGGCGCCGGTGGCGACACCTACAACCTGCTGACATGAGGAAAGTTTCCAACCGATTTCTCATACACAAACAGCAGTTGACCGGCGTTGTTGTGATGCCTCGTGTAAGCAGTAGAAATACATACCATCACGTTTCCGACTTTGATAATGGTCGGATTGTAGCCTATCGCGATTGCGGTTTATCGTATCGCGACATTGTTGCTCGCGTTGGTCGAGATCCAATGACAGTAAGCAGAATATGGAATCGGTGGGTTCAGGAGGATAATACGGAACGCCGTGCTGGATTCCAACGGCCTCGTATCACTAGCAGTCGAGATGACAGGCATCTTATCCACATGGATGCAACGGATCGTGCAGCCACGTCTCGATCCCTGAGTCAACAGATGGGAGCGTTTGCAAGACAACAATCATCTGCACGAACAGTTCGACGACGTTCGCAGCAGCATGGACTATCAGCTCGGAGACCATGGCTGCGGTTACCCTTGACGCTGCATCACAGGAGCGCCTGCGATGGTGTACTCAACGACGAACCTGGGCGCACGAATGGTAAAATGTCATTTTTTCTGATGAATCCAGGTTCTATTTATAGCATCATGATGGTCGCATCTGTGTTTGGCGACATCGCGGTGAACGCACATTGGAAGCGTGTATTCATCGCCAAACTGGCGTATCACCCGACGTGGTGGTATGGGGTGCCATTGATTACACGTCTCGGTCACCTCTTGTTCGCATTGACGGCACTTTGAACAGTGGACCTTACATTTCAGATGTGTTACGACCCGTGGCTCTACCCTTCGTTCGATCCCTGCGAAATCCTGCATTTCAGCAAGATAATGCACGACCGCATGTTGCAGGTCCTGTACGGGCCTGTCTGGATACAGAAAATGTTCGACTGCTGCCCTGGCCAGCACATTCTCCAGATCTCTCACCAATTGAAAACGTCTGGTCAATGGTGGCCGAGCAACTGGCTCGTCACAATACGCCAGGCATTACTTTTGATGAATTGTTGTATCGTGTTGAAGCTGCATGGGCAGCTGTACCTGAACACGCCATCCAAGCTCTGTTTGACTCAATGCCCAGGTGTATCAAGGCCGTTATTACGGTCAGAGGTGGTTGTTCTGGGTACTGATTTCTCAGGATATATGCACTCAAACTGCGTGAAAATGTAATCACATGTCAGTTCTAGTATAATATATTTGTACAATGAATACCCATTTTTCATCTGCATTTCTTCTTGGTGTTGCAATTTTAGTGGCCAGTAGTGTACATCCTTCACATCTTCTTCTGCATCCTCCACATATCTGATACAAAGAACATCTTTTGAGGAAAAACGGCACCAGTCCCCTAAATTCATCCTTTGCCGATCATCTCTTAATTACTGGACATGTGCCTAAAGCCATTGGCGATAGCAATATTCTGCATACGGAAAAGAAGGGGCGTAGGCTAGATGTTTTAGAGGAATTGGAGATTTTCAAACATCTATCTCGTCATGATGGCCTCATTCTCAAAGAACAGCTGCAGCTGCGAAATAAAAACTTTTCGACTGTATAAAGCCGTTGCTCGATCTTTGATTCAGATTTCCTCATGCAGTTTGACGAAATGTTATTTTCCTGTTACGTCTTTGCAGTTTTCTTGTATGTCACAACTGACGTTTTTTTTTACGTTACAAAATGTATCTCTGTTTAAAGCAGATAAATATGTAACTTCATCTTATTATTATTAGTGCTTACGTTGTGCCTGAATCAGCTTCATTACAATTTCATGTGTCTAATTTTGAATGTACAGTAGCCTAGTTGTTTCTGCGGCTACTAGATTGCGCTCGTAGCAACACCATGTTTACTTGGCCACACTTTCCTACGTGGGCATCTCAGGTTTGTTGCAACCCGTGTTCCAGTCAGTACTCATTTTAGTTTATTAATGTCTTATATACCTATTATGTTTTAGAACAGTTAGTTTGATTCTGAAGACGACGCTCATAGTAGCGTCGAAACCTGGTCAATTTTGACTTAATGGCTTATTTGTTCTAATATAACATTGCTAAGTTCTTTTCTGACACTTCTGTCCTGTGACGTAGGAAATTCTTTTCCTTCTAGCTGAGGAAAGGAGCATCCATCATTATCTTCCTCCTTCGGCACTGTGTATATAAAACATACGTTTTGTATGTTTGCTTTTAAAGCCCTGTGTCATAAATTTACATTCATGGCATGCACCCCACATTTTAAGTATGACTAATGCCATATGGTGGCTAAAACCGTTTCAACCTTTCATCCGTGAAGATGGTCCAAAACCGAAACCTGTAGATGTTTGGGTGTGAAATAAAAACAGCTGATAGTTCAAAAATGCAGTTTACACATTACTTAACGGCTGTTCTTCCCAAAATGTTTAAAACAAATTTAGCAGTTCGCCTCTAAATTGGTTATATGTCTTCCTTTAATGCGACCGGGTACAGATCCTAAACTCTCGATCAGTGCTCAACTATATTTGTTACTGATAAATTCGGGAACTCAAATAGGAATGCCTGGAGGGAAGGCGTCGTTCTTTTCGAGGAACACTATTGAGAAAATTTAGAGAACCGACATTTGACGCTGACTGCTGAACAGTTCTGTTATATCTAACACACAACGCGCGTAATGACCACATATATAAGATACAAAAAATTAGGACTCATGCAGAGGCATATAGGTAATCGTTTTTCCCTCGTTTTATTTGCGAGTGGAAAGGAAATGACTAGTAATGACACGGGCTAACCACCACTACGCGTTGTAAGGTGGACAACGGAATTTCAATGTAGCTGTAAATGTAGATAAATTCGTTCTCAAATCGGGAAAGATTAGTACTAGATTAAACATTGATGCTGCCCTCAGTGCTTCAAACGCCGTTGGACGTTGTACTCACCACTGGAATCTCAGAGTCTTCTTCAACAATCGATTCAAAGGTTCTCCGATCTGCGCAAAATTCTTTACGAATATGTGATAATAACTGCATAAACCCAAGAAAGAAAGTAATTGTTTTGTGGTCTGTAGTACTGTGAATTTCTGGATTGCCGATGTTAGGCGAGGATCGGTTTGACCCCTTTTGCTGGTAATCATATGCCCAAGGTTGCTTGCCTGCGTTTGGTCAAAATGACTCTGACCTATGCTAAGCGTCAGATTTATAGATTGTATTCTACTGCATACGTCTTCTACGCGTTTCACATACTCTATCATACACTTCGAGAATACGGTTATACGTCCCAATACATCATACAAGTTTTCGGCTTTAAACCACATAAGACCCTACCTACTAGCCTATGGAAAGTGCCTCGCCCGTTGTTCAGCCTGAGCGGCATCCTTTTATACTGGTAATGTGCCCCTCAGGCCGCAAAACCGGTTTGTGTTCTTTTTTAGGGTCTACTTCTAGCTGGCGTTATCTGATTTTTTGATCCATTATTGTAAGTTACTGACCCTTTTCCAGATTCTCTAACGTTGGAAATGGGATGCATCGGTCACAGTTTTCGCGTTCAGGTAGCAGTAACTGCAATGAAATCTGTAATTCTCAGTACCATCTGATGGCTTTTTGGCACGATGCGACCCACGGGCTGCCACTGTGGTCAATCATACTTCCCACTTAACAGCTGATCTACAAACTCCTCCATTTTGGAGGTACACTATGTGATCAAAAGAGTCCGGACACCTGACTGAAAATGACTTAAAAGTTCGTGGGGCCCTTCATCGGTAATGCTGGAATTCAGTATGGTGTTGGCCCACCAGTAGCCTTGATGACAGCTTCCACTCTCGCAGGCATATGTTCAACCAGGTGCTGGAAGGTTTCTTGGGAAATGGCAACTCATTCTTCACGGAGTGCTGCACTGAGGAGACGTATCGATGGCTGGCACGAAGTCGGCGTTCTAAAACATCCCAAAGGTGTTCTATAGGATTCAGGTCAGGACTCTGTGCAGGCCAATCCATTACAGGGATGTTATTGTCGTGTAACCACTCCTCCACAGGCCGTGCATTATGAAACGGTGCTCGATCGTGTTGAAAGGTGCAGTCGCCATCCCCGAATTTGCTCTTCAACAGTGGGAAGCAAGAAGGTGCTTAAACCATCAATGTAGACCTTTACTGTGATAGTGCCACACAAAACAACCAGGGGTGGAAGCCCCGTCCATGAAAAACACGATCTCACCATAACACCACCGCCTCCGAATTTTATTGTTGGCACTACACACACTGGCAGATGAAGTTCACCACCATTCGCCATACCCACACACTGCCATCAGATCGCCACATTGTGAACCGTGATTCGACACGCCACACAACGTTTTTCCACTGTTCAATCGTCTAGTGTTTACGCTCCTTACACCAAACGAGGCGTCGTTTGGCATTTACCGGCGTGATGTGTGGCTTATGAGCAGCCGCTCGACCATGAAATGCAAGTTTTCGCACCTCCCGCCTACCTGTCAAGGTACTTACAGTGGATCCTGATGCAGTTTGTAATTTCTGTGTGCTGATCTGGATAGATGTTTACCTATTACACTTTACGACCCACTTCAACTGTCGGCGGTCTCTGTCAGTCAACAAACGGGGTCGGTGTGTACACTTTTGAGCTGTAAGTGTCCCTTCACGTTTCCACTTCACTATCACATCGGAAACAGTGGACCTAGGGATGTTTAGGAGTGCGGAAATCTCGCGTACAGACGTATGACACAAATGACACCCACTCACCTGACCACGTTCGAAGTCCGCGGAGCACCCCATTCTGCTCTTTCACGATGTCTAATGGCTACTGAGGTCGCTGATATAGAGTATCTGGCAGTAGGTGGCAGCGCAATGCACCTAATATGAAAATCGTATGTTTTTGTGGGTGTCCGGATACTTTTGATCACACAGTGTAATTTGCTATGTGGCACTGCTTTCTGTAAATCGGCACATATATGATGCTGTGTAACAACTGTTTCTGCTAAAGGACCCTTCGTGTTAAATAAATCATACACCGAAGTAGCAAATCTTCCATTGTCTGCTGATGCCTGCCTCACAAGCGACCCACTTTTCCATGTAATGCTGCTGCACTGTCGGTTTGCTTGCGGTTCTGGTCATCAGTATCATTGTCATCTAATACTTATAATGTCGAAGTCTTTAAGCGCTTCAGCTAACTAACCATGTCCATGCCGAAGTTATCTAAGATCATACAAACCACAAATTCATCATTAATACTACTTTTGCACGTCACACTTTTGCGCACGAAAGTGGACATTTTGCTAGTTCTCCATCTTCTCTTAGTGGTTCTACCACGTACAATACTTCACGTGGTAAATCGGCATCAACGGAAACCCATATTAACTACTCTGTATCTGCTGGTATTTTGTCATTGAAACCAAACTTTTGGGCACATATTCGCAGCTTAGTCGGCAACGCGTTATGGTGGTTGTACCTTGCTCCCATTGCCTCAATTTCATCTGTATCCCCCATGGAAAAAAGTGCCTCTGAGCTCTACTGTATATTGCAAAAAGTTGATTTTTGCACGATGTTTGTTGAGAAGATCTAGCCTAGGAATTGCTGAACACCACTCACCCATATGTGGTAGCACTTTGTAAGGTACCCTGTATTTTCAGTCCGCATGTTATTTCCTTATTTTCTGGACTTACATTTTGTATCGCGTCTACTGACATCAGTAGCAGTCAATGAGCTCAGGCAGTAACGTATATCGCAAAGCAGTGATTAAGATGTCAGTTCCCACGCTGGCTAAAGTAGCTGCTGGACCATCTGTATTTGCCAGTTGACGGTGGGGTGGGTCGCTATGGCTTGCTATGAGAAAGACAGTTATACCAACGCAATATACGTAGGGAAACCATGGCCGCTCCAGTGCGATGCAAGTGATTTTGTTTAATAAATACACACATCAAAAAAAGTTTTGCATCACCTCGGTTCCGAGAGTTCCAGAACCTGCACAGAAAATTGGAATAGAGATTAACATAAACATCATTTCCATCCTTTTTATTGCTCATGAAAACCACAAATTGCATGTTGTACCACCATACAGGGACACCTTCAGATGTGGTAGTCCAGACTGCTGCACTCACCGGTACCTCTAATACCCAGTAGCACGTCCTCTTTGCATTGATGCATGCCTCTATTCGTCGTGGCATACTATCCACAAGTTCATCAAGGCACTGTTGGTCCAGATTGTCCTCAACGGCGATTCGGCGTGGATCTCTCAGATTGGTTGGTGGGTCACATCGTCCATAAACAGCCCTTTTCAATCTATCCCAGGCATGTTCGACAGGGTTCATGAGTGGAGAACATGCTGGCCACTCTAGTCGAGCGATGTCGTTATCCTGAAGGAGGTCATTCACAAGATGTGCACGATGGGGGCGCGCATTGCTGTCCATGAAGACGAATGCCTCGCCAATATAATGCCGATATGGTTGCACTATCGGTCGGAGGATGGCATTCACTTATCGTACAGCCGTTACGGCGTCTCCCATGACCACCAGCGGCGTACGTCGGCCGCGCATAATGCCACCCCAAAACATCAGGGAACCTCCACCTTGGTGCACTCGCTGGACAGTGTGTCTAAGGTGTTCAACATGACCGGGTTGCTTCCAAACAAGCCTTTGGCGATTGTGTGGTTGAAGGCATATGCAACACTCATCGGTGAAAAGAACGTGATGCCAAATCTGAGCTGTCCATTTGTCATGTTGTTGGACCCATCTGTACCACGCTGCATGGTGTCGTCCGTAGGTAGCGGTCATGTACTGCAGTAGCAGCCCTTAGTCGGCCTGAGTGAGGCATGTCATCGACAGTTCCTGTCTCTCTGTATCTCCTCCATGACCGAAAAATATCTTTTGGATTCACTCCGAGACGCCTGGACACTTCCCTTGTTGAGAGCCCTTCCTGGCACAAAGTACCAATGCGGACGCGATCGAATCGCAGTATTGACCATCTAGGCATGGTTGAACTACATACAACACGAGACGTGTACCTTCTTGATGGTGGAATGGAATGACTGGAACTGACCGGCTGTCGGACCCCCTCCGTCTAATAGGTGCTGCTCATGAATTGTTGTTTACATATTTGGACGGGTTTAGTGATATCTCTGAACAGTCAAAGGGTCTGTGTCTGTGATACAATATCCACGGTCAACGTCTATCTTCAGGAGTTCTGGGAACCGGGGTGATGCAAAACTTTTTTTGATGTGTGTATTTACTAATAAAAGACTTTTTCCACTACAGATGTTAGGAAAAGCCTGCTGGTCATAAATAATGTCATATGGAATAAAAATATATGAATGTACTTGTATTTTAGTGTAGAAAATGTATAGTGCAGCTATACAACTTTTGGGGGGAGGTTGTCCCTCCTAAGAGACGTCAGGCGCATTTTCTCTGGTATTTCACTAGATACTTGCAGTTGCGTTTTTGTGAGATGTAGGTGGAGTTAGCCTAAGCAAATACTAATCGTCGCGTCTTTCATCCGATGCCCAGAGTGGACGGAAAGCGTCGGTTTGTTTCCTGTTACGAATAAAATGGTTTTTAAATTGGAATTTAAAGTGCTCATTCTACAAGGCAGTCCCAAATTACTCTACTGCGATAATCTTCTTATCGCAGGAACACGAAGAATAAGAAGTAATTCTGCAGCGAAAGCACCTCCTTGGGCCGCGCAGACTGCTACCGCCGTGCAGAAGTGCCGCCCAGCCACTACTGGAGTACTGGTTATTCTTCGAGTTATACTCTCTCTGTTAATACATATTGATAAACCGATTATCGCACTATACTAAATTGGGATCGTTCTGGCGAATGAGCACGTAAAATCCCGATTTAAAATTCATTTTTTTTTTGTAAAGGGAAACGAACTGACGGTCTCAATCTAAACTGAGCGTCGCATGACAGCCGTAATTAGCAGTATTTGTTTGGGCTGACCTCAGCTACACACTGAAAAAACGAAACTGCAAATATATGCTGAAACACCAGACAAAAGAGAGACAGCCGAAACTTTAAGACCACCTGCTTAATAGTTTGTTTGTCCGTCTTTGGAACGAAATACATCAGTGACTCTGCGTATCAGCGCTCCAGCACTTTGTTGATAGGTTTGTGGCTGTATGTGACATTAGATGCCTACGCACACGTCATGTAATTCGCGTAATCGACAGGCCGCTGATTTGCGTAAGCAGACATTGTCCGATAGCGACCCAGATGGGTTCCTTAGGATTTACATCAGGCGAATTTGGTCGCCGAGACATGGACATCAGTTTACTACAACGCTACTAAAATGGCTCAAATGGCTCTAAGCACTATGGGACTTAACATCTGAGGTCATCAGTCCCCTAGACTTAGAACTACTTAAACCTAACTAACCTAAGGACATCACACACATTCATGCCCGAGGCAGGATTCGAACCTGCGACCATAGCAGCAGAGCGGTTCTGAACTGAAGCGCCTAGAACCGCTCGGCCACAGCAGCCGGCATACAACGTTACTCAAACCACTGTAGCACGGTTCTGGTTCCGAGACACGGACAGTTCTACTGCTGAAAGATGACATCGCCGTCGGGGAAGACATCAAGCATGTAGGGATGCAGGTTGTCCGCAGTTGTCAGCTTGTCTTCCATTACCGCCACAGGTCCGATGCAAGCGCGGGAGAATGTCTCCCATAGCATAATATCGCTCCTACCGAGCGAGGTGGTGCAGTGGTTAGCACAATGGACTCGCATTCGGGAGGACGACAGTTGAAGCCCTCATCCGGCCATCCTGATTTAGATTTTCCGTTATTTTTCTATATCTCTTAAATCAAATGCCGCGATGGTTCCTTTGAAATAGCACGGCTGACTTCCTTCCCCATCCTTCCCCAGTACGATGGGACCGATGACCTTCCTGTTTGCTCCACTCCCCCAAAACAACCAACCAACCATTACTGTTCCCACCAGTCCGCCTCACTCGCGAGCTGCACGTTTCGAGTACCCGCTTACCTCGATGACGGCGTATGCGGAGACGACCATCGACTTAGCGTAGCGAAAATGTGGTTCACCCGAAGAACCGAAACGTTTCCATTGATCGACGGTCGAATGCCGATGGTCCTGTGGCCACTGCAATCGAAATTAACGATGTCGTTGCGTCAAAATGTTATCACGTAGGCGCGGTCTGCTGCGGATCCCCATATTCAACAATGTAACGCGAACGATGTGCTCCGAAACACTGGTGTGACCATCAGCATTGTGGTCTTTCGACAGAGATGCCACACATCACCATCTATCCACGTCACAGGCAGACAAGCCTCCGAACGTCACTTTCTGTGTAGAGTCGTGGGCGTCCACTCATTTAACGCCTAGTGCTAGTTTCACTGTCCTTTTACCTCTTTCCGTACATGCTCATAACAGTAGCACAGGAGCATTCGACCAGCTCCGCCGTTTCCGAGATACTCTTCCACAGGCTCTGCGCAGTAACAATCTGCCTTTTGTCAGAGTCGCTTTCCTCAATGGATTTCCCCATTTGCAGCCCATATCTTCGCTAGAGTGATCACCCGTGTGTGTCTGATCCGCTTACATACTTTTGTTACAATATCACGCGCCCCTAACGCCACCAGGCGGCATGTAACGCCGCTACGGGCTGTGACGATAATGTTTTGGCTGATAAGCATATACAGGGTGGTTCATTGATCGTGACCGGGAAATATATCTCACGAAATAACCGTCAAACGAAAAAACTACAAAGAACGAAACTTGTCTAGCTTGAAGTCGGAAACCAGATGGCGCTATGGTTGCCCCGCTAGATGGCGCTTCCATAGGTCAAACGGATATTAACTGCGCTTTTTAAAAATAGGAACCCCCATTTTTATTACATATTCGTGTAGTACGTAAAGAAATATGAATGTTTTAGTTGGACCACTTTTCTCGCTTTGTGATATATGGCGCTGTAATAGTCACAAACATATGGTTCACAATTTTAGACTAACAGTTGGTAACAGGTAGGTTTTTTAAATTCAAATACAGAACGTAGGTACGTTTGAACATTTTATTTCGGTTGTTCCAATGTGATACTTGTACCTTTGTGAACTTATCATTTCTGAAAACGCATGCTGTTACAGCGTGATTACCTGTAAATACCACATTAATGCAATAAATGCTCAAAATGATGACCGTCAACTGCAATGCATTTGGCAGTACGTGTAACGACATTCCTCTCAACAGCGAGTAGTTCGCCTTCCGTAATGTTCGCACATGCATTGACAATGCGCTGACGCATGTTGTCAGGCAATGTCGGTGGATCACGATAGCAAATATCCTTCATCTTTCCCCACAGAAATAAATCCGGGGACGTCAGATCCGGTGAACGTGCGGGCCATGGTGTGGTGCTTCGACGACCAATCCACCTGTCATGAAATATGCTATTCAATACCGCTTCAACCGCACGCGAGCTATGTCCGGACATCCATCATGTTGGAAGTACATCGCCATTCTGTCATGCAGTGAAACATCTTGTAGTAACATCGGTAGAACATTGCGTAGGAAATCAGCATACATTGCACCATTTAGATTGCCATCGATAAAATGGGGGCTAATTATCCTTCCTCGCCGGCCGGAGTGGCCGAGCGGTTCTAGGCGCTTCAGTCTGGCACCGCGCGACTGATACGGTCGCAGGTTCGAATCCTGCCTCGGGCATAGATGTGTGTGATGTCCTTAGGTTAGTTAGGTTTAAGTAGTTCTAAGTTCTAGGGGACTGATGACCTCAGATGTTAAGTCCCATAGTGCTCAGAGCCATTTGAACCATTTTATCCTTCCTCCCATAATGCTGGACTATACATTAACCCGCCGAGGTCGCTGATGTTCCACTTGTCGCAGCCATCGTGGATTTTCCGTTGCCCAATAGTGCATATTATGCCGGTTTACGTTATCGCTGTTGGTGAATGACGCTTCATCGTCCCGTAATTTCTCTTGTGCCCAGTGGCAGGTGCTACTGATGTGCAGATTAGCCCTGACGGCAGCTAAAACACCTACTTGGGCATCATCATTTGTTGCAGGTCGTGGATGACGTTTCACATGTGGCTGAACACTTCCTGTTTCCTTAAATAACGTAACTATCCGGTGAACTATCCGCAAACTTGGATGATGTCGTCCAGGATACCGAGCAGCATACGTAGCACACGCCCGTTGGGAATTTTGATCACAATAGCCATACATCAACACGATATCGACCTTTTCCACAATTGGTAAACGGTCCATTTTAACACGGATAATGTATCACGAAGCAAATACCGTCCGCACTGGCGGAATGTTACGTGATACCACGTACTTATACGTTTGTGAGTATTAAAGCGCCATCTATCACAAAGCGAAAAAGGTGGTCCAATTAAAACATTCATATTTCTTTACGTACTACACGAGTATGTAATAAAAATGGGGGGTTCCTATTTTAAAAAACGCAGTTGATATCCGTTTGACCTATGGCAGCTCCACCTAGCGGGCCAACCATAGCGCCATTTGGTTTCCTCCTTCAAGCTAGACGAGTTTCGTTCTTTGTAGTTTTTTCGTTTGATGCTTAGTTCGTGAGATATTTGGCCCGGTCAGTATTAATCGACCACCGGGAATGTGTGTGTGTGTGTGTGTGTGTGTGTGTGTGTGTGTGTTCTTTTAAATGGAGAATAATGGAAAGATACGGCTCTCGGAAGTTGAGTCTGGCAAGCTGGGGTAGAATTAGCAGAGGTATTATCGTGCAGCCTAGTTTATGTGAGTGAGATTTTACATAAAATTTCTTCAACCATCTTGATCGATAGAACTGACAATAGCAACCAGAAATTTGGAAGCTTCTGGAGCTGGGAACCGGTGGATTAGTTGTGGATGGACATTCAGCTGCGAAATCTGGAATTCGTTTACGTAGATGCTATTCACGTATTTATGTTTTACAATACGTGTAAATTTGCTAAAGTCCATTACCGTTTCGAAATCTGAGGAAGACTATGGGATTTTGCAGTGTTTTAATTTTGTATCTATGCATTTTACTTCTT
Organism: Schistocerca piceifrons; assembly: GCF_021461385.2. NCBI lineage: Eukaryota > Metazoa > Arthropoda > Insecta > Orthoptera > Acrididae > Schistocerca > Schistocerca piceifrons. The sequence continues at coordinate 195,502,124 of NC_060149.1, forward strand.
GTTGCCTTAGTAAATGTCTCTTAAGTGCCGCGCAGTGGACATATGGTGAATCAGGCGAGAGTTTGAGTGCCTTGATCACTGTGGAGTCATGGATTGGTGTACCTGAGCAATCACTTCTATGAGGCACATTTGTATCTTTGACTGGATATGGCTTGGCTGGCGATAGATACACAGCACTGCTGGCTGCACCCATCTGTGATGGAAAAGGGAGTACAGTCACACTGTTGCAAGGGACTGGTTGCTTCAACCTCACATGGTCAATAAACAACACGCAGCATCGGCATGAAGAGAATGAGTAGTGCAATGAAAGCGCGGTGTCCATGAAAACAAAACGTGGGCTTTAAATAAACTGATGTGGTTGAATAGCTTGTTTCGATTTATGTTTGTTTCTATGGCTGTGTACATACAGGGTGTATAAATTCCAGTTAAAAACGTCTAGGTCTTGTAGAGGGAGTGAGTACTTAATATTTTGAATAGGAACCCGACGTTTTCAATTAAGATGTGTAACGTGTTCATGGCTATTACGGGAAAGAAAACAGATGGTATGGGGGAGCGTCTTGAAGCATGCTTAAGAAAGTCAGGAAAAATAGGCCAGGAACTGATTTTCTCAAGACTGATCTTAAAATTTCCATTCAAAACACTAAAACCACGTCCAGACATGCTACGAAAGATCTAAAGACAGCGCTGAATTTGCGGTAGTGAGATGAGCTCACTAATAGTTATTACCATGTGTTTAAAATTATTATTAACAAATTAACTAACGTTTATCCTAAAAATTTATAAATTCAGTAATAAGTAATATAGACAAGCAATATATATGTGGTGTCACCGCCAGACACCACTTGCTAGGTGGTAGCCTTTAAATCGGCCGCGGTCCGTTAGTATACGTCGGACCCGCGTGTCGCCACTATCAGTGATTGCAGATCGAGCTCCGCCACACGGCCGGTCTAGAGAGACTTCCTAGCACTCGCCCCAGTCGTACAACCGACTTTGCTAGCGATGGTTCACTGACAAAATACGCTCTCATTTGCCGAGACGATAGTTAGCATAGCCTTCAGCTACGTCATTTGCTACGACCTAGCAAGGCGCCATTATCAGTTACTATTGATACTGTAATCATGTACCGACAAGAGCGACGCTCATCATTAATGGATTAAAGTTAAGTATTCCACCAGCTACGTCCGTTTTTCTAAAGTCTAATTTCCTTGTCCTGTTCCAGACCTCACACCAGCCTGCGTGAGTTAAAACGTGTGCCTTTCTGCTTCCTCTAGTACCCGGTGGTGGCTCTCCTGCCAACCCACAACAATATGCATGTAAAACAGAGATATGCAGATCTTCATGTCAGCTAGAAGATAACCATTTATTTATTATTATATATAAATAGAAATCATTTATCGAATAATCCTCACAGTTATGCCAAAACAGAGATCACTCACTTGTATACAAACGATCGTCGCCAGCTGGAGAAGACTGCTCCATTATCCTATCAATCCATACGTTTATTAAATGATCTTTGGTAAGTTAATGCATGTAAGATTGTCATTTGAGTAAAGGAGGATTGCAGTGCCAAAGTGAATAAAGTTGTGAAGTTCACCAGGTTTTCTGCATTTCTCTCTGTGGTGTATAAAACTGAATAAAGCCAGTAATTCAGTAATGTGATAAGAGGTTGCTAATAATCTAAGATAATGTGCTGCATCCATTTAAAATGTATAAATGTTATTATAAATGTATTCTCGTGAGTTGTGGTCAGGCTCGAAGTTGGTGTGTTGAGCAAGGTAATGGGTCACAGGAGCAAGTTTTTAAACGGGTCAACAGAGAAGAGTGCAGGGTCTTTCATCTGCATCTGTTGGTTGGTTTTGGTAAAGTTTTGTTTAACCAGAGAACCACTTCAACTTAAGCGTGACTCAGAAGTTAGAAATATTTCGGTATGCACCTATTCATGACTTACAAATATTTTTGAATTCTGAGTCCTAGTGGACACACACTCATAGCCGGGCTAACGGTGATTGAATGTTTCAGTGGCGGTGCATTTGTAACTAAAGACTTGTGTGCACCGGTGAACTTGAAGTGTTCGTTGTAGTTGAAGTGATTTGATGCATGACTTCTTGCCTTTAGTTCAGACTCATTAGTGCCTAAGAACACTTTGCTTGCACTGCAGTACTAATCATTTTGATAACTATGGAACAATCCGTCTCTACATGGAGGAATAAAGACACATTAAAAACTTGAATACACTGTACTGACGTTCCAAAATACTATTTATTCAATAATTTGTTATGAATAGCTTTCAGCTACCTAGGGCTACAAAACTGAAATCTGTTTCACACAGAACTTTTAAATAAATATTTGTGTGGAGCATCAATACTTTGCATTTACATTATTAATTAGTCATTATGATTCCTTGCATCTATATTACGGTCAGCAACATCCTGTGTGAGGTCAGCATTAGGATCATATTTGTGTGTGATTTAACGAATAATCAAAGAGTAATCCTTTGGTTGTAGCCCACATTTTTGTTTTATGGGACCATATTCTTAAATTTTTGCCCATTAATAATCACAATCCATTTATTCATTTTTTAAAATTGTTTAGCTGTTTTTAATGCTAAATTAAGGTGCCTTATGAATGATCCATACATATATGAGAACTTAAAACAACTGTGCTTGACTGAATCCCTTTAAATCAGATGAGCCAAATTCAAATATGGGATCATGTACTCTCCCTCCGGTGGTTAGAAAGCAACGAATTGATGCTACTGGCCCCGAAAGTGAAGTTTCAATGTCATGAAATAGGACAAAGGAGAAAAAATCAAAAGCATATTAACGTACTGATAAGGGAGGCGGGTAAAGTAACACATGATCCACACCACCTAAGAAACATCGTGAATGAGTATTGTAGAGAAATTACAACAAAAACTCACGAAACAAATATAGCACCAATAAGTAATTATGCACTAAATAGAATGAGTTTACTACCGACCACACAGAAAAACGTCAATAAAACTGTTCACAATCTGAAAAATTAAAATGTTATTAGATTTAGATGAAATACCAAAGCGTCTTCTGAAACAACACATACAGAGTATACAAGCTAACTTACGAATTATAATAAATGAGGCATGAATATCAGGGAATTTCCAGAGTATTTCAAAGAAGTAAGAGTTGTGCATAAGCTAAAGAAAGGTGATACAGAAGTCGTAGAAAATGATTAGTCCATTGTCCTGCTTTCATAATTCTCTTAAAACAATATAATTTATTATGAAAGGTAGAATAATGAATTACTGGAATAAACAGAAGCGCATAAGTGAATCACAATTTGGTTTCTTTAGTGGTAGAAATACAGAATTAACCACAGTAGAACTCAAAAAATCGTACTTGATTCTCTTGACCACTAGGAATAACGGATTTAGCTAATGACAGGTTCCAGTCCTACCTAGCAGACAGTGTACCTACATTAGAGATAACACATATCTCAAATAAGGCTAAAATTTCAGTGAGGCACTTATCAGAACCAAAATGGATTAATATAGGTGTTCCTCAGTGTAGTATATTAGACCCAATACTTTTCCTGATGTACATAAATGACATTCCCAATAATGTTGGTCAAGAAGAAATATTTCTTTTTCTGATGACAGCAGTCTATAGGCACTGAGAAAACAACAGAAGCCCCCACCGAGAAAACAGTCGGTTAATATGCAATAAAATTACATTGACCACAAAGAAAACGAAGGCCATGCATTTCGGTTTAAAGGGGTAAAATAACGCCATTAAATTAAATGTAAATGGCACCCTGTAGACTGCAGAATAGACACAAAATTTCTAGGGACTAATGTTGATTCTGTTGAAGTGTGAACACACAAAAATACCTGCAAGCCGGATATGACCACCATATTATGCCCTTGGAGCCCTGTCGCCAGTGTATAACAGCCACTGTTTTATTTACATACTATTCATATGTGCAATCAGATCTTACCTATGAACGTGGAAGTAGGTCTCGACTGAACTTGCTTGTACAAAGAAAGGATGAACATGAAACTCAGAACAGTATTTCCTACCACAGTGTACAATAAACTGCCTAAGGATATTAAAGAGATTACTACAACTGACTTATTTAAATAGGCAGTTAAAAAGTGCCTGTGCAGCAATACATTCCATACAGTTAAGGGATAGTTACATAAGGGTCTGGTTAAAAAAAGGGCTCTAAGCACAATGGGACTTACCATCTGAGGTCATCAGTCTCCTAGACTTAGAACTACTTAAACCTAACTAATCTAAGGACATCACACACATCCATGCCCGAGGCAGGATTCGAGCCTGCGACCGCAGCGGGCAGGAGTTCCTGACTGAAGCGCCTACAGCCGCTCGGCCACAGCGGCCGGCAAGGGTTTGGTAAAACACAAGTAAATAATAATAACGAGAGCAACTCCTCTACGCCGGTCCGAAGCCCGTGGCCTTATCATGCAAATGATGAGGAAGGAGGAGGGGGAGGAGTAACAGCCTCGTAAAAATAACCAGGGCTCACCTCGCACAGATGATAGCACCCTATGAGGGATCCGTGCTAGGGTTACAGTGTACACTTGATGGGCAGTGAAGGCGGAAGGAATGGATCTAGGAACGGCGGAACTAGCGGAAGGAGCAACACAAGAAACAAATCCGCAATGCGTCTCACTTGCAAAAAGTGACAAAGTGGTCAGTGTCTGTTCACCAAAGGTGCGACTAGAAACTTGTTCCTCAGAAGGAAGAACGCTGAGTAGTATCGTTAGGGGACTTGTTCCCGTAACTCAACAAGCAATCAAAAATGAAGATACACTTTGTAAGAGATTTTACCCCAGGAAGCACGCATCTCCCATTTCCAAGGAAATGAAAAGTAGGCATACGGATTCTGTGCGCCTACAACATCGTGCAAAGAATGAGTTGGAGCATTCTGAAACCTGCTTTAAACAACAAGCCATAAAATAAAACACACAAACATAAATTACCTAGCCCTTTTTAATGCAAAATTCACTCTTAAAAACAGGAAAATTTAAAACTAGCATTGCAAGAAACAAGATTTACTAATGAATATCCCTTCGTTTCATAAGTATTTAGGATATTATGAAAAATATACTCCAAATTGGAACAGGTTCCATTGTAAACAAAAACATATTAAATTCAATAACAAATTTAAATCAATTAATGAAAGACTTTTGACACTAACATTTAAATCATGAAACAAAGTTAACGTTATTTTAAATACACATGCAACAACAAAAAAGAACTCAGGAAGAGCAAATAGAAAAATTTTGGCGAACTTTGTCAAACATCCCAGATCACGTTTAATTCGCATTTTCACCAGCAACTATAGTGTGTTCCAGGTTTAAACTATAATTCGCATTCAAGTCTCGGTTGAGACAGAATTTGAATTCCACGGTTCGGACTCTCAGAGGAAACAGCGAGGAATGTTAACTACTGCCGAGAAAATGGTTCGCGTTCGTTGAGAGTAACACGGTGCAGCTCTCGCCCAGTCCCTCAAAGCAGCATTCCACACCGCGCGTGATGTCATCGCGGTGTGAGGTGACAGTATTCGCTTTCAGAAAGTGTGCGCCACGCGGGCTGGGGAAAGCACCGAAATCGCGAGATAACTTAGTGGCTGACTTTCATTAATGTAGCTGCAGCGTCATTAAAATGGGGGGCCTGGCTTTACGATTCCGGAATGAATGAGTCCCATTCATGTTTGTATTAACACAGACGCATATGGCCAGTAATACGATAAGAGAAGAAAATACGCCCGAACGTAATGAAGGGGTGTCCTTTTTTTTCCGCTGCGCATCTCTCCATGCATATTACACTGTAAGACGGATTCTAATACAAACGGGTTCATTGTGCTCCACGCTTCCTGAAGTAACTGCGTAACACAAATAAAACGATGACAAAAAACGAGAGCGCGCTGCTTGCATGTGTTACCACTTCGTGACGGCCGGTATAGTCGTGTGCAAGCACGCTAACGCCTACGGCGGGTCGCAGCAGCAGTTTACGGGACCTCAGCAAGCACTACTCTGGCACCGGTGAGTCGCACATCCGCTTACAGTTCTCTCCTCACTGGTCATTACAACCATGTCGATGGCCAAGTCGATGGAGAGAAAAACAACGGTGAGATTTTGCTGCGTTTCGATAGGAGTTGGTGAACGTAATGAAAGATTCTTTAGTGCTCATTTCCGCCGCCAAGCGAGTCGACACAACAAGTAAACACTGGACTCGAATGCGGAAGGACGACGTTTCGAATCAACGTTCTGCCATCCAGATGTAGGTTTCTCGTTGTTCACCTAGATCGCTTAAGTGTAATGCCGAGACGGTTCCTTTGAACCTGATTGCGTTCCATAATTCGAGATTGCGCTGCGCTCTGTCTCCAATCACTAGTCGTGGATGGGACATTAATCTCGCTTCCTTCGTCACTGTCTTCCTCATCATTATCACGAACATTGTCGTAACATTAATTATCCCCACAACAACTGTCATCATCATGGCCGGCCACTGCGGCCGAGCGGTTCTAGGCACTTCAGTCCGAAACCGCGCTGCTGCTCCGGTCGCAGGTTCGAATCCTGCCTTGGATATGCCTGTGTGTGATTTCCTTAGGTTAGTTAGGTTTAAGTAGTTCTAAGTCTAGGGGACTGATGACCTCAGATGTTAAGTCCTATAGTGCTTAGAGCCATTTGAACCATTTTTGTCATCATCATCAACAAGCACTAAGAAACAACAGACGCACTAATCTAAACACTTGTCACAGACTTTCTCCGTTCTTTTCATACTTTCTTTTCATTTTTAGCTCTGTGTAACTATATTCTCCAAGTTATACTTACCCCACTTTTTTGTTGTCTTTCGGTATTAATTCAACTATAATTGCTGATTGCTCTTCATTCAAACTAAAGGTTTCATCTTTAATGTAGTTGATCTGTCGATCTTCAGCTCGTACATTAAATTAATTAAAAATGCTAAGGAGATGGTGATAAGTAGGTTGGATGTATTAAAAATGTCATGGTGATGGAAAAACAGTGATTATCGGTAGCGTGAAAGAATACTGATTCGTTTGTAACAAAACCGACATCGAGCATTTGGAACACTGTCAGCATTTGGACGCTGTCGTCATCATAAGCGGCTTGTAGTGAAGTTGTGTGCTTATCGAATACAGTCTCAGTTGTGTGACTGGAATCGTGATTTCCTATCAGAGAGGTCACAGTTCGTAGTAATTGACGGAAAGTTATCGAGTAAAAAATGGTTCAAATGGCTCTGAGCACTATGGGACTCAACTGCTGAGGTCATCAGTCCCCTAGAACTTAGAACTACTTAAACCTAACTAATCTAAGGACATCACACACACATCCATGCCCGCGGCAGGATTCGAACCTGCGACCGTAGCGGTTGCGCGGTTGTAGACTGTAGCGCCTAGAACCGCTCGGCCACTCCGGCCGGCAGTTATCGAGTAAAACAGAAGTGATTTCTGGCGTTCCCCAAGGTAGTGTTACAGGCCCTTTACTGTTCCTTATCTATATACACGATTTGGGAGACAATCTGTGCAGACGTCTTAGGTTGTTTGCAGATGACGCTGTCGTTTATCGACTAGTAAAGTCATCAGAATTTCAAAACAAATTGCAAAACGATTTAGACAAGATATCTGTATGGTGCGAAATTTGGCAACTGACCCTAAATAACGAAAAGTGTGAGGTTGTTCCCATGAGTGCTAAAAGGAATACGTAAAACTTCGGTTATACGATAACTCGGTCAAATCTAAAGGCCGTAAATTCATTAAATACCTAGGAATTACAATTACGAACAACTTAAATTGGAACGAACACATAGAAAACGTTGTGGTGAAGGCTAACCAAAGACTGAGTTTTATTGGCAGGACACTTAGAAAATGTAACAGACTGAATACACTACGCTTGTCCGTTCTCTTTTAGAATACTGCTGCGCGGTCTGGGATCCTTACCAGATAGGAGGGACGGAGTATACCGAAAAATTTCAAAGAAGGGCAGCACGTTTTGTTTTATCGTGAAATAGAGGAGAGAATGTCAATGAAATAATACAGGATTTGGGATGGACATAATTAAAACAAAGGCGTTTTTCGTTGCAGAAGAATTCTCTCACGTGATTCTAATCACCAACTTTCTCTTCCGCATGCGAAAATATTTTGTTGACACCGACCTACATAGGGAGAAGCGATCGCCATGATAAAATAAGGGAAATCAGAGCTCGTCCGGTAAGATATAGGTGTTCGTTCTTTCCGCGCGCTATACGAGATTAGAATAATAGGGAAGTGTGAAGGTGGTTCGATGAACCCTCTGCCAGGCACTTAAATGTGACTTGCAGAGTATCCATGTAGATGTAGATGTAGATATAGATGTCAGCGTTTTGATCGAATGTAACATTCATGCTACAGGACTGACTTCTCTTTTGCTTGTGGCCTGAGAACCATGCACTTATCTCTCAGGGTTTTAGAAACTTTTCTAAGATTTTACAGGGTTAGGTTACATTTATTTAAAAATGTCATAATTTTAAAATTAATATATTACATTGATGGAGGAGAGGTGCTATACTAGTTGGTAATGTTCGATGAGATCTCATTAACGGCTGAATGACATTCTTTTTCTGATTTTTATAGACTATACATTCGGAAAAAAAAAATTGATGGAAATCTTCTCCTTCCCTATTAAAGATTATCTCGAACCATTTTTCAGTGAACGTGGGTGGCGAATGAGCAATGATTAAATCTTAGGCGAATTATGACACTGATAAACTTTTTCGTTGCCTTAATTGTGTGGAACCAGGCCTCAGAGTATGCTTGGCTGTGTCTTTACCGGATATAACCCCTTACTGCGTATCGGTGACTGATATTCTTCTCCCGTAGACACCTACTTCTATGTTCTGTAGTCTTCAGTTCTGATGACGATAATAAGTTGTTTTGATATGTGCCGTTTTGAGCGGCAGTCTTCGTAAAGTCATGGACTATTTAAATACATTTCATGTTAGCCTGTTCCTTGGCCCACATACATTTGGCCTTCCTCCCGCAATTTTCATTTTCCTCGGTGCCTCTAGTAATGTCCATTAGCGGTGGATTACTGTTCTTAAGCAGACATAGTGTCTATGTATCTTGGATCAAGCTAAGCCAAACAGGGCACACTTAGCTCATGCTGTTTAGTGTAAAATGAAGCTGGAAAAATTTTCCCTTGTCTAAAGTAATAATGATGACATGCACTCTGCTATAAATGCTGCCAAGGTCAACATTTCTCCGAAAACCTGTGGTTAATAAAACAGTTTTACAGCTTAATAACCTATGTTTAACACTGGGTAATTCACGACTGATATAATGTCAGCATACGAGCCAAACAAATGCATGACGAGGACAGCGGAGCACACGTGAAAATGCTGTACTGGGACACTAATTGTATCACAAGCAGTTATATGCACTCACTGAACTGTCAATCAACAAACAATACGGGGATGTACACTCTCAAATACAGGCACACAGTAGCATCTGTTTCTCCTGTAATCAGCTGATAAGTAGTCGGAAAACTGTGCAGTTTCTACTCAGATTCATATAAACGTTTATTATTGATAAAGATTTTGACTGCCTTCTTGGTCCTTACTCATAAATTTAGACGACATTGTCCGTGGAGCGCAGCAATCTGGTGCTATACTTTGGTTAAGACAACAGTCGAGATCGCAATAACATTTGTTTATTATGACCGGCTTCGGCTCATGTTAAAGCCATCCTCAGATTTTTTGGGCTCCCTATAGCTGGTGCTGAGTATCACGTGAAAGCCGAGGAGCCGGCAGCACCCCTCCCAAAAAAATAAAAAAAAAGCACAGCTGGGGATGGCTCTAACACAAGCTGAAACCGATCACAATAAACAAGTGTTATTACGATCTCGATTGTTGTTTTAACCTTTCCGTACTGATTGCTATCTTCACATATAAAGGTGTTTTTGACCAAACTGTACCGTGACTGCTAGACTCGATCAAACCGCTGATGAAGAGCAAAATGATCAATACCAGTACGGTGCCACAGTTAGTCAGTGCTTTGCTTTGCCATTGCGTTTTCCAATGTGCTAATGAAGTTCAAGTTACGTCTTTGTGTAGCTGAACGAATGCAGTTTATGTTACCATAGGCGTTACGTCTCAATTAATTTGGGCATCTACACAGGTCTGAAATACGTGCACATACAAATTTAACATGCGACACTTTCCATGTGGTTATTCTAAAATGTGATTTTAGGCTATAAACACTTTTGATACTTTTTGACAGAACATATATTTTATTACTTGCATCGTGGTCGAAGATGGTAATTAACAACGAAATAACAGAACAGGTGTCAAATTTTAAATATCTGGTCTGTGACATGAGTTATAATTATGATAATTATACAGATGGAAACACGAACAAATTTTTAGCAGTGTGTGAAACAATACATAGAACATTTAAAAGAAAACAAAAAATCCGATAACACACAAAAATTTGTTTGACAGTACTACTTTGGTATAAGTACTGTGACAAGGAAGTAGGACTTTGATAATAACAAGAAACGCTGATAGAGATGAGATTATTGAGGAGAGTGAAAGGCTACACAAGAAGAGGTTTAATTAAAAATGAACACGCTCTGAATGAGTTAAATGTACACTTTACTACTGAAGAAATAACTGAACGCAGTAATAGATGGTATCAACCTGTGAATAGACTATGAGAGGAAAGCCCACTCAAGAAAATCTGTAAATGAAATTCGAAAGAAAGGAGAGACATCTGTCGACCAAGGAAACGACGGACATAAATTTTGTGAGGGCACGCACCTAATCCTTGTCTATAAAATGTCAGCTACAACGACGGCGATGAGATAACAACAATAACAATGTATTAAAACACAAACGAATTACAGACATTGGCTTCGAGTGGGTACTGATTAAAATCAATGGGGTAAGTTGAAGCCGGCCGGAGTGGCAGAGCGGTTCTAGGCGCTACAGTCTGGAACCACGCGACCGCTACGATCGCAGGGTCGAATCCTGCTTCGGGCATGGATGTGTGTGATGTCCCTAGGTTAGTTAGGTTTAAGTAGTTCTAAGTTCTAGCAGACTGATGACCTCAGATGTTAAGCCTCATAGTGCTGAGAGCCATTTGAACCAGTTTTGGTAAGTTGAAAGTTTTATCGGATCAGGATTCGAACTCGGGTCTCCCAAGTTCTAGGCAGACGCTCGGACTTCTGAGTCATCCAGATGCAGCTGTCACGGCATCTTCACGGACTAGCCTGGCACACCTCCCGCCATAACCAATTTCTCAACTTATCTACACACTACTAATGTAGTGCCCTTTGCACATTATCCTCATTACTCGCGGTATTTCCCCGATTCCTATAGGAGTTCGAGCCTGTTGTGCATCCACAGTAGAGAGATCGTTGGCTGTCCTCCCCTTAATTATATATAGGTGGTGTCCGCTCTTTCGGACATGTCGAAATGCAGCGAGTAATGAGGATAATGGGCAAGAGGCACTACATTAATAGTCTATGGAAAAGTTGAGAACTTGGGTCAGATGGGAGGCGTGTTAGTGTAGTCCATGCAGTTGGGATGACCATGTGCCCGGATGGCTCAGTGGTCAGAGCATCTGCATATAAACAGGAAACCCGGGTTAGAATCCCGGTCCGTCACAAATTTTCAACTTTCTCCATTCATTTAAATCAATGTCTACTCGCAGCCAATGTAATTGCAATTCCTTTGTACGAGCGCTATTCGGAAAGTAAGGAACGATAGGTCGCGAAATGGAAACCACAGTGAAAATCAAAATTGTTTTATTTGTAACGGTTAGCTACACCTTCCAGCTACTTCTCTACACAGTCGCCGCTCAGACTTAGACATCTGTCGTAGCGTTGTATCAACTTTTCAATTTCCTCGTTATAGAAGACAGCCTCCAGTGCTTTTCTACAATTTTCTACTCTACACTGCAGCTCGTTGTCTGTGTCAAAATACTGTCTTCATAGCCAGCGGTTCATCTGAGCAGAGATGAACCTCAGGGGTAGCCAATTATGGGCTGTATTGTGGGTGATCAAACACTTCCCATTGAAAACGCTGCAGGTGCATCTTCATTGCTCCTGCAGAGTGTGGCAGAGAATTGTAGTGTAGAACGAACTGCATTACAATTATGTTATGTGGATTGCATAGTTTCAGGCGAAATATTTCGCCAGGGCCTCATACTTGGCGGGAGACACTAATTTCTAGCTATCTTTACGTCCTCACTGTGAGCACAGAACTGAAAAGAGCGACATGATGTGATCAACAGGCGTACTAGACACAGAACCCAACGCATCTGTACAAAGCTTCATCTGATTTTCACTGTATTTTCCATTTCGCGACCGATCGTTCCTTACTTTGACAATAACCCTCGTACCTCAATTCATAGTGGCTTCTGGACCAAAATTGTGACGTGTTTGTAACCTGAAAGGACGATCTATAACATGTAAGATAAAGCTGGTGGATGAAAAGAAAATGTGTATGCATTCCAGGCAGCTTGTAGAGATTTCGAATTAACTAAACCTAAACGCACGTAGAAAAAATCATTAATTTAAAAATATCGTTATTATAAAAGTATTGCTTTTGGATTAAGGGGATTTGACTTATGTTCTCGTACATCATTTCTGCTCATTCGTACATATTATAATGATGTAAGACAGTGGAATAACGTAATATTACCAAAGCTTTCCTCCTTAGGAAGGTGTCAACAGCCACAATAGTATTAGTGTAGTGCGAACCGTGAACATGACTTTGGAACGTCTGTTCTACACGATTTCATTAGCGCAATACCAACGAATGGTAGACTGGTTACTTATAAAATACCAGTTCATTTCATAATTTACCTTTGAAACATCGGCTAATACTTCGTCTGTAACAGTCCTTTTGCCATCAGAACTTTCAGATGTGCTACACGGTCCAGTCACATTAATGTGACCACCACCTATTTTTGACGGAAACGGCAAAGAGCGACTCACAGACGGCAGGTCGCAGCACTGGCAGTGGAGGATATATCAATCGTGTAGGGAGGACGCGGAGGAAAGTGCAGTCGTTGTCGTAATGTGGAAACGGAGCGATTTCTCTGATGACGAAATCGCCATGATCAGTGGCTTTCGTGCCAGGGGTGGAATCATTCCCAAACGCCTAAGTAGCGAACTGTTCGCCTCCCGCCATGGTTAAAGTATGAGGACTATAGCAAAATGGAGCCGAGGCAACTGTCGAGCACAACGGACCATAGATGACAGGGATAAGCTACGGCTGCAGAGGTGTGTACGGGCAAATAGATGTGCAGCTGTTGAGCAAGTGAGGGGCTACAGTGTCTCTTCAACGACCGTTGACCGAACATTGCTGTGCTTGGGCCTTCGCCGTAGGTGCCTCGTTCATGCACCCATGCTGACTGTTGTTCATCGGCGATAGAGGCTGGAATTAGCACACCGGTATCACAAATACACGGCCGCTGAGTGGCGACAAGTGGTCTTTCCAGACAGATCACGTTTTATGCTCCGTCGGACGGGAAACGCCTGAAAGCAAATACCCTGCAACAATCATCGGAAGGATTCAGGCCGATGGAGTGAGTATTATGGTCTGTGAATGTCTTCGTGGCATTACCTAGGTGATATCGTCATTCTGGAAGGTACACTGGATCAACACAAGTACGCATCTATCCTTGGGGACCATGTCCATCCCTTCATGCAGTTAGCTTTTCCGCGGCACAATGGCATCTACCAGCAGGACAATGCAACGTGTCACACAGCTCGTAGTGTAGGTGTGCGGTTCTAAGAGCACCAGGATGAGTTTACTGTACTCCTCTGGCCACTAAACTCCGCGGATTAACACCCAATAGAGAACTTGTGGGATCACAACAATCGGGCTGTTCGTGTGATGAATGTTTAACCGAAAAACATAGCGCAGCTGGCCACTGCAATGAATTAGGCATGGCTCCATAACCCTGTCGGTACCTTCCAGAACCTGACAGACTCTTCCTGCACGTCTCGCAGCTGTCCGCGATGCAAAATGATTGTTCAGGCTTTTGACACGTGTTCACATTACTGTGACTAGACAGTGTATGACAAGAGAATTGCTTCCATGAAAAAAACCAATCGCTGCTAATGGCTACGTCCAAATGTTGTAGTCATATTGGCTTTAATATTATGTCAGAAATATTTGTTTAAGTTATCCAAATGGCATAACACCTTCTTGACATTGACCATGTAGCAACGAAAGAGGTCCATTTGTGTTGATATTGAACACATCAGAAGAGATGGGGCACTTATCTAAATGTAGCTACGTACTATGTATAAAAGCACTTCCTCGTTACGATAAATTAAAATGTTGTGTGACTAGGGCCTCCCATTGAGTGGACAGTTTGCCGGGTGCAAGTCTTTCGATTTGACGCCACTTCGACGACTTGCGCGTCGATGATGATGAAATGATGATGATTAGGACAACACAACACCCAATCACTGAGCGGAGAAAATGTCCGACCCACCCGGGAATCGAACCCGGGCCCTGAGGTTTGACATTATGTCACGCTGACTACTCAGCTGCCGGGGGCGGACCTTGCTAGGATAAGCAATGGTGAAACACTTGTTACTGTTTTTGTTCGGTATTTCACCTGCTTCTAGTGGAAGACAACATAATTAGTGAGGATGAATGGCCTATCTCTTACTTAAATTTGTAAATTTATCGCAAAACTTGAAGTTACAAAACGTCAAATACTGGTTGTGTGTCGACTGTCTGCTCTGGTAACCTAATATTATTTCTTCAATCGGAGATCGATATCACATGATGATGTTCCGTGTACTGTACTTGAATATTAATGAAACGTCGAAGTACAAGATTTGAGAACTGTCGATAATCTCGCTGAAACATTCGCAAAATTTTCGCGGCGACAATTGTTAATGTGTCTCCGGAATGGGAACACTCCGTTCCATACAATACTACGCTGTGTAACAGAATTAAAGGATCACGTTTTTGAAACCCCGTAATTGTCTTCCATTCGACGCATAAGTTTCAGATTTGGCTCAATGGTGCCTACATCCTTCCTCTGTGATGGTGCAAATTCATGGCACCCTGGGACGTCAGTATCGGGCTTGAAGAAGCATCAAGCGACAAAACGTCGGCACATTCGAAAGAAAGGCTCTAAATCAGAAGTTCATGTGACGTGTAAAGTCGTTTAATGATGTCACGTAAGCACCAAATTTGAACAGAATCCTGCCCAGCTCCACCGCGGACGTGTCACACAATGGGAAGATCGTCACATGTGCTTTTACCGACATTGCACCCCTTCTTTTGACGCCTCTGCGACGGAGGTGCGACCGGCGATATCCAGCGTGTAAATCACGCTGTTTTTTTATGAGTGACCGAAGAAAAGGTTTCAGAATCATCGCCGCTCAGAATGGATACAAGTCCTCAGAGTGTGGAATAAACGGTGTCAACGATGCCACCCATCTCCTTGGGCGTTGATTGCCGCACATTTCGCGGTGGAGAACTACAGTTATCAGTGCGATGAGCAACAGGACTACGCTCCTGACTACCTTTGACGCTGCTGAGACCCTGGACTTTTCAACACCTCTCTGAATACATTGTGGTGTGCAGCCCCAGCGAACGTCATTGCATCCCTTTAGAGTTCAGCTCGAACCCAATTGGTGCTCTCTTGGAATAACTAGCAGCCGTTCAAAATGAGTCGAGAAAATTTGAATGTGATCTGAAGCAGAAAAAGGTGCTTCTGGTTTTTCAGCCCTCCTGTTTCACGACGACCTATGGCATGGTTACGGAGAGGTGCGACATTGGCACATGCATGAATACAACGGCAGAGAGTCCCTATAAGACCCTCCAGTTCGGCCATAGCCTCGGTGGCGCCCGGCCACATTTATTGAGGGTTTTATAAATGCACCTTTACAGAGAAAACACGCAGTGTAGTCCCAGACTCCTGCAGCAGGTAACTGAAATCGGAGGGGCATCAGATGGTTGTAGGTTTTATTTTAAACATTTTAAGAGTTTTCACATAAGAAATTCGGTGGCACCACGCTTCAGCACGCCCTCATACTTTCGTATGGATGTTATTGACTTATCGTAATCTTCTCACGCGTCTCGTTATTCGTTCTATGTCTGCGCATGTGCCTAATTCACAAGAACTCCAGCTGCTGACGAAATGTTCTGGAACCCCCTGCATTAACATCTTGTTTGTGGTGTCTTTACAGATGCAATACACTTTTCCAGAACACTTGGAACAACACTAAGCCTTCGATTCGCCTAATGTAACACTAATATTACGTGTTCATCCACTTCATACCACTATGCAGTATAACCTATAAGTTTTGAAATGACTTTGCGCGTCAACGATTTACCATTAATCATATAATCGAGTACACTCGGGTTTTTCCTGTTTGTTACTGCATTCTATTGTAGTTATTCATTTTAATGAGATATGTCATTCATTAACCCACATGAATATCACGTCCAAGTCTGATTAAATTCCCTTACTATCGGCGGAAGGAACAAAGATGAGGGTTCAACGTCACGTTGACGACTTGATCATTATGGATCGAGCACAAGTTCGGACTGGGGAACGATAGGGAGGGAAATCTGGGGCGCCCTTTCAAACAAACCATCCCTGTAACCACCTCGAAAGATTTACGGAAATCACGGAAAACCTAAATCTAGATGGCCATACGAGGATTTGAACCACAATCCTCCCGAATATTATTCTGTAGTCCTACCATTGCGCCACTTATTTCGGTTTCCTAGTGTTGCTTAAAAACGTTAAAATCTTCTAGATCTGATACTACTTCTGACCCTACCTGATAAATCGTGTGTAAGGACGTTAGCCTCTTCCTCATCTGATACTACTGCTAACCCTATCTGATAAAGCATTTGTACGTACTGAGACCATCAGTGGTTCTATTACACTTCCACTGTGGCTTCAGTTTCTGTAAAAGACTCAATACAATAAAAAGTCAATGTTTGCATCGTATAATTATTATTAATATCAGTCATATACAATATTATTCAAAGAACTGTGTCAAGACAATATCCTGAACCGCATAAAACTATTCTCATTAGCTGGCATGTATTTTAGAGAGTCAGGGTGTGACGAGTTATGAAGCCAGAGAGAAGAGTTGCTGTGCAAGTGGCAACTTGAGTCAAATGTGAATCCGTGAAACACCCTATATAGTATTTCCCTCATAAAATGCTTAAAATCCACGTTCATTTATGCTGTTTGTAAGTGTAGTTCCATTCATATACTCTTTCCCCCTACTATTATTTAAAATTATTATTGTAAGCTACTTAAGTAGAGAGGTAAAGAGAGAGAACCCAGTACGTTGCCCTCGACGGCGAGGGTTCATCAGAGACTAAGGTATCGTCAGCAGTGGCCCAGGAAAGTGTCCGCCCCCGGTAGCTGAGTGGTCTGAGATTTCCTCCACTCAGGGACTGGGTGTTGTGTTGTCCTAATCATCATCATTTCATCCCCATCGACGTGCAAGTCGCCGAAGTGGCGTCAAATCGAAAGATTTGCACCAGGCGAACCGTCTACCCGACGGGTGGCTCGCGTTCAAAAAATGGTTCATATTGCTCTGAGCACTATGGGACTTAACATCTGAGGTCATCAGTCCCCTAGACTTAGAACTACTTAAACCTTACTAACCTAAGGACATCACACACATCCATGCCCGAGGCAGGATTCGAACCTCCGACCGTAGCAGCCACGTGGTTCCGGACTGAAGCGGCTAGAGCCGCTCGGCCACCGCGGCCGGCGAGGCCCTCGTCACACGTCACACGATCCAGGGAAGTGTGATAGGATTGTAGAACGATAGTGCAGCCAACTCTTGAGAAGTGCTCGAATGTTTGAGACTCCCACCAGGCCTGATTAAAGGAAGAAAGCGGAGCAAATCACAGGCATGCTGCTAGGTTTGTTACCGGTAGTTTCGATGAGCACGCAGGTATTACGGAAATGCTCCTTGAGCTCAATTTGGAATACCTGGTGGGGAAGACGACGCTCTTTTCGCGAGCCACTATTGGTGAAATTTTAGAGAACCGGCGTTTGTGACCGACTGTGGATCGTACGTTTCGCGTAAGATAAGACGAGAGAAATTATGATTCATACGAGGCTTACAGAGAGTCATGTTTCTCTCTCTCTATTTCAGAGCAGAACAGGAAAAGAAATGACTAGTAGTGGTACGAGGTGCCCTCCGCCAAGCACCGTGCGGTTGTCTGCGGATTATGTACGTAGATGAGATGTAGTCAAGGAAACGCTACATCCCAGAAGCCAATGCATGAAGGCACTCGTTTTCCGGCAAGGAAATATGGATTGTATTCTGTTGCATTAATTTATTATCTATATTCTTTGTTTTCCGATGATGGTCTTAGTTAACAGAATTTTGGACAAACCAGTAATAATCGAAGGCTATTTTATGCAACAGCAAATCTGACATTTCAATGTTTGAGGACAATCACGTGCACAGTCAAGGAAAATGGTGATGAGTAGTCAACGGAAGACGCTAAATGGGCAAATCGAAGAAAATTATAGCGAATTATTAAAGCTAAAGTGAAGCAGTTTAGACATGGAAAAAGAAATAGTCAGCAAAGGTTTGCAAGAATCAATTTGAAAAATACGGGGGAAACCTCATATCAATAGAAGGTATAGGGACTCTGATAAGGAAAGCACTGAAGGCAGTGATCTGAGGAAGGACGAAAGGAATAGAGGTAGAGACTAAACTGCGAACACTTACTTGAACAGTTTGAATAAAGAAAGACAAATATTGCGCATTTTAAGCGCTGCTACCAACGTGCAAACTGCGCTATTCGAAAAAGGACTTGCCGAGGCACCTTGCAACGAGAAGTCGTTGTTACAAAATAGTTGGACATGTATTGCTTGTGACTTGAACGAAAATGACAGTTAATGAGACTGTTTGAATATCAGATAATAACTGTCTGTATAGTACCTGAAGCTTAGCCAGTGTTACTGCAGAGTCCTGACCGTGTCTACAACTCACGCACCGCCTCCATGCATCTAGCACACTTTCCAGGCTCTAATAACCGGTCGTTCCCTGCTGCTGTCTGGCCGATCCTCTTCTCATATTTTTCACGAAAATATTTTTCTGTACGGAAAATTTTTCGCTGCCACTGCTTTTATTTTCCTCCTCCGTGCTTCAACACGCGAAGGGATCTCTAAACCAGTTTTTAGCAGGATTACTACCTGTTTCGTACTGGCTTCAATACAAAATAAAAGACCTTTCCTTTTTCGCCGCGTCTTCATATATTATTTCGGTCTGGGACCACGAGCTTCTCAAACAGCTTCATTATGTTCCGCTTCGGACAAAGTGCATTTCTCAGTCTCGCAGCACCCCTGACTTTTATGCATAACACTGAAAATCACTTGTCAGCGTGAAGTCGGTCGTAAAACGCGGTATTTGCAACACAAAATAAAGGCGTACGAGAACAAAGCCGTAAACTGGGCGAATTATATTGTTACTTTAATAAGTGCCGGGGATTTTCAAAAATTAAGCATTATCAGCATGCAGACAAATGCAATGGGTTATAATTGCAGGCCGGCGCGGTTCACACAAGAGGCCGGGGGAAATGTGGGCGCAGACGAAGCGTCCATAATCAGCGGCCCCGTGGCGTTCATTACTCAGTCACATGACGATGCCGCCCGGCTCCGATAGTTCCAGTCTACTGCGTCCAAGCATACAATACGAGCGTCCATTCACAATGACGGGTTGTCGATCATATATTCCCAGCAGGTTCGATAAAAGACGCGCCGTGTGGCGGGAAACTGGTTGTAGGTGAATAGAGACGGAATACATCGGAAAATTACTTTTAATAATAAATAACTTTGAATGTGAAGTAATGACGGTGACGTTAAATTTTTATGTACTCTGGACATCAATCGACATCTTCTACTGGAAACTTACTGTGATAAATGGGATCATCATATAATCTGCATTATGGCCACCATTGCAGGGATGTACAGTTCATAAAACGAAAATGACCTGTAAATATTTGATTTGTTTTACAAACTTTTCTTCTAAGGTATCCTACAGTTTTTACACTATCTATTTTTAATACAGGGAGCGAAATGCTGTCTATCACTTACACAGCAACCATACTGCAGTCGTAAGAGTCGAAGGATGTGGGAATCGGGAAGTAATTGAGAATGGAGAGAGACGGGCGTAGCTTGTCCCTGACGTTAGTCAATCATTGTAGTGAGCTAGCTCAAGGGTATATTTGCAAGGGGAATTAAAATTCAGCCAGATGAAATAAAAACTATAAGGCTTGCTTAAGCCGTGATGAAGTGTATAGAGAAATCAAGGTAAATGTGAAAGTCTCTCAATTCTCAACATTATTTCGATATAACTTTGAAAAGACGTTTCCAAAAGTACCCACATCAGTATCAATGTATCACGAAAACAAATGGATAACAGCAGGTATTAAGCAATCCTCCAAAACCTTAAGTACCTCAGTTCTACGAAAAAGTGACAGAATGACGCAGAGTTCTTGAATTCCTATCATTGGTACAAAACTGTTTACATGAAGGTGCTGAATGCTGCAAAAAGGTCATTTAATGGCAAAATAATACTGTGAATTGAACCAAAGCAGTCTGGGATGTCATAAAAAAACAAACAGTGAGAGACAAACAAAGGCATAATAACATACTGATGTGGCACAGCGGGGATATTTCCAGAGTATTTAAAACAGGCTAGAGTGGTACATCTGCTATAGAAAGATAATGCACGAGACAGAAAATTATTAGCACATTTTCCTATTGCCGCCATTCCCAAAAATAATAGAATCGATTTTGAGAGACAGGTTAATGAGTTACTTGGATAACTACAACCCTTTAAGTGAATTATAGTTTGGTTTCTGCAGTAGTATAAATTTGGGATCGGCCTCAGTAAGCCTCACAAAATTGGTACTTGATGCTCTTGTGCATCACAGGCATATTTTTAGATCTTTCTGACGGTTTTTATACCGTTCGCCATATGAGTCTCCCAAATAAGCAAGAAGCAATACGAATTAGAAGGGGAGCTAATATATGTTTCCAATAATACCTAACAGACAGCGTACAAACAGTTGCGACAACACATACCTCTCATAAATCTAAAGTTTTAGTATAGCACTTATCAGAGCCAAAATATATAATTACAGGAGTTCCTCAGGGCACTATTGTAGTCTTAATAGTATTCCTGATTTATATCAGTGACTTTCCCACCAGTGCTGCCATCACCAAAGAGAATTTTTTCCCCATGACTAAGGCTGGACTGTCCTCCGGTGTAGCCATGATCTGTTCCACGATGTGCACGGTCGTGATATGGTCCCCCAGCAGCGTATATTGGTACCGGTACAAATCCGTACAAATCCTATTTGGGACGAAGCGGAAGCGCTGTAATATTGTTCGGCATTAATAATGACATTCATCAAATCTGATTTCACTTTCAGTCTTGCATGACTGGGAATTTTTTTTAAATACAGGCGCTAAAGACTGCATGAACAAGCTACCATCGTCTGTTTGTTAGGTTCGGTTGTGTTTTGCGGCGTGTTTTTCCTTCAAAATGTTACACAATCATCTTCTTCTTCAAGACTCTTCTTTTCAAGTGGCTTTCTTTGTGTTCGCACAGCAGTTTTTTCATGTGCCACTTTGTCTAAATTTTCTCCTCCATCAAACTCATATCTGTCACTATCATCATCATTCTTAATACTAGAGGTAGTGCTCTTACAGTCAGTTGTTACCACTCTTTTCAGTTTTTTGCCTTAATAACTGTCTGGTCTAACTGACCATTAAGCTCTTCCACTTCGTTTGAAGGATTGTCCCTGCAACAAACAAAAACCACTATGTTGTTGTTGTTGTGGTCTTCAGTCCTGAGATTGGTTTGATGCAGCTCTCCATGCTACTCTATCCTGTGCAAGCTTTTTCATCTCCCAGTACCTACTGCAACCTACATCCTTCTGAATCTGCTTAGTGTATTCATCTCTTGGTCTCCCTCTACGATTTTTACCCTCCACATTGCCCTCCAATACTAAATTGGTGATCCCTTGATGCCTCAGAACATGTCCTACCAACCGATCCCTTCTTCTGGTCAAGTTGTGCCACAAACTTCTTTTCTCCCCAATCCTATTCAATACTTCCTCATTAGTTATGTGATCTACCCATCTAATCTTCAGCATTCTTCTGCAGCACCACATTTCGAAAGCTTCTATTCTCTTCTTGTCCAAACTATTTATCGTCCATGTTTCACTTCCATACATGGCTACACTCCATACGAATACTTTCAGAAATGACTTCCTGACACTTAAATCAATACTGGATGTTAACAAATTTCTCTTCTTCAGAAACGCTTTCCTTGCCATTGCCAGCCTACATTTTATATCCTCTCTACTTCGACCATCATCAGTTATTTTGCTCCCCAAATAGCAAAACTCCTTTACTACTTTAAGTGCCTCATTTCCTAATCTAATTCCCTCAGCATCACGCGACTTAATTAGACTACATTCCATTATCCTTGTTTTGCTTTTGTTGATGTTCATCTTATATCCTCCTTTCAAGACACTGTCCATTCCATTCAACTGCTCTTCCAAGTCCTTTGCTGTCTCTGACAGAATTACAATGCCATCGGCGAACCTCAAAGTTTTTATTTCTTCTCCCTGAATTTTAATACCTACTCCGAATTTTTCTTTTGTTTCCTTTACTGCTTGCTCAATATACAGATTGAACAACATCGGGGAGAGGCTACAACCCTGTCTTACTCCCTTCCCTATATATATATATATATATATATATAGTATTGTAATACTGTAACCACTATAGTATTGTAATATTACCATTAGTGTGTACGTGCCTTCGTGTGTATGCGTGTCTGTAAACCATAACTGTTGTAGTTTTGCTTCATACGCTTTATCTTTTTGTTACAGATACTTGGGGGCCGGATCCTACTTACACTTTTCACTACAGAACTGGTGTATTAACTATCTCGATAATCATACGAGACGTTTGCTTTGCCATATGGCGTAAAATGAACTCAAAATGTTTCCCCACCTCTCGAAAGAGCTATAGATTGCCTCAGCAGAAGGATTCCATGAGAGGGCCTACTTTTCTCATTGTGTGGGTGCAGTGGACGGAAAGCACATCAGGATTATGAAACTATAAGGATTATATAATTATAAGAACTATTTTTTCATTCTGTTGTTGGCTGTTTGTGATTTGACGTACAAATTCTTGTTTATAGACGTTGGAGCGTATGGGAAATCGTCCGACTCAACTGTGTTTCATAATTCAGCGTCAAATTAAAAAAATACAACATGTTACATTAGATTCCCCTGCACCCAAACCATTGTCATTACCTTTTGAAACACCTATACTATTTATGTTAGTAGGTGATGAATGTTTCAGGTTGCCAAAATTTATTTTACACCCTTTCGCGGGAAAGTATTTAGACCTTAAAAAACGCGTGTTCAGCTATAGACTGTGCAGAGCGAAAAGGTAAGTTGAGTGTAGTTTTGGAATTCTAGCAAACAAGTGGCGCATTTTCCACAGACCACTCGATGTTAAATTAGATTTAGCAGTGGCTATTGTAAAGACATGTTGCCACCTCCATAACTTTGTGCTTGATCGCGATGGAATAGAGTTTGAGGATACGTTAACTATTCAGGGATTGCAGAACGTGTCACGTTGCTCAGTCTGTGGACGAAATATTGCGAACAGTATTAGAGATGGCTTTGCAAACTACTTCGTTAGACCTGAAGGCGAAGTGCCTTGGCAGCTGCAAAAAATCTAAGCGCTAGAAATGTTATGTGAACGTTAATGTGGTTAGGCCTCATTGTTCATTTGGCATTGTATTTGTGATGTGCACTGTGCAATTTTTACTACGTTAAGTCAAGTCATATTGTTGCATTCACTGAACTAATTGGAACTTACAATTAAAATTATCGAGTGTCAGGAACTTGTACCTCAATAACATTACGATAAATAAATATAAAATTCATTATTGTGGTAGCCACATTTGCTTAAAAATTGTAATTAAGAATAATATTTTAACTGTATTTTTCGAACCTTAAGGCTGAGCGCCTTAAGACGACGATAAAACGCACCCTTCATTTTGTTATGAGAATTTTGAAATATAAGTATTTTTATTATTATTATTATTATTATTATTTTCTCTTCATTCGCCCTGTAGGAGTGAGTTAATGGTTTCCACACTCATCCATTTAGTCCCTTCTTATCGCATTAAAACTGCATAACGGTACACTTGATACTGGTAAACGTAAAAGAAAAGGGATGAGGGATGCCAATGTGCTTGAAGGTACTACGCTCCTAGCCTCGCACAGGGGTAGCAACAACATTTCGCTAGTCTTCTATTGTCTGAAAAATAAGGTATTAAATTTGAAAAAGGAACATACAACTTACCGATTTTGTTTTTTTCATCCATGCTCTTCTCATTGAAATCAGGCACAAACTTCGTTATAATTTCTTGCTACGCATTCGTTTTCGCCAGTTTGTTGCTATAGTCATCGCTCTTGACATCCAAAATAGCAGGACGACTTTCTACTTCACTTATAAAATATGTTAATCAAATCTAAACCCATGGCTACAATGTGTACAGTGTAATGAACAATGAATGTTTCGCGTTACTGTATCAGAAATGACTGCCTGTCTGTTGGCAAATCTGCACCGCTGTGTCTGTGATCCGTGTCCCAGCGCGAACACTCCAATCAAAACTAACGCCATGTCCGGCGGTGACTGCTGTGAGCACAGTGACCTTGTCCATCACATGTGGCAAGGGTGAGTCACTGCTGGGTCACAGTGGCTCGGCTCGGTGAGACAGTGTAGTGACCCGGTGTGAATGCTCCAGTTCAAACGAATTCTGTCGGTGACTGTCGCTGGTGTTCGCCCCCGGTAGCTGAGTGGTCAGCCCGACAGAATGTGAATCCTAAGGGCCCGGGTTCGATTCCCGGCTGGGTCGGAGATTTTCTCCGCTCAGGAACTGGGTGTTGTGTTGACCTTATCATCATCATTTCATCACCATCGATACGCAAGTCGCCGAAGTGGTGTCAATGCGAAAGACTTGCCCCAGACGAACGGTCTACCCGGCAGGAGGCCCTAGCCACACGAACCGTCGCTGGTGAACGTCACCAGTGTGCCAGTGTGAAACGGGCATACGCCAATCACAAAACATGAGAATACCATGTAGAGAAAGCAAATGAAAGCGTCAAGGAAGCCTAAAATTATTCAATAAGCAACAAAGTGACACTGGACATAAAGAAAACAAATGCCATGAACTTCTACATCTACATAGATACTCTACAATCCACCTTAAGTTCCATGGCAGAGGTTACCCTGTAGCACTACTAGTCATTTCCTGTACTGTCCGCGTTCTCGCTTCCCGAGCACGGGGTCCCGGGTTCGATTCCTGGCGGGGTCAGGAATTTTCACCTGCCTCGAGATGACTGGGTGTTTGTGTTGTCCTCATCATTTCATCATATTTCATGGAAGTGGCGATATTGGACTGAGCAAAGGTTGTGACTTTGTACGGGCGCTGATAACCGCGCAGTTGAGCGCCCCACAAACCAATCATCATCATCCTGTACACTCGCAAATAGAGTGAGGGAAAAATGACTGACGATATGCCTCCGTATGAGTCCTAATTTCTCATATCTTTGTATTCCTTACACGCAATGTATGTTGGCAGCAGTAAGATCGTTCTGCAGTCAGCTTCTGATTCCGGTTCTCTAAATTTTCTCAATAGTGTTTCTCGAAAAGAACGTTGTCTTCCCTCCAGGCACTCCCATTTGAGTTCCCGAAGCATCTCCGTAACACTTAACTGTTGTACAAACCTACTAGTAACAAATCTAGCAGCCCGCACCTGAATTCCCTCGGTATCTTCCTTCAATCCGACCTGGTATGGATCCCAAACACTCGAGCACTACTTGAGAACACGTCACTCTAGCGTCCTTTACAGGTGAACCACTCTTTCCTAACATCCTCCCAGTAAACCGAAGTCGAGCACTCGCCTTCCCTACCACAGTTCTCGCATGCTCATTCCGTTTCATGTTGCTTTGCAGCGTTACGCCCAGATATTTAAACGACTTTACTGTATCAAGCATGACCCTAGTAACACTGCATCCGAACATTACAGGTTTGCTCTTCCCACTCATCCGCATTATTTTACATTTTTCTACACTTAGAGCTAGCTGCCATTCATCACTCCTATTGTGTCTACCACTCGTCTAATATAGGGTGCCAAGGAAGCTGTTTTCTCGGATCACTAGACAACAATTCACGCAAATCGTATTAACTGAGTTTATTACAGAAGGCTAAATTGACAACATTTAACTTCGGTATTCACAAAGGTGTGTCGCAAGTACATGGCGACATGCAAATGATCAATGCCCTTCGGTATATAAAGTTTCAATGCAAGCAAAACAATAAAGTTCATAAGTCACTGCTGTAGCAGTTGTATGATGGCTCCTCTTCCACTCCGGCAGCGGCTAGCCTGCGCGGCGCTTGCATTCTCTTCGTGTAGAGACCACTCCAGTCTTGGTGTCTTAGAGAGGGGTTCGTCAGCGTACTATTGGCTGACGTCGTCTCACAGCCGTCTCTGCTCTTCCGTTCTTGATCGTCGTGCCAGCGTCTGTCGTTACGCCGGAACAACACCAAGTACAAATTTTGTCTAAGTTATCTTGTTACTTCCTACAATTACACAACTTCGACACCTTACGGCACACCATAGCATCATCAGCAAGCAACCGCAGATTGCTGTCCAACCTGTCTTCCAAATCGAGGGTGAGTCAAATGAAAACCATAAATATTTTTTTAAAATATTATTTACTGTGCAGAAGTGGTACAAAGCTGTACCACTTTTCAACATAATCTCCCCCACGCTCAATGCGAGTCCTCCAGCGCTAACAAAGTGCATAAATTCCTTTAGAAAAAAATTCTTTTGGTAGTCCGCGCAACCACTCATGCACCGCGTGTCGTACCTCTCCATCAGAACGGAACTTCTTTCCTCCCATTGCGTCTTTGAGTGGTGCAAACATATGGAAATGACTTGGGGCAAGGTCTGGTGAGTATGGTGGATGAGGGAGACCCTCAAAATGCAGGTCTGTGATTCTTGCAACTGTTGTATGGGCAGTGTGGGGCCTTGCATTGTCATGTTGCAAAAGGACACTTGCTAACAGCAATCCACGTCGCTTTATTCGATTGCAGGCCGCAGATGATTTTTAGGAGTTTTGTGTATGATTCACTGGAGACAGTGGTCCATCTAGGCATATAATGCTCCAAAATGACGCCTTTTTCGTCCCAAAAGAGAGTCAGCATAACCTTCCCTGCTGATGGTTCTGTTCGAAACTTCTTTGGTTTTGGTGATAAGGAATGGCGCCGTTCCTTGCTCGCTCTCTTCGTTTCCGGTTGGTGAAAGTGAACCCAGGTTTCGTCCCCAGTAACGACTCTTCCAAGGAAGCCATCACCTTCTCATTCAAAGCGCCGAAGAAGTTCTTCACAAGCATCAACACGTCGTTCTCTCATTTCAGGAGTCTGCTGCCGTAGCACCCATCCTGCAGACACTTTGTGAAACTGGAACACATCATGCACAGAGTGGTGTGCTGACCCATGACTAATCTGTAAACATGCTGGAATGTCATTCAGTGTCACTCGGCGGTTTTCCTACACTATGGCTTCAACTACTGCAATGTGTCACAACTGTGGACTCACAATTCGTTGAGCCTGACCTGGACGAGGAGCATCTTCCACTGAAGTCACACCATTTGCGAACTTCCTACTCCATTCGTAGACTTGCTGCTATGACAAACATGCATCACCGTACTGAACCATCATTAGCCGATGAATTTCAATAGGTTTCACACCTTCACTACGCAAAAAGCGAATAACAGAACGCTGTTGTTCCCTAGTGCAAGTCGCAAGTGGGGCGGCCATCTTTATACTGATACTGAGATGATATGTGTGCATCTGCACTATTCTGCCACCCACAGGCCATTCTGCGCGCTGTTTGTAGCACTCTTGCCAACTTACAGAATAACGGTGCGAAATTTCGATTTGTTATTAGAAATTTAAGGTTTTCTCTTGACTCACCCTCGTATATACTGAACAACGGCGGTCCTATCACACGTCCCTGGGGCACTCCTGACTATACGCTGTCTATGATGAATACTCGCCGTCGAGAACAATATCCTGGGTTCTATAACTTAAGAAGTCTTCGGGCCACTCACATATCTGTGAACATACTCCATAAGTTCGTACCTTCGCCAAGAGCCAGCAGTGGGACACCGTGTAAAATGTTTTCGTGTAATCCAGAAATATGGAATCTGCCTGTCGACCTTTATCCATAGTCCGCAGTGTGTCATGTGAGAAAAGGGCAAGCTGAGTTTCGTACGAGTAATGCTTTCTAAAACGATGCTTATGCGTGGACATAAGCTTCTCTGTCTCAAGAAAGTTTATTATATTCGAACAGAGAATGTGTTCAAAGATTCTGCAGCAAACCGAAGTTAGGAGTATTGGTCTGTAATTTGGATGGTCCGTTCTTTTACTCTTCTTGTATACTGGAGTCAGCCGCACCTTTTTCCAGTCGCTTGGGACTTTGTGGTAGGCGAGAGATTCACGATAAATGCGGGCTAGGTAAGGGTCCAATGCCGTAGAGCACTCTTTGTAAAACCGAAATGGTATTCTAACAGAATTTCAGTTTGGAGATGGAAAATGGTACTACTAAATTAAATGTAGGTACTAGCTTTAAAGAGAGTGTAACAAAAGCCTAGCTTCTAGGAATGAATACTGATTCTCAGCTGAAGTAGCGCGAACACAAAAAAAAAAAAAAAATACTTGCAAACAGAATTTAACCAGCATGTTAAGCGATTAGAGTCCTGTCATCAGTGTGTAACAGCCAGTATCTTTTAGTTACACGCTATTCACATGTATACTCAGTTCGTAGCTGAGGTATCCTTCTCTGGGCATTAAATACACAAAATATGAACATAGTTTTCAGATTAAAGAAAAGGGTCATAAGAATAATAACCAAAAATAGTAGCTGAGATCATTGTAAAGATCTGTGCGAAATACTGGGGATTTTAACAGCATCATATTGCATATATTTTGTTACGGTGTAAAGTCAAGCTCCGGCACGCCATTCGGGAACGGTAGAGAAGAGATGGCTGTGAGAAGACGGCCGCCAATCGCACGCTGACCGACCCCTCTCCAGGATGACAACGCGACAGCAGCGGCCCCTGTATGAAGAGGGCATCAGCGCCGCGGCCGACTGGACGCGACCCAGTTGAATAGCAACTCCAAGATTAGGCACTTTTATAGCAGCGTGAACGCTAGTTACTTCGCTTGTACTGTCTATGTATCTAAGCCTTGTGATTGTTTATACTGAAGAAAATTGCTTATTTTGTATGTCGCCCTTTTCTTGCGACACATCAGTGTAATTGACAAATTTAAGTATTGTCTCTTTTCATTTTGTAATAAAACTCATTAATACGATTTGTTCGAATTGTTTGTCTAGCGAACCAAGTATGTAGGATTCCTGGACCCCACATCTTTGATGACGAGCATAGAGACATCATACATTTACCAAACAGTAGTAAACATCAAAAATAACATTGGTAAGTACTGTACAAACAGCTATGTCCATGACCATGGAACAAGATCTAGACTGAACATACATGTACCAAGAAAAAATAAACGCAAAACTGAAATCAGCATTGTACTATAAATTACCAAAGGAGATTAAAGAAATTGTTAAAACAAACTTATTTAAAAAGACAGTTGGAAAGTAACAGTTAACCCAGACATTCTGCGCTTTAAAGTATTACTTAGATAACGCAGAGTAGGGGATTAACAAAAAATGTAACACAAATAATAATAACGATAGTAAAACATCTAATATTCAACATAATACTTTCACACTATATTTTTCATCCTTTCTTTTCATTTTCTGGGAAAACGTATTCCCAAAGCTATCCAATGTGTAATACCAACATCTTATCCTCTTTCTGAGCTCAACATCCCACTCGCTATAGATGGATGTTGACTCAGTTTTTCTAGCTAGCAGATGGGAAGTTGCGGTGCACAGTATAGTCCTGACATCAAATAATAGTGTGTAATGTTATGGAACAACGTGCGTGTAGTGCGTGCATTGGCTGGGAGTGAGAAAAGGATGAACAGTGTAGCATTAGCCTTTTAATCATTATTAAATGACTTACCTGTGAAACAGTATTTTACACAAGGGGTAAACCGAAGGACAGAGTAGCTTTGTATTCGGAAGGGTGAAAGCTCCAAATTTCATCCAGCCAGCGTGCTTTATGTCTTCTGTGGTTTCTCGATATTACTTCAGGACAGTTCCCATTATAAGACCATGGCCAACTGTCTGTCCCATTCTTGTCAGTCTATACCCATATGTCTGTAAAGGCCTTTATATGTGAATTACTTTATTTTTGTTGTTCTTATGTAGTAATACCGAGACATATCCAATATCCTTGTAAAAGAGGTCTACAGATAAACAAAATTATTAATACTACTACTTCTACTATTACTACTAGTACTACTAGTTCTACTGTGTCATAGACGACAAAGGACATGAAAGATCCTTTCAGTGTAGTCGATAGTGTGTTGGAAACAGGCAAAGTGAAAGTCAGTGATGTGAAACAAGTGTAATGGTATGTAGCAGAATTAAATCTGGTGATTCTGACCGACTACGTTAGGCGATGAGATACGCGAAAGCCCGCTTTCAATCGATTGTGTTCGTCAATAAGCAAAATTGGCGCATTTGTCGGACTGAGAATCCGCATTTTGCGTTCGAGAAGTCTCTTAACCTTCAGAGTGTGATTGTGTGGTGCGGTAGCGTTCTCGCTTCCCACGCCCGGGTTCCCGGGTTCGATTCAGGGCGGGGTCAGAGATTTTCTCTGCCTCGTGATGACTGTGTGTTGTGTGCTGTCCTTAGGTTAGTTAGGTTTACGTAGGTCTAAGTTCCAGGGGACTGATGACCATAGATGTTAAGTCCCATAGTGCTCAGGGCCATTTGATTTGATTGTGTGGTATGCGGAATAATTCTTTAATGGTTCGGTGACTGCCGAACGGTACGTGAAGGCTCGACCCCTTCGAAGCAGGAGAGTGCTTGATGTCCTGGAGGAGCACTTTGAGGACCGCCTTCTGGGCCCGGTGCACCCAAACGCCACTGGCATGGGCCTCGATTGGCCGCCATATTCTCCGGATCTGAACAAAATCGTTGTTTGAGTACAGAGATTTTGGTTCATTTAGAAGATTCCACCAGCTACGATGTCTAAAAATTGAGGTTAGCCTCTATTCACCGCACAAACTGCAGAAGACACTCCTATTAAGAGTGAACAAGATATAAGGAGAAATACCTATTCCTAAAATACAAATGGATACAATTTTTAAAAGAAATTATCCTCGTTATTAGAGCTTAGGCTCTTTTGTTTTACAGGTTCCGTTTTTTATTTTGTACCTTCTCCTTTTGACATTATTACTTCCAAAACAAGTCGTCAGAAAATGAAAAAAATAAAAGAAGGAAGGAATTAAAATTTTAGTTGTCTGGTTTATATTTCATAGCTCTACGTCGATAATAACGAAAAGATTAAAAATTTTGTTTTTCCTTTTACTGAGAACAAGTTTTCATTGGTCTGTCATAGAACAGCCTCAAAGTAGTGACACGCTTTCATTGATCGGTCATATAACAGGTCTCCGTTGAGAGCTGGCTTTCGTTGGTCAGTCATATGCTAGGCCTCGTAGTGGTGGTACGCTTTCATTGGCCCATCATGTTATGGGCCTCGTATTGAGGACATGATTTCACTTGGTCCTCATAGGAGGGGCCATATAGTGAAAGCATGCTTTCATTGGTCTGTCACTTGACAGGTCTCCTATTAAGGACACACTTGTATCTGTCCCTAATGGACCATAATATGATGGCCCTCGTGCTAAAGTCAGGTTTTCATTTGTCCATTATATGATGCATATTATACTGAGGGTACGCTTCCTTTGGTCCATCATAGTATCATAGGGTTTCTAATGAAGATAGGCTTTCATCTGTCCACCGGACGAAGGGCCATATTGTGAGGACACACTGTCAGTGCTTGCCGATATGCCAGGCTCTGTACTGAGAGCAAGCTTTCACTGGTCCTTTATTTGACAGGCCTCATAGTGAAGGGAGGTTTTCCTTAGTACATAATATCCTTAGGTTAGTTAGGTTTAAGAAGTTCTAAGTTCTAGGGGACTGATGCCCCCAGATGTTAAGGCCCATAGTGCTCAGAGCGATCTGAACCATTTGAACCTTGGTACATTGTGTGAGGATGTTTATAGTCAAGGCCCATAATACGCCTTATAGTGAGGATATGCTTTGTTTTATCGATCAATATGATTTCGGTATGCATTCAGGGACAAATTTCACCTTTGACCTTTGGGCTGCCTAGATGCAGAGGCAAACACGCACCATCAGTGACCTTTAACCTTTACTACATGACGTAATGACGATCTCAAATGCATGTTATCATCGTATCCCGTGCCTATATACCCTCCCATCCCCTCTCATCCCCTCCTGACCACCCTCATTTAATCACAGAGTGGTATCTTATTGGGGATTAAAACAAAACAGTTAATCACATCGTGTTATTTTAACGACCACTGAAACAAAACAAGTGAATTAGCATCTAGCGAATCATCATAGTCAACTTCAAAAGTATCTAAACAATTATTATTTCATGAAGTATTAAAGAATATTAGGTCATTTATCTAAATACACAAATATATTGACAGTATTGGCAAAACTTTGAGTATTTCACATTGGTATTATTTAAGAAAAATATGTAAGCACATAAAATTCCACCTTCCATTTCTAACTGATTTATTGAGCCAGAATATAAAAGAATAATATACTCGTGAGCATGGTTCAGTGCCTCTACGACTCTAAATTTAAATATTTTAACATCTATTATCTGTATCATTTACAAAAGTATACATGGCAATACAGTCGACTGAAATTACAGGTTAAACTACAATGGCCAGCCATCATAGTTCGATTGTTGAAGCACAATTTGTGTAATGAACAATGGACCCTCAAAATAAATATTTCAACATCTAAATTTTCACTATTACTTATCAAAAGTAAATAAGCTTTGTCAGCAAAATACAGCACAATGTTTATGTTAAGTGTCAGAACGTTATTCCCACATCTAAACTGGTCTGTAACAGTGCAAAACACGTGCAGATGACAATGCAGTGATATATTATAGTTTCTCCTCAGCCTACATCAGACTATGTTACTGGCAGTACTAAAACGATGTATTATTTATCAAAACAATGTATACACACACACACACACACACACACATACATACACTCACATACACACAATTGTTGTGTCAATGTTTTTACGACGTATAAAATGTCTGTATTTCTGTTCTATTATACAACTTCTCTAAAATAACATTTCAACTACTGGAAGAGAGTAATTATTGGTTAACCTACACTTGATGCCTAAACCTTCGTTGCAGACTCTCAAATTAACTGTCACAAAGCTATTTCCGTGTCCCTCTAGTTTTTAACAGTAAAAAAATACGTGTTTCAGACTGTGGAGTAATATGTGACAGTTTCTCCTAGCCATAAATGAGACTATTCTATTAATGATGCAAAAAAGGAATTGAGCAAGTACCATTTTTTGTGGGAAGAAGATGAGAAAATACCAATTTACGTTACTGGCTGGCTAATATAGCTTTATTTCTATCTTTTGGTCAAAAACGTACCCTTGGTAGCATGGTTATCCACAAATGTTACATTTTATGACACTTTAACACAACATATAGTACTACAATGTTCTGTTTAAAGAGATTTTTGGTGTGTAGTACCACATAAACTGCGTGGGGACTGAGACGATGATTCCTCATCGTGATTGCCACCGCAACTCCTGACACTACTGTGTGGCAATAATGATCAATTGACGTATGGTGACTACCATTAACCCAGATACTATTTTGGGACAATGGTGGTCAGTTGACAGGGTAGAGAAAGTGAAGAAATGACAGTAAGTTTACATTGTGTTGGTATTATTCCCAATCATGCTGACTACCATTACACCAATGCACAGATTTAGTCAATAATTAAGAAAAATAGTGAGCTGATAGTGAGCGTCAGCTACAAGATTTCAAACAGTATTCTAACACCAGAGCCTGACATTGTATGTACCATAACCTGACAGTGGGTGTCAACAACTGGATCCCAAATAGTATCCCGAGCATGAAACAAAACAGTTACAGATTTCTCCATATATCACCATCCTGGCACAAACTTGCAACAAACAGCCACCATACATTGCCATTGTTACACTAATTTGTAACAAATTAAACCAGAAATCACCATTGTTGCATAATTGTTGCAGATTGCCCCATATGTCACTGACTAAGGAATCTGAGACTTATCAGTTTTCCACTTGTTCAAAGAAGCCAATCTGATTAGTAGGCAAATTGAGATTGCTGAATAATAATACATACACATTTTAACATAGCCTCCGTTATGTAACACATATGCAGCTGCTTCCCATCTCTCCCCCTTCCTCTTCACCATATGAATGTGATGTCACTGAGACTGTTCTGAGATGTGTACGTGTGCTTAGTCAGCAGTCTCATCTTCCTAAATCAGCAAGAAACATGTACTGATTTGCTTGTATCGACAAGTGACAACTTGCTGACTAACCGATTTTGCTTGTTAGAACAATTTTCAAGCTGTCCACAATAAGCCTCAGCTTGCTTATTCAGCAACACATTCGTCAATTTGTAATGATTGTGTATAACAAAGGTGGTGTATGGGACAATTTGTTACAATTACATGTGATAATGATGATGTATAGGGCCTATTTGTTACAATTTAGTGTAACAGTCGTGATGTATGAAGCAATTTGTAACAGTTTTCCTTGTTACTGAGATACCATCTGAGATCATGTAGTTGACACACACTGTCAGGTAACAGCACATACACACTGTCACTTTCTGGTGATAGAATGGCGTCTGAAACCCAGTAGCTAACACCAACTATCAGAACATTAATTTTTTATTTGTTGAATAAAACCAAGCGTTTTCGATAATAGTGGCGTGATAGGGAAGGTCGTTAGGGTAATGCCAAGCGCCATGAAAACTGACGATTATTGCCCCACCCTATAGTATCTGAGTAATGGTAGTCACCCTGTTAACTGGCCATTATTGTCTCACAATAGTATCCTGGGTAATGCTAGCACAATTTCAACTGACCAACATTGCCCCACAATAGCATCTAGGGTAATGGCAGTTATCAATTTTCAATTGACCATCATTGCCCCACAGTATTATCTGGGGGTACTGATAGTTACCATGAAGAGGATAACAGACATCATCTTACGTCGAATGACTATCACTGCCCCTCAATAGCATCCTCCATGTGTTTGCGGCATTGATAGTCACCATTATTGAGGCAATGTCAGTCATCATATGAACTGCACTGAATGGTATCGAGGGGTAATGTTAGTCACCATGATTGGGGTACTGGCAGTTATCATGCCAAATGAACACCATTACTAAGTTCAAGATGGAAACATTCGTCCAGTACTCTCTTCAAAAGACGCTTCGGAGAATTGTAAACGTGGGGTCCATCAGGCGAGCAACATTTACCGACATTTTCACTAATGGCGACTTCATTAGTTATTTCAGATCAAAATGGCAACCACAGACTTTGCAAGTTAGTACTTGACTCGCATTTCGAACGAATGGGGCTTAGCCTACTTCCAGACATCCAGATATTCAGTTTTCCGTGGTTTCCACAAATACGAGTATATGAGTTGTCCCACTAAGCGGGACATGTTTCGAGCAAAACGCCCATTTTTTACTCCATTGCCCAAATATGAGAGAATGTAAAATACAATGGTCAATTACGATTCTAGTACTCGTAAATAATATCATAAACCAAATGTCAAGTACAAGCTCAGAAGCCATTTAGCAGTCCTCTTTCAAAAACAGCACGCTATGATACATTGTGATCATTGTGCACTCGAAAGAAATCCTCTCGAGCATCACTGCAGACGTGTAAGATTGGCATTGGTTAAGCCTACCTTATACCCTTAATGGGTATATACATAACTTTGCCATAGATGTTCACCAGTAGTGAAGTAAACCAATATATTATTCCTTAATGAAATTTCTAGTTAAAATACATCTCTTTTTCAAACCAACAGTTCAGTTCATGGAAACAATACTAGAAATAAAAATAACCTTCACAACGATATAAAGTCACTTACTGTGGTCTATAAAGATGTTCATTGTACAGGAATGCACATTTTCAATAACTTGTCAGCAGCTATAAAAACTTTAATTTCTAATAAATAGCAGTTTAGGAGGAGCCTAAAGAATTTATTGATAGCTAATCCCTTTTACACCATTAACGAATTTATTAGTAAAATCAGCTGATGTGTGTATATATTGCTAATAATACCTTATAATGTGAGTATTAGTACAATCAGACTTCTGAACAAATTAAGTGCAGTATTACGATCATTGTAAATAAGTATTGTAAAATCACTTTTCAGTTTAGTATTTACTAAATTTTGAATGAAAATATGTTTAAAATGTTTCGTCTCATTCCACATCCATGACCATCATTTCATTTGGAACCTGTGAAAGTACATTAGGATATTTATTTTGCATTGTGAACATTTATTTTGTATTCTTGTTTTTCTGATATTTTCAACAGCCTAGAATATCTCCTCACTATGGGTCAATTGGAACGAAAAGCACATCCATTCGAATCTAATCTAAGCGAGGTGGATGGCTTTTTGTCGAAGCCAGAATAACAAGGAAGCTCAACTTTGCGATTTTGTTCAACTCGCGCGTCACGCTAGCTTGAATGTTGGTCATGGTGTCAAAGCATTAACCCTTCATGTGAATCTCAGCACTTTGTCGTTTTTGGGTAGATGCGTAATGGTAATACCAAGTCTTGTGCCCCGTGCCCCGTGATGGTTATTTCCAGGAGAGAATTGTACGCGTTTTACATTTCAGTCAAGACGCAGCAGGCGATTATCTGAGTAAAACCTGAACGACGGAAGGATTATCATTGTGTTTCTTCGGGAGACAAGGAGTCCGGAACAAACGGCACGCACTTTTCTCTTTTTGAAAATATTCTGGAGGGTGTCTCGAACATTTGCTTTAGAGTTGTTGCTCCATTGTCATTTGTGACGCTACAATCACGATTCCACTGCTTAACACTTTCTGATCGCTACTGATTGGTCGAATGCGCATCTATTATTTACAGATGTTGGTTCAATCTGCCACTGTAGTTACTGCGCCCATGTCGCTTATACGCCAGGAATGAAATGTCTCCAGACTTTTTGGACGGACAGTGTGTGCTAATGTTCCTTGCAAAATCCGAAGTGAAATGGTCCTCACTGATGTAGAAAAAGTAAGAAAAACTATAACACATTAAAAGACATCCCTAATTTTCGAAGCCGATATATTTAATGATTTTGAAGGATATATATAACTTCCTATTTACATGCTTAAATATAACTTAGGGGCCAAGAGGATTGGCCTCTACTCTTCGTAACGTTCAGTTACCCTGCTGAGGGAGCTACCTCTTTCTCCATATCGAGGGAATTTCGTTTGATTACCGAGGTTCGTCAGGAAATCGTGATAAAATGCTTTTCTTCTGTTAGCCTTATATAAAAAATATGGTCACTCACTGCAAGTGCAAGAATCGTAATGAACTTACAGTAAGTGAAATATTAGGTCCTAGTTAATTCGTAATAAAGACACTAAGTCATGAAACGGATAGAACACTTGGGTTTCTGTACAACCATCCGTGGGACTCATATCTCATGGGATTTATTTCTCATATTAAGAGGCAATATATTTCTCGCATACTCCTTTCTTGGGGAAGGTAATTTCGTAATCATTTAACACATATGGCAATATTAATAGAGCGCAGAGCGCGAAAAAGGGGAATCAGCCATGAATTACTTCTAGCAACTGAACATTTACCACTTAGAGTTCCCTCCCATATCTAAAAGATTAATTACGTCATGAAAAAACATAAGTTCACTAAGGTTCCTTGCTCAAGGAGCTATTTATCTAATTAATTAAATGGCCAGCAAGAATTGTGGGATTTGATGCTTTGGAAGTTAATTAAAGGAACAGGGTCGATTTGTTCCGATTAATATGTCCATAAAAGCGAGGAGAAGTACTAAGTTCATCGCATTTAGCAAAACCCGATTATCTGAGTAAAACCTGAACGACGGAAGGATTATCTTGCATATTACTGTGAATCATAAGAATACATATAGGGACTCGTTACAGTCACCGAGGTGTGCGGCCTCTAGTAGAAAGGATCTTTAACCCTAACACCCTGATTCGATTACATATGGTGGATAGTGCCATGCAAAGGATAGGTTCAAATTACAGAACATATAATACCGAAATAGGAAACCAAAAGTAATGCGCTTGAAGTTAACGAGTGAAGATTGCTGAAGACAATTAGATGAAAGAATAATAAGAAGAAATATGGACTACAAAGGAACAGTATTGTGAACCACCACTCACGACGCACAAAAAAACAATTCTGCTGCATCGGAATCAATTGATTCACGTTACATGCCACGACAAATTAACACTGCGAAGACGCTGGCACTGAACATTCATATCGAAACATGAAATATTCATCTTTTCAACAGCTAACGCACTAAGGCCATGGGGTCAGTAGCGAACTAAAGACAAAGCATATCTGCAAGATCGCACATAAAGAGCGAATTCAATTAGTCTGAAAGTGTGAGGCTCGATAAACGCATTATTACTATCTCGACAAGAAAGCGTTTATTTATTTACATATACTGACATCCTAGCCAGATCAACATGATCTGGACTACGCCGTGTTCAGGAGGAAGAAGCATATTCAACCAAGGACAACGGCCCCAGAAGCACTTCAAGAAATTAAGCCTCAGGTGTCCGTTGAAGGCGGAACCTCGTTTTCTGGAAGGAGTGTGATGGCTACTTTCGGCTATCCAAGAGAGAGCACAAGAAAAAACTCAGGATTATTAGCATGCTGTGTTAGAGGACACCTATGGAACGGAAATATTTAGGTTGGTATTGCTAAGCCCCGAACCGAGGAAACTTCTCTGATTTACCTCACCATACTTAAAAAACATTGTCCCACGTGTTCCATATCTATAGGCAGATATTCAGTTGGGCAGCAGATCCCATTTCGGCAGCAGCACATTGGAGCACAGCGTTTGGTATGTGAGTTGTAACAAGCTTATAATATTTACAAGCGACTTATAATGTATTTTCATTTACTCTATCCATTTTTTCTAAGTTCTTAAATTTTTGGCGTGTTTGTATATCAGGTAGCCACAGTTCCAGTTAATAACTGTGTAGTGTACAATTCCACCGTTTGTATTCGCAACAGACATTTGTTTTCGTGTGTTCAGCCAGTTACAGCTGTAGAACTAGCTAGTTGGTCTGCAGCTCCCGCTTCTATAGCAGCAGCGTGTTTGTACTTCCTGTTCCCCGCTTCAGTAATTGTCTATCGTTCGTACGTCTCCAGTATGGACAGCGACTGTGATTCTTGGTTCAGAAGTGAGCTGTGTCGGTGACCCTCCGCTCATAGCGCTTCGGGTGCCGGCTTCGGCCGCGAAGCTTGAGGCTGCTGCCAATGGGCATCATTATGGGAGGCCAGACATGAGGAAGCAGGGTACGTCCTGCCCGTGCCTCGTGTTCCCCGATTGGTTCACTACCGTGACCGCCCCGGTTACTGCCCGTATTGAGGATGATCTCTCAACCGTGTTCGAGTGGGAGGTCATATCAAGATGCGGCAGGCAGAGACAGTGTTTCTGGAGGCCGATCGAGAGGCATCCCAGGTTCGTCTGACAAACAGGTTTCAGGCGCTATCTGAGGCTGAAAAAGATCCTGAACCAGATGTAGTCGGTTCCCGTGTTCCAGAGGAAGCCTCTCGGCCCGCAATGTCTGGGCGTTTAAAATGGAAATTGGGAGCTCCAATTTTAGGTGCGTAAAGGGGTACCTTAGGGATACGACTGGCAAGGACGGGATGAACTACAGTATGCACTCTGTCTGCATAGTTGGGCGAGTGGTTCTAGATGCGATACGGGTGCTTCCCGGTCCCATGAGAACACTGTCGGTAATGTCGGTAATAACTGTGCGTGTCGCTCTGGATTGGAAGAGATTGTCTATGATTCAAAAATGGTTCAAATGGCTATAAGCACTATGGGACTTTAAACATCTGAAGTCATCAGTCCCCTAGACTTATAACTACTTAAACCTAACTAACCTAAGGACATCACACACATCCACGCCCGAGGCAGGATTCGAACCTGCGACCACACCAGCAGCGCGGTTTCGGATTGAAGCGCCTAGAACCGCTCGGCCACACGGCCGGCTGTCTGTGATTGTGGGTGATTTGCTGAAGTGCTAAAAGACTGCCAGTCTTGTTTCCTAGATGAAGGCAGAGCTCACCATCAGTAGCATCGTACACATGATCGATTGAGGACTTTTGATACAGAGCCGAGTGGAGGGTCTTAATCGGAAGCTCGGAGTGTTCTGTGGACGCATAGGTTGCAGATTTCTCGACTTGCTCCATGGGGTGGTGGGATTTCGGGTCCGCTTAATATGTCATAGGTTTACTGC
Source organism: Schistocerca piceifrons (assembly GCF_021461385.2). Lineage (NCBI taxonomy): Eukaryota > Metazoa > Arthropoda > Insecta > Orthoptera > Acrididae > Schistocerca > Schistocerca piceifrons. Next base: position 195,542,812 of record NC_060149.1, read on the forward strand.
ATGCAGAGGGCGGCTTCTCGGGTAGCGGGGCCACGGTGGGGAGGACAGGGCGGTTTTTTATTTTACAGGGCCTCAGGAAAGTACAGAGTGTGTTTCAGCCTCGAAGTGTGCAGGACAAACACAGGAAGATGTTAGACATTGCAACAATCAATACTGAAGTTGTAAACTGTTGTAACTGTGCTGGTACAGAAGCAGAGCTCAAGCCGCTAATAGAAAGCACTGAAACTCAAATCGTTACTGTACCGAAAATTGGCTGTAGTTATAGATAAGTTCAGATGAAGTTTTCATAGAGGACTTAACGGTGTTCAGAAATAATAGATTAAATACAGTTGGTGGCGGTGCGTTTGTTGCTGTTAGATGTAGTTTATCTTGTGGCGAAATTGAAATAGTTTTTTCCTGTAAGTTAGTACAGATAGTGATTATACCTGATGATCGAAATAAATTAATAAAATTAATAACCGTTTCCTTTTATCGACCCCCGACTCAGATGATGCAGTTTCAGAACGGTTTAAAGACAATTAGAGCTTCATATCAAATGGATGGATACCTCATTCACACAATTTTAGTTCGTAGTGACTTCGATCTAAGCTTGTTATGTTCGCGAAAATACGTCTTCAAAGCCGATGGTAGCCATAAAATATCGTCATAAATTGTACCTGATGTGTTCTCAGAAATTTATTTTGAGTATTTAATTCAGGAACATACTCGAATTGTTAATGGTTGGCAAAGCATATTTGACCTCTTAGTAGCCGGCCGGGGTGGCCGAGCGGTTCTAGGCGCTACGGTATGGAACCGCGCGACCGCTACGGTCGCAGGTTCGAATCCTGCCTCGGGCATGGGTGTGTGTGATGTCCTTAGGTTAGTTAGGTTTAAGTAGTTCTAAGTTCTAGGGGACTGATGACCTTAGAAGTTAAGTCCCATAGTGCTCAGAGCCACTTGAACCATTTGAACCTCTTAGTAACAAACAGGAAACATCATGAGGGATACGGAGATTAGTAACCACAAGGTTGCTGTAGCGACACTTGCCACCCCATGATCCGAGACCAACAAAAACATACGTAAAATATGTCTATTTAAAAAAGCAGATAAAACATTCGCTTGACGTCTTCCTAAGAGACAGTATCTCCGCCTTCCCAACTATGTAACTGAGGAGCATATCAGGCTTAAATTCAGAGAAATAGTATCGGTGGCAATGGAGAGATTTATACCGAATTAATTAATAAAAGATGGTGCTGATTCTCCATGGTACACAAAAGAGGTCAAAATTCTGTTTGCAGAACCAACGAGAAACGCATGCCAAATTTAAAATAAGACAAAATCTCCAAATCCTGCGATTTTTTATTGAAGCTCTAAACTAAGCGCGGACTTCTATGCCAGATGCCTTTAATAGCTTCCACAACGAAACTCTTTCTCGAAAGCTGTTAGTAAATCCAAAGGGATTCTGGTCGCATGTAAAGTACACCAGCGACAAGACTCAATCAACACCTTCACTGCGTGTTAGCAGTGATAATATTGGTATTGACCGTGCCACTAAAGCTGAGTTATTGAACACAATTTTCCGAAATTCCTTCAGCCAAAAGGATGAAGTAAATATTACAGAGTTCGACTCTAGGACAACTGCCAACATGAGTAAGTTAGAAGCAGATAACCTCGGTGTAGCGAAGAAGCTTAAATCACTTAATAAAGGCAAGTCTTCCGGTGCAGGCAGTATAACAATTAGGTTCATTTCAGGGTATGCTGATACAATAGCCCCATACTTAGCCATCATATACAACCACTCGCTCGACGAATGATCCGTACTAAAGGACTGGGAAGTTTCACAGGTCACACCAATACTCATGAAAAGAAATAAGAGTAACCTGACGAATTACAGATCCATGTCACTGACATCAATTTGCTGTAGGATTTTGGAACTTATATTGTGTTCAAAAATTACGAATTATCTCGGAGATAACGGCTTATTGATCCATAGCGTGGATTCAGAAAACTTCGGTCGTGTGAAACGCAACTGTCTCTTTATTTTCATGAGTTACTGAGTGCTGTCACAGGGAATCTGGTATTGATTCCATATTTTAAGATATCCACAAGGTTTTTGATACCATTCTTCACCATTGGCTTCTAATCAGATTGCGTGCCAATGTGCGAATGGTTTCGAGATGTCATATCAGAAAGTTTCAGTACGTAGTAATCGATGTAAAGTCATCAAGTAAAACAGGAGTGACATCTGGCGTTCCACAAGAAAGTGTTATATAGGCCCTCTGTGGTTCCTAATATATATAAACAGTTTAGGAGGCACTCCCAATTGCAACATGACTTACACACAATATCTGTATTGTCTGAATAGTGAGAACTGGCCCTGGATAAGGAAAAGTGTGAGGTCGTCCACATGAGAACTAAAAGAAATCAGTTAAATTTCCTTTACACGATAAATCACACCAATCTAAAGACTGTCAGTTCAACTAAACACCTATGAATTACAATTACGAAAAATTTAAATTGGAACGATCACATAAATAATTTGTAGGGAAGACAAACGAAAGACTGCGTTTTATCAGCAGAACACTTAGAAAATGTTTACACTCTGCTTTTCCGTCCTCTGCTCTGTATTTCAGTGCGATATGGGATCCTTACCAGATGAGATTGAAAGAGGACATCCAAGAAGTTCAAAGAAGAGCGTATTGCTTTGTATTATCGCCAAATAGTGACACGGATGTGATTAGCGAAATGCTGTGGCAATCAAAAAACGAAGGCCTTTTCCGTTATGGTGAGATATTTTCACGAAATTTCGGCCACCAACTTTCTTATACGATGCGAAAATATTTTACTGTCGCCACCCTTTCTAGGAAGAAATAGTCGTCGTTATAAAATAAGAGAAATCGTAGAGCTTATGGAGAGATTTAAGTTTTCATTTGTTCACTACGGACTGATAAAGAGTGGAACGGTAGTGTAATGGTCTGAAGGTGATTCGACGGAACCTCTGCCAGGCACTTAAGTGTGAATTGCAGAGTAGTAATATTGATGTAGACAGATATAATAAGGACAAGGGAAGTGGCTGTTGATCTCAAATTAAATAAAACAGAAGGCTCCATTGCATCCTTTTGTCAAGTATCTGTAGAAACTCAGCTAGACAGCAGAATCAACAAACACTTACGACGTTAGTGACCTATGAAATCTTAAATTACCCGTTTCAACATTTTCGTTTAAGAGATAATGCTATACATGTCAAAAAAAGTACATTTTTGTGTAGAAGACATTATTATTCAGGCTAATGTTAAAATGAAAGTTTTAAAGTAGTGGCAACTGTTTGAAGTGAGTATTTCTAGCCATTCGCCATGTCTTACATCTGCGTACCATCCACTGATGCAACTGCTAGACCGAACGCTTTTAAAATTGCACGACCAGTTTCCTTTACCCATACTTCCCCAATCCGTGCTTGTACTCCTTACATAATGACCATATCGTCGACGGGATCTTAAACCGTAACATTTCTTCCTCTTTCGATATTGCTTGACGCTGACCCACGTAGTGCGAACAACTTGGCACCTTGGATACATTGTATCCACTTTGCAGTTGTCTGATTCCACTGGAGTTTCGTAAACCACACTCTTAACTTGTCTGCAGTGAAAGGAATCCTGGTCGGTTTAGATCAGGCAATCGAGGCAGCTGATTGAAAGGAGTTTGATGCTCTAAAATGTCTGAGGGAAAGGTTTCCTGAAATGAGTTCCTATTCTCAATTTGTTCTTGTGAACATCCTCTACGATTAGGGTCGGCAGGTCCAAAGACAGAAAAGCAGGACTTGGCGTTATACATAACCGGATATTTTGACCTAAGAGCTGGATTAATTACTATTGTAAACAAATAGACAGTTGGATACTCTCAACCGTTATTAATAATCAATTCCTCAGCGTTTTGCGACGTCAACCATAAACTTGGTCAAGCTAAACCATTAGTGAACAGCCGTATAAGTTGGGAATTGTCATAGCAACTAAAGTTATTATTGCTTATTCTTCTCCTAAAGAGAATCTTAAGCGAAGAAACTAAAAGTTCTTCATTAAAGAAACTAAACAGTTATTTGTTCTTCTGCGACAGAAAACGAAACGATATACTACAACTTTGGGCATTTCAGTTGAACTTATAAACAGATACCAATAATCTTTAGTAAATATAAGTATTAATATTTCTTATAAGAACTCAATTTTTCAAGAACATTATTTTTCTTAGCAACAGTTTCTTGGGACTATTGATATGATAATCTGACATATCCGACAGAACACACACCGCTCATATTTATAAGTCCATGGGCGCGACAGCTGTTTGATGAAAAAGTTTCACTGCGGATATACAACCAACAACGATCAGAAATCTGAGAACTGGGGGTTAATGGGCGGGGGTCGTTGCGATGTGGCGAGAGGGAAGTTGGGAATTAGGGTCTGAAAGAACATCCGGATTCGAGTCTCGGCCCAGCACAAATTTTCCGCTCTCGCCGTTGCATTGCCACAATTCCCTGTGTGGCTGGAAGTGATTACTTCTTTCAAATGGCTCTGAGCACTATGGGACTTAACATCTGTGGTCATCAATCCTCTAGAACTTAGAACTACTTAAACCTAACTAACCTAAGGACATCACACACATCCACGCCCGAGGCAGGATTCGAACCTGTGACCGTAGTAGTCGCGCGGTTCCGGACTGAGCGCCTGAGCCGCTAGACCACCGCGGCCGGCTTACTTCCTTCCTATATCTTTCCCATCACGTTATCTTTCCATTTCTTTCACCCCAATTATTCACGTACATTCTCCTTTGTCTCGCTCGCCCTGCGCGTAGCGTGGTTGTTTGTGTGTTAGGCTCGTTCGGCCTACAAAGGACACAGACATAAGAATACCATAGGCTGGTGTCCCTATATATTGTTTCGATGTATCTCCTTGATCCTCATTATACTTATTCCACGAACGTACGTCATTAGCTTGCAATGGGGCATAGTTTTGTGTTCTGTACTTCATCGCTAAAAAGCCGGAGAGGCAGGACTTGCATATAGTTGGATGGACATTATCATAAAGAGCCGGCACGTGGTAACCCTGTCTACAATATCATGGAGCTCTTTGAAATAATTTTCGAACATCACTTTCCACGCCTGTTACAACGGTTTCGATTGGCAGAAACGGTATCCAAATCAGCATGTTTTGTGAACTTTCCCACTTATTCTTCATTCTCTGTATATTTCTGAACGCCAGTCAAGACTGTTTTACTTGTTAGAATTACCTGTACAAGAAGTGTAGTGCAACTATGTAATGCACACCTTCAAGTAAAACACGACAAAACATAGCATCGGTAAGTTTTGCTTAAGTGCGTTACGCAAGTCATTTAGGCATTAGCTCGCCATCAGCAGGCAACAGCTGTCATTTTGAAAGGATTTGCGCCGATTTTCCAGTATAGTTAGCCATATTACGGTGCTGAAAAGGAACATTCCCTGCAGCGGGTCACTCCTGGAAACCGAAACGGGCAATTTTCGAATGAGAAACGTGCTGACGCAATCTCCAGAACGAAGCGAATCTTCTCGTGAGGCAGCTGAGCGAGTCATTGAAAAGTAAAGGCCTTGAGTGGCAGACAAGCAAGAAACAGGATGAGGCGAGCATTATTAAATGCAAACTGTACTCGCAGAAGAGAGACACGTGGATCATGGCCAACGTGCAAAGTGACCAGACCCTAGTTTTCGAGCCATCCTGGTGCTCTCAGTCTCGAGTAATAACTCCACTCGCACATTCCTTTAGAAGATAATGAGTTTAACATGAGAATTCCGTATCCTGACATACTTAGATCTGTATTTCAAATAACTCTAAATACAAGGGCTGTGATATGACATTTATTCAGCCTTATGCTTAGGCCAACACCAAACCTCAAAAATCGATTAAAGATATCATGGTTCCACTGAGGTTGCTTAAATTTCACTTACTGTACAGAACATTGGACATACCGATTGGGCGATAGGTAGTTGTGGCATATCACCTGTAGCACCAAGACCATTTGTGATAGTAACATGGTTGTCGCGATCATGTTTGTAAGATCTGGCGGTTTGTAGAACGATTATGCCTCTCTTTCTAAGACACAGAGGTACCAATTGCAGGAAAAACTTATGAAACATGTCCACCTATCACTGATTTTCGCTCAGTATTGTTTCGTATCACCAGCAATCAGTTATTGGCGATGTATTATACTTATTAGTAGGGAATGCGTGACAGGTCCGCGATCGTAATATTTAACTGTAAGTATAGCGATCAAATAAATATGTGACAGATTTTTCTTCAGGGAGATTAAAATGAAAATGCCCTACAAAAAAAATCCAGACAGTGACAGCTATTGACTCCACTACATCCTGCGTACCATAAACTACCATCAGTTATCTGTATAAGCATATTAACTCTGTCTACAAAGAACTGTGCTGCTTAAATAGTGTCGGAAGGTGCAACTACTAGAATCCGTGATTTGCTTTATCACCGTCACAACTCCAAAAGTCTGTCACTGAGAGAGGTTATGCAGCAGCTAGTACACTGGGCTCACGCTTGGGAGGACACCAGTTCAAATCCCCATCTGATCATACAAATTAATTTTTCCGTGCTTTCCCTACATCGCTTAAGGCAAATGCCGGAATGGTTCGTTTGAAATGGCACGCCAGAGTTCCTTCTCCACCCTTCCCCATCAGAGATTCAGCTCAGTCTCGAACGGCCTCGTCGTTGGCGGGACATTAAATCATCTTTCCTTCTTCCTTCCAAGATCTCTCCGCAAAGGTAACATTACTACTCTAATAATATCCACGAGATACCACGTCCTTACGTTCTGGTTGGTTGGTTGGTTGGTTGATTCGAGGGCTGGGACCAAACAGGGAGGTCACGGTTTCATGGGATTATGGAAGGATGGGGAAGGAAGTCGGCCGTGCCCTTTCAAAGGAACCGTCCCGGAATTTGCCTGAAGCGATTTAGGGAAAGCACGGAAAGCCTAAATCAGGACGGCTGGACAAGGGTTTGAGCTGCCGTCCTCCCGAATGTGAGTCCAGTGTGCTACCTATTGCGTCACCTCACTTGGTCTCACATTCTGGACTACTTTCAGTCTCCCCTCATATCACAGGAATTTATACCAAGCATTCGACTGTGGACTGATCCTCCTCATAAGTCGAGAAAAGCTTCAAATTTCTCCAAATTCTTATAAAAACAAATGGCTTGTCTTTTGCTATAACGATAGCTCTCCGTGAGAGCATTTATATAATAAACTATAGTCTCAATATCGTTGCCCAGAATATTATATAAATTGTAACTTATTGCTTCCTTTATATTTCCTTCTTTTCTACGTCTCCTTTTTCTTACTATCTTCGTCAATTTTTGTTTTATTCTTGTTATTGTTATACAACCTAGACAGATATTACAAAGTAAGTACTACATTCATTGCAATATTAACTGTTTTCTCAGTCTCACATACTGTCTTTTGTTAGCATATAAAAATTCACATGCCTACACATTTAGCTGTAAGATGTGTGGGCCGATGAAAGAGAGACGCCGAAAACAGTATCATGTACAGCATAAACGACTGAATGAATAAATAAATAGCCAAATCTAAGATATTAACAAAGGTTAATGTGCCACCTAACTGGAATACGTGAACACTCACAATAAGTATGCACAATGCTGCCACTTAGTACACTCGCATGAAGTCAAAACACGTTTCACCTCCAGTGACTTTATTTAAATATAACACAATACTTGTGTGTTTCACATCCTGATCTTTCCCTCTCTTAGAGCAGAAGGGCGTCAATTTTTCATCTGCACCTGTAACCTATGAACAGTGTGAGCCACTTGTTCACTTTCCCCATATTATTGTCAAAGAGTATCAATGGACATATTATTTGTAACTATAAATTTTTATATCGGTCAAGTTCACGTAAATTGTTCAATGGCCATACAGTTTCGATTGATCTGATCTGCTGTTGATAGTTAATTTGTTCCTTGTTTCGTAGATCATATTCTCGATGAACGTTACACTGTGGAAAATGCCAGTTGAAAACGAAATATTTGAGAGATAATTATATTTTATATTTCAAATAGCTTGTGGTGTCTTTCAGAAAATTTAATTCAATGAGCAGATTATCAAAGAGTTTTATAGCCTAGCATTGCATTACTCTCTGCGGCGAGGTCAGATTCGCTAGAGGAAAGCACAGATCATTTTTCCTTCTAGTATTGCATTTGCGAACATCTTTATTGCCCTCAAACTGCAATGAATTACTGACAACAACTCTTATGAATGAACAGAAGTACTGCGAGATTACGGTTAATATTTCGAATTGTTTAAACAGAGGCCTACAAGACATCTGTGCCTCAACCGCTTTCTTTTTTGTGAGGTCAATTGAAGAGCTACTTGATTAAGAAGTAGAGGATCCGTTCACGAAAGCTGACGATAGCCGAGAGATGAATGTGCTGTCCACATACCCCACGATGTCCGCATCCAGTGACACCTATTATCTGAGGGTGGCACGGTGGTCGGTCGCTACCATTGGCATTCCGAGGCCTATTCGGACGGAGATAAGTTTTCAGTTTTAATGTTAACCTACGGCGTTATAGTGGGTGGTCAGAAACAGCCTGAAAAGCTTGTAAGGGTTTTGCAGTGTAGGTTGTGCTGAGAGATAATTGTTAAAAAAGAAATTCGCTACGTTGCGGCTTTTCCGAGTTAATTGGCACTGAAGTTAGACAATCAGACTCTTGTGCACGTTAAGTCAGGCGGCTCGCCAGATACAGTTTGTGTCAGTTGTTCTCAGAGCGTAGATGATAGCACATGATACCGCTCAGTCTTTGACTCGGGTTCGATCCTTACTTCCATCACATTTCCAAATTTTTGTACCTCTCCCTTGTACTGTTTTAGGAAACAAAACAAAGAACACGTCTGGCGATTCCGTCTCTAGCGGGCGACTAGAATTTGCGCGCGCAACTCCCTGTTTCGCTAACTTCAATGCTAATTAATTCGGAAACGGCACAACATATCGAATTCGTTCTTAACAATTATTTCTCAGCACAACCTAACAGGCAACACCCTCACAAGCTTTTCAGACTGTTTCTGACCCCCTTTTATGTCCCCAGAGTTGCCAATTATTCTTGTGGCAAAAGTAGGCGAAACTACATGTTTGATCATATCTGCAATATGGTTTTTGCAATTTAAGTATCTGTCAGTACCCAATCTCAAGAACTTAGAAATTAGGAATTACCCTGTTTATTTGTGGTTTGTTAGTAAACTAGATTCATAGTAGGATGGGTATTTGTGACAGTCAGCAGATATTGGTACAGCCATTAATCACTTAATGTGAGCACTGACTGAAATGAAGTTTATAGTTTAAAATACGAAACACGTTACTTGAATAGTTAGAAAACATAATCTTCTGAATTGTTATACGAAGTTTCGGGTTTACAGGGGAGGGATCTTAGATTTCGTGAGACGGTCCGATTACTCGGTGACACTGATTAAAACCATTCTGACAACACCGCCCAGCTGGATTCCTAGGAATATTATATCAGTTCAGTCTGCCGGGTAAGACAAGATTGTAACGTTTGAATATTATTTTGTATTACTAAACACGTGATCCAGGTAGAATCACAAATAAAACTGTTACATAAAGGAACATTGACTAACTCTATCGGATATCCCATACACTGTACGTTGCCACTTCGTCCTGACTATTTTATAAAGTGTTCATTGACTCGGCGTGCCTTTTAACCTGTTGTTTGCTGTCGTAGTGATTCGGCATCAAACTATTTGTAGGCGGCATTCCCTGGAAATTCAGTCCTGATTTCCATAACCGGGCGCCTACGTGACACGTGTGCTGTCAGTCTGCTACTGTCACTCTTCAATATAACTCACTCAATGAGTGAGTTATATTAGATAAAATGAATTAACACTGAGTTTATTATGCCTTGCATTCAATAAAAGATACCTACACATGATACACACACACACACACACACACACACACACACACACACACACGTACACACACGCACATACACTATTCACATTTTTAATTTCGGAATATCATCTATTTGATTCCATTTGGTTACCGTAAAGAAAAATACACTGTTCCAAGATACAGTTTATTAATTATAGCGTAAATATGTCGTAGCTCTATTCGTGCATTGTTTTCCAAGGCTCGACTCGTTATTGTTAACTCCGTGAGCTAAACACTCATTCTAAGTTCCTACGCGCCTTTTCTTCAGGTGCCAAAAACTCATCCCACTCTCTTGCCGATAGCACATTCGCTTGGCAACTGTGACTTTTTTTTTTTTTTGGTCCGCCTCCTCCCCTATAGCCCTACCTTTTCCTCTCCAAAAATGCCGCCATCCTCTAGTGTCGACGCAGCACATAAAGCACGGTGCTGTTAGTAGCAAGACTTATTGCCATAAACCGAAAATAAAAGCGCAGGCATACTCTGCTATGCCTCAGGGGGCGACGACACACTACTCACAAATACACCTCTCTCTGCAGGTGTGAAGCAAGTGATGAGTTTAGAAACTAAAAAGGAAGAAACAAATAAAGACAGAAATGAAGGCAAATTAAAAACAGGGACGGCAGCACACACAAATGAAAACGAAGCTGGCGAGATAATCCCATCGCCCATAGAATTAACGAAGCAAAAATCCTCTAAGATAGATTACGTGTTTTCTAATTTTCTAATAATTTTTCATACAAGGTTCACAAAATTCCCATGTTACCAATTGCCATATTATCAGTATCATAGAAGTCTACTCTAGTGATGCCCAGAAGGCCAATGTCAAATCTTGGGTATAGGCAAGTCAAGGGTAGTTTGAAAGTCTGAGTGACAAAGATCCAGGGGTAAACTCAGGCAATTCCTGGACGAGGTGCCTTAGTCAACCCGGAACACCTTTTGATAACCATGAACCATTGCAACTTTCAGAAATCTTGCGAAAGTGTCCCAGTAGAAGTGCCGGTATACAATGAAGCGCCAAAGAAACTGGTACAGGCATGCTACTCAAATACAGAGATATGTAAACAGGCAGAGTATGGCGATGTGGTCGGCAAACGCCTATATAAGACAAGTGTCTGGCGCAGTTGTTAGATCCGTTACTGATACTACAACGGCAGGTTATCAAGATTTAAGTGAGTCTGAACGTGGTGTTATAGTCAGTGCAAGAGCGATGACAGAAGTGCAACCCTTCCGAAAACTGCTAGAGATTTAAATGCTAGGCCATCAACAAGTGTCAGCTTGCGAACCATTCAACGAGACATCATCGATATGGGCTTTCAGAGCCGAACGCCCACTCTTGTACCCTTCATGACTGCACGACACAAAGCTTTACACCACATCTCGGCCCGTCGACACCAACATTTGACTGTTGATGACTGGAAACATGTTGCCTGGCTGGACGATTTTCGTTCCAAATTGTATAGAGCGGATGGACGTGTACGGGTTTCAAGACAACCTCATGAATCCATGGACCCTGCATGTCAACAGGAGGCTGTTCAAGCTGGTGGAGGCTCTGTAATGGTGTGGCGCGTGTGCAGTTGGAGTGATGTGGGACCCTTGATACGTCTAGATACGACTCTGACAGGTGACACGTACATCAGCATCCGGTCTGATCACCTGCATCCATTCATATCCATTGTGTATTCCGATGGACTTGCGAAATTCCAGCAGGACACTGTGACACCTCACATGTCCAGAATTGCTACAGAGTGGCTCCAGGAACACTCTTCTGAGTTTAAACCTTTCCGTTGGCCACCAAACTCCCCAGACATGAACATTATTGAGCATATCTTGGATGCCTTGCAAGATGCTGTTCAGAAGAGATCTCCACCCCCTCGTAGTCTTTCGGATTTATGGACAGCCCTGCAGGATTGATGGTGTCAATTCCCCCCAGCACTATTTCAGACATTAGTCGAGGTCATGCCACGTCGTCTTGCAGCACTTCTGCCTGCTCGCAGGGGCGAAACATGATATTAAGCAGGTGTACCAGTTTCTTTGGCTCTTCAGTGTGTATGGGTTAGGCAAAAAGTAGTGGCAATACTGTCGTAACTTGAAGAACATGCGTCAAATGCCAATCGTCCTTTCTGTAGCTGATAGCAGAAGGTCAGTTAAAGTAGTGCAATGAGCGGCGACGATTGTGTCTGAATCAGTGGTAGTATGTACTGCTTGAAATTGCAGAAGGTCAGTTCAAGCTCCATAACAGACGGTCACTCCAGCGTACCACCGTAGTTTCTTGCGACAACACCTTCGTCCCGCACTGAGAAGAAACCGATAACATTTTTGGTACTTCATTTGATCGTCCTTCATGACAATGCACGGGCCACGTGGCAGACAACGTGGATGAGCTTCTGCGTGCGTGGGGGTTCGAGATACTGGTACATCCAACATACCGACTCGAGAAGAGTTCGCGCAGTTACGATCTGTTCGTCAGAATGAAAAAACCTCTTCATTTTACGCGCTACAACACAAGAGAAGAATTCATCCGTGCCACAGGGCGGACGACAGAGATGGACTAACAGACGATGTACGACGCCTTCCCTCTGTGTCGGGAAAGTGATCTAAATGTGGGGCGATTACATTGAGCGCATTTAATATTGTGATCGTCTGTCAGCAAAGTAAGGTATGAATTATAACAGAGATGGTTCAAATGGCTCTGAGCACTATGGGACTTAACATCTTAGGTCATCAGTCCCCTAGAACTTAGAACTACTGAAACCTAACTAATCTAAGGACATCACACACATCCATGCCCGAGGCAGGATTCGAACCTGCGACCGTAGCGGTCGCGTGGTTCCAGACCGAAGCGCCTAGAACCGCTCGGCCACTACGGTCGACTATAACAGAGATGCTACTACTTTTTAACTCACGTATGTCCCATCAAAACTTGTTTTATAATATGTGCTGAAGTGATCCTATTACCCTTCACTAAGTGAAGCAGTGCACTGGCTACGAACCTGGACTCGCATTTAGGAAAGTCTGTGGCTCAAATCCCCGTGTAGTCATCCAGATTTAGGTTTTACGTGACATCGCTTTATGAACAAAGAGGAATGAGACCTTTTTAAAGGTTCTTCCCCAATTCGTAACAGTTCATCTTCCTTAATGACCTCTTTGTCAACGGAACGTTAAATCCTAATATTCCTTCCTTCCTTCCCGTCGCAGAACAGAGAAAACAGTCACATCAGTCACGCCCTAATATCCAGCAGTCTATAATGCCCTCTCTGCGTTTCCTGAGCTCAACGAAGGAGATCTAGAGCCACTGGAGTATATTTTGTCTATATGCCCAGTTTGTTTCGCACAGAATCCTCAGCGTCGATAGTTGTCGTATTTTTCGCATAACAATTGGATTAGGATAAAACTCTGGGTTCTCTCCGATGTTCAAATGGACTTTGGTGTCGTATTACAGCTGATGCAACTGCTCATGTCATAGTTGAGATCATCCTCAGGGGGGAAGAACGAGGAGGGTAGGGGAGGAGTCAGGGGAGGAGACGGGATGTCGGTCAACTGTACTATGATACTCACGGGCAAGAGCCAATTACAATGTAGCAACTTATAAATCATGTGCGGTTACTCCTGATCAATCGGAATGAGGCTCACCTGCTCCCTGATAAAGATGCACTTCTCCCTCATTTGTGGTCTGTGTGCGTTTACTGAAGTGCTGAGTCTCATCTGCTCTACTGGCAAGGTACTTGTGTGGAGCAAACATGACTTATGCACGTGTATGTATTCACAGCCGTCTAAACCAAGGCTGGAAAGAGATGATAATGGGAGAGGATGTAACAGTTTATTCCCATTATCCAGCGTTCAAGTGACCTGTAAGCAGGAATATTGCTCAACAAGTAATTGCACTGCAGCAGAATTGTATGAAGACGCATTACGTTACTGGGCTTCCTAAGACAAAAGGCTGTATCTGCTGGAATTGTCATCCCTTTGAAATCTCCTCCAAGTCTACCTCTTCCACCAAGCAAGAAGCGGCAGTGAGTATATAGGAAAAGAGACATGATAATGACAGTTTATTCGAATTACTCAACAACCAAGACATGTATATGCATGAAGATACTCTGTGAGTATAATAATAACAATGATATAGCACCAAAACAACTAACAGTTTATTAGCAAACTTATGACTGATATACAAAAAACTTCTTTTCCACCTCAAAAAGATGATCTTTGTGCATATTTTTAAAACTAAATCTAATAAAATTACATTTACCATTTAATCACAAGAAAGTTACACATTTTATTTTATATCGTTTTTAAACTAAAAAAAACTATTAAATCACGTACATAGACTACGTTTCCCATTTAAACAGTGGTTTTTATACAATATTTACACAACATTTTTTTCATTTCTGATTGTTTGCTACATGTGCTACATGTACAAGGTATGGGAAATAGCAGGACTAGCAACAGTAGGAGAAGGGAAAAAAACCACACAACATACAAACACACATATTGTATTGTATTGTATGTTAACTGGGGGCCTAGAAACGACTGAGAGGCTCCGCAGTTCACTTCACCCCTCCGCTGCCCCACACCGAACCACTCTTTCAGGGTTATTGTGCGGTTCTGCCCCCAGTGCCCCCCCCCCCCCCCCCCCCCAGGAAACGTCTCACTCCAGACGAGTGTAACCCCTATGTTTGCGTGGTAGAGTAATAGTGGTGTACGCGTACGTGGAGAACTTGGTTGCGCATCAATCGTCGACATAGTGTAGGGCGGAATAAGGGGAACCAGCCTGCATTCGCCGAGGCAAATGGAAAACCGCTTAAAATCCATCCACAGACTGGCCGGCTCACCGGACCTCGACACAAGTCCGCCGGGCGGATTCGTGCCGGGGACCAGGCGCTCCTTCCCAACCTGGAAAGTCGTGCGTTAGACCGCACAGTTAACCGAACGGGCAACACACGTTGTGCAACATATCTTTTACAATTTGAACACACACACAGTGTGCTTACTATGCACACAGTGCATAGTCATTCACGCACATACAAACATACACGCAACCATGACAAATGAAGCATTTGTCTAATTCACACACGCACAACACACATTATATATGTGTGAAAAATTCTCAGCCCAAAGTTGGCAGCACAAGGATGGCAGCAGCACAGGGATACAGATTTCACTTTAGGAAAACTGCAGAGAAGATGACAAATCCATCAGAAGGTGCCAGAAAAGGACGGTTAAAGTCTTATAGCCACATAAACAGACTGCCACTAACAAGACTCACCAACAGAGTTCTCACATATATACAAGGGGTTAAGTCAACAATATCATGGATCACACAAGTCGAACTTGACCTAGAAAAAGTACAGACAGATCCAGTAGAAGTTCAAGACAGAAACATGTATGGAGACAGGATATGCAAGTGGAATGTTAGGTCATAGAATGAAGTTCCAAGGAAACCAGGGACGATGCGGAGTCAGTGGAGATAAATGAGGTAATCGTGGAAGGTCAGAGAGAATGCTCAAATGGGGCAGAATGCTTTGCATGATCCCATAGGGTCACACAGAGTACACTGCGTAACAGAAGCGTAGCTCATAGTAACTGTTTAACGTGATGACCATTAGTCTCAGTGCATGAATGGCAACAGTGCATGACGTTCTGACACGCTCTCTCGAAGATCACTGGTGTCTGTCATAGCAGGAGACAGGCAGCAAGTCTTCATCCATTTCTACAAGGGTTTCATACACCAACGATTTGATGTAACGACAGAAGGTAAAGTACAGAGGTATGAGATCAGGTGCTCACACTGACTGCGATAGAGGACCTCTCCTTCCAATGCAGTGATGTGGTTATATATTGTTCAGGTGCTCACAGACATTAACATTGAAGACAACTAGTGTACCATCACATTGAAACGACATCCTTTCACAGACAGCGAGGGTTACAGCCTCCAAGAACTGTGGCAGCACATTCTACAGGAACACCATGTAATGTGGGCCATTCAAACGGACAGGCAGCAGATAAGGTCCTATTATGTTATCTTGGACAATGTTGGCCCATACGTTGACAAAGAATAGTTGCTGGTGGCCGCCACTGTGGTTGGCATGGGGATTGTTCTCACGCCAGACACGAGTGTAGTGGCTGTTCTAAACACCATTACAGGTGAATGATGACTCATCCGTGAACAATATAAACTATACGACGTGCAGCACTACAGTACTGCGGTGGATAGTCTACTGGCAGAAGTGAATGCAGGGTTCAAGGTCCATTGGGTTCAGTGCTTGCACACGTTCCTTATGATAAGGGTGTAATACTTGTTCCATCAGTACTTTCCACTGTATCCTTCCAAGCATGTATTTCACTGGTAATTTGACAGGTGCTTATTGCTGGGTGGATGGCCACCTGCTCCAACACCATCTCATCAAAGTCTGGTGTTTGTAAATGACTGTCCGCAGCTCGTGGTCGTGCGGTAGCGTTCTCGCTTCCCATGCCCGGGTTCCCGGGTTCGATTCCCGGCGGGGTCAGGGATTTTCCCTGCCTCGTGATGACTGGGTGTTGTGTGATGTCCTTAGGTTAGTTAGGTTTAAGTAGTTCTAAGTTCTAGGGTACTGATGACCATAGATGTTAAGTCCCATAGCGCTCAGAGCCATTTGAACCATTTGTTTTTGTAAATGTCTTTGTTGGAAACCTTGGCTTGGCTGTCCATAGCACAATCAATACACGTATCTGACCATTGGTTCCCCATCTCAATATATTTATTTGTTGGCCAACTGTCGCCTGTTTCAGTTTGACCCAAAAGGTTTGAAACGCCCTGTACAAACACAGGGTGCCTCGAAAAACACCGACAACCCTTAGGGAAAGGTTCCTTACACCAAAACAACAAAAAAGTCAAGTAATCATGAGCTCAAAAATGCATACCTTAAGAGCTGTGAGCACTCGTTCAGTAGAAAAGATGTGTTTCATATTAGTGAAGTGAAGTAGTGCTCAAAGCTATTAACATACGCATTTGGGAGTCCATATACGACATTTTTTCTTGTCTTGATGTAAGGAACCTATCCCTACAGCTTTTCGGTGTTTTTGGGACAACCTGTATGTATATATATTTACACAGACGAACGAGGACAGGGATCTGTACCCGGGAATGACATGTAACGACGCTGCATGGTGTCGGCGCCTATGCATGTATGTATACACAGAGTGATTCCCTGCTCATGTTAGAGATCTTCAGGGATGATGGAGAAGGATAAATGTATCAATTTGAGGTAAGGCACCCTGATCCAGAAAGGAATGAGTCGAAAGATTTAAGCGAAAGTAGCTCTGATACCTCTGACAATGGAATAAATGTGCTGGTATTATCGTTATTAGTATTGTAGTTAGGCAATTTTCAGAGGTGGTAGTATGGACGAAAACAAGAAAAAAGTCCGGTAAACATGGGCTCTAAAATGCATAACTGAGGAGCTATGAGCACTTCACTACTGTTATGCCCCAGGATAGTATCCCTGGCGGACAGTAGAGTTCTACTGTAGCAACTCCTAGAAGGTGAACTGCCTGTGTCAGTGACCAATAAAACTGCTAGCTAGGAGGAGATATTGACCGTGTTGTGGCAAACACGGAAAACATCGCAGCATGGGGGAACGACCATTTCCCAAGTCTGCAAGTGAAGCATAATGACATCAGGGAAGCCGAGTGATACTGTCATACTTGTGACAAAGCACAGCGTCGTAAGGAAGGCTATGCACAATGCAACAATAAGCATTCAGGTGCCAAACCATCAGAAAAGAGCCTCTGAAAGGTGAAGTTGCGGAAGTCTGCAGTGACTAGGAGAGGTGACAGTGAGGGAAAAATAGGACACATGATGTCATAGCCACTTCTATCGCCGCAGAGCGCACTGGATGCCTTTTCAACAAATGGCTAAATGCTGATAACTGGTTGCCGACCACCCAGTGTGTAGATCCAGCCTTTGTGTCAGCTGCTGCTATCCAGTGAGAGGGGAGGCTATGGAGTTCGATCCTCAGTACACGTAGCTGTCTTCAATCTTCCATGGAATGGAACCAAAAGTCTGACTGCAGCTGGAAGGACACTGATGCTGCCAGTTGCACTGTCAACTTCCAAAGCAACGTTGATGGGGCACAGGGACTACTAACACGCTGCAGGTCTGCTTGCTTGAGCTGCGAGACCTGAATACTGCACATCATCTGCTTTTGGGAAAGGAGGGGTAGGGGATCACTGTTGCTGCGCATCCCATTCCTGTGGGAGACAGCTATGTTTCTGGCTCCTGGTTCTTAAATGGGGGCTGACAGCCGACATCTGCGAGTCACATGTACTTCAAATGGACTCCTGCATGCAAACCTTCGAACTCAGCGTGAGCACCTTGGGATCAATACATAGATATGGAGGCTGCCAGCCTCGATTGGTCAGTGACTGGCTGTGACGTAAAAGCCACCACTTGAAGCTTCGCAGCACTGGTGAAACTGCAAGTCGAGCGCATGCCAGCCTTCCGCTACTGATGAGGCCACCGCACAGCCGGCCTGGCTGAGGCGCGGCGATCTGGAAGACAATCCTGTATTACTGCGTAATGAATGTGTTATTGTCAATGGCGTTTTGAACATCTGTTGTGATGTGGATGCGATGCTGCTCTGTACTGTGTTTTGGGACGATATGCTGCCATTGTATGCACACGATCCTTTGCTGGACACATGTTCATAGGACCTTTCTTCCTACAGGAATCCGTCCCTACCTAACTACTTCATATGGATTACCCAGTAAATAAAACAGTCACTATCCATACAAAATAACTTATGATAAACCAAGTGTGGTTTTGCTAACCCATAGAGGGATCGTTACGCGTGGCGTTTGGAAAGGTCCAGAACACACATATCGACATATAGATGCTTCATGAACTTCACTGAAACTTTGCCGGCCGTGGTGGCCGAGCGGTTCTATGCGCTTCAGTCCGGAACCGCACGACTGCTACGGTCGCAGGTTCGAATCCTGCCTCGGGCATGGATGTGTGTGATGTCCTTAGGTTAGTTAGGTTTAATTAGTTCTAAGTTCTAGGGGACTGATGACCACAGATGTCAAGTCCCATAGTACTCAGAGCCATTTGAACCATTTTTGAACTGAAACCGGAGCCATCTCCACAGCGACTAGTCCTTCATTGAAAATTGTGGCCCACTTAAATTTGGCTTGGCTGTCTTCCACCATACCCAAAATCTTATAGGTAAATGGAAATGAACGTTTTGCGTCATTGGCCGGGAGGCCCCTTGCGGGGCAAGTCCGGCTGCCTCGGTGCAGGTCTTATTACATTCGACGCCACATTGGGCGACCTGCACGCCGGATGGGGATGAAATGATTATGAAGACAGCACAACGCCCAGTCCCTGAGCTGAGAAAATCCCCGACACAGCCGGGAATCGAACCCTACGCTGTCGACAGGAATTGATATAGATCAATGGGGACAGTTGAAAATGTGTGCCCCGACCGGGACTCGAACCCGGGATCTCCTGCTTACATGGCAGACGCTCTATCCACCTCAGCCACCGAGGGCACAGAGGATAGTGCGACTGCCGGGATTTATCCCTTGCATGCTCCCCGTGAGACCCACATTCCCAACTTAATGTCCACACACTACATTCTTAGTGCCCCTGCCCATTACACTCATTACTCGCGGTAGAAAATCTTACCGAGTCTAGCAAGAGTTCGGCAATACATGTGCATCCGCACAGAAGAAGAAGGTCAATGGCCGGTTAGTCTTAACTATATGAAGATGGTATTTGTTCTTTCGGACATGTCCGAAAGAACAGGTACCATCTTCATATAAATGAATTAATGGTGGTTTCTAACATTTTCATGATTTTGCCAAAAACGGAATTATTCATTAATTTATAAAAATCTTATGCAGATCACACATAACGAGCCATCACTTCGGTATTTGCCGGCCGGAGTGGCCGAGTGGTTCTAGGCGCTACAGCCTGGAACCGCGCGACGGCGGGCATGGATGTGTGTGCTGTCCTTAGGTTAGTTAGGTTTAAGTAGTTCTAAGTTCTATGGGACTGATGACCACAGCAGTTAAGCCCCATAGTGCTCAGAGCCATTTTTGAACTTCGGTATTTACGTCACTGTGCTCCTTCAACCAGGGGCGCTGCTAGAAAGAGATGCCACAGGTGATTCTAATAAATTTCATTCCCAAACCGAGAACCTGTTGGCGGTTTCTGCAGTGAAGAATATATCTTTACTTATTTCCCAGCTTTGGCATCAGCTTACGGATGGAACCATTTCATGGGACTTGGTGCTCCCAACACATTGGCAGGTTGCTGTGGGCGTCATACAAATGTGTGAGGTATGTCGAGTTTACGTCCGCAACATATATCGCACTAGATTCTGCAGCCACACTTTGCCTGGACCTCTTTCTCCAGTCTGGCGGTTTTCTCACTGGACAGCCATCAGAACCCTCCAGATGGCAGAGAATGGGCTCTGAGCACTATGAGACTTAACAGCTATGGTCATCAGTCCCCTAGGTCTTAGAACTACTTAAACCTAACTAACCTAAGGACAGTACACATCACCCAGTCATCACGAGGCAGAGAAAATCCCTGACCCCGCCTGGAATCGAACCCGGGCGTGGGAAGCGAGAACGCTACCGCACGACCACGATCTGCGGACGATGGCAGAGATGGTTGCATAGCATTCCCACAGAGATAGTTTACATTCAATAAAGGATGTAACTGAAATCGTTAGATGGCCTGTACGTCTCCTCAGTCACTTGTGGGTTGCGTCCCTTGGCATACCTGTACATGCACTTGCAAAGTGACACCCACATTCAGAAAAAAAGCAACATGTCAACATTTCTCAACATTTCCATACTGATGTGCATCTATTTTAACATTGTGTACTAACAAAACTCTAGCACAGTGTACTAGAAGGCGGGATCTATAATGTATATGGCCCTGCATACACAGCGTAATTTCTCAAAAATGTGTGCATGCAGAAGTATGTCAGAGTCCATGTATAATTTTCCATATGCTCCTCAATTAGAGGTTTTGAACTCCTGCTAAACATTCACCGCATGTCTATGGCAATGCTTTTGAATTTGCTGGCGAATGGGGACATGTTGGCAATGTGGTTTTATCGAGTCTCTGCCTTGAATCCATATATGGTCAGTGCACTCTCTCCTTTAATAAGACACGATACCTCGGGTCGCCTTAAAGTAGGTTATTCTTATGCAAAATAGAGTGACACATCTCCAGCCGATTGGCGCAGTCGGCTCTAGTACCCTCTTTACGCGACATAGCTCTCATCACTACCTTTTCTTATGTGCTACCTTCCCTAAGCTCCAACAGATCCTTTTCATCTTCACTTACAGTTATATTTCTTCTGCTAGCTCTTAGGCTCTGGATCCAGTCCACTGGTGTTTGAACAGTGGTCGATCCGAATTTAATTTCATGTTCCACTTCTTGTACATGCAAACAGGGAGAGCGTGAAGCAGAGCAAGTCTCGCTGCACTACTTGGTATGACAATGGTCACTGTTGTTTCATTCTGATACTGGTTCTCCCTGTGACAATCCACATGCTGCTTTAACGTTTCCAAGGAGATTCACCCCTTCTGTTGATTAAGGAGTCTGTCTATGGGCTAAGTTAATTGGGTCCTAATGTTTGGTTGAAGGCAGTCAGATTCATGACTGGTAAGACTTCCATAGTTTCCTCTGGCCAATACACCCGAGGCCTGAAATGCTCAAATGTGCTACTTCCAAAATTGTGGGTAGTAGACGGACAATAAGTCCCACAATTCAGAGCAGAGTACATTAAGAGCCATTATTGCATCATACAACATTGTTCTATCGTCACAGAAGAGCTCCATTGCATCCACCTTCAGGTAAAGTAACGTTCAGTTTTTTATATCCATACATCGGCCGCCCGGAGTGGCCGAGCGGTTCTAGGCGCTACAGTCTGGAACCGCGCGACCGCTACGGTTGCAGGTTCGAATCCTGCCTCGGGCATTGATGTGTGTGCTGCCCTTAGGTTAGTTAGGTTTAAGTAGTTCTAAGTTCTAGGGGACTGATGACCTCAGCAGTTAAGTCCCATAGTGCTCAGAGCCATTTGAACCATACATCGACCAGTATTTGCTGAAGTAACCAAATTGTAAGTGATTAATATTAACTTTGTCTCACGAACTTTGATTTATCCCAAGTGACTCACCTTGCTAGGATTTCTGTTTAAAAATACTCCGAATTTTTTTAAAGTAAGTAAAAGTGATGAACTAAATAACTGATATTATTTAAACGAATGGTCAAATTTCGTGGAGCAATACTTTTTGATCGTGCAAGTAGTCTTTTGTATGAAATGCTCCACTTGGTAACCTACGTTCGTACATCTAATGCGTAGCACAAGAATATTTAATTACAATATTTTTCTGAAGTGAAACTTCCAAAGATTATTATAAATAATTTCACAGTATATAAGTGTACAAAATTTAACAGTAAAACGATGATAATAAAACGAAAAGTAGGTGATAACGGTTTAAAGGCGTACAACATTCTACTTACGTAACAGATCTGTGAACAGCGTTTTAACGCCAGTCCATTCGATGTTGGACGTACTCTCATATGGCGAGAGGTCGAAACAAGTAATGCACCCAGGAACATTGTCAGTAAAAACGACGTCTTGCTGCTCCTGTGTCCAGTGTTGACATTAGAAATGACTGTCTCTGCCACTGCTCCAAGGAAATCTGTGACAATGGTCTTCATCCTGAAAACTTTCCAGAAGGCATATTGCCCAAATGGATACTTGGCTAGCTGCAAACCAGCCCATTTCCTGACCCAAGGTACGTGTCGTGGCTGTAGGATCCTGCACAGCCAAACTAACAATATTTCTGTACTCTGGCCAGCTGAGACACTGCATGGCGTCGTTGAGAATGGCCTTCCTGAACCTACTGATTCCGTATTCGCATCACAATCGTGGGAACTTGAACAATGCGGGCAACAATACCGGTGAAAGGTGAACAATAATCTCGATAGGCTACGATACTGCCACTGCCACGTGCTGGCATATGTTTCTCCCTTTCTTGCGAGACATAATACACTTTCCATGCAAACAACCAGCATTCAAATGCCATTTCTGAATCAGAATCCTGCTGTGTAACCTTTCTTACATATATGAGGGTTGCCCAGAACGTAAGTTCCGATCGGTCAGGAAATGGACACCACAGTGAAAACCCAATGAAGCTTTGCACAGATGGGTTGGATAGTGTCTCTAGTATGACCGTCGATCGCATCACGACGCTCTTTTTAATTGTAAGTGCACTGTGAGAGAGTAAAGTTGCCTAGAACAATGATGTCTCCCGCCAAGTAGGAGGGCCTGCAGAGAGGCTTCGCCTTAATGAATGCAGCCCACCTAACACAACTGCCACGCACTTCCTTATTCATGGAAATTCTCAGCCACATTCTTCAGGGGCAGTGAACACGCTCCTGTAGCCTTTTCGATGGGATGTGTTCGATCACCCAAAACACAGGATAGTAGCATATTCCCGATGTTACTCAGTCTGTAAATCGAGCATTCAGTGAAGGAAACCAATGAGAAAGTTGAAAAGGTAATTAAAGTTCAGGAAGAATAAACAGAATCTTTGAGGTTTGCTGATGACACTGTAATTCTGTCAGAGACAGCAAATAACTTGGAAAAGCATTTAACCAAATCAAAAAGTATTGTGAAAATATGTTATAAAAATGATTATCAACAAATGTAAAACAAGGGTAACTTAATTTAGACGAATTATGTCACGAAATACTGAAGAAAATAGATTAGAAAGAGAGACAATAAAAGTAACAGATTAATTTTACGATTTGTGCAGCAAAATAACTGACGATATCTGGAGTACAGATGATTTACAATTCAGACTGGCAACAACAATGAAAACATTTCTGGGAAACAGAAATGTAAGGGGTCATCAAGTGAAAACGAGACAGATGGAAAAAATGTAAGTGAACTTTTTGTTATTTCAGAAGCAGTCGCAATAGCTGTTAATAAATATATCCCATTGTGACACAATACAGTCAGTGCCCTCATGTAAATGTGTTTTCGGTTACCTTCGGAACCATAATTGTACCCAGGAGTACACCTCTTCGTTCGAAGCAAATCGACGGCCTCGAATGTCTCTTCGGGATTTTAAAAATGTTGAAATCGCACAGGGAGAGATCAGTACTCTATGGAGGATGTATAAGGGCTTCCCAGCGAAACTTCGGCGACGCTGCGGAAGTTTCGCTGGGAAGCCCTAACACATCCTCTACACAGTCCCGATCTCTCCATATGCGATTTTCATATTTTTGGAGTCGTAAAGAAAGATATTCGTGGCCGACGATTTGCTTCGGATAAAGAGGTGCGCCCCAGGGTTCCGTAGGCAACTGCAAACAATTTCCTCTGGAGGCATTGACTGTTTTGTCTCACAGTAGGATAATTGTACGAATTTTTATGGCGATTACTTTTGCAAAAATGAACAGTTTATTTACTTTGTCTCCATCTGTCTCAGTTTCATGTGACTGCTCCTTATGTGCATCGCCAAATTTAAGTTTAAGCGTAAATGAGTCTTTACGGAAGGGATTTGTTTGGAGGGTAGCCTTGTACAGAAGTGAAACATTGGACGGTAAGCAGTTCAGACAAGAAAAGACTAGAAACTTTTCATATAGGATGCTACAGAAGAAATAGGGAAGAGATGAATTCAAATTTCCGTCCGGTCATCAGAACGTAATTTCTGCGTAGTTTCCATAAATATCTTAACATAAATGCCGTGAAGATTCCTTCTAAAAGGACAATGTAGATATCCTTCCCCAATCTGAGCGTATGCTTCGTCTCTAATGACTTCTTCGTCGCTCGAACGTTAAACCCTAAGAGCAATCTTGTATGAAAAATCTAAATGGCATTAATGAGGTGATTTAAGTTAAATTCGTTGTTTTAGTGACAGGAAAATCATTGAATCCCACACATTTTAAAGACGACTATGTATTAAAATTGTAGCTACTTCGATCGTAGCAATTGTCGAGCTATCTAAGTGTACGGAGTGAAGTGCAGCTTGTGCACTTCGTAACGAGGGATAGTTACCAACAGATGCTGTCACATCTGTGCACTGGAAAGAGGCGCCGTGAGCTGGGTAAAAAACTTGCCAACGTTAAATCTTCCCACAAACCATCTGTACCAAACCATCATATTTTTTTTTCATTAGGCACATTGCTGACATTAGGCCAGCTCAAAGGTAAGTGCACTGACGTAATATATTTTTATGGAACATGAATTTACAGTCATAAGATGAAAGTAAAGTTCGTCAGAGGACTTCTGGTCAGCTAAAGGTACATAAATTGACTGAAACAATATGAAAACACTACCTGAATGATAATTGTGAAATAGAAGTGCAGTGTAATGGAAAACAGTTGTTTTGCACAAAAAGGCGAGCAGACAAAATGATAACATCAATAAAAAACAGTAATAGAATTATGATTCTTCAATTTCTCCAGGCGTATTTCATGACGAAATAAATTTCATGACGAAATAAATCTCGATTGACGAAATATTGTGTCCTTTGTACACTCACACCAGGTTGTTCACCCGAGATTTATTTCGTCAGTAATGGAATTGTTTCATACTACGGTTAAACAATGTTTATAGACTTCATAGACATTTGCAATGACTGCTAATATAACCCGAAAGGGTTGTTGTAACTATAACGATATCTTGGCAGATTTTAAAAATTAAAAAAACGGTTATTGTAAATGTCAGGATTGTTCAAAAAGAGAGGAATTGGAGCGCTTGTGGGAAACTCTACTTTCAAGCGGCATAGCTCGTCCAGATACGGTCGTCTACATCTTTTCACATTTTGCGTGTGCTAACAGAATCTGAGTAATGTCACCTTCTGTTAAGTTCGTGTAGTCGCACAACTGGGATGTATCAATTCCATTGAGATAGAGGTGTGCGGAGAAGCATTCATGTTGAAACTTCACCATCTCAATGTTTGGTGGAAGCGAGCCGCTTTTAGCGTGCAGTCTGCTCGCCTAATGTTTCATAGTACTTTTGAAAAGTAACAAATGCGTTACTAAACCTATTTAGTTATATATCTCTGATTGTAATTTACATTCTTTCATCGTCTCGGTGTGGCAGTTTCGGCTTCAGTAACTATAACGTTGTTCCATTCTTTAATAATTTGTCTATGTGTTTAAAATAAGTTGGAGAAATGAAAATCGGTACTTGGACTTAAGCATATGAAGAGGAAACTCAAAAGTAAGGTTGGTCTGTGCTTCAGTGGAAGACTGTCGAGGTCCGGGTTCGGTCCTGATCGTTCATATGTCTGTTTTTTATCTATCGCTTGTTTCAACTTTGTCAATAATTTTTAAATGAACAATGGCAAGTTTCACCGTGGTCCGGTGTCCACGTTGACATGTAAGTTTGCCTACAATTGGGTGGCTAAGTCAGTTCGAAGCAAAGGTATGCCATTTATAACAGGAAGACGTCTTCAAACCCGCCTTCGAGTTGGTGATAGCTTTACTTATTTATGTATAAAAAAAAATTATCAGATAAAGAGGTAAAGCTGGCAACAACCCGAAAGTTGGTTTGAACACCCTCGTGCTTTGATAGGCCTATTCCTTCTTGTTTAGAAATGGCACATTTTGCTGAGTTTCACAGAAACTTATTAAAAATATAGGGAAGTTGATATAATCGTGAAATATATGTTTCTGTAATGGCTTACAAGAGACCTGTATTGCTGACCTGATGACATCGATGAACCACAGTTGGTATCTGTTTACTGACTTTCCAGTAGTGATCTTCGGTAGCGAACATGCACGTTGTTGTTGTTGTAATCTTCAGCCCTGAGACTGGTTTGATGCAGCTCTCCATGCTACTCTATCCTGTGCAAGCTTCTTCATCTCCCGGTACCTACTGCAGCCTACATCCTTCTTAATCTGCATAGTGTATTCATCTCTTGGTCTCCCTCTACGATTTTTACCCTCCACGCTGCCCTCCAGTACTAAACTGGTGATCCCTCGATGTCTCAGAACATGTCCTACCAACCGATCCCTTCATCTAGTCAAGTTGTGCCACAAGCTCCTCTTCTCCCCAGTTCTATTCAATACCTCCTCATTAGTTATGTGATCTACCCACCTTATCTTCTGCATTCTTCTGTAGCACCACATTTCGAAAGCTTGTATTCTCTTCTTGTCCAAACTATTTATCGTCCATGTTTCACTTCCATACATGGCTACACTCCATACAAATACTTTCAGGAACGACTTCCTGACATTTAAATCTATACTCGATGTTAACAAATTTTTCTTCTTCAGGAACGCTTTCCTTGCCATTGCCAGTCTACATTTTATATCCTCTCTACTTCGACCATCATCAGTTATTTTGCTCCCCAAATAGCAAAACTCATTTACTACTTTAAGTGTCTCATTTCCTAATCTAATTCCCTCAGCATCGCCCGACTTAATTCGACTACAATCCATTATCCTCGTTTTGCTTTTGTTGATGTTCATCTTATACCCTCCTTTCAAGACACTGTCTATTCCGTTCAACTGCTCTTCCAAGTCCTTTGCTGGCTCTAACAGAATTACAATGTCAACGGCGAACCTCAAAGTTTTTATTTCTTCTCCATGGATTTTAATACCTAATCCAAACTTTTCTTTTGTTTCCTTTATTGCTTGCTCAATATACAGATTGAATAACATTGAGGATAGGCTACAACCCTGTCTCACTCCCTTCGCAACCACTGCTTCCCTTTCATACCCTTCGACTCTTATAACTGCCATCTGATTTCTGTACAAATGTAAATAGCCTTTCACTCCCTGTATTTTACCCCTGCCACCTTCAGAATTTGAAAGAGAGTAATCCAGTCAACATTGTCAAAAGCTTTCTCTAAGTCTACAAATGCTAGAAATCTAGGTTTGCCTTTTCTTAACCTTTCTTCTAAGATAAGTCGCAGGGTCAGTATTGCCTCACGTGTTCCCACATTTCTACGGAATCCAAACGGATCTTCCCCGAGGTCAGCTTCTACCAGTTTTTTCATTCGTCTGTAAAGAATTCGCGTTAGTATTTTGCAGCTGTGACTTATTAAACTGATAGTTCGGTAATTTTCTCATCTGTCAACACCTACTTTCTTTGGGATTGGAATTATTATATTCTTCTTGAAGTCTGAGGGTATTTCGCCTGTCTCGTACATCTTGCTCACCAGATGGTAGAGTTTTGTCAGAACTGGATCTCCCAAGGCCATCAGTAGTTCTAATGGAATGTTGTCTACTCCCGGGGCCTTGTTTCGACTCAGGTCTTTCAGTGCTCTGTCAGACTCTTCATGCAGTATCGTATCTCCCATTTCATCTTCATCTACATCCTCTTCCATTTCCATAATATTGTCCTCAAGTGCATCGCCCTTGTATAGACACTCTATATACTCCTTCCACCTTTCTTCTTTCCCTTCTTTGCTTAGAACTGGTTTTTCATCTGAGCTCTTGATATTCATTCAAGTGGTTCTCTTTTCTCCAAAGGTCTCTTTAATTTTCCTGTAGGCAGTATCTATCTTACCCCTAGTGAGATAAGATTCTACATCCTTACATTTGTCCTCTAGCCATCCCTGCTTAGCCATTTTGCACTTCCTGTCGATCTCATTTTGAGACGTTTGTATTCCTTTTTGCCTGCTTCATTTACTGCATTTTTATATTTTCTCCTTTCATCAATTAAATTCAGTATTTCTTCTGTTAGCCAAGGGTTTTTTCTAGCCCTCGTCTTTTTACCTATTTGATCCTCTGCTGCCTTCACTATTTCATCCCTCAAAGCTACCCATTTTTCTTCTACTGTATTTCTTTCCCCCATTCCTGTCAATTGTTCCCTTATGGCCTCCCTGAAACTCTGGACAACCTCTGGTTCTTTCAGTTTATCCAGGCCACATCTCCTTAATTTCCCACCTTTCTGCAGTTTCTTCAGTTTTAGTCTACAGTTCATAACCAATAGATTGTGGTCAGAGTCCACATTTGCCCCTGGAAATGTCTTACAATTTAAAACCTGGTTCCAAAATCTCTGTCTTACCATTATATAATCTATCTGATACCTTTCAGTATCTCCAGGGTTCTTCCATGTATACAACCTTCTTTCATGATTCTTAAACCAAGTGTTAGCTACGATTAAGTTGTGCTCTGTGCAAAATTATACCAGGCGGGTTCCTCTTTCATTTCTTACCCCCAATCCATATTCCCCTACTACGTTTCCTTCTCTCCCTTTTCCTACTGCCGAATTCCAGTCACCCATGACTATTAAATTTTCGTCTCCCTTCACTATCTGAATAATTTCTTTTATTTCATCATACATTTCTTAAATTTCTTCGTCATCTGCAGAGCTAGTTGGCATATAAACTTGTACTACTGTAGTAGGCGTGGGCTTCGTGTCTATCTTGGCCACAATAATGGGTTCACTATGCTGTTTGTAGTAGCTTACCCGCATTCCTATTTTTTTTATTCATTATTAAACCTACTCCTGCATGACCCCTATTTGACTTTGTGTTTATAACCCTGTAGTCACCTGACCAGAAGTCTTGTTCCTTGCCGGCCGGGGTGGCCGAGCGGTTCAAGGCGCTGCAGTCTGGAACCGCGCGACCGCTACGGCCACAGGTTCGAATCCTGCCTCGCGCATGGATGTTTGTGATGTCCTTAGGTTAGTTAGGTTTAAGTAGTTCTAAGTTCTAGGGGACTGATGACCCCAGATGTTAAGTCCCATAGTGCTCAGAGCCATTTGAACCATTCATTTAATATTCCAGTACTGTTGTATTTGAAAAAGACTATTATTTCGTAAGCAGAACTCTGCTATAGCCCCAGTGCACGTGAAATACGTGAATGAGTTTCTGATCCGAAGCGTGGGGTTTTGGAGAGCTTCTTTTATTTTTAATAGAACCCGCGCCTGATACGAATGTTGGTCACGTCCGGCGACTTGGAGGGGAAGCTCGCCACAGCACATGTGTGCCGGCTCACCATAAATGTTATATTGGCTTTTTCTCTTGGCACGGTATTGCTTCAGCTCTCAAATGTTTGGCGGCACGCGTGAACGCCTAAAAATGCTTTTCGGAATCGCTCCTTCTCGACAGGCGATAAACTATAAAACAATGCAAATATCTGAAAATTGAATGCGCCACAGAACAATTGCTCAGAGCAAGGATAAATTTGTTTATTACGAGAGTTTTGAAATTTATCCAGTGGAAATGATAGAAAATTGTTGTAGGTGCGCTAAAGTAAGCAACTGAACTTCTAGCAGCGTCAACAGAAATCTGTAACGAACCATTGTGCCACCGCCTTAGTTGTATCACACTTTAAAAGCAATTTATTTGCTATCGTGGTTGCATGTCAGTGGTAAGCTTACCAGGTTCAGCGTAGCAGATAATCTTCATAAAACTGTGATGAACTGTTTCGTCATGGGCACAGATCTCAAGCTGCTTGAGTTGACTGAAACCGGTTAGCTTACTACTGATGCGCAGCCGGAACGGCAAATTATCTTTTATTAAACACTTAAGATTTGCGATCCCTGTGGACATATGAATAGAAAGATGTAAGCCCGTGATATGATCCCAACCGTGCCATCCTCTGCCATATGACGCCCTTTGCATGGGGTGAGCACGCCGCTCTCCCGGCCGTCTTCATCTTCGCAGACCTAAGCACCGCAGTTAGCTCTTCATTTGGCCTTGTAACAACATAACACTGATATCGTATTTTCTTTCCGTATCATATCATCTAATTTTGTACTAACAAAACTATTTGTTTTTCTTTGACTTCTACGCTTCACCTGCGAGTAAACAAATAAGTTTTTCGTATTTGATATGCATTTTGTAAAACTATTTTTAACGACATTTGTAATTTAATGTAAATTATTATTCCACTGTGTTATGTCAGTAGGGAGGTTAGGTGCTTCCATATTTGTCAGAGAGTAAATTGCGATAGCAACAATGCCTCCATTACCTCAGATTTAGTGCAATGGCACTCCAGTACTAGAGAAGATACGCAGTAACTGTGTGTATATCGTGTAAGAAGAAAGGTTGGTCAGTGTATGGTCAGCTCATATCTAACAAGACACAGTGGGATTGACGTATGTGGGTAGATGAACTAAGCTTCAATAACATCTACAGCCTGTCTCGGAATCGTCGGCAGTTAACAACAGTGTTCTCGTAACGACTACAGCTAATAGAGCATTGTCGCAGACGCCGACACACAGCGACAGCCTGTAAGACTGTTCATACTAGATTA
The DNA here is from genome assembly GCF_021461385.2 of Schistocerca piceifrons. Lineage (NCBI taxonomy): Eukaryota > Metazoa > Arthropoda > Insecta > Orthoptera > Acrididae > Schistocerca > Schistocerca piceifrons. The sequence goes on from NC_060149.1 coordinate 195,574,014, forward strand.
GTTGAGAACTTTTATAGGCGTACCCAGTGAACTTCACTGAGAACTGACAAGTGAATAAAATGTAAAATTCTAATTTCCAGATCTTGTCATTAACTTCAATCATTATTACTTGGACTACGATCCTACATCTTTCACTATGCAATAGAACCGAGTGTCTTTAATGAATATCTAATATGTCAAATAATGAAAGAAATATACTTCATAAATTATGGCAGTTTTCTTTCGTTGGAGAGCGATCTAATCATTCAGTAACAGCTTCATAATTAGCCACTCAGTTTGTTCAATATAATAACCAGAGACAGTGAGAATCATTATAATTTAAGTCACAGTACTATCAACGTAAATGTAAAATAATTTAAATTCATTATAAATAGCGAACAAAGGCGTACATTGTGAAAGTGTTCTATTTGTTCGCTTGGTGTTCCGTATTTCGGTGTTGCAGCTGGAATGCAATTTGATTATTATTATTTTATGGAAAAAGTTCGAAACTGTTTAAAACAGCGAAACTTTGTAATCTCTATTTGCTAAGCCAACGACTTTTGCTTGTGTAGGTAAATGTTACTATAGGATAACGCAATTCTGACGTAGTAGAAATTTCCGCAATAATAATTTGAATTATTCTCAAAATTCTCGCATTTGATAATCTTTAGTAATTTCAACCGCAATTAATATTACTCCTTCTTACTTAGTGAAGAGATTCTGTTCATGTCATGAGCGAACTATCTCGTCAGTACACCTTCGTTAAGATAAGTACTAATTACTGTTTCAATAACGAACTAATTAATTAAAAGAGTTTGTCCTTTTGGACTGGTGACAGAATTTCGAAAAAACTTTATCGATTTGCTGGGGGCTATTTAAGAGCTCCTGGAATTTTTCGTTTCTTTGTTGTGTGTAATTTTTACTAATTTATAACGAACATTCAAAATTGACCTAAGAAAAGGGCGGGGTAAGTTATTTGTAGAAGTAACTTGTCGTATACTTTCCCTACTAATCAGTTAGTGTTTCGTATGCTACTGCGTTATTTTCCTGATCCAGAGAGCTCACTCAGTCATGTTGATTTGCATAGCAGAATAGAGGGAGGAAGGGAGGGGATGTTACAACCTCAAGAAGCTGAGAGAATCATGTTACAACAAGAAGCCCTGCAACTACTGAAAACTCGAGATCTCTACAGGTATGTCAGACACACTGAGTGCGCAGATAAGGAGGCTGACCAACAACGTCAGTCCCCTATTCATTTATCACATTTTAGCTCTGTATTGACTTTATTTTCTGGAACCTAACAGAAAAACAAGACACAAAAACACAGATCTAGTCACGATTCATTCTCCCTCCGCCTTGTAGCCTGCCTTTTCTAGCTACTGAGAATGGCATTTTCGCAGAACTGGAGGGAGGGAGGCTGGGAGTAAAATTTATGTGTGCCACAACTGAACTATGCCACGTGTTGCCATAATAAGGTAATGCATCACTCGCCTGTGATCCTGCGGTTAGCGGTTTTGTCACGAGAAATTTCTCTTCAACTCCTTCTGCTGAGAACTGCCATAAATTTTCAAGCCTTCCAGAATAAATTAAATTATTACTGCGAGAGCAAAATTATCTTCCTTATTATTGTGTAACAGTCGAACACGTATTGTGACGTAAATATATTCAATAAATGTGTCATATTACCTCTCCTATTTCCTCCCAGCAGTTGAGTACAGAATAGTGCAATTACCTGACAAAGGAACCTACCCATCGCACCCCCTTCAGATTTAGTTATAAGTTGGCACAGTGCATAGGCCTTGAAAAACTGAACACAGATCAATCGAGGAAACAGGAAGAAGTTGTGTGGAACTATGAAAAAAATAAGCAAAATATACAAACTGAGTAGTGCATGTGCAAGATATGTAACATCAAGAATACTTCGAGCTGAGGAGCGACGTGGTCCTGTGGATAGCGTGAGCAGTTGCGGAATGAGAGGTCCTTAGTTCAAGTATACCCTTGAGTGAAAATTTTACTTTCTTTATTTTTGCAAAGTTATGATGTGTCCGTTCGTTCATTCACGTCTCTGTTCACTGTAATAAGTTTACTGTCTGTGTTTTGCGAGCGCACCGCAAAACTGTGCGATTAGTAGACGAAAGGACGTACCTCTCCAATGGGAACCGAAAACATTTGATCGCAAGGTCATAGGTCAACCGATTCCTCCACAGGAAAACACGTCTGATATATTCTATACGACACTGGTGACGGCATGTGCGTCACATGACAGATATTAATTGTCTGAAAAGTTAATCTTCTCGCTCGAGGGAAGACTTGAACCAAGGACCTCTCGTTCCGCAGCTGCTCACGCTAACCTCGGGACCACAGGGCTCCTGAGCCCACATTATCCTTGATGTTACATATCTTGCACATGGACTACTCAGTTTGTATATTTTGCTTACTTTTTTCATAGTTCCACACAACTTCTTCCTGTTTTCTCGATCGATCTGTGTTCAGTTTTTCAAGACCTATCCATTGTGTCAACTTATAACTAAATCTGAGGGGGGTGCGATGGGGAGGTTCCCTTGTGAGTACTGTATCAGATGATATTTTAACAATCATATCATTTATTCAGGTGGTTCCTACATTTCTTGTGCTTGGAAATGAAACTGATTTAGTGTTGCTAACGTGGGAGGCATCTAACAATTTGCCGCTCTTTACTTCACTAAACGAAACAATACAGTGTCTCCTGACTATACTGTTAAAGAAACGCAATAGGAATCAATTTTTTTCATGACGTAAAGGAAAACAGCGTCACTAGAATTTAAATGAACAAAAACAAATCGAAAACAGTCACTATTTTTACCATTTATTTATTTCATTCAATAACACTACATCCTTTTTCGAACTCTTTTGGCTCGTCTTTAGTCGCGACATACACATTTAATGGAGATGCACTTGTATCATAATAGTCAGAAGACGTCAGTATTAAATTTAAGTATCGCTACCAAAGAAGTTCAAAGAGAACTTGAAACTGATCTGATATTGTAATAAATGGTAAGCTTAGTGACTGTCTGGGGTTTATTTTGTCCAGATTAATGACATCAAGATTGAAGAGACGTTAAACCCTATGTTTACTTCCACATTTCTTAAAGTTTACACCAGTCTTTCGACGTCAACTTCAAATAACTAAAATTCCTCACTACGAAGGTTAATCGAAATAAAAAAAGCTCCATGTTAAAGGAGTCCCCACAGATCACAATGAACTGAACGTGAACGAGATGTTATATATACATCTCCTTTTCTTTCACTGATTTTCCTAGATGTTACGTGATGGGTACATTATTATGTGGACATGTTGAGGGGATGAAATTTCTAAAATTGAAATATTACGGCGTATTGAATGCCTATAGCTGAAACATACGTTTTGTCACTATCCGTAATGTACGAACACGCCACTTGTAGAATTCCAAAATTACTAAATTGAACCGTCTGTATATTTCTATCTCTCAGAGTATTTTCAGACGAGGAAAATGGTTAATAATAAATTATTGCCGAGGATATAAACTTACGAGACACTGTAAGTTCAAGCCACACATAGTCTCAATAAAGGACATTTTTTCCAGTAGAATTTTATGGAGTTGCATCGTAGGGGGGAAAATTAGTGAAACACCACGCGTTTACTTGCCCATTCAACACACCCTTCTAAGAACGGAGTGTGAAGGGTACTGCTGTAACTTTATCACAAACAACGTGTGTTAGTCATTGGAACGTATGAGCGAGCTCACTCCTGTCAATGGATTATGTTGTAACAGACTCAGTGAGTCTGCCGGCCGGAGTGGCCGAGCGGTTCTAGGCGCTACAGTCTGGAACCGCGCGACCGCTGCGGTTGCAGGTTCGAATCCTGCCTCGGGCATGGATGTGTGTGATGTCCTTAGGTTAGTTAGGTTTAAGTAGTTCTAAGTTCTAGGGGACTGATGACCTCAGAAGTTAAGTCCCATAGTGCTCAGAGCCATTTGAACCATTTGAACGCAGTGAGTCTGGCGGTCGACGCTTTGGACGTTTTACTATGAGCGTTAGTTAGCCTTAGAAGGTGTAAGCTTTTTCGCTAACAAAGTACTAAACACTCATTTCTGACCCTTAGTTCCTTTTCAAAAAGTACGCACTTTGGGATTTTCTACCATCTGTAGAATTTGGAGCCTATAGAATTGTAAAATATTCTATGCCTCATCATCGGTCATTCGACATCTTCGCGTGATGAACGCCTGAGTCGTACATTTTCGTACTTTATGGTCACCCATCTCCCATTTGGCCATCACCTCAGCATTTTCGTATACTGTGATGTTCAACTAATAACTTACCTGGAAGATCGTGTCACCCCTTCATTAGAGTTAGAATTATGTCGTCTATTTAAGATTTTCCTAAGGACCATTTGGTTGTTTACGAGGTTATCCTACTAACTCCCAAAAATTCTTTGAACTAAATCCAATTTTTTTTCCCTTTGAAAGTCAACACCTCCCTGTAATAAGTCAAAATTGTCAATATACACACGTTGCCAACCATCCTTTTCAAACAAATCGCAAACTTAATTACATTGCCTTCAACAGCCCTAAAAGGGTTTTTATGATTTCATTGTTATTTTTTACTATTTAATTCTCAGTTTGTCTGTTATGCACTAGTTTAGTCTTAACGTAATTGATTTCAAGGCCTAAATTCAAACTCTCTCTGTTGCGTTCTTCCACTAGTTGTTGAATTTCATCCACTTTTAAGGCAGACAGTATTCTGTTTAACAGCATAACTAAAGTTATTGCAATATATTCCATTATTACGTGTTTATTCTTAATTTTCTCAGTCTAAGGACGACTAAACGTCCTCTAAAAATGATGCGAATAGTTTTGTTTACGTTTAATGTCCCTTCCTCACATCTCTTTCAATTCAAAATTTCTCTGTAATGTTCGGATACAGAAGTAGTAGAGTCCCGTTTAACGTAGTGACGTCGTATGAATAACTGGACCTAACGTTGCAAAGCGATGTAAATGGAACGAGCATGTCAGGACTGTGGTAGGGAAGGTGAATGGTTGACTTCCGTTTATTGGGAGAACTGAGATCTGCACAAGATAGCATTAAAGGAAGGTATCGAAGCATTTCAGAGACGGGCTGCTAGATTTGTTTCTGGTAGCTTCAACCAACGGGCAAGTGTTACGGAGACGCTTCAGGAACTCAAATGGGAATCTCTGGAGGGAAGTGGACGTTCTTTTCGAAAAATACTATTAAGAAAATTTAAAGAACTGACATTTGAATCTGGCTGCAGTACGATCCTGCTGAGGACAACATGCATTTCGCGTAAGGACAACGAAGATGGGATGCTGAAATTGGAACTCGTACGTAGGCATACAGTCAGTCGCTTTTCCTTCGCTCTGTCTGCAAGTGGAACAGGAAAGAAGGGACTAGTAGTGGCACACAGTACCCTCTGTCACGCACCGTACGGTAGCTTGCAGAATATTAATGTAGATGCAGCTACACACACAGTTTGTTTTTCCGCGGCACGGTGGAATCTATTAACAGGACAATGCAACGAGTCACACGGCTTGCAGTATACGTTAGTGGTTCGAAGAGCACTAGAATGAGTTTACCATACTCCCCTGGTTACCAATCTCCCCAGAATGAAACTCAACCTAGAATCTGTGGGACCATCCTGGTTGGGCTATTCGCACCATGGTTCCTCAATAAAGAAACTTAGCGCAGTCGGCATGTCTCCACACACGTGTCAGTACCTTCCAGAACATCATTGACTCTCTGCACATCGGAGTTGCAAAAGGAGACTATTCAGGCTTTTGACACGAAGTGTCTCGACCGTGTACATAGTAACACAAATGAAGAGACGACACAGCACTGAATGTGGATGTCCACGTTTGGTAATAATTACATATGCTGCAAATATTATACAGTTTAAAATCACCAAAGCAAACCGTGCAATGGAATTTTTCACAGTGATCGGAAAATGGACTCAAATACCGCGAAGATAATTAAACGAGGTTGTAATTGGAAAGCAAGTTCCATTCCAGGTTCTTATAACATGAAAGGAAAAGCAGTTATGATGAGAATGTGGAAGAAGGAACAAAACGTGCCATTAGTAAAGTGTCGAATATGTCATTCTGAAGCAAAACTGTCATTCATTCTATGAAAACGAAAGAGACGAGAAGTATCGTCTAACTCTAAAAATTACGATACAACTGCTGGTGATGTTTTTCCAGTAAAGTGCTTCATGAGATATTTCCAGTTTTCTTACAGCTTAAGACTGAGAGGAACCAAAGCAACAAGAAGAGGCTACCCTTGGTGCATTTTGCTTGTAGTTTATTTCTCGGATGTTTCACACTAACTACCCCTCTAGGCTATCACACCATTCATATGTGAATTATCGAGATATAATTGTTAAAACAGACTGCTGTTTTGAACACTACGGCACCTGTGGCCGGATCTGACTCAGTGGAAAAATGCTAACAGTAAATTCATTTCATCGTGTAAACTATTGGAAACGCTTAATAACACTTTCAAGATAGTCATTTCGCACATCAACTTGTCTCCTGGGATGGCTGCTCATCTATTCTTGCTTAAAAAGTTGAGGGTCACATAAATAGGGTAAAACCGGAAGAACATATAGGCATGGGTACTAGACACGTCACTGGTTACGTCGCCTTGGAATTACTTGAAAAATTTAGGCATTGGTAAGGTAACGAATTTAGATGAAAAAAATTGATGAAATAACTTTAACAATTCAGCATGGAACGTAAATCGTTTCCCCATTAAGTACTTCAGTTTTGGAAACGCCCCTACGCAGATAACAGCAAATATGTGTAACTGAATATCTCTTCGAGTCGTTTTAAACACTTTGGTAACTCGAGGTCGCATTGGGGAGCGTCTGTCACTCGATACTGTCGTGATCTTAATCCCAGCGCGATCCAATCACGAACTAAAGTGCGCATCATGTATGACGGCGGCCGAGTTTAGGTTCGTTCTGCGCATTTGGCGTCACAAAACACAGGTCAGCCAATGAACAGAGAACGACGTTGCCAGAGCTCGACTGCAGTGCAGAGCACGGACGAGTGTCTTCAGTTTTAGAAACATTCAGTCATAAATAAAGTAACTGAACAAAAGCAGTGTCTTGATAGAAGACTTTCTTTTATAGTAAGTTTGAAAAAAGCATTCTTTATACCAATTGCTTCATATTCTATTAATTAATTAAACCAAACAAGCAATAAGCCTCCTAATTAAGGCGATAGCAAGGAAAGGTGTTTGTATCATTCTCACTAACCGCTTTTTCGTAATAAAGAACAGCGGTAATTGTTTATTTCCTGTTCTACTTCAATGAAACATGAGTAATTCATAATCATACCAAAAGTGTTTGTCGGTATTTTGCGTCATTTTAAAGTCGTCCAGGAGATATTTTCAATGGTGAGTTGTGTTAGTGTAATGGTTAAAGTGTGTGGATGCGAAGGGATAGGTTTTGAGTTCAAACCTTGATCAATGCTTAATATTTTCTTTATTTTAAAAACAATATCGAAGTTACTTACTTCATGAATTTTATTCGTTTTAATGTAATTTTTTGAAATTTCTAGTGGCAACTAAAATCGACCATATGGAAAGTATACGCTATGGACTTTTACCTCTGCAAACTCTTCAAAATTTCGTGGAATGGTTTACTACATCTAATGCTGCACAATAACTGCGTTGAACATCGAAACAAAATTAAGTCATTTATGGGGGGAAGGTATCAGTCAAGAAGATGTGTAAAAATCAAATTTTTGGGCCAAATAATTTTTGTGAAATCGAATGATAAAGTGTGTCAAAGCAGTCGAAACACCATGTGTCTGCACAGGCGAACAGTGCAATGATGACAAAATCGCGCACATCGCGGAATGCGGGGAGCACGTCTCTGTAGCAGCGAAAGGGTTAATGTGGTCATGGTGGCTTTAATTCATAAACTGCGTGCTCCCCCCTAAACCTAAGTTTGCGAACTATAGTATGGCGCTGCTTCTCTTGGCGCATACAACTGGCAACGCAGCAATCTCCCGCGTCTGGGCGGGCATGCGCGAAACGCCAACATAAAAGAATTGAACTATAGCACCCTACAATTTCATCTAAATGCTCTGCAATGATATGGTTTTAGGAACAGTGGCAAAAAGAAAGAGTAATGAAGTCCATAAATCCAGGAAATGAAATATGTGAGTTTGCATGAAATCAGTACGACTTAATCTTACTTTTGTAAACCTAATTACGTTATACTATTCCTAAAGCGTGCAAGACGTGGTGATTAACTTCGATAGTATATTCGTCTCTCAAGACCGACGTTGTGGGCCCATACGGATTGGCTAAACTATGTTCTGGTGTAGAAATTGGGCAAGAACTCCATGTTCCATGCATCATTGTGATAAATCCGCTTGCACGGTTTGCTTATGTGGTTTTAAACTATATATTGTTTGTATCATATTAAATTTGATTACCAAACGTGAACATCAACAAATAGTGTCATGTTGTCCTTCCACTTGTGTTGTTCTCTATTAAAGGTGTTGTCAATGCAAGTATTCACAAGGAAAACCGTTTACGAGTATATCATGTTAAGTTGAATGTGATTTACTAATAATGTGAAAAGCTTCTAATGATCCTAAAAAACCGAATTACTGCCAGTGAATGAGTTTCTTAGTCTGGTTAAGGTAGAGAAACGAAGATATCTACGACAGCTGCAGAAGAAGATAATCACCAAAAGAATCTTCCTTGCTCTTCATGTATCACGTTGGAGTTGCCGTCGGTGCATCTAGATATTATTCATAACTACGCGTTAGACATAAATTATACTTACAGAAATTGTAATAAATCTCTTTGTGGCCTGTCTGTACAATGTATTTCTGCTCCCGGCCCTTGCAGAGACAGCTGCATCTTCGAAGGGCGAGCAACGCCCCCCCCCCCCCCCCCACCGGCGACTCTGTACCCCGCACACTTTTTAGTGCCTGCTTTTTCCGCTTCTATAAATTGTATTGACTTAAGTGTGGCACTGAATGATTTATTAACTGGATTTTGTTACGTATCTACCTCTACTACAAAATCTGTATACATGGTGGTAGTCCTGTAACGCTACTTCAGAATGACTGTGGACTGAATATAGGCAAGGACGGTTTTGATGCCGAAAGCGTGTATTATCCTGCTTATTCGTGAGAATTTGGGATACTCTGCTTTATTAAAAATGACTTTGGCATAATATTATCGTGGTGAGTTGTAAATTATTTGCATTAGTACTGTTCATACTAAATGGCGTTTTCCGCTAGTTTATTGAACTCAGTAGATAAACACAAGAGATAAATAAATCAGCAGGAATATAATCTCCACCGCGCGAGATTAGTCGAGCGGTCAAGGGCGCTGCAGTCATGGACTGTGCGGCTGGTTCCGGCGGAGGTTCGAGTCCTCCCTCGGGCATGGGTGTGTGTGTTCGTCCTTAGGATAATTTAGGTTAAGTAGTGTGTAAGCTTAGGGACTGATGACCTTAGCAGTTAAGTCCCATAAGATTTCACACACAATATAGTCTCCCACATTATCTAAAATAGTCTCAGAACGTTGTGATACTTTCTCAATTACACTCCTATAGACAGTACGTTGATATAACTTCGTGTCTTTGTATGTTATGCTGTGTTAACAGGAATTGAAGTTGTGCAGTTCAGCGTAAGGATGTGGTGCGTGGTCTCGGGAAAACTGTCACCTACAGCACATTGACCACCTCGGTTGCTGGGCGTTCAACGCGACGGACTGCTAACCGAAATGTCCCGGATTCGATTCCCAGCTGGGTCAGAGATTTTCTCCGCTCGGTGACTAGGTTTTGTATTGTCGTTACGTTTGTATCGTCATAACTGAGATCTCAATATTGAGGTGTATGTATGGGGAAGTCCCGAAAGCCAATTAATTAGGAAAAGAACTGTACTTTGCAGTGAGCAGGCCGATGGCCTACAATTGTCATGAACTGTTTGAGAAAGCGAATAATTAAAACCTTCTGATTCGTCTCGAGAACTATACGTACATTTAAAAAAACCGTGGAACAGTTTTTCTCTCTTAGCTGTCTACCACCTCAACTGATAACATGTAGTTTCTAAGTGACGTAAGTTAATATTTTGTTTCTTTCATTCTTTTATTATTTTCAGATGCTTCCTTTATCAGATTTTCATAGTATCTTTTCACATCCTCTCGATGATATTTACATGGTGTTTTGGGTAATTTAACATAGTCTCTTTTCTTTTATAACCACTTGCTTGGAACTCACAGCTTCTCTTTAATGGCTGTCTCGTTCCACATCTCTTCTTTGTTTCTTCTGATTTCTTCGTACGTGCAGTCCTTTGCTGTTTGAGTAAGTATCTTTGTTAAACAGTTGCTTCTTTCCTTTATGTCTGTGTTACATACAGAACTGAATAGTTTTCCAAAAACAGGAGGACGTCTACAACTTCCAGCTGATATCGTTTCCTACTTGAACGTTTCAAAGCGCGACAACAGAGATAACACAATGGGATTTCACCTTGTGCAGTTTACAACACGCACTGAAAGATTATGATAATAGAATAAAGTAATTTGAACACTGGCTTTGAAGATGACATTCGAAAACTCTGAAAGTCTCTGCTCCAGGCAGCAGGACTGCATCGTAGGTAGAGGGAGATAGGAAGATACTGAAATGGTTGTCCCACAAATCTCTCCATAGGTGTGTGACTCTGCGGTTATGGTCACACGCAATGTCCAGGCTGTAAAGTATGAAAATAAAACTTCGTCCATAACGACGTAATCTTCGTGTTATTTATTTGCCACTTTACAGTGGTGCATAGAAACCTTCCAGGTCACTAAAGTAGGCAACAAGAGGAATTAATGCCAATGGAATTAGTCAAAGCCACTGTATTATGCTTCTTGCCTCATGTGCAACTAATCGAGGCCGGCCGTGGTGGCCGAGCGGTTCTAGGCGCTTCCGTGCGGAACCGTGCTGATTGAAGCTTTAGACAACAGAACAATGCAGCACCTCACACGTCGAAAACATCACCAATTAATGGCATTGGATACAGAAAACGCGCTTGAAAATGGGAATAATTTACCGAAACCGACATGAAGAATACAAATGAAATTGTGACAGGTAGCAGGAAAGCTATTTCATAATGAAACCCACATAATGATTGCAATCAGTATGCGTTACAGTTTTTAACACAGGACAGCGGAACACGTACTACTATTGAATAACTTAGAGTTTCTCAGCGAGCAACCCAAGGTTTCATGCTAGAAATTACAAGAAAAGAACGGGAAAGATACAAATGAGTTTGGGAATAGACTATGATGGAAGACATAATTGTGACTGTAATGAAAATGGCCAAGAAGTGGCTAGGATATGTAGCCAGGCTAATGGGTAGTAAATAGGCCACGGAAGTTCTTTTCTGGAATAGATAACAATAGACTTAGGTGAATAGTTAGAGGACATATGAAATCATGCAAGAGCGACATGCATGTACCGCCTGAAAGGAGCATTTATCCAAACTTGATGTCAAATGGTTGTTTCTGCTGATAATGACGATGACAAGCATAATAAAATAAAAAAGTAATCGCTATAGCGGGAATGAAACCGAATTAAAAATTAAACCACGAACTAAGTGAGAAACTGAAGTATAGGCCGGAGCAGCAATACGTATTAACGAAATAGGGAGGTGTCACACTACATCTGGAAGGGGCGGTGGCGCAGAGCGGCGGGTTGTACAGGGGGACTGAGGTCGCGCTTAATCAACTGCGGCGCTCACCGCCGGGATATTAATTCTGCTGCTTAAGAAACGCCGGACACCCGGCCACCGCTATCTGTTGCACTTAATTAAATTTTAACCTCACTCTCTGCTGCCACGTATATTACGGCTGAATGTCAGTATGCTCTTCCCGTTCCGGCTTCGTGCGACATAAGGCGCCAAATACCATTCATTAATGGCTACTGTGGTACTTCGAGACACGTCTCACAGCACGCCTGAAAAGGTGGATCAATGTTTCATCCACTTTTCACTTAAGCTCCAGGTGGTCTTCTTGTGACGACAGATTCCGTCCCAAGCGCTATGATGATTTATTAAATGCTGTAGTCCTTCTTACATTCAGTGTTTGCTAAGAAAAATTTGAGGTATTTCCAGCTTATGCGAAATACAGTTTAATTTTAGTTCACCCAGACATGTTTCAGCGCTTTCTCTGATATCTCCAGTGGGTTTTTTAAATTATTACTGTCTTACATAACTTTATAATAACGCTGGTAGTTTTATACGCACCACGCTTTATACAATTTATCGAGGTTGCTCATACTGTTGTCTTTACTTTTCTATTATATGTTTATGTTTATTTCATCTGGTGATATCTGCGCCTTCACTCTCTCTCTAACATCTAACCAGATTTTTTATTGAGTTGATACTACAATATACACAATACATGAGCAGCACATAGTTATAATAGGTATCGTAATCATTACAATATGCTTTTACATGTGCTGTATGTGATAATAATAATAGTAATAACAGAAATAGTAATATATGCATGGTATTCCAGAAATTTCACTGCTATCAACGTAATTTTAAGCAGTTTCCACGTTACGATATCGTCGAATGCCAACTAACAGAAATGAGCAACATCAGTACAGAAGGATTCATACGAAGAGAAGAAGTGGAACGGTCACGGGGCGAGCGAGAAATAATAGGTTTAGGCTAATTTTAGAAGATGAGATCAAAGGAATAAAACAGATATAGATATGGATGAGGAAAGTATGGATAATGTTGAAAATGTGACTTGTACGCTAATTCAGTGTTGTACACAAGAGAAACAGCTGGGATGCGACATTAGGAAAGCTACACCGGTGGCAACAGATAAAGCTTTTATCTACTGTTGAATGCACAATGGTATTGGGTAAGACTCGTATCACTGGGTGGTTAGTTCCAAAGTCGTGTTCCTTACGTGGATGGGGACAATGGTGAACTTACCGATACTGTATCGCAGTTTTGGAATGGCAATAAGTGTCTGTTATACGGGGACTGGGACTGAGGACACACATGACTAAGAAACTAACACTGCACCCCTCCCCTATCCACCCTATGAACCATGAACTTTACATAGGTGGGGTAGCTTCCTTGCCTCAGCGATACACATAGTCGTCCTATAGGTGCAACCACAATGGAGAGGTATCTGGGAATAGGCCACAAAAACCTTATCAACAGTTGCAGGGGCTGGATGATTGACTGATCTGCCATTGTAATATCTAACTAACATGGCATTCCTAAATTGGTACTGCGAATAGCGCCAAGCAAAGGTAAACCACAGCTTTTATCTTTTCCCGAAGGGGGTGCAGTATCTCTGTGCCATAAGTCACGTATTTAGGAAATGAGACGATAATTTCTATGCTAATGTTACTGTCGGTGGAGAAAATATATTATTAATAATCCAATGCACTCAATAATTTAAAAGACGTAAGATTTTCATAGAGACAATTCCTCTTGGACTGTGTACGGGAAATCGTGTGGCTTGATTTTTCGGCACAGTTAAACGACCTGGAGCGTGCTGCAGCCTACTCTAGGAAACTTTTCAGTCACATAGTTCCGTCATGCTGTTGTTAAATACACGTTTTTTGATAATGTTTATCTCAAGGAGACATACGAGAGGTATTGGACATTTTTTATATTACCGTGAGCTGTGCTGCATTGAATGTGAAGTAGCGGTTACTGTCGGTGGTTGATGTGCTACGTGTCACCATTTCAAATCTCCTCACAAAAAAATGTTCGTTATTCAGTATTCATCATTTGTAGATGGTTCTTGAAATTTCTTATGCTTCTATTATTTGCATGATCTGAAATATTCGATTTTTCTAAAGACATCAACACTTACCATCCAGGAAGCAGTTCTGTTGCGTCTGTACAGTCTTATTACAAAAACATGGCACTCAGCTGGCCGCCACAAAGGCTAGATCGAGTCGTTCATTTAAGGCGGCCAATAAAACCGGCCACCCCTTAGAAGTCTAAGTCCGGCCATATGCACGATTTGCCAATACTGTAGGATTCGAAAGCGTCTGGAGAAAAAGTTGTCTTCATATCGGCTTGTTTTAGTGCTGTATCGCCTCGTGGTCTAGTGGTAATCGCAGCGCAATGTTGACAGAAAGTCACGATTTCGAGTCTACCCTTTGCAAAAACATTAATATCAGAAATTGAGTCCGCCTTGATGCAAAACACCTTGTTATTCGTTTATTTCTTTATTATCCAAAACTAGTTTCGGCGACAAATATCACCATCATCAGTGGTTTTTTTTAAATCTAAAACATGCAGAAAATGGTATGGTAGTACAAACACAGTAAAACGTTATTACATTTTTACAAATCGTCTTTTGAAATATAGTTATATATTGATATTTTCATACTACCTTATTTATTCTATGCTACAGCATGTTTTAAGCAATTATTTGCGTTGTTTGTGACATATTTTCAAAAATGGCTCTGAGCACTATCGGACTTAACATCTATGGCCATCAGTCCCCTACAACTTAGAACTACTTAAACCTAACTAACCTAAGGACATCACAAAACACCCAGTCATCACGAGGTAGAGAAAATCCCTGACCCCGCCGGGAATCGAACCCGGGAACCCGGGCGCGGGAAGCGAGAACGCTGCGGACATGACATATTTTCTGTGCTCTTTTTTCTGTTGCCGTCTTTTTACTTAGCGAACATCTTGTCATCTGCAGCCATGTGAGTGGCTGTTAGTAAAAAAATACTCAAAGGTGAACGTCGTATGTCAGCAGTATATACTTGGGGTTGTGGTAGTGTTGTGGAAACCAGTTATTTTGGTGTGCTGCTTAGCTGTTCGTGTAGTCACGTTCGTTGGATGGTGTGTGACTGCTTTTTGCTCAGATAAACAAAACTTTTGCACTTTGTTTCTGATCCAGAATATTACGCCATCTTGCTGTTCGCGTGTGTCGCGAGAGGTGTATCGCAAGTGGCGAGAAAGGCTATGAAAAACTGTAGAGCGAATTACGACGACTTCTGTTCATTATTTATGTCTCTGTGTGTGATGGGGAAGTGGTTCTTTTGGTGTGTGTGCTTTCTGTTCTGTGTCCTTGGTCAGTTCTCTCAGAGCAGTAAAGAGTGTGTTGTTGCAGAGTGTTGTGTTTTCATTTATTACATTTTCCCCTTCGAGTATAGACTTTTGTATGAGGTAATTTTCTTCTATTGTTAGTTGTCGGTATAGACTGTTGCTGTTTCTCAGAATGCGTAAATCGTTTTCGATATTAGTGGGGTTACGGTTTTTGTTCATTAGATGTTCTGCAAAAGTTGAATGTGTGCTGTCACTTCTTAGCGCTCTCATGTGCTCTGTGTGCCTCGTTCGGAAATTTCTGCTTGCTTGTCCTATGTAGTGAGCCTGACAAGAGGCGGTCTCAGTATGGTTTAAATGGCTCTGAGCACTATGGGACTTAACATCTGAGGTCATCAGTCCCCTAGACTTAGAACTACTTAAACCTAACTAACTTAAGGCCATCACACACATCCATGCCCGAGGCAGGATTCGAACTTGCGACCGTAGCGGTCGCGCGGTTCCAGACTGTAGCGCCTAGAACCGCTCTGCCACCCTGGGCGACGGCCTCAGTATCTGATATTACTGTTTTTCTATGCAAACACGGACCAAATGGAAGAGTTCCAAGATAATATTATTATTCCACCCTTTCCTCTAACTTTTAAACCACATTTCGGCTGTCTGATGAAGTTATCATTCTGATGGAACTTCAAACGATTTCGCTTCACTTTCTGACCCACCAGTGATAGCAAACACGTCCAGAAACAACTCTATGAATGTACATCTCAACAGTCATTTTATTAAAGCTCTAGTATTTATCTTGCAGTGACTCATTCGAGTTCACATACTTGAAACTCGTGAACATTGTTTAAGCGCTGTCAAAATGGTCGCAAAAGGAAAAAGATCTACGTTTTATGACACATTGTTTGATTTGCGTTTCATAGACGGGTGAAGGCAGTGGAGGCAGCTTCAAACTTTTGTATGATGTGTGTGATGAGTCAGAAAGAGATTTTCTTGTTTGAAGAAAGATCGCTGCGGAATGTATAATTATCCACATTCTGGAAGTCTCAAAAAATGACATATGTGATGACCGGCGACTTTTGCATTCAATGGGCAAGGTTCAGACGTTCGATGTAGGGGTACTTCATACTCTAATTTAAAGCAAAAAGTGTATTATGCACTACGAACTCTTCCCCAGGTATGTGTCTATCATAGATGGCATTTGTTTCCAACAACAGAGACACGTTTTGGCCACAGTACAATAAAACTGGCAGACAAAACTGCACTGCGTAGTCCCACTACACGATGAAACACTTTTATGATTTCACAAACAAAACTATGCAGAAAGTTGTTTGGGAAGGCATCCCTCACGCACTTCTAATTCTAATTTCATGCCCTCAAATTACATTTTCAATTCCTTATCGAATAACCGCCAAGAATATTCGTTTCTGATAGTAATGCAATTCAGATATGATTTAACAATATCTTTAACTCGGAACAAGTTGACTTCTTCAGGAGTGGAAACAGTAAACTGCCTAAGCGTTGTCAGACTGCAATACATATATCATGATTAAATTATTTCTGATGTCTGCTATTGTGTACAATAATGTAATGGATAATGCTATTAAAATGTGCACTGTAATAATGAAAATGAAATACAACTCACCACAATAACCTTAATTTGAAAATCTATTTTAATGAAACATAAAGTACCCATAACACGAGTGTGCCTACATTGGCATCAATTAGTAAGATATTACGCACATTCGCCTTTGAAACTGTTTTTACTTGCTGTCCTGTGTTATACTTTTGTAACAGGGAAATGTGGCATTTCATAAATAATTTTACGTCCGTACACTAGCCAAAATATTATGTTGGCAGATGCGAAAAGAAGTATTAACAGTTGTGCAGCATCATAAATTTTTCGCCCTTACACTATGTGGTACTGGACGTAGTGAGACTACTTTTGATGGAGAAGTCTTCTTTCTTAAGATTTCCGTATCAATTTCCGAGTAGCCGCTTGTAGCTCAATAAAAGAACAGCTAAAAGTCTGGCTTTCAGAGAGACTGAAGTCGGTAGCTAAAGTAGCGTTCACTTTAGAAATAAACATGTTACCTCGGAGACAGCGAAGAGCTGCTGTATTCGTCCTTCACTTATTGTCCCAGTGGGCAGATAAATCGTAACAGTAAGACGAGATAACCTGCAATGTCCGTTTGGCACGACCTTCCTGGACTCAAAACCGTAAATCAATAACGTCATTTCACACTTCAAGTGAAAATCTCAAAAATTATTCAATGGAAATGACACAAAAAATCAAGTGAATTTAACAGAATAATTCTGTGACACCCAAGAAGTAACTCGTGGGACACAGAGCTGAGAGTCTTACTCTGCATTGTTTACAAGATTCAGTTGTATTACCAACAGGATAAATACTAACCGATGTGTTCTTTGAGTGGGCTCGGAAGCTTGAATCTCAAAGACGCAGCTGCTGAGGGTTGGAGTACCGAAAGTATATGTCACTGATTTTTATCCTCAGTTCTGTAAACTGGTTTAAGGATTAGAGCATAGTGGCTAGTAACACTCGGATGCACTGAATGCAAACTTAATAAAGTAAATTAATAACTGTAACAATCATGTTTCTTTTTCTGCCTCAGGTGTACTGAAAACTGAAAAGCTCATTCACCATACGAGATTTTGTAAACATTATCAGTAAGCAACACACCTTTTGATCATGATAGATTTTTAAAATATTTTTGTTGAGAGCTGTGTCATTGGCACTATCTACAGAACGGAGGACCACAAATGAGATTCCAAGTTTCATGCGATAGGTGGTAATAGGTTTGTTCCCTCTGAAGATCCCGGTGGGGGCAACACCTTCACAGGGAGTCGCAACTCTGTCCTGTACAACAGTGGGCTCTTCCTCATCTCGATACTCTGAGGGGAACACGCCCTTAAGTTCTTATTTATACTAATTTCTATTAATTCCTACACAAGCCTCCACTTATTCTCGACCTACATTGGACCAGCATGAGGAGACCTTACCAACGGCGTCGGTGTAGATATGGGGATTAGTGATAATGATATCATCGTAACGACTATGATTACAAAAGTTAATAAACCAGTCAAGAAGGCTAGGAGAGTGTTTCTGCTAGAAACAGCAAATTAGCAGTCGTTGGCACCTGACTTAGACAGTGAATTGACATCATTTTGTTCCAGTATGATGGATTTAGAGGAATTATGGGCAAGGTTTCAACAGATTGCAACTCGTGTTCTGAAGACGTTTGTGCCTAGTAATTGGATTAAGGACGGAAAAGGCCCACTGTGGTTTAACAATAAACATCGGAAAATGCCGAGGAAGCAATGGCTGTTTAAAAGTGAAAGCACAAGTGATGACAGGTTAGTATAGATTCGTGTGTTTGTGAAAAGATTTATTCTAGCAAAAGACGCGGCCAAGAACCTGAGAAAATTCTAGTCCTATGCAAAATCGGTAAGTTTGTCTAAGACTTTCATCCAGGTACTCGCTGACCAGTCTGGTGTGACAGCAGAAGATATCAGAATGAAAGCCGGAGTTCTAAATTTCGGATCTAAGAATTCCTTCCTGCAAGACAATCGTACCAATATACCGTCGTTAGACCATCACACAGAATCCCGAATGGTGGACATAGTAATAAACATCCCTGACTTTGAGAAACAACTAAAAGAGTTGAAAACAAATAAGTCGCCAGGTTCGGATGGATCGGTGTCCAAGGCGGTGGCCATCTACATGCAGCGGCCGACCACGAGTAGCAGCCGTCATCAGCAAGCGTTGCGCCGTACGGTCAGTAATACATGCAGCTCTTGCCTGTAAGGCTTCATTTGAGTTTTCAGCCGCCCGAAATTTGAACTGAGGTTTCTCAGCGGAAATGCATTCGGTTACCTACTTGTTTATCGACATTATACATTTCCCCTGTTCTGTTTACTCACCCTTCTTGTAGTAGAGAATGGTTCAAATGGCTCTGAGAACTATGGGACTTAACATCGGAGGTCATCAGTCCCCTAGATTTAGAACTACTTAAACCTAACTAACCTAAGTACATCACACACATCCATGCTCGAGGCAGGATTCGGATCTTCGACCGTAACAGCAGCGCGGTTCTGGACTGAAGCGCCTAGAACCACTCGGCCATTACGGCCGAGGTAGTAGAGAAGCACAAAGATTTCATGTCGTGTCGTTCGTTACATTGCTCTGCTTTTATGATGTGTTTATCTGGGATTTCACTATTGCTGTACACATGTTTTTCGAATGAATGAACATGTCTGGATATTAGGTCAATTTTAATTGATTATACGCTAAACATTTTCTTGCATTAGTCGGAGACACAACCGGAGTCTGTGGTGTTTTCTTACTGATATTAGTAGACGTTTTGATTATTTTAATTTCTTATTTGTGCTCATTAATTGTAATGACCACCGTACAATCTGGCACATTCACTTGAAATATCTTGGGCAGCAGCGTGGTGTCCAGTGTGTCAGAATGTGTGTGATAAACTGAGTGATGAGTGAATAAGTGTGGTGTCTCAGAGGATGTCTCTGTTCTGTCCGTCTTGATTGTGATGATTGGATAGAGGGTTGACAGTTCCTAATCTCTGTTTCTTTAATGGACAACTCAGGTTCCATCGGACATGTTGTGAAATGTATGAGTTAGGCGCGATTTTTTTTTCTTGTTGTTGTGCCAAACTATCCCAATTTCGGAAGTGGGGTAAACATGCTGCATAAAAAGCTATTGTGAGCGGCGGGGTAATGCGAGATGGCAGGCCCTCTGGCCTCTTCATACCCTTATTAAGGATCATCAAACCAGGCTGTCTTGAATTTCTAAAATCTGAATTTGCACACATGAAAATTAAATGTCATCTCGCAACTATAGTACACTGTCATGCAAAGTAGGTAATAGGAGGCTGTGTAGTGTCATCAATGTACATAATAGGGAGTAGGATGTATGTATATTGCAACTCTGCTAATTTCAGTCGCTCGGGATTAGCCGAGCGGTCTAGCGCGTTGCAGTCATGGACTGTGCGGCTGGTCCCGGAGGAGGTTCGAGTCCTCCCTCGGGCATGGGTGTGTGTGTTTGTCCTTAGGATAATTTAGGTTAAGCAGTGTGTAAGCTTAGGGACTGATGACCTTAGCAGTTAAGTCCCATGAGATTTCACACACATTTGAACATCATTTCACATA
The DNA here is from genome assembly GCF_021461385.2 of Schistocerca piceifrons. Classification (NCBI taxonomy): domain Eukaryota; kingdom Metazoa; phylum Arthropoda; class Insecta; order Orthoptera; family Acrididae; genus Schistocerca; species Schistocerca piceifrons. Next base: position 195,594,263 of record NC_060149.1, read on the forward strand.
GGAAACAAGTGGGAGGTTTTGAGCTGTGAGGGGGCCAGTCGCTCACAGTAGCAAGAGGTGGAGGGACATCTGGTCACTGGGAATTCTGGACGGAGTCCCAACCCCCGGCTGGTGGCTTTCTGTTTCGATGTCGGGTCTCAGGGCCCAGAGCGACCAATGCTCGCTATTTTTACAATGGCTGGGGGCAGTTTCCTTGCGAAAGCCTCGTGTTTTTTGCAGAAACGCGCCAGTTTGTTGCAACAGCTGTGCTATTTTATGGGGCGTTTCATTGATATGGTCCATGGAGTAGCCAACAGAAAGGCATCACACGTCGTGCCCCAGCTATCATATTCCGTTGGCGCCTGTCGCCAGGAAGATTCCCGTTCAAGTTTTGGCAGAGGCTACGACAGGTTGCTCGATTGTTACGTCAGCACACATGTGCAGTCACTGCGCGAAATTCGTGGGAAGGAATGGTATTGGCGCCTAGGTTCATGGAATGTGGTGGTGGGAGTCTGGACGAATTTTTTGTAAGAAGATAATTGGCGGAAGCTTTGTTTACCTGCGACGACTGGCCAATTTCTGGCTCGAGCGGAGCGGTCACTCTCTAGGCACGGGGCAATAAACTCATTTGTGTGTGATTTGCATAACATCGTGATTCTGCCCCCTACCTTGCATATCAGTTTAGAGTCCCTTGATAGCAAACATGCAGCTCGTTTCCATGGCGTCACAATAATAGCGGCTAAAGAACGGGCGAAAGTAGTACTTAATGCGGAAAATGTAAACGACAAAACAATTAAACTTGAGATAATGATCAATGGAAATATGCTTGATGTAGTCTATATATGTACTCCTAAAATAGGATGTGAAACGGACGAGAAGATAGAGTTTATTACTAAACTGGAATATTCTGTAACGTCTAATAAAATTGTCATTGTAAGATATTTTACTGATAGATTTGGGAGCGATAGAAGCGGATACGACATGGTCATAGAAAGCTATTTATAAGATCGCAGAAATGAGAAATGTGAGGTATTACTCGACATATGTCTGTGAAATAAATGGATAATTGATAATGGATGATATAAGAAAAGACATAGTCACAAGTTTACCAGATACAGTTGGAATTGGGAACAGAGATCCCTAACATACAATATAATAATAACAGAAGAAATCAGAAGATGTCTGACTGAAGCGAAAATGGTACCAAGCATTAATATAGATGGAGATCACACTCTATCGGTGGGGGGACTTAAGAAATTTAGAAACTGTTCATGCAGGGAAAAAGAATGACTAAAATCAACTGCTGGAAACTGGAAGATACAGAAAACTAAGAGACATACATTGAGGAGAATAAGACACAGCACCCTAAAGATGATAGGAAGGATATAGAGGAAGAAGGGAGGAAGTTGAAGCTGGACCTGGTGAAGGCAGCAGTAGAAACATGTGGAAGGACATCAACGAAAGCCAGACACAGAGAAACTCCATGGTGCAATGAGATAACTGCGGAAGTTGGCAAGGAGAAGAATAATTATGGGGACAATGGTTCTAAAACAGAATGGAAAATAACACAGACAAGTGGAAACAACTAAGCAGGGTCGCAAGGAAAATGATAGCATTGACTAACCAAATGTCTTGGGAAAAATTCGCAAAAGAAAATAGATGAGAATTTCGGTTTCGAAAGTAACGCTGAAAATTATTGTATTCCATTTTTTTCACATTTAATACGTCGATTACAAGACTTTGGCACGTGGGCGGTCAGAGGCATCACTTCTCTTCCGCTGTGTGCTGGGCTTGGTCGTGGACGCCGCGTGCAGCCAGCATGGTTCACTTTGTTAACTTGAGACGCCTTTGGCTTCTGTATTGCCGGGATGATCATTTCAGAGCTGTAGTATTCAGGAAATCATGGTGAAACCGCTGCTTGTTATGGTGCTTTTGGATAATATTTTATTATATGATTTTCATCTACACAACTGCGTTTTCGGTGTGCGCAAGGTTACATCTATTCGGATAAAAGCTTTGTTCGATGTATAAGGATTAATATCGCTGTTTCATTGAGCCATATGTGGATGTTCACGTTACCTTCCGATTCTCTAAATATTATCACTGGGTTACAAAATTATGTTGGGTTCCTTTTGTTCTGTTTTTGAAAATGTGCGACATCGTATTACCACGTCCTCCCTTGGAGGACATGTGTAACCTTGTTATTGGATTTTTGTGTTCCTTTATTGAAAAGTGACCGAAAGCTATGTCAAATTCTCACTTGCATCCAGATGGCACATACATTTTTTTTTCGTTCTCAGAGACAATGGTTCAAAAACAGAATGGAAAATAACACAGACAGATGGAAACAATTAAGCAGAGTAGCAAGGAAAATGATAGCATTGGCTAACCAAATGTCTTGGGCAAAATTCGAAATAGAAAATAAATGAGAATTTCGGTTTCGAAAGTAACGCTGAAAATTACTGTCTTCCATTTTTTTCTGATTTAATACTTCGATTACAAGACTTTTGCAAGTAAAGAGACTTTTTTTTTAATTTTGGCCCTAGTTTGCCTTGATGTTCCTGATGACAGAGATAAATTTGTGGCTACAGTAATCTACTAGCACTTATCATTGGCACTGTTGTGTACGAATGTCTCATAGCATTGGTCGGCAGCACAAGTGAACCTGTTTCTTTCGTTCAGTGTGGTAAAGTGCAGTTTGCACCAAACTTGACTGATCGGCTTTATATGCAGCTTTTTGGGGATAACAAAAAGCTTCGTTTTCACGTCAGAAACCAATTTCCATACAGTACTACCCATTAATAACATCTCCCCTCCACGTTTACTTGAGGTAAACTTGGTAATTTTGCGGCTTCCTTTTCCGTATAATTTCCTGCATCTCTTTAAACAGGTTGAAGAAACCTGGAAATCAGTAGTGTTCATCTCACTTGCAATTCAGACCGACCAGGCTCGTAGATCTCTCTCGGTAACAGTTGCACTGACTCTCACACAGTTCTAAATCTTGTGAATAGTTTGCCCTTCACACTTTTGCAAGTCCCATTTGGCACATATTTTGTGCTCAGTGTAAATCTTTCTTCCATTTATACAATTCATGTTTAGATTTTATGTAACGAAACGGGCTCTGAACATTGCTTAAGTTCAAGCGTACTCTTCCTCCTTCGTTTAACCAAAAAAATACAGCCTTTCCTATGTCACTCAAGAGCTATTACATCAACTGTTTCCTTTCAACTCGGAAGGTACTCTATTTTTGTTCTGGTCTTTGATTAGCACAACAATCATCGTTCGAACCACAATTAGTGGAATTTTCTTCTAACGTTACCACAATTTCTAACGAAATCTCGACATCATTGGAAAGAATGTCCAAGAAATTAACTAATAAATAACACATATGGAGATATTCAGGAGAAGACACGATGTTCATACTTTATCTTTGCAAGGTTTAAAAAATTAATTGGATTCCACATTACTGTGAAACTCTGGAACCTGCACAAAGACAGATGATATTAGCAAGCATATACCAAGATATCACAAAGAAAACTAACTCCTGAGTTCGCTAAAATTGATTCAGTTGCATCTCTATTGTTAACACTTAGCGATACTGAAAAGGCAACTGCTAATTATCGTGGACATAAACGAGCAGCAGTTTCGAGCGAATAGTAATTATGAACAGATGTGTCAAAGAAACTATCAACGAGAACTGAAATTCATGTTGCAAATTACGATCGCGTTGTGCCGTGTTATCTGTTTATCGAAGTGCTGTCATTCAAGGACATATGCCCGACGTGTTGCGCAAGTGCCGTCTGTTACAGCTACGGCAGGATTGTACATTCCTCCAGCCGCCTGGTGAGTTAGGAATATGTCAAATTTCAGCATTTTTAAGAATTTTTGCAGAGTGTCTTACCAGTTTCAATTTTGATATTGTGTTTCTTTCAGTGTAATATTCCTGTACAACAAAAAAAAAATCAGGGCAGCTTTCTAGATGTCGGATTGGACTGTTCCCTTGTAAGACTGTATGTTGATTTCCATATAAACGTGCTTCCAGTGCTAATTTTTGTCTTTAACTGATGTTCCTACTTTCTGGGTTGGACTTGATTGTGGATGCGATGTAACAGTGGTTGGTGCAGACGCTGCGTACTTCATAAAATCTACATCACTGTGGCTCCAATTAGGCAACATAAGAGTCACCGCCTAGGTGGACTGAAACCGTAACGCAAGCAGTACCTCGTCCTCTGGTTCGTATATTCAGGAGACCAATGCATTCCAAAACAGCAGTAAGTCAGATGCACATCAGTCCTTCATCACTGTTTTCCGAAGACTCTGGTCAGGACTCGACGAAATGAGTAAAAGGATTCTACAGAGTCGCCAAATACAACAGATGAAATGACACAATATGTTAGGCAAATGCGTATTTTTATTTGGACGGTACAGCCCAGCAGTGATTCGAGAACACGGGAGATGATCTCGATGGCTCGGCCATATTCCAGGTCGAAATGAAGAAAACATTTGGTGACAGTCAGTAGATATTCCACTTGTTGTTGGTGTTGTTTCTTCAGTCCTGAGACTGGTTTGATGCAGCTCTCCATGCTACTCTATCCTGTGCAAGCCTCTTCATCTCCCAGTACCTACTCCAGCCTACATCCTTCTGAATCTGCTTAGTATATTCATCTCTTGGTCTCCCTCTACGATTTTTACCCTCCACGCTGCCCTCAAGTACTAAATTGGTGATCCCTCGATGCCTCAGAACATGTCCTACCAACCGATCCCTTCTTCTAGTCAAGTTGTGCCGCAAACTCCTCTTCTCCCCAATTCTATTCAATACCTCCTCATTAGTTATGTGATCTGCCCATCTAATATTCAACATTCTTCTGTAGCACCACATTTCGAAAGCTTCTATTCTCTTCTTGTCTAAACTATTTATCGTCCATGTTTCACTTCCATACATGGCTACACTCCATACAAATACTTTAAAAACGACTTCCTGGCACTTAAACCAATACTCGATGTTAACAAATTTCTCTTCTTCAGAAACGCTTTCCTTGCCATTGCCAGTCTACATTTTATATCCTCTCTACTTCGACCATCATCAGTTATTTTGCTCCCCAAATAGCAAAACTCATTTACTACTTTAAGTGTCTCCTTTCCTAATCTAATTCCCGCAGCATCACCCGACTTAATTCGACTACATTCCATTATCCTCGTTTTGCTTTTGTTGATGTTCATCTTATACCCTCCTTTCAAGATACGGTCCATTCCGTTCAACTGCTCTTCCAACTCCTTTGCTGTCTCTGACAGAATTACAATGTCATCGGCGAACCCCCACTTAGCGGAATAAATATTTAAGACTGGGGCTCAGCGTCATGGGGAAACAAACTGTCTTACATACAGAATATTTTGACTCTACGCCACATTATAAATTCGAATCTGGCAGAAGCCGAGAAAATCTCAAAAATGGTTCAAATGGCTCTGAGCACTATGGGACTTAACTTCTAAGGTCATCAGTCCCCTAGAACTTAGAACTACTTAAACCTAACTAACCTAAGGACATCACACACATCCATGCCCGAGGCAGGATTCGAACCTGCGACCGTAGCGGTCCCGCGGTTCCAGACTGTAGCGCCTAGAACCGCTCGGCCACCCCAGCCGGCAGAAAATCTCTAACTTGATAAAAAGAGTCACCTAAGACATATACCAAGCCCTTCTTGCACACGAGTTCACAACACTACGAGAATTCATAAATTATTGGCAGCACATTGAAGGAATGCTGACAGCCTTCTAATACCAACTTAAAATTAAATTGATTATGTTGCGGCGTAAATTGAAGCGCCGGAACGCCAGTCGGAAACGGGAGAGCAGAGAGGGCTCTGAAGACGACTTCAGCCAACTGCACGCTGACCGCCCCTCTCTAGGACGACAACGCGACAGCAGCGGCCGCTATGCGAAGAGAACATAGCGCTACTCCCGACTGCTCACGGCCCACTTCTACAGAGGCATCAAGATTAGGCACTTCAAGAACAGCGACTTAGGAATTGTGTATACCTTAGAGATTTCTTATTTGCATGTCGCCCTTTGCTTGCGACACGTCTGTGTTATAGTCAAAGTATTGTCATTGTTCATTACGTAATAAAACTCGTTAATACGATTTGTCTGAATTGTTGTCTAGAGGTCGTACAAGCAGGTTTCCTAGACACCCCATCTTTGACAACGAGGACAACGCGATCTGATTTCTGTTGGTGAAAATATGGTAGTTGGCACGACTTTGGTGGGGCAACGGAAAATATAAGGGGATGTTTTCAAGTAATGCAAAAGCGTGAACAAGGCGTTTGATAATTGTAAGCCACAGTAAATGTGTGAGGAACCAAGCGATTTCGATGTAGGCTGCACTATGCATGGCCTGACACGTATCTGTAAAAAGCATAAACACAAAAACCACTCTCAATGAATTCCGCGTGGCAGTACGTGTCTCGAAGATCTCAGCAGCTCAAAAGAACCTTTTTTTTGTAATATCTATGCAAAGAAATAAACACTTTATCTGCTGTTGGAAGTTTATTATTTTAACGATTCCGCTGAAGGCTGAACGTACTGAGTGAATTGTGCTTGAATCAACTACGAATCTAGACAATACACTAGTGAGTGCAAGGGAACTGAGCATGGAAAACAAAACTTGTATGTACCATCTGGATGCAAGTAGAATTTGACATAACTTTCGGTCAATTTTCGTTAATGAAACACAAAAATCCACTAACAAGGTTACACATGTCCTCCAAGGGAACCTTCAACATCGCAGCGCATCAGCAATCGTTGGTTAATATATTAAAAACTAAAAACCCGCCTCGATTGCGGTAGAAACTGAACTGGTCACACTTGAGAATATTGCTATAAATAATGGCTATAGGCTTCAGTTGTTAAGACAGATGTATAACAAGAAAATAAATAAAAATGATATTTCGTCTTCCACCCTAGGGGATGCGTTAGATGACAAACAGGTGGCAACGATATCTATCCCTTACATAGGCAGTATAAGTTACAAATTGGAGCGTTTACTCAGAGCTCATAATTTCAGAGTCGCCTATTCTGCTAATAATAGTTTACATAGGAATTTAATTCCCTCCTTGCAGAGTAAGAGCGATAAACTTTCCCAATCAGGAGTATATAAAATTACATGCGGGGATTGTCCAAAATTTTACATCGGGCGAGCTCAGGGGCTCAGGTATAAAGAGCATATTCCTACTAGAAGCGGTGACGCTACTAAGGGCTCTACTTATGCAGAACACCCTGTGCAATCGGCTCATGCGCCGAGCCCTCCAGTTAATATCGAGTTACTTCACGCCGAGGTTAAGGGTTTAAAAATGGATGTTTTTGAAGAAATGCAGATCTTTAAGCATCTGCAACATGTTAAAGACAATATCCTCAATGACCAACTCCTACTAAGAAATAGAAAATTTTTTGAAGGTTTCGCGCTTTTACTTTGTTTTTCATACTTGTAAATCTGATGATCTGGGGATTATCATATGCGCGCGCTGACTGGCGAGCGTGGTTGGTCAAGCTGTTCGTCTTCTTTCTTTTTATCCTCATTTTCCTTTTACGATGAAGGTGATTTTAGACCGTTGAACACCTAACGTTTTATCCCTATATCTTTATTACCACGACGTCTTTAGATTACGTACCCTCAGCCCCCCTCCCCCTGCCCCCAGGCTAACTTCCGGTTTTAGGTCTAGTTTTTAAGAGTTCCTCCTGTTGTCACGGGTAGCTTCATATGTAAGTTTCTTTAATGGCATGAGCAACCGTGTGCGGTTATATTTAGGTTTCATCTCCTATTTAGCTCGTCTCTTGTTCTATCCTTTTCATTTTTTGATATACGTTGATCCACGGTTGGGAATATATGGGCCATTTAGCCCCGATCCATGTATAAAGTTTCTCGTATTCGTATGCGCATGCGCATTCAAGTAACTTCCCTTGTCTTGCGCATGTGCATAGATAGCAGGTCAGGCTTCTAAGTGAACGACCGTTTGTAGCTGCAGTTTATGGCGGGTCATGGCCCATCGAACATAGGCCGGTGTGAGGTGGAGCGTACACCATTAAGTTAAGTAGTGGTTTTGGCTTTGTATATATGTACTGTATGTGTTTTCCTTTTCTTTTTCGTTTATAATTGTATAACTATGGTGCCCTTTTAATCATTGACAAAGGTCTTCTTAGGCACTTGTGGGTTTTATTGTGGTTCCGAAGAAGGTGTAGCTATCTACGCCGAAACCTGGGTTAACACTTAACACTAGGTGCTTTTTTCGCAATCGAGGCCGGTTTTTAGTTTTTTAATATATCCTCCAAGACAGGACCTGGTAATACAATGTCACACATTATCAGACACATAACAAAAGGAACCCAACATAATTTTGTAACCCAGTGATAATATTTAGAGAAAAGGAAGATAACGTGAACATCCACGGATGGCTTAATGAAAGAGCGATATTAATCTTTATACATGGAACAAAGCTTTTATCCGAATATATGTAACCTTACGCACAACGAAAACGCGGTTGTGTAGCTGAAAATCATATAGTAAAATATTATCCAAAAGCACCATAACAAGCAGCGGTTTCACCATGATTTCCTGAATACTGCATCTCTGAAACGACCATCCCGGCAATACAGAAGACAAAGGCGTCTCAAGTTAACAAAGTGAACCATGCTGGCTGCACGCAGCGTCCACGACTAGGCCCAGCACTCAGCGGAAGAGAAGTGATGCCTTTGACCGCCCAACTGCTGAAGTCTTGTAATCGACGTATTAAATGTGAAACAAATGGACGACAATAATTTTCAGCGTTACTTTCGAAACCGAAATTCTCATCTATTTTCTTTTGAGAATTTTTTCCAAGACATTTGGTTAGCCAGTGCTATCATTTTCCTTGCTACTCTGCTTAGTTGTTTCCATTTGTCTGTCTTATTTTCCATTCTGTTTTAGAACCATTGCCTCCAAAATTATTCTTCTTCTTGCCAACTTCCGCAGTTATCTCATTGCGGTTAGAAAATTGTAGCGAAATACAGGAAGATCTGCAGCGGATAGGCACTTGGTGCAGGGAGTGGCAACTGACCCTTAACATAGACAAATGTAATGTATTGCGAATACATAGAAAGAAGGATCCTTTATTGTATGATTATATGATAGCGGAACAAACACTGGTAGCAGTTACTTCTGTAAAATATCTGGGAGTATGCGTACGGAACGATTTGAAGTGGAATGATCATATAAAACTAATTATTGGTAAGGCGGGTACCAGGTTGAGATTCATTGGGAGAGTGCTTAGAAAATGTAGTCCATCAACAAAGGAGGTGGCTTACAAAACACTCGTTCGACCTATACTTGAGTATTGCTCATCAGTGTGGGATCCGTACCAGGTCGGGTTGACGGAGGAGATAGAGAAGATCCAAAGAAGAGCGGCGCGTTTCGTCACTGGGTTATTTGGTAACCGTGATAGCGTTACGGAGATGTTTAATAAGCTCAAGTGGCAGACTCTGCAAGAGAGGCGCTCTGCATCGCGGTGTAGCTTGCTCGCCAGGTTTCGAGAGGGTGCGTTTCTGGATGAGGTATCGAATATATTGCTTCCCCCTACTTATACTTCCCGAGGAGATCACGAATGTAAAATTAGAGAGATTAGAGCGCGCACGGAGGCTTTCAGACAGTCGTTCTTCCCGCGAACCATACGCGACTGGAACAGGAAAGGGAGGTAATGACAGTGGCACGTAAAGTGCCCTCCGCCACACACCGTTGGGTGGCTTGCGGAGTATCAATGTAGATGTAGATGTAGATGTAGATGCACCATGGAGTTTCTCTGTGTCTGGCTTTCGTTGATGTCCTTCCACATGTTTCTACTGCTGCCTTCACTAGGTCCAGCTACAACTTCCTCCCTTCTTCCTCTATATCCTTCCTATCATCTTTAGGGTGCTGTGTCTTATTCTCCTCAATGTATGTCTCTTAGTTTTCTGTATCTTCCAGTTTCTAGCAGTTGATTTTAGCCTTTCTTTTTCCCTGCATGAACAGTTTCTAAATTTCTTAAGTCCCCCTACCGATAGAGTGTGATCTCCATTTATATTAATGCTTGGTACCATTTTCACTTCAGTCAGACATCTTCTGATTTCTTCTGTTATTATTATATTGTATGTTAGGGATTTCTGTTCCCAATTCCAACTGTATCTGGTAAACTTGTGACTATGTCTTTTCTTATAGCATCCATTACCAATTATGCATTTATTTCACAGACATGTGTCGAGTAATACCTCACATTTCTCATTTTTGTGATCTTCTAAATAGCTTCCTATGACTCTGTTGTATCCTATTCTATCACTCTCAAATCTAGCACTAAAATATCTTACAGTCACAATTTTATTAGAAGTTACAGCATCTTCCAGTTTAGTGATAAACTCTACCTTCTCGTCGTTTTCACATCCTATTTTAGGATTATAGATCTAGACTACATCAGGCATCCATCGATCATTATCTCAAGTTTAATTATTCTGTAGTTTACATTTTCTGCATTAAGTACTACTTTCGCCCGTTCTTTAGCCGCTATTATTGTGACGCCATGGAAACTAGCTGCATGTTTTTCTATCATGGGACCATAAACTGACATGCAACGTAAGGGGCAGAATCACGATGTTATGCAAATCACACGCAAATGAGTTTATATTGAAGCTGCACAAGGCGTGTAACGCATTATAGGGGTTTGATACAAATTCTACATGGGATGGCTAGTGCCTCATACAGTTAATTCATTAAATTAATTAATCAAAGTACTCCTCCCAAAACCATGATGGAATAGGATGGTGAGTGTAATTGGTTAACAGATAAATGCCGTCCTAAAAATTTACAATTACATATATTATCTTTAAATGGAGCACAAAACGTTTCATGAGTTCATACAAGGAGCAATCGTGTATATTAAAGGAAACCAAAGATGTCAATAGTCCTCACTTGACGGAGGTGTTGGCAAGAACCTAGTACAGACAACCCTGCATGATATCTAGTGTGCTTCTCTACGTCGAGAAGGGGTGCAAAAAGAACAGGTTAAGCGTATAATATCGATAAACAAGTGGGTAATCAGAAGCAGTACCATGATATCACCTAACGAGGGAAAGTCGTTCTACAGATGCAACCGCCGAGAAGACCCAGTTCGAATTCTGGATGGCTGAAAAATAGACTGGAACCCAACAGGTTAGAACTGCGTGTATTACTGACAGTATGGCGCAAGGGGGTGAGCTGATAATAGCTGCCACTCGTAGTCAGACGCTGCATGTACATGGGCTCAACCTTGAATACGGATCGGGGCACAAGCGTGGAAAAAAGAAACAACTAAGTGTTTGTCCGTATGGCCGCATAAGTGAAACCGAATGAAATTACTCTGCAGTACGAGTGGCAAGGAGCGACACTGAGTCTTGTGGCAGTAACCAACTTCTCCAGTTCTCTTCTGCCCCGTGCCTAGAGAGTGATTGCTCCGCCTGTGCCAGAAATTGGCTAGTCGTCGCAGATAAACAAAGCTTCCGCCAATTATCTCCTTACAACAAATTCGTCTAGACTCCCACTACCATACTCTATGAACCTAGGTGCCAATACCATTCCTTCCCCCAGTTTCGGGCAGTGACTGCACATGTGTACTGACGTAAGCATCGAGCAACCTGTCGTAGCCTCTGCCACAACTTGCACGGGAGCCTTCCTGTCGTGCGTTTTCTTATTCAAGACAATTCTCAGCCGTATTCTGCAGGGGCAATGAAGAAGCCCCTGCATCGCTGATGGTTCAAATGGCTCTGAGCACTATGGGAATTAACATCTATGGTCATCAGTCCCCTAGAACTTAGAACTACTTAAACCTAACTAACCTAAGGACATCACACAACACCCAGTCATCACGAGGCAGAGAAAATCCCTGACCCAGCCGGGAATCGAACCCGGGAACCTGGGCGCGGGAAGCGAGAACGCTACCGCACGACCACGAGCTGCGGACCCTGCATCGCTGAGTTGGCATCCCTTCGCTCCCAGCTTCAGGCAGTGTTGGCTTCGGTCACACAGCTTGAGGCTGTTGCCAATGGGCATCACTGTGGGGGTCCGGATGGGGGTTTGTCAGGGATGGCCAGCTCGTCCTACGCATCCCCCGATCGGACTACGGCTGTGGCTGCCCGGGATACTGCCCACATTGAGGCTGACCTCTCATCCGTGGTAGAGTGGGAGGTCGTCTCGAGGTGGGGCAGGGGGCGAAAGACATTCCGGAGGGCTGAACGGAAGGCCTCTCCAGTTTGTCTCACGAACCAGTTTCAGGCTCTGTCTCCGGCTGATACTGATCTTCGGCTGGACATGGACGCTTGTCCTGTTCCAGAGGTTACCCCTCAGTCTGCAAGATCCGGGCGGTCGCAGAGGGTGGGCTTACTGGTAGTTGGGAGCTCCAACGTCTGGCGCGTAATGGGGCCCCTTAGGGATATGGCAGCAAGAGAGGGGAAGAAAACCAATGTGCACTCCGTGTGCATACCGGGGGGAGTCATTTCAGATGTGGAAAGGGCCCTTCCGGATGCCATGAAGGGTACAGGATGCACCCATCTGCAGGTGGTCGCTCATGTCGGCACCAATGATGTATGTCGCTATGGATCGGAAGAAATCCTCTCTGGCTTCCGGCGGCTATCTGATTTGGTGAAGACTGCCAGTCTCGCTAGCGGGATGAAAGCAGAGCTCACCATCTGCAGCATCGTCGGCAGGACTGACTGTGGACCTTTGGTACAGAGCCGAGTGGAGGATCTGAATCAGAGGCTGAGACGGTTCTGCGACTGTGTGGGCTGCAGATTCCTTGCCTTGCGCCATAGGGTGGTGGGGTTTCGGGTTCCGTTGGATAGGTCAGGAGTCCACTACACGCAGCAGGCGGCTACATGGGTAGCAGCGTTTGTGTGGCGTGGACTGGGCAGTTTTTTAGGTTAGATGGCCTCGAGCAAGTACAGAAAGGGCAACAGCCTCAAAGGGTGCGGGGCAAAGTCAGGACATGCGGGGACTAAGCAGCAATCGGTATTGTAATTGCGAACTGTCGAAGCTGCATTGGTAAAGTACCGGAACTTCAGGCGCTGACAGAAAGCACCGAAGCTGAAATCGTTATAGGTACGGAAAGCTGGCTGAAGCCAGAGATAAACTCTGCCGAAATTTTTACAAAGGCACAGACGGTGTTTAGAAAAGATAGACTGCATGCAACTGGTGGTGGCGTGTTTGTCGCTGTTTGTAGCAGTTTATCCTGTAGTGAAGTAGAAGTGGATAGTTCCTGTGAATTATTATGGGTGGAGGTTACACTCAACAACCGAGCTAGATTAATAATTGGCTCCTTTTACCGACCTCCCGACTCAGCAGCATTAGTGGCAGAACAACTGAGAGAAAATCTGGAATACATTTTACATAAATTTTCTCAGCATCTTATAGTCTTAGCTGGAGATTTCAATTTACCAGATATGGGCTGGGACACTCAGATGTTTAGGACGGGTGGTAGGGACAGAGCATCGAGTGACATTATACTGGGTGCACTATCCGAAAATTACCTCGAACAATTAAACAGAGAACCGACTCGTGGAGATAACATCTTAGACCTACTGATAACAAACAGACCCGAACTTTTCAACTCTGTAAGCGCAGAACAGGGAATCAGTGATCATAAGGCCGTTGTAGCATCCATGAATATGGAAGTAAATAGGAATATAAAAAAGGGAGGAAGGTTTATCTGTTTAGAGTAATAGAAGGCAGATTTCAGACTACCTACCAGATCAAAACCAAAATTTCTGTTCAGACGCTGACAAGTTGAGTGTTTATGGAAAAAGTTCAAGACAATCGTAAAATACGTTTTAGACAGGTACGTGCAGAGTAAAACTGTGAGGGACGGGAAAAACCCACCGTGGTTCAACAACAAAGTTAGGAAACTATTGCGAAAGCAAAGAGAGCTTCACTGCAAGTTTAAACGCAGCCAAAATCTCTCAGACAAACAGAAGCTAAACGATGTCTAAGTTAGCATAAGGAGGGTTATGCGGGAAGCGTGCAGTGAATTCGAAAGTAAAATTCTATGTACCGACTTGACAGAAAATTCTAGGAAGTTCTAGTCTTACGTTAAATCAGTAAGTGGCTCGAAACAGCATATACAGACACTCCGGGATGATGATGGCATTGAAAGAGAGGATGACACGCGTAAACCTGAAATACTAAATACCTTTTTTCCAAAGCTGTTTCACAGAGGAAGACCTCCCTGCACTTCATTCTCTAAATCCTCGCACAAACGAAAAAATGGCTGACATCGAAATAAGTGTCCAAGGAATAGAAGAGCAACTGGAATCACTCAACAGAGGAAAGTCCACTGGACCTGACGGGATACCAATTCGATTCTACACAGAGTACGCGAAAGAACTTGCCTCCCTTCTAACAGCCGTGTACCGCAAGTCTCTAGAGGAACGGAAGGTTCCAAATGATTGAAAAAGAGCACAGGTAGTCCCAGTCTTCAAGAAGGGTCGTCGAGCAGATGCGCAAAACTATAGACCTATATATCTGACGTCGATCTGTTGTAGAATTTTAGAACATGTTTTTTGCTCGCGTATCATGTCGTTTCTGGAAATCCAGAATCTACTCTGTAGGAATCAATACGGATTCCCGAAACAGCGATCGTGTGAGACCCAACTCGCTTTATTTGTTCATGAGACCCAGAAAATATTAGATACAGGCTCCCAGGTAGATGCTATTTTTCTTGACTTCCGGAAGGCGTTCGATACAGTTCCGCACTGTCGCCTGATAAACAAAGTAAGAGCCTATAGAATATCAGACCAGCTGTGTGGCTGGATTGAAGAGTTTTTAGCAAACAGAACACAGCATGTTGTTCTCAATGGAGAGACGTCTACAGACGTTAAAGTAACCTCTGGCGTGCCACAGGGGAGTGTTATGGGACCATTGCTTTTCACAATATATATAAATGACTTAGTAGATAGTGTCGGAAGTTCCATGCGGCTTTTCGCGGATGATGCTGTAGTATACAGAGAAGTTGCAGCATTAGAAAATTGTAGCGAAATGCAGGAAGATCTGCAGCGGATAGGCAATTGGTGCAGGGAGTGGCAACTGACCCTTAACATAGACAAATGTAATGTATTGCGAATACATAGAAAGAAGGATCCAACCCTTAACATAGACAAATGTAATGTATTGCGAATACATAGAAAGAAGGATCCTTTATTGTATGATTATATGATAGCGGAACAAACACTGGTAGCAGTTACTTCTGTAAAATATCTGGGAGTATGCGTGCGGAATGATTTGAAGTGGGGCCGTGCGGTTATAGGCGCTACAGTCTGGAACCGCGTGACCGCTACGGTCGCAGGTTCGAATCCTGCCTCGGGCATGGATGTGTGTGTTGTCCTTAGGTTAGTTAGGTTTAAGTAGTTCTCAGTTCTAGGGGACTTATGACCTCAGCAGTTGAGTCCCATAGTGCTCAGAGCCATTTGATTTGAAGTGGAATGACCATATAAAATTAATTGTTGGTAAGGCGGGTACCAGGTTGAGATTCATTGGGAGTGTCCTTGGAAAATGTAGTCCATCAACAAAGGAGGTGGCATACAAAACACTCGTTCGACCTATACTTGAGTATTGCTCATCTATGTGGGATCCGTACCAGATCTGGTTGACGGAGGAGATAGAGAAGATCCAAAGAAGAGCGGTGCATTTCGTCACAGGGTTATTTGGTAAGCGTGATAGCGTTACGGAGATGTTTAGCAAACTCAAGTGGCAGACTCTGCAAGAGAGACATCGAGGTGTAGCTTGCTGTCCAGGTTTCGACAGGGTGCGTTTCTGGATGAGGTATCGAATATATTGCTTCCCCCTACTTATACCTCCCGAAGAGATCACGAATGTAAACTTAAAGACTCTGCCTCGTGATGACTGGGTGTTGTGTGATGTCCTTAGGTTAGTTAGGTTTAAGTAGTTTTAAGTTCTAGGGGACTGATGACCACAGCAGTTGAGTCCCATAGTACTCAGAGCCATTTGAACCATTTTTAAAATGAGAGAGATTCGAGCGCGCACGGGGGCTTTCCGGCAGTCTTTCTTCCCGCGAACCATACGCGATTGGAACAGTAAAGGGAGGTAATGACAGTGGCACGTAATGTGCCCTCCGCCACACACCGTTGCGTGGCTTGCGGAGTATAAATGTAGATGTAGATGTAGAATACAGCCGGTAATAGTCTCCCTCGGAGTTTCACCTCTGCTCACATGAACCGCTGTCTATGAAGACATTTTGGCACAGGCAACGAGCTGTAGGTCAGCGTAGAGAATTGGCGGAAAGCACTGGCGGCTGCCTTCTATAACGAGGGTATTGGAAAGTTGGTACAACGCTACGACAAACGTCTAAATCGAATCGGCGACTATGGAGATAAGCAGCTGGAAGTTCTAGCTAACTGTTTCAAATAAAACAGTTTTGATTTTTGCTGTAGTTTCCATTTTGCGACCTGTCGTTCCTTACTTCCCGAATAGACCTCGTAATTTCTTTACCTGTATTTTCGTCGCTCTTTCACCTTAAGGACTTATGTATTATCATAACTTCACCTGCAGTTCCCACAATGTGCCTGAGTTATTTGAAAAGGAACACCCTAAATTTTGACGTGTTGAAGCTGTATGCTTTGCAGCTAAGTAGAGCATGGGACCTGGCCATCGCGAAGTTGAATCGGGCACGACGGGCACGGGACGAAAACATTACCATATTTGGCGAGGAAGAGAGCACCAGTGACCTCCCAGCCAGCAACATTTCTATATAACGGTGTGGCCAATCGACACTGCACTCATTTAACACTTGACAATGGATGAGGAAAACTCGGTCAAAAGCTCGTGGGATTTTAATGAACTGCCTGCGCTGGAAGCCCGAAAAGATTTTATTATTATTATTACTATTATTATCACTGAATTTAATTGTGACGGATTTCATCCAATTATTATTATTCACTTAACGAAGTGACATGATCCAAATCATTTATCACTGTTAGAGTGGTTCTAAGGAGTTAAAATTATATTAAAGAATGCAGACTCCTGTGGGAGCCTCTGACGACAACAACAAGTGACTCTCAGTGCGGTTCTAGGCGCTACAGTTTAGAGCCGCGTGACCGCTACGGTCGCAAGTTCGAATCCTGCCTCGGGCATGGATGTGTGTGATGTCCTTAGGTTAGTTAGGTTTCAGTAGTTCTAAGTTCTAGGGGACTGATGACCACAGCAGTTAAGTCCCATAGTGCTCAGAGCCATACTCTCAGAGCAATTGAAAACCTGGTCTCCTTCCAAGAATACGGAAACATTGACAAAATTTAAATATGTGCTTTAATTAACTTTCGTTACAGCATTATAGTGAACGACTCCCCGAATCGAACTAAAATCTTTTTCCTCTTCTCATTTATGAAGATTTAGGTGAGGCAGCGTTTTTTAGTTTCACCTCACGTACTCCGCTTCCCTACAGACATGCTTTCTGAAGTTTTGTAATACTACATTTGCTTCAGAATAGTAGTTCTCGCCAGTCATGGAATATGGTGTTTCTGTTTTATTTTGTTCTGTATTTTTTCATCTGGTGCGGCTGGTCCAGGCGGAGGTTCGAGTCCTCCCTCGGGCATGGGTGTGTGTGTTTGTCCTTAGGATAATTTAGGTTAAGTAGTGTGTAAGCTTAGGGACTGATGACCTTAGCAGTTAAGTCCCATAAGATTTCACACATTTGAACATTAGCTTTCTTCTGGTGATGGTAAGAAACCTAGCTGTACGCTAACTTCTGATTTTGTCTAATGTGCTACAAGTTTCTGCCAGTTTAGAAATTTCATTTGTGATATTTATGTACGAAGGGATGCCATCCTATCGTTTCCTCCATTTAAACCAGAATCATTTCAACGATTAAAATTTTATCTTTATGATTTAAAAATAAACTGTAATAATCGGCTGTGGAAATACACGACACAGGAACACTAGACGTTTATAATGCTTTTTCATATCGTGCAAAAATGTGGACAGAGTAATATTTACTGACGGTGGTAATTATAGGCGTCTCGTTTTCAAAGAACAGCTAAAATATTTTATTACTGAAATTGTATTGTTCGGTAGTATCGGAGTATGTCTAGGTATCATTAGGACACCAAGCACCATAGAAGCGCATTGCACGATTCTCTTCCCGGAGGGAAGCACTTCGTGGGACGCGTTTGCGTTGGAAGTGTTAAGGGAGTAAAAACTTTATAACTCTTTAATAAACGTTCTCTGTGTTCAGTTTGCAACGAAGTAATTAGCGGGAAACCGGTTAGTTTGTGACTCTTCTGAGAAGTGAAGAGCGAATACAATTGGTCATTTAAATATCAAAACAACCGCGGGTTTTTCTTGTGATCTTTTAGCTACACAATGAAGCTTAATGAGAGTGAGACTGGACTCTTTGTACAAACAGACACCGCTCTATGGAGATATAAAGTCTCACACAGGTTACGATCACTTGACGAGGGAGGCTTGGCCGAGAATACGGCGCAAAATGAAACAGTCTTTGATGTTATATAGGAAAACAATTTTGAACACACACCTTCAGTTTCTGTTTCTGAAGATTCGTCTGGAAGTGGGATCACAAAAACTTTAATGTGAAGGTCAATAACGGTGGAGTGCTGTCGACTGAAATTGACATATTCAGACGAGAACACTCATTGATAGCGAGGCATTTTCGTAATAGAGATCGAGGAATTAAAAAAAATGCTTTATTCATAAAGGGAAAAATTAGTATCCACTATCTCATCCGGGTTATTTAAGTTGTTGTCCGACGCGATAATCTAGCATTCGTGCTGCACACTGAGAGCTAAATCAGTCCCAGAGGTTCCAGGATGGGACATAAATGTATTTAGCTAATTCATGCCATTCTCAAAGAACTGGTGTACCTTGTTTCTGTGAAGAGGAATGTGCTATGGCTGCAGTCTACAGTTCGAAGACTGATTTGATGCAATTCTTTCCGTTTGTCTATACTGTGCAAGCCGTTTCATCTCTGTATATCTACTGCAATCTACACTCATTTGAACGTGATGACTGGGTGTTGTGTGATGTCCGTAGGTTAGTTAGGTTTAAGTAGTTCTAAGTTCTAGGGGACTGATGACCATAGATGTTAAGTCCCATAGTGCTCAGAGCCATTTGAACCAACTCATTTGAATCTAATTGATATAGCCAAGCTTAGGTGACCCTCTATAAATTTTATCCCTTGAACTTCCCTCCTAGGATGTATCCTATCAACTGATCCCTTCTTCTGTCACGTTGAGATGGTACTGATACCCAGTGGTACACCAAACGGGTCAGATCGCTGTTGCACAAGCAGCGAAAAAAGTATGCGAAATTTAAAAGAACGCAAAATCCCCAAGACTGGCAAAGCTTTGCAGAAGTTCAAAATATAATGCGTACTTCATTGCGAGATGCTTTCAATAATTTCCAACGAAACTCTGTCCCGAAATCTGGCAGAAAACCCAAAAAGATTCTGATCATGCATAAAGCACACCAGTGTCAAGACGCAACAATACCTTCACTGCGCGATAACAACAGTGAAGTCACTGATGATAGTGCCACACCAATACCCAAAAAGGGAAGTAGCACTAATCCGTTGAATTACAGCCCCACATTACTAACGTCGATTTGCAGTAGGGTTTTGAAACATATACTGTATTCGAAGATTATGAGGCACCTCGAAGGAAACGATTTATTGACACGTGGTCAGCACGGATTCAGAAAATATCGTTCTTGCGAAACACAATTTTATACTCATGAAGTAATGAGTGGTATCGACATGGGATGTCAAATTGATTCCATATTTTTAGATTTCCAGAAGGCTTTCGACACCGTTCCTCACAAGCGTCTTCTAACCAAACTGCATGCCTATGTAATATCGCCTCAGTTGTGCGACTGGATTCGTGATTTCCTGTCAAAAAGGTCACAGTTCGTATTAATAGACGGAAAGTCATCGAGTAAAACAGACATAATATCTGGCGTTCCCCAAGGAAGAGTTATATGCCCTCTATTGTTCCTGCTCCATACTAACGACATAGGGGACAATCTCAGTAGCCGTCTTAGACTGTTTGCAGATGATGCTATCATTTACCGTCTTGTTAAGTCATCAGATAACCAAAATGAATCGCAAAATAATTTAGATAAGATATCTGTATGGTGCGAAAAGTGGCAGTTGACCCTAAGTAAAGAAAAGTGTGAAGTTATTCACATGAGTACTAAAAGAAATCCGCTAAATTTCGATTACCCAATAAGTCACACAAATTTGAAGGCTGTAAATTCAACTAAATACTTAGGTATTGGAATTATAAGCTTTACAGAAGCTCTCCTGGTTCGCAAAGGTCCCGATTTCGAGTCTCGGTCCGGCAAACAGTTTTAATCTGCCATGAAGTTTCAAGGCAGAACATAACAGCAACGATGTTACGTGTAAGGTAAAATCTCCTAACGAGATAACTTTTCTGACCACAGTTACAGCCCATTATATTAACCATCGCTTACTTATGTATTTACAGGGCACCTGATGATTGCAATATGCCGAAATGGGCTCATCGTGAATGATATAAAATGAAAGCAACTTCCAGAGGCAGTGTAGCTGGCTGATATTCGTAATAATCATGTCGTTAAAAGACGTATTTTGCACTTCGCGCCCTAAAGAACACAAAAAAACTCTGCATTTTACACTTCATTGCTTGGCAGAGAAATCATCGAACCACTTTCAAACTATTCCTCTACCGTTACACTCTCGAATAGCATGTAAGATAAACGAAAGGTTAAATCTGACCGTGCGAGCTTTAGTGTCTCTTATGTTATTACGATGGTTATTTCTCCCTGTGTAGGCGGAAGTCGCCAAAATATTTTCGCATTCGGGTAGAACGTTGCTGACTGAAACTTAGTGAAAAAATCTCGCCGCAAGGAAAAAGTCTATATTTAGTAGCTGCTACCAAATCTCCCTTATCATATTCGTGACACTGGCTTCTCTATTAGCGGTAATACAAAATGAGCTGCCCTTCTTGGAACTTTATCGATGTGCTCCGTCAATCCTACCTGGTAAGGATCCTCCACTGCTGCGACAAAACGAATACTAAGTCGTGAATGGAGAAGCAAAATTCATTACTTCATCAAAATGATTGTTCAGTCAATAGCTTGTGAACCCCCTCGAGCAGCTGCATGAATAAATAAACTGTAAATCAAAAACTCACTCTTTATAGGGCCTTCAAAATTCGTGGTTGAATTTTTAAGTGTTGGCTACGCTACAGTCTAGGGGCCACCCAACGTATCTGTCGCTCTAGCTCTAAAAATTTTCAGTCCCAAGTTCAAACAATTACAAGCAGGAATTTGCAGTGAAAATAATGTCCACTACTCACAGCGTTTTAAATTTTAATAAAATTGAATTTGTTGCAAATAAGCAACATTTATCACAGTCAATGATTGTTCACAACTAAAATAATGATTGTCTGAGTGAAGACTTAAATAAAACGGAACAGTATCTCACATTCGCATAAACTTCTAAAATATAATCAAAGTTCCTTCAGCGCAAATTTAACGTTAAAGTTCCACAGTAGCGAACTAACTTCGGAATACACATCACCTAAAAAATAACGGCAGTAAAGTTTCTAAGTTCGTACTAAATTTTATAACGCAAAATATATCTCTCTTTTCAAAATGATTTAGACGAGATATCTACATTGAAGTGCCAAAAAAGCTGGTATAGACATGCGAGAGATACGGAAACAGACAGAATTCAAAAATTGGATCAAATGGCTCTGAGCACTATGGGACTCAACATCTTAGGTCATAAGTCCCCTAGAACTTAGAACTACGTAAACCTAACTAACCTAAGGACATCACACACACCCATGCCCGAGGCAGGATTCGAACCTGCGACCGTAGCAGTCCCGCGGTTCCGGACTGCAGCGCCAGAACCGCACGGCCACCGCGGCCGGCGACAGAATTCAGCCCTGCGGTCGGCAACGCCTATGTAAGACAACAAGTGTCTGGTGCAGTTGTTAGATCGGTTGCTGCTGCTACAATGGCAGGTTATCAAGATTTAGGTGAGTTGAACGTGGTGTTACAGTATACGCAGGAGCGATGGGATACAGCATCTCCGAGGTAACGATGAAGAGGAGATTTTCCCGTACGACCATTTCACGAGTGTACCATGAATATCAGGAATCCGCTAAAACATCAAATCTCCGATATCGCTGCGGACGGAAAAAGATCCTGCAACAACGGGACCAACGACGACTGAAGAGAATCGTTCAATGTGACAGAAGTGTAACCCCTCTGCAAATTGCTGCAGATTTCAGTGCTGCGCCATCAACATGTGTCACCCTGTGAAACATTCAATGGAACGTCATCGATATGGGCTTTTGGAGCCGATAGCCCACTCGTGTACCATTGATGACTGTACGACACAAAGCTTTACGCCTCGCCTGGACCTGTCAACACCGACACTGGACTATTGATGATTGGAAACATGTTGCCTGGTCGTACGAGTCTCGTTTCAAATTGTATCGAGTGCATTGGCGTGTACGGGTATGGAGATAACCTCATCAATCCATGGACCCTGTTTGCCAGCACGAGACTGTTCAAGCTGGTGGAGACTCTGGAATTGTATGGGGCATGTGCAGTTGGCGTCATATGGGCCCCCTGATACGTCTAGATACGAGATACGACTCTGACAGGTGATACGTACGTAAGCATCCTGTCTGATCACCTGCATCCGTTCATGTCCATTGTGCATGCCGACGAACTTGGGCAATTCCAGCAGGACAATGCGACACCCCAAACGTCGAGAATTGGTACAAAGTGGCCCCAGGAACACTCTTTTGAGTTTAAATACTTCCGCTGGCCACCAATCTCCTCAGACATGAACATTATTGCGCATATCTGGGATGCCTTGCAAAGTGCTGTTCAGAAGAGGTCTCAACCCCATCTTACTCTTACGAATTTATGGACAGCCCTACCGCATTCTTGGTGTCAATTCCCTCCAGTAATACTTCAAACATTAGTCGAGTCCATGCCACGTCGTGGTGCGGCACTTCTGCGTGATTGCGGGGCCCCAACACGACATTAGGCTGGTGTACCAATTTGTTTGGCTCTTCAGTGTACATTGAAAAAGGAGGAGAGGTTTATACTGATTTCATTGAGTAGGAGAAAGCCTTTGACAGCATACAGAGGAATAAATTAATGGACATTCTAAGGAAGAATGGTGCAGACTGGTCTGATAGAAGGCTAATTAAAAACCTATACCTACAACAGAAATCACGGCTACTGATTGGGAATGAGATCATAGCGGAAAACCCAACGGGAAGAGGAGTGAGGCAAGGCTGCTCTTTCTTCCCAACACTGTTTAATATATATTTGGACCTTATCATTCAGAAATGTTTGAAACAGAAAAGGAGAATGTGGGTTGCTGATAGAAGGACAGAATGTATCGAATTGCGAATGATATGGTGTTACTGGCAAAGAGCGAAATAACTATGACTGAAACGTTAAAAGACTTGAATAATTCCTGTGAGGAATTCTGAATGTGAATTAATAAAGAAAAGATAAAATGTATGGTGATAAATCGAAGAAAAGAAGGAACAACTATAAAGTTAAGACAGGAAGATATAGAACATGTTAGTGCGTTCCGATATTTGGTAAACATTACTACATAACATTACAGCATATGAGCTGTAAAAGGAGAAGAAAACACGTAAAGCAATTGCCAAAGAGGCATTTAATAAGAAGAGGAGGCTTTTAAGTAGATGTATGGACTGGGATCTGAGGAAGAGACTGGGGCAATGCTTTATATGGCGCGTGGCATTATTCGGAGTTGAGACATGGACACTGAGAAAAGAGAAAGAAAGAAGAATAGAGGCGTTTGAGACGTGGATTTGGTGAAAGACAGAAGGGATAAAATGGGTAGACAAAGTCGGATGAGGCGGTGTCGAGAACAGTGGGGAAGAGAGAGAAATTTTATAGGTAATAAGGATGAGAAGCTTGTCTCACTAGGGGTAAGATAGATACTGCCTACAGGAAAATTAAAGAGACCTTTGGAGAGAAGAGAACCACTTGTATCAAGAGCTCAGATGGCAACCCAGTTCAAAGCAAAGAAGGGAAGGCAGAAAGGTGGAAGGAGTATATAGAGGGTTTATACAAGGGCGATGTACTTGAGGAGGATAATATGGAAATGGAAGAGGATGTAGATGAAGATGAAATGAGAGATAAGATACTGCGTGAAGAGTTTGACAGAGCAGAGACCTGAGTCGAAACAAGGCCCCGGGAGAAGACAACATTCCATTAGAACAACTGATGGCCTTGGGAGAGCCAGTCATGACAAAACTCTACCATATGGTGAGCAAGATGTATGAGACAGGCGAAATGCCCACAGACTTCAAGAAGAATATAACAATTCCAATCCCAAAGAAAGCAGGTGTTGACAGATGTGAAAATTACCGAACTATCAGTTTAATAAGTCACAGCTGCAAAATACTAACGCGAATTCTTTACAGACGAATGGAAAAACTGGTAGAAGCGGATCTCGGGGAAGATCAGTTTGGATTCCGTAGAAATGTTGGAACACGTGAGGCAATACTAACCTTACGACTTATCTTAGAAGAAAGATTAAGGAAAGGCAAACCTACGTTTCTAGCATTTGTAGACTTAGAGAAAGCTTATGACAACGTTAACTGGAATACTCTCTTTCAAATTCTGAAGATGGCAGTGGTAAAATACAGGGAGCGAAAGGCTATTTACAATTTGTACAGAAATCAGATGGCAGTTATAAGAGTCGAGGGGCATGAAAGGGAAGCAGTGGTTGGGAAAGGAGTGAGACAGGGTTGTAGCCTCTCCCCGATGTTATTCAATCTGTATATTGAGCAAGCAGTAAAGGAAACAAAAGAAAAATTCGGAGTAGGTATTAAAATTCATGGAGAAGAAGTAAAAACTTTGAGTTTC
This sequence comes from Schistocerca piceifrons, assembly GCF_021461385.2. Lineage (NCBI taxonomy): Eukaryota > Metazoa > Arthropoda > Insecta > Orthoptera > Acrididae > Schistocerca > Schistocerca piceifrons. The sequence goes on from NC_060149.1 coordinate 195,619,203, forward strand.
GCCGATGACATTGTAATTCTGTCAGAGACAGCAAAGGACTTGGAAGAGCAGTTGAACGGAATGGACAGTGTCTTGAAAGGAGGATATAAGATGAACATCAACAAAAGCAAAACGAGGATAATGGAATGTAGTCAAAGTAAATCGGGTGATGCTGAGGGGATTAGATTAGGAAATGAGACACTTAAAGTAGTAAAGGAGTTTTGCTATTTAGGGAGTAAAATAACTGATGATGGTCGAAGTAGAGAGGATATAAAATGTAGACTGGCAATGGCAAGGAAATCGTTTCTGAAGAAGAGAAATTTGTTAACATCGAGTGTAGATTTAAGTGTCAGGAAGTCGTTTCTGAAAGTATTTGTATGGAGTGTAGCTATGTATGGAAGTGAAACATGGACGATAACCAGTTTGGACAAGAAGAGAATAGAAGCTTTCGAAATGTGGTGCTACAGAAGAATGCTGAAGATAGGGTGGGTAGATCACGTAACTAATGAGGAGGTATTGAATAGGATTGGGGAGAAGAGAAGTTTGTGGCACAACTTGACTAGAAGAAGGGATCGGTTGGTAGGACATGTTTTGAGGCATCAAGGGATCACAAATTTAGCATTGGAGGGCAGCGTGGAGGGTAAAAATCGTAGAGGGAGACCAAGAGATGAGTACACTAAGCAGATTCAGAAGGATGTAGGTTGCAGTAGGTACTGGGAGATGAAGAAGCTTGCACAGGATAGAGTAGCATGGAGAGCTGCATCAAACCAGTCTCAGGACTGAAGACCACAACAACAACAACAAGGATGAGAAAACACAATTGGCAAGGACACTGGATGAGAAGAGTTTGTTTACTGATGGATGCTACGGTGAATGGCAGAAGTAGAAGATGACGCAGAAAATACCAGATGATGGATAGTATAAGGATAGGAAACACTTATGAGAAAAATGGCAGGACTGTATGGAGAGCTATATGTGAAGACTTCTTCCAGAGTACTGTGATGATGATGATGATGATGATGATCAAATATACCACTGAAAATCGACGTCGGTGATATGGGTCTATATTTCGAGGCATTACTTCCATTTACTTTCGGCCTGTGAAACTTTCCAGTCCTTAGCTACGGTTGTCTCATCGAGCGAACGATTGTACATTGTTACTCCATTTGGAGCTATTGCTCAACATAATCCTAAATAGATCTAACTGTCATACAATATGGATGGAAAATCTATTCTTTATAAAGTGGTTTAAGTTGCTTCCCGCTACCTGGGGTCTCTATTTCTAAGTTGCTCATGTTGGGAGCTGTTTTGATTCGAATTGTGAAATATTTACTTCGTCTTCTTTGCTGAGGGAATTTTGGAAAACCATGTTTAATAACTCTGCTTTAGTGTCACTGTCATCGGAAACATTACCGTTTTTACTGCGCAGTGAAGATATTGTTTGTGCATACCAGCTTGCTGCTGGTGTATTTTTCATAACACCAGAATCTCTTTGAATTTTTTGTCAGATTCAGGCGAATTTTCTCCGCCCAGGGACTGGGTGTTGTGCTGTCCTCATCATCATCCTATCATCCTCATCGACTGCAGGTCGCCGAAGTGGCGTCAAATTGAAATACCGCCACCCGGCGAACGGCCTGCCCGACGGGGGGCCCTAACCATACGATTAAATTAAAAAAAAAATTTCATTGTGGAAACTATTAAAATCATATCGCATTGGAGTCCGCGAGCTTTTGTAAAACATGACTCACTTTGGAGATTTTGCGTTCTTACTAACTTGGTATGCTGTTTCCGTCGCTTCTGCAACAGTGTTTTGCCCTGTTTTGTATACTATAGGGGTTCTGTTCCGTCTCTTATTAATTTATATGGTACAAATTTCTCATTTTCAGTCAGTGTTCAATTTCTTGGAATTTCAGCCACATCTGTTCTAAACTTAAGTAGTTAGTTTGTTGATGTTCCCATGTTAGGAAAGGCCCTATGTTCACTTTCACCAGATTGTGAAAACAAGAAATAATACTTAATTTGTACCCTTTCAGTGAGTAAATGACTAATAATGTAGCACAAACTACTTTAGGGATGAATAGCAGAGAACGTGCTATTTAAACGGATGAGTTATATAATACTGAGACGAGAATCAGAGATAGACATCTAGGACTATAATTGGTTTCCTATTATTAACAAATAAATACAAAAATAATTCTCTGAAACGCCAAGATAAACACGTTAAGAACAAAATCTTTACACGAAAGAAGTGTGTATAAGAACGTAAAACGGTTACTTCACCATACCTTCACTGAGATAATCACACCAAGGAATCAATCGTTTGCACCATATACTCGTACACTTTCAAACCTATAAAGTTATAAATGCTCTCGGTGAAGTTACAGAGAAAATATCTACGGTTTTCACGGAAACACACAGAGAAATGCCAGGTATCGCATGTTCCGCCGAACAGAGACATTTACGTTGAAATGCCTTCATTGGATGCAAAATTAACAAACTCCCAAAAACTGGAATTATCCATGTCGAGAGAATGATGCGTTTGCCCCATCTGTAACTTTATTCCTTAATTTGTGAAACCAGTAGAACGATCAGAATGAGGGCAGACTTCACCATAAATCTAAATAAACCAGTTTTACCGCAAAAACACTCGTGGGGCAAACAGGTTTCGTGCCATAAGAAGAAGATCTTGAAAATGCAAAATGAATTCCCGGAAAAATCTCCGCAAAACCTTAACGTCGAAATTAGCTTGTGTTTCATAAATTACACTATATCATCCGGAAGTGTGAAGTGTCGTAAATTACGGAGAAGTCTTTCGAGAGGAAGAGTGCCTAGCATCCTAAAATACTCACGGGAAAGCTACGATCGGTAAAACAGTTTCTCGGGTCGTAGTTCATTTAAGTGAGTGCGGAGGAACATTGAATGTTGTCATCTGCCAACGTCAGAGGGCGTCACTTGACCTAGTACCAAGTCGTCGACCTTCGTGAAAGTGAATAGTGTATCGTGAAATTGGAACCCACGTGAGGTATGATACGGACCGATTGTATGGAAGATGTGAGGCAAAGAGAAACGAACGAATCTCAGACCCGGCTGCAAGGAGTGAACTTTCACATCAGCACAGGATTGGAATGACATACAGGGCACGACCGTCCATATTTAGATTTTCAGTGACTTCCTGAAATCACTCCAGGTTCTTGGCACAATCCTTCCTGGTTGCTGGTTCTGCCCCACATGGAATAGTTACCAGTTTGCCACCATTTAGGAAGTGAGATGGTGTCAACGCTGTATCACTTTCTCCTTGAGTGATGGGTCTTGAGATTATTGAAGCTTGTATACCTATCAAAATGCTGTTTAGCCTCTTTTCACGCACCTGAGAGCTCCCAAGCACCTTCCTCTAGCAAAGCTTGGCGGAGCCTATCACGCATTCCCACCAGCCTCACCACCAAGCCGCCTGTGGTGGTACCTATGTGATTCAAAAATGGTTCAAATGGCTCTGAGCACTATGGGAGTTAACATCTGAGGTCATCAGTCCCCTAGAACTTAGAACTACTTAAACCTAACTAACCTAAGGACATCACACACTTCCATGCCCGAGGCAGAATTCGAACCTGCGACCGTAGCGGTCGCGCGGTTCCTGACTAAAGCGCCTAGAACCGCTCGACCACACCGGCCGGCACCAATGTGATTCCATGGTGGGGGCAGTAATATTATATGTCATCATGCTGGACAGTTCTAAATAGCTCAGACAGTTCTGTGTTGGCTGCATGGAGTGTTGTAGCATTATCTGAGTAAACAGTGAGCTTCTACGTCCTGCAAAGCGTCGCGTGAGCAACAGAAATCGGTCGGTGGACGTAACGGCATCAACTTTAGCATGAATTTCACGTTGCAGTCTCCCCCTCCTTCCTACTTCCATCTGTTGACTACATTAAACAATGTCTTGTCCAAGCAACTAAAAAGAAAAGTCATTTATGAAGATTTGAGATTCTAGTTTACCTAGCTTGTCATGTTGAGATGGCTCCAGTTCTTCTTGTGTAGGGGTGCGATTTTTGAAGCTGGAACTCTCACATCAAGTCCTCACGGTTGGTTTGAACTAATTAAATCTGAAGATTGTTGTTGTAGCGTTTTTTTTCATAAACATATTTTCTCACCGTTTAGTATTCCGTAACATACAGTATTTTGATTTTTCACATTAACAATGCCGAAATTGCATGTTCTCACCTATTATAAAAAAATACCTCAAATCACATCAGAGGTAAGCTTACGACTCCCACACTCTGCGGAAATAACCATATTCCAAATGGTTTACAATTTTTCTTAACAAATGAGTTTCTACTAGTTTCCATTACATTATTAATTTCGATTATTACTTGAAAAGTGAATCTAGAAATAAATATAGAAAACAGTACAGGATTGCGTAATTAATAATAGAAATTTTAAGTGTGCCAGTAATTCGTAATTTCAAATGTTTTTAAAAACATAATTTTAACTGTACATTCAGAACTAGTAGTTATGGATTATAACATCAAAACTAAAATATTTTATAAAGTAATTCCTTTTCATAAATTTTATCCTGAAATATAACATACCGTGTATAAAATTACAATACTGAGCAGCTGCTCGAAGAACCTTTCTGTGGGTTGCTGTTTGTCTCGGACAACTTCAGCTATCCTTTGGTTTGTTTCTGAAGTGATAGTGAAGTGGAAACGTGAAGGAACACGTACATCACAAAAGCGTACAGGCCGACCTCGTCTGTTGACTGACAGAGACCGTCGACAGTTGAAGAGGGTCGTAATGTGTAATGGGTAGACATCTATCCACACAGGAATTCCAAACTGCATCAGGATCCACTGCAAGTACTATGATAGTTAGGTGGGAGGTGAGAAAACTTGGATTTCATGGTCGAGCGGCTGCTCATAAGCAGCACGTCACGCCGGTAGATGCCAAACGACGCCTCGCTTGGTGTAAGGAGCGTAAACATTGCACTATTGAACAGTGGAAAAACGTTGTGTGGAGTGACGAATCACGGTACACGATGTGGTGATCCGATGGCAGGGTGTGAGTATGGCGAATGCCCGGTGAACGTAATATGCCAGCGTGTGTAGTGCCAACAGTAAAATTTGGAGGCGGTGGTGTTATGGTGTGTTCGTGTTTTTCATGGAGGGGGCTTGCACCCCTTGTTGTTTTGCGTGCCACTATCATAGCACAGGCGTACATTGGTGTTTTAAGCACCTTCTTGCTTCCCACTGTTGAAGAGCAATTGGGGAGTGGCGATTGCATCTTTCAACACGATCGAGCAGCTGTTCATAATGCACGGCCTGTGGCGGAGTGGTTACACGACAATAACATCCCTGTAATGGACTCGCTTGCACAGAGTGCTGACCTAAATCCTGTAGGACACCTTTGGGATTTTTTGGAACGCAGACTTCGTGCGAGGCCTCACCGACCGACATCGATACCTCTCCTCAGTGCAGCACTCCGTGAAGAATGGGCTGCCATTCCCCAAGAAACCTTCCAGCAACTGATCGAACGTATGCCTGCGAGAGTGGAGGCAAGGCTAAGGGGTGGGCCAACACCACATTGAATTCCAGCATTACCGATGCAGGGCGCCACAAACTTGTCCGGTTACTTTTGAGCACATAGTGTATGCGTGTGTTTGATAAGCAGCTCCATGGCATAATGACGTCCGTCCAGCATAGGAAGCTCCTTCGAACTGCACATTCCAGCGCACTGGAGCCTTCCACCGAGCCGAATCATACCATTAGATAGGAATGAATTGATTCGGTCTATCTTTGATGTAATGGGTATGTGTACCTCCTTACGCAACGCAGTGTTCGGCAGTGAATCGCTCCTCTTGCAACTCCTCTGAGCCAGCATTTACAGGCGTTTTATAACTCCATAGCACTCAAACTACTAGCTTTGCTCTTTGCTCTTTGTGGTCTCAAGAAGTCGAAATACAAGGGCACGTACGTTTAGTTCTCGCCAGTATGAACTAAATTTTACGATCTTTAATAAAGATTCAATAATGGTATGCACAGTGACATTAGTCCGAATTTTTACTTTTGACATTGGTTTAGGTGGGGCTGGGATGTCTAATGGCCATGACTGTCTGTCTTATGAAAGACATATTGGATCACATCACCAGATGTCAACCGTTAGTATTAGATCTGCTCCTAGTTCCACTGTGACGCGATCTGCAGGATTTTTACTTCCTGGACAGTGCCTCCATTGACTGGGTTTAGTGTACGTCAGTATTTCTATAAATGAAGGTATTCCATTTGTTTCGATCACTCCTTACCCGCTCCAGAGTGACTGTTCAGTAGCTCCACAAAGTAATTTTGTTGCCATCAAATCCTGTTTCCTGTCAAAAGTAACTAAAGATTTGTGTGCCGATCAATGCGGTAAGCCATTCCTACGTAGTAAAGGTTACAATCTTTGTTGGTGTGAGCATGTACTTGCTGCACGCAATATGTGCTTTCTAACTAATTCCACTAGTTGTCTGTTGATACAAAACAACACCACGAGCTCTTCCAGACGCAGTGCAGAACACATATGCTTCTACAGAACTACTTGTTTATGTCACACCTACCCATCTACGAACGCGAAACGGTATCAGATGTTGAAGCTTTGAGACCCAACAGTGCCAACTGCGTAAAAGGTCTGTGGGCACAACTTCCTTTTATGCAATACCTCTCAGTCACGTGTCTCGGAAGATAAATTTAGCTAAAATCACAATGGGTGTGAACAGACCAAGAGGGTCATAATAGTGAGCAGCTGATCGAAGGACTTTTGTGTTGGTTGCTAGTTTGTCACTGAGAACTTCAAATATCCTTTGGTAGTCAGTGGAGATGGAGTCATCTTCAGTATTTCAATTGATTTCCAAGGGTTGTGTTGCAGGCCTGGTTCCAAGCCCTTTGGCATGCTATATCGCCTTCAGCGAAGCAAGTTTTAAATCTAATTTAAAGTCATTTCTCCCAGACAACTCCTCCTATTCCATTGACGAATTTCTACTTAAAACTGGTGGCCAGTAAAAAAAAAAAAAATAACTAAAATTAAAGAGCAGAAACTAGTTTTTAAGAATAGTTGCATGAGAATAAAATAATGTGTTCATTGAGGTTAACACTACTCATGCATACATACTCTGCAAACTGATTCCATCCACATCACTTCGGTAAAAGAATCATTCTAGTGATCTATGGATCATGTAACTAAATAACTAACTACGTTCTTTCGAACTAGTCTCATGTTTGGAAAGTGTAAGGATCATTTGCAGGAAAAGTGCTGTCAGTTCGTGACAAATAGGTGCAGCTTCATCACTACCTTTCACACTTGCTACAAGATTGTCCATGAAGGCAGAACTGTCAGTAAGTGCTGACACTCGCGGATATTTATCACTACTTTTATTTATTTATTTATTGTTCCATGGTACCAAATTAAGGAGAAGTCTCCATGGTCATGGAACGAGCTAATACATGAAATTATAACACGATAGTAGAAACAGATAAAATGAAATATAAGAAACATACTCAGGCGACAATTCGTAAGTTTAAATAAAGAAAATCAACAATGTAACACTGGAATTTGCTTAATTTTTCGGCTCTTCCAGGAGCTCCTCGACAGAATAGGAGTGAGCCATGAGGAAACTCTTCAGTTTAGACTTAAAAGTGTTTGCGCTACTGCTAAGATCTTTGAGTTATTGTGGTAGCTTACTGAAAATGGATGCAGCAGAATACTGCACTCCTTTCTGCACAAGAGTCAAGGAAGTGCATTCCACATGCAGATTTGATTTCTGCCTAGTATTAAATGAGTGAAAGCTGCTAACTCTTGGGAATATGCTAATATGCTAACAACAAACGACATTAAAGAAAATATATATTGTGAGGGCAATGTCAGAATTCCTAGACTATTGAATAGGGGTCGACAAGAGGTTCTCGAACTTACACTACATATAGCTCGAACAGCCCGTTTTTCAGCCAAAAATAGCCTTTTTGAATCAGAAGAATTACCCTAAAAAATAATACCATACGACATAAGCCTATGAAAATATGCGAAGTAGACTACTTTTCGTATTGAACTGTCACTTATTTCAGATACTGTTCTAATGGTCAATAAAGCAACATTTAGTTTCTGAACAAGATCCTGAACATGGGCTTTCCACAACAGCTTACTATCTATCCGAACGCCTAGGAACTTGAACTGTTCCGTCTCGTCTATAATATGCCCATTCTGTCTGATCAAAATATCGGTTCTTGTTGAATTATGAGTTAGAAACTGTAAAAAATGAGTCTTATTGTGATTTAGCATCAAATTATTTTCCACAAGCCACGAACTTATTTCATGAACTACATTATTTGATACTGTTTCAATATACACACAAGATCCTTCACTACCAAGATGGTGTCATCAGCAAACAGAAATATATTTGAATCACCTGCAATACTAGAGGGCATATCATTTATATAAATAAGAAACAGCAGTGGCCCCTGAACTGACCCTTGGGGAACGCCCCACTTAACAGTGCCCCATTGGGACTGAATATCACTACCACTCAATATTTCGGAGAATTACCTTCTGATTTCTGTTCTTAAAGTAAGAGGCGAACCAATTGTAAGCTACTCCCCTTACTCCATAATGGTCCAACTTCTGCAGTAATATTTTGTGGTCAACACAGCCAAAAGCCTTCGTTAAATAAAAGAAAACACCTAGCGTTCGCAACCTTTTATTTAATCCGTCCAAAACCTCACAGAGAAAAGAGAATATAGCATTTTCAATTGTTAAACCATTTCTAAAACCAAACTGTACATTTGACAGCAAATTATGTGAATTTAAATGCTCCAGTGACCTTGTATATACAACCCTCTCGATAACTTTAGCAAACACCGATGACATAGAAATAGGTCTAAAATTTTCAACACTATCCCTGTCTCCCTTTTTATAAAGTGGCTTCACTACCGAGTACTTTAATCGGTCAGGAAACCGACCACTCCTAAAGGAAAAGTTACAGATATGGCTAAGTACTGGGCTAACATACATAGAACAATACTTCAGTATTCTGCTAGATACCCCGTCATATCCATGAGAGTTCATGGTCTTTAGTGATTTAATTATTAACTCAATCTCCCTCTTGTCTGTATCATGGATCATTTCAGGTAACAGTCTCGGAACACGTTTTTCTAAGAGCGCTATATGATTCCCTGTTGGGACTAGGTTTCTATTTAGTTCACCTGCTATATTCAGAAAGTGATTATTAAATACTGTACATATATGCGACTTATCAGTAACACGGACATTCCCACTACGCACTGACTCTATATCCTCGACCTGTCTCTGCAGACCAGTCACTTCCTTTTCGACTGACCATATGGTTTCAATTTTATCCTGAGACTTAGCTATTCTATCTGCATACCACATACTTTTTGCCTTTCTAATAACATTTTAAGCACCTTACAATGCTGTTTGTAATGGGCTCCTGCATTTAGATTTTAACTGTTTCTAACGTTCTGATATAACAGCCATTTGTTCTACAAGATATTCTTATACCTCTAGTCAGCCACCCAGGCTGACTGTTTGTGCTAGTACCCAGTTTTGAACGTTCTAACGGAAAGCAAATTTCAAAGAACACAAGTAAAGTCTTGAGGAAAGCATTATATTTATCGTCTACTGTATCAGCACTATAAATATCTTGCCACTCTTGTTTCTTGATAAGGTTTACAAAGGTCTCTACAGCAACTGCATCAGCTTTCCTAAACAGTTGATAACTATATTTTACATGTGCTGCAGCACAAAAATCTTTTAGAGTTAAAATTTGTGCATCATGATCTGAAAGGCCATTTACCTTTTTACTAACAGAATGCCCTTCTAGTAATGAGGAACGAACAAAAATGTTGTCTATAGTTGTTCTACTGTTCCCTTGGACTCTTGTTGGAAAGAATACGGTTTTCATAAGATTATATGAATTAAGGAAGTCTACCAGCATCCTTTTCCTTGCACAATCACTTATGCAATTAATATTGAAGTCACCACATATAACTAACTTTTTGTATTTCGTATAAAGTAAACCAAGAACCGCTAATAGCTTTAGCAAAAATGTTGTGAAATCGAAGTCTGGGGATCTACAAATAACAACAGTTAGAAGTATAGCTCCACTAAATTTAACCACACTTGCACAACATTCAAACACCTTTTCAGTGCAGTACTTTGGAACATCAATTGACTCAAATGGGATGCCGTTTTTCATATACATGGCTACTCCCTCACACCGCAAAGAGCTCCTAGAAAAGCTGCCAGCCAACCACTATCCTGGTAAAGGAAGCCTCTGAATTATCTCCTTATTTATGAAGTGTTCAGATATACCAATAATTTCAGAGTCAACAGCTATAAGCAGTTCACTAACTTTATCTCTAATACCTTGTATATTTTGATGAAATATACTAACTCCCTCATTACTCGGCTACCTAAGCTTTGTCGAAAGTGGTTCCTTTGTTAGAGAGACTTCCCTTAAGCAGGAATACCTAACAGCTGACTTCAATCTAAAAAAGGTGCAGCTCTAACACCCACTACTACCGGGATTTTCCCATGAGTGATCCCACCACCCCACCTATGCTGTCACCAATAAGCTTTGCCAACTTCCCCTTCCCATACCTGTTGAGGTGCAGGCCATGTCTAGTGAAACCCGTCCTGCTGATAGACTCCACCGACACCACTGAAATGTGCCCCATGCCTTCTGTCATCAGCGCACCCCTAAGTCTGATGTTATTACGCCTGACGGCTGTATTAAGATAAGGCCAATCGTGACGCTGAAACAGTCTCACGAAATGCACATTCGTGTTGCCAGTCTGAGTAGCTATCTTTTCCAGGTCACCATCTATGTCATACTCCCCATCCCTATCAATACTATTACCAGCCCCCACCCACAATCACTACCTGATCCCCTTTAGTAAAATCCCTACACAACCCCCCTAAGTTAACAGTCACCTGAGCCAATCCTTCATTAGGCTTCATAATGCTGGTGACCTGGTACTCACTCCCCAACACTTCCTGCAACTGCTGACCTACACCTCTGCCATGAGAACTACCGAACAGCAGAACCTTCTTCTTTCTCTTCGACTTTGCAACTGTCCTAGCCACCGTAACTGCTGAGGTCTGCTGCATACTTCCTACATCTACAGCTACTAGAGATTCCTCTCCACTAGGCTCTGACAGTTGGTCATATCTATTGCAAATACCAATAGTAAAACTATCTGAAAATCGCCTTCTCCTAGCAGATCTCTTGCCAACAGTCAGCTCCCATTCCCCTTAGTGCTTGTAGCGCCATTATAGCAGCTGACAAAAGGAATGGGCTTGGTGCAAGTCCAAATGGTAAACATCTGAAACGATATGTTATCATATCATCTGTGGTGGTGTAGGAACCATTCACACCTTCTTCAACGCAATACCTAAAGAATCTAGTGAGATCTTTGCCTTGTTTGTTCAAAGTCAACTACAAGAAGGCTCGGTCTATATCACAAATTAGTTCCATAGGAACTTCGCGGAATCGTAGCAAGTTTGCAACTACTTCTGGAAGTAAGTTTGGTTCTGAATGAAATTTTCACGCGGAGTGTGTGTTGATATGAAACTTTCTGACAGTTTTGAGGAAGGGTCGCGAGTCGCACTTGGGTAGGTCTGTCTGTGGAGCACTTGCTGCAGGGGTGCATCTGCGCTAGTCACCCCCGTAAGGAGGTAGCTAAATGATAGCGCTGCTGTGCAGTATTCACCGTTAGCAAGCCTTGAGAATATTCGCCGTCCTACTAATACATAAGCAGTCCCCATTCCACTGTGTGAATACTAACCCAAATGCAAAATACTGCTCTGCCATCAACAAGCATGCATTAAGTAACACCATACGCAAAAACAAATAATCAGTAATGTCCATGAGTGCAGCACAGCCGAGGCCTACGAGAAAGACAGGCCGCGGCGTGTACGTTATGAAGGTAGTCCTGTGCTCGCTCGCTCGCTCAAATTACCAGACAAACTACGTTTCTACAGCTGTTAACTCGTAATTAGGCGTTTCCGTACAAACGAAAACTGAATCTACTACTGGAATCCGCTGTTATGGAACCTTACTGTTGTTGTTGTTGTTGTTGTTGTTGTGGTCTTCAGTCCTGAGACTGGTTTGCTGCAGCTCTCGATGCTACTCTATCCTGTGCAAGCTTCTTCATCTCCCAGTACTTTCTGCAACCTACATCCTTCTGAATCTGCTCAGTGTATTCATCTCGTGGTCTCCCTCTACGATTTTTACCCTCCACGCTGCCCTCCAATACTAAACTGGTGATTCCTTGATGCCTCAGAACATGTCCTACCAACCGATACCTTCTTCTAGTCAAGTTGTGCCACAAACTTCTCTTCTCCCCAATCCTATTCAATGCCTCCTCATTAGTTATGTGATCTACCCATCTAATCTTCAGCATTCTTCCGTAGCACCACACTTCGAAAGCTTCTATTCTCTTCTTGTCCAAACTATTTATCGTCCATTTTTCACTTCCATACATGGCTACATTCCATACAAATACTTTCAGAAACAACTTCCTGACACTTAAATCTATACTCGATGTTAACAAATTTCTCTTCTTCAGAAACGCTTTCCTTGCCATTGCCAGTCTACATATTATATCCTCTCTACTTCGACCATCATCAGTTATTTTGCTCGCCAAATAGCAAAACTCCTTTACTACTTTAAGTGTCTCATTTCCTAATCTAATCCCCTCAGCATCACCCGATTTACTTTGACTACATTCCATTATCCTCGTTTTGCTTTTGTAGATGTTCATCTTATATCCTCCTTTCAAGACACTGTCCATTCCGTTCAACTGCTCTTCCAAGTCCTTTGCTGTCTCTGACAGAATTACAATGTCATCGGCGAACCTTAAAGTTTTTATTTCTTCTCCATGGATTTTAATACCTACTCCGAATTTTTCTTTTGTTTCCTTCACTGCTTGCTCAATATACAGATTGAATAACGTTGGGGAGAAAGTACAACCCTGTCTCACTCCCTTCCCAACCACTGCCTCCCTTTGATGTCCCCCGACTCTTACAACTGCCATCTGGTTTCTGTACAAATTGTAAATAGCCTTTCGGTCCCGGTATTTTACCCCTGCCACCTTCAGAATTTGAAAGAGAGTAATCCAGTCAACATTGTCAAAAGCTTTCTCTAAGTCTACAAATGCTAGAAACGTAGGTTTGCCTTTCCTTAATCTAGCTTCTAAGATAAGTCGTAGGGCCAGTATTGCCTCACGTGTTCCAACATTTCTACAGTATCCAAACTGATCTTCCCCGAAGTCGGCTTCTACCAGTTTTTCCATACGTCTGTAAAGAATTCGCGTTAGTATTTTACAGCCGTGACTTATTAAACTGATAGTTCGGTAATTTTCACGTTTGTCAACACATGCTTTCTTTGGGATTGGAATTATTATATTCTTCTTGAAGCCTGAGGGTATTTCGCCTGTTTCATACATCTTGCTCACCAGATGGTAGAGGTTTGTCAGGACTGGCTCTCCCAAGGCTGTCAGTAGTTCTAATGGAATGCTGTCTTCTCCCGGGGCCTTGTTTCGACTCAGGTCTTTCAGTGCTCTGTCAAACTCTTCACGCAGTATTATATCTCCCATTTCATCTTCATCTACATTCTCTTCCATTTCCATAATATTGTCCTCAAGTATATCGCCCTTGTATAGACCCTCTATATACTCCTTCCACCTTTCTGCTTTCCCTTCTTTGCTTAGAACTGGGTTTCCATCTGAGCTTCTGATATTCATACAAGTGGTTCTCTTTGCTCCAAAGGTCTCTTTAATTTTCCTGTAGGCAGTATCTATCTTACCTCTAGTGAGATAAGCCTCTACATCCTTACATTTGTCCTCTAGCCATCCCTGCTTAGCCATTTTGCATTTCCTGTCGATCTCATTTTTGAGACGTTTGTATTCCTTTTTGCCTGCTTCATTTACTACATTTTTCTATTTTCTCCTTTCATCAATTAAATTCAATATATCTTCTGTTACCCAAGGATTTCTACCAGCCCTCGTCTTTTTACATACTTGATCCTCTGCTGCCTTCATTACTTCGTCCCTCAAAGCTACCCATTCTTCTTCTACTGTATTTCTTTCCCCCATTCCTGTCAATTGTTCCCTTATGCTCTCCCTGAAACTCCGTACAACCTCTGGTTTAGTCAGTTTATCCAGGTCCCATCTCCCCAAATTCCCACTTTTTTGCAGTTTGTTCAGTTTTAATCTACAGGTCATAACCAATAGATTGTGGTCAGAATCCACATCTGCCCCTGGGAAAGTCTTACAATTTAGAACCTGGTTCCTAAATCTCTGTCTTACCATTATATAATCTATCTGAAACCTGTCAGTATCTCCAGGCTTCTTCCATGTATACAACCTTCTTTTATGATTCTTGAACCAAGTGTTACCTATAATTAAGTTGTGCTCTGTGCAAAATTCTACCAGGCGGGTTCCTCTTTCATTTCTTACCCCCAATCCATATTCACCTACTACGTTTCCTTCTCTCCCTTTTCCTACTGCCGAATTCCAGTCACCCATGACTATTAAATTTTCGTCTCTCTTCACAATTTGAATAATTTCTTTTATTTCATGATACATTTCTTCAATTTCTTCGTCATCTGCAGAGCTAGTTGGCATATAAACCTGTACTACTGTAGTAGGCGTGGGCTTCGTATCTATCTTGGCCACAATAATGCGTTCACTATGCTGTTTGTAGTAGCTTACCCGCATTCCTATTTTTTTATTCATTATTAAACCTACTCCTGCATTACCCCTATTTGATTTTGTGTTTATAACCCTGTAGTCACCTGACCAGAAGTCTTGTTCCTCCTTCCACCGAACTTCACTAATTCCCACTATATCTAACTTTAACCTATCCATTTCCCTTTTTAAATTTTCTAACCTATCTGCCCGATTAAGGGATCTGACATTCCACGCTCCGATGCGTAGAAAGCCAGTTTTCTTTCTGCTGATAATGACATCCTCTTGAGTAGTACCCGCCCGGAGATCCGAATGGGGGACTATTTTATCTCCGGAATATTTTACCCAAGAGGACGCCATCATCATTTAACCATACAGAAAAGCAGCATGCCCTCGGGAAAAGTTACGGCCGTAGTTTCCCCTTGCTTTCAGCCGTTCGCAGTATCAGCACAGCAAGGCCGTTTTGGTTAGTGTTACAAGGCCAGATCAGTCAATCATCCAGACTGTTGCCCTTGCAACTACTGAAAAGGCTGCTGCCCCTCTTCAGGAACCACACGTTTGTCTGGCCTCTCAACAGATACCCCTCCGTTGTGGTTGCACCTACGGTACGGCTATCTGTATCGCTGAGACACGCAAGCCTCCCCACCAACGGCAAGGTCCATGGTTCATGGGGGAGACCTTACTGTTATTAGTCCTATAATGATGGGAAATCCATGGCCCTACTTATAATTTGTTACGGCTGTACTGGCGTATAATAAAATAAAATAATGCTAAAATGATTATCAGTTGCATAAGGCACCACTTCCAGCATGTAATGAGTACTGTTAAGCAGAAGAGACTAAATGCTATAAACACGCTGTTATATCATTTATATCGATTATTGATCTTAAATTAAATTTTGCTGTAATACTGTTAATCAGTAAGACTTCATAATAGCAGATTCCAGTGGAAGATGCAATCCTCGTTAGTACTTACACGCCAAGCTGCGAGTCAACAGGTTTAGAAACGCATTTTGTCTGCTGAACTGAGCGAGCGAGCGAGTTCAGGACTATCTTCGTGACGTACGAGCCGTGGCCCGTCTTTCTCGTGGGCCTCGAGTACAGCAATGTTGCGACTTACCTGCGTGAGCTGAACGTGGCGTAACGACACGGTATATTGAGATGTAAGTCGCTCAAAATCTTCTCCGTTACGGTCGAATTCTCTTGAACGTGTAGTAGCACTTGATCTCCTCATATACTCCCGGGGTTCGGCAGTAAACTGTTTCTATTACTAGTATTTCGAGGGAATTCAGCACAGTAGCTCCAGCTCACACCGTTTTTCAGCATATTCATTAAAATTCCAGTTACAATTACATACACACACTGCATAGAGCAGCACAGTCTACCGTTTTCTAAAGAACACCAATAGATTGCGTATGAGTCTCTTATCCCCCAACACACAAAGATGGATGCGGACAGAATGTAATCAGCATATTATGTCCTTGGAATTATGTCATCAGTGTTTAACAGACAGTTTCTGTTAGTTTTATACTTTCCTTAGCTATGGAACTCTTTTCCGTGGAACAAATATACAGAATATGAACACAGCTTTCAAACTACAAAAAAGGGCCAGAAGAACAATAAAAAATAATAATTAGGCTTATTGTAAGGATCTGTTCAAAACATTGGAGACTTTAGTTCCACCATGTAAGTACATTTACCGAGCAGTTATTGGCATTAAAAATAACATTGATAATTACTACACAGCTTTGCCCATGGCCATGGTACAATATCGGGGCTGAACATACATTTACCAAGAAACAATGAACATAACATTCGAAACATCACTTTCTCCGAAGGAATTAAATTTTTTAATAAATTACCCATGGAGAGGAAATTTATGAAAGGAATTTAAAAAAAAAAAAGAAGGCCGTCAAACGATACCTGTTATGCAATACATTCCATGCTATGAAGGATCACTTTCGAAGCAAAGAGTAGAGTTTTGGTAAAAATATACAGCAAGTAGTTAATAATAATAAAAAAAGTCTCTGTAATTTCAAGTAACACGTTCACACCCTTTTTTTGGTTTCTAGAAAACCTTACTCTAGAGGTCTGCAACGGATATTACTAGCACCATATCCTCTTTCTGAACGCATCTCACTCGTTATGGAGGGATACTGACTCAGTTTTCCTCATAAGCAGATGGGAAGTTACAGTGCACAAAATGCCAAATGTTGTCACCATCTACATCTATATCCCAACGTCAGCTAATCGTTTGTGTAGTGTTACATTATGATTAGCATGTGTATAGAACATGCAGTGCGACTAGCATACGCAGTGATGAATGAATGCACAGTGTTCTGTTGTACAGCAGTATTGTACGCCAGGAATGGACCAAATTAACATGTGTTGCTTCAGACATACTGGCCTTGGGTTCAGTGGGATCTCCAGCCCGCCACCGAGATTTAGGTTTTCTGTGGTTTTCTTACATTACTTCAGGCAAATGCTCGGATGATTCCTATTATTAGGGCACTGTCAAGTACCTGACCCATCCTTGTTAAACTCGATCTGTAAATATGTATGAATGACTTTTTTTCTTAAATTGTAATACCACGACATTTGCGGTATCATGGTACAAGTGACCTTCGAATGGAAATAATTACTATTACTCTTACTACTATCAGTAGAATTGCAGTTTTTTGTGACTTGTATGTCCCAATTCTTGTGAAGGAGAACAATTACTGAGTTGTTCCAGTTTTCGGGAATCGTCTTCATTCGCAAAAAAATTGTAAGTAACGATGCAGTAATATTATTTCCGTTATCTGTCTTCCTGATTCATTTGTTGCTTCCGCCTATGTGACTGAGTAGTCAGCGCCACTGACTGGACCTGGCCTCGATTCCCGGTACTGACAGGGATTTTTCCTTGATAGGTAGACTGGTACGCGATGCACTCAGCCTCACGATGCCACCTAAGGAGCTACTCGACTAATTAGTAGAGGTTCCAAAGTAGAGAAACCCGACAACGTCTGGGAGAGCAGTGTGCTGACCATACTGCGCCCAATGACGCCATTACACGGCAATCGGTCGGACTCCATTGGCCCGTCTAAGGCCGGAACGCAGAAATTTACTTATCTTGATTTTGATTCATATCTTGTACTGTAGAAAATTTAAAATACTGTTGTTTTCCTACGCCATTTAGCACCCTGCATGAAGAAACATGACGTAAAATATACGAAAGATTTGGTTTTCTTTTTATCTTCTCACATCTACCCAACGTATTTTCCAGCAAGTATGAATAATTCAGCTTAGGTGCAAACGTGAACCCAGTACTGATCAAAGAAGGAAAGGCTGAAAGGTGAAAGCTTTGTGTAGAAGGGTTACATGAAGGAAGTAAACGTGAAGACAATGTTATGGAAAAGGGAGCGCAAGTGACTGAGTATGAGATGGGGAATGCGATTCTCTGAAATGAATTTGACAAAACACTGATACACCTGAATCGAAATGAAGAAGTTTCCTTAACATTATTAAATCATTAGGAAACCATCCATGAGAAAACTGTTCTGCCAGGTATGCATGATATATGAGACTGGAGATAAAACCTCAGACTTAAAGAACAATGTAATAATCTCACTACAAAGAAGACAGGTGCTGACACTAGCGAATATTACCGAACTATCTGTCTTATAAATCATGGTTGCATAATAGTAACATGACTTATTTACAGAGGAAAGGAACGACTGACCGAAGCCAACTTGGGACAAGATCAAATTGAATTTCGAAGAAATGTATGTACACACGAGGCAATGGTGATTCTGTGACTTACATTAGAAGATGGTCAAGAAAGACGAACTCAAGTCTACAGCATTTGTAGATTTAGGAAAATCTTTTGACATTATTGACTGCAACATCCTATTTGGAATTCTGAAGTTATCAGGTACAAAACAGAGAGAGTGAAAGGTTACCTATCATTTGCACAGAAACCGGACTGCAGTAAAAAATAACAGGACATGGAAAGGATAACGTAAGTCAGAAATGAGTGAGACTTGTTTGCTCCGGCCGGAGTGGCCGTGCGGTTCTAGGCGCTACAGTCTGGAACCGAGCTTCCGCTACGGTCGCAGGTTCGAATCCTGCCTCGGACAGGGATGTGTGTGATGTCCTTAGGACAGTTTGGTTTAATTCGTTCTAAGTTCTAGGCGACTGATGACCTCAGAAGTTAAGTCGCATAGTGCTCAGAGCCATTTGAACTTGTTTGCTGTCTCTTCCCAACGGTAATCTGTCATTTCAAAGAGAAAGCCGTAACGGAAATTAATCAGAGATTTTGAAGGGGATCTAAATTTCAGGGAAGAGAGGGAAAAATTTTAAGGTTTGTTGATGACACTGTCTTTCTCGCAGAGTCGGCAAAGGACTCGGAAGATAAGTTGAATGTAATGGATAGTTTCTTGAACAAGGATTATAAGTTGAATATCAAAAAGCGTAAAACGAGGGTGATCGAGTGTTGTCAAATTGAAGCAAGTGATGCTGGCGTAGTGAGACGCTGAAGATAGTAGACGAGTTACGTTCTTTAGGCAGAAAAATAACTGACGATAGTAGAAGCAGATAGGCTATAAAATGCAAACTGGAAACAACAAATAAATTTTTTTCTGAGAAATTTGAATGTGTTAACATCAAACATAAATTAAGTTTGCCAAGTTTTTTGTCGAGTATAGTCTTCTAACACTAAAGTGAAATATGGACAATAAACCGCTCATACAAAAAGAGTGCTGAAGTCTTTGAAAGGTGTTGTTAAAGAAGAATACTGAATATGAGATGGATAGTGGGTCAACCAATGGAGAGGTGCTCCGTCGAGGAGAGCAAAAATCCTTATGACAAAAATTGTCTTAGGGGACGGGTAGGTTGATAGGACATTTCCTCAGGCGTGGTAATGGAAGGAAATTTGGAGGGCAAAATTATTGAGGGAGATGAAAGCTCTACAGTAGTAAGGAGCTTCAAATGGATGCAAGCTGCAGTAGTCAAGCAGGTATGAAGGGACGTAGATGGAGAACTACGAAGAAACTATCTTCGGACAGAGGACGAAACGAACATTCAGTCACTTTCCTATTACCGTTTTCATGGAATCCACGCCTTCTCTTGAACTGCTGCCTCATTTACTGTTCTTTTTTTCTTTTAGTTTCCTTACCTTTTCTTTTATTAGCCTTTCTTTAAAAATAATTCTGAGCACTATGGGACTTAACATTTGAGGTCATCAGTCCCCTAGAACTTAGAACTATTTAAACCTAACTAACCTAAGGACATCGCCGGCCGTAGTGGCCGAGCGGTTCTAGGCGCTACAGTCTGGAACCGCGCGAGCGCTACGGTCAAAGGTTCGAATCCTGCCTCGGGCATGGATGTGTGTGATGTCCTTAGGTTAGTTAGGTTTAAGTAGTTCCAAGTTCTAGGGGACTGATGACCTCAGAAGTTAAGTCCCATAGTGCTCAGAGGCATTTTGAACCTAAGGACATAACACACATCCTTGCCCGAGGCAGGATCCTAACCTGCGAACGTAGCGGTCGCGCGGTTCCAGACTGAAACGCCTAGAACCGCTCGGCCACAGCGGCCGTCCAGTATTTCTTTACCTTTCTTTTCCTCTCCATTCTTTTTTCGGTTACTTTCTTTTTTTTATTGTGCTTCCTTTACAATTTCTTTCGTTTTTTTGCGTCCCTTTTTTCTTTTCTTTTCCAATCTTCCCTTTTCTTTTCGGGTCCCTTCATCAGATCTTCATTCGCCGCTGTGCTCATTAGAAGTATTGGAAGCTGAGCAATATGTGTGTATCTACTGTTCTTTATACTACCATCTGTTGAAACAATGCCTTTTTTTTTTTTTTTTTTGAAGGATTGTTAGTAAAGAGTTTTCTGAAAGTGGGTGAAAATAATACTTAAGGAAAACCCTGTAACTTGATCATATCTAAAACCTGTCACGTTATTAGTTTCATAATTTTCACTAAACAGTTCGTAGCTAGTAAGAAAGCTGTCCACCTAAAGAGAACGTTTTGCTGGGCAGTGTATTCCACCTGGAAGATTGGTCACTAATATTGCGCAGCACGTGTGGCGGCGCACACAAGGCAGCAGCGAGTCAGGTGGTCGGGGAATGCCGAATGCTGAATGCTACATCGACATGCCGCCGCACGGCGACTGCGTGCTCCGTGAATTTCGCTGGCCGCATTGTATGTGGCTATTTCGGAATGTCTAATACACTAGGGCACGGGAGAGCCTGGAATATCAACGAGCCCCGCGATATTGATGTTGGGTTATCGAGTAAACGTGCAAGATCACATACTGTTCTGGGGACACTAAACACAGCTCGCCCCTCCCCCATTAATCCAACCCCGATAAGCGCCTCCGGCCGTTCTATTCGCAGCACGTCGCACTCGCACTTTTCGCTTGTTTCGCGCGATTATGCTAAACAAGGCCGTGGAAACAGTTCCGTAATTGCACGTTATTCGAACGATATATCTACCAGTTCCCCATACAAAACAGCTACATCTGTACTTTACGAATTATTATTAAGGATGTGGCAGAGCGTACTTTACGATGTACCAGGTGTGGAAGTACGAAACCGGAATTTGGTTGCCATAATTACACGTCTAATGTTTCAAACTAATAAATAATATTCTATTCAAAACAATCTCCAGTGCTATTTATACATTCCTCCGACTTCTCCGGCAGGCTATGAATGCCAGGCCAAAAAGCAGTTCTTCTTTTGAAGCGAACCAGTCAGCGAGCCATTTTCGTACATTTTCATACGAACTGAAGCATTGTTCCGCCAGAGCGTGATGCAAACAGATGATAATCGAACGAAGCCAAGTCTGGGGAATAAGCCGCATGGCCTAGTACCGGGTGATCAAAAAGTCCGTATAAATTTGAAAACTTAATAAACCACGGGATAACGTAGATAGAGAGGTAAAAATTGACACACATGCTTGGAATGACATGGAGTTTTAGTACAACCACCCAATATTGCTAGACGCGTGAAAGATCTCTTACGCGCGTCGTTTGGTGATGATCGTGTGCTCAGCCGCCACTTTCGTCATGCTTGGCCTCCCAGGTCCCCAGACCTCAGTCCGTGCGATTATTGGCTTTGGGGTTACCTGAAGTCGCAAGTGTATCGTGAGCGACCGACATCTCTAGGGATGCTGAAAGACAACATCCGACGCCAATGCCTCACCATAACTCCGGACATGCTTTGCAGTGCTGTTCACAACATTATTCCTCGACTACAGCTATTGTTGAGGAATGATGGTGGACATATTGAGCATTTCCTGTAAAGAACATCATCTTTGCTTTGTCTTACTTTGTTATGCTAATTATTGCTATTCTGATCACAAGAAGCACCATCTGTCGGACATTTTTTGAATGTTTGTATTTTTTTGGTTCTAATAAAACCCCATGTCATTCCGAGCATGTGTGTCAATTTGTACCTCTCTATCTACATTATTCCGTGATTTATTCAATTTTCAAATTTATACTGACTTTTTGATCACCGGTATTTCCCAACTAAACGCCTCGATCGTTTCCCTGACCTATTTTGCTGTGTGATGGGGCGTTATCATGGAGCAATATGACTTTCTGTTGACTATTTCCATATTCCGGTCGTTTTTCACGCAATATTCGATTTAAATCGATCATTTTCTGTTGGTAGCGCTCAGTTGGAACGGTTTCACCAGGTTTTAGCAGCTCATAACAGAAAACATACTTCTGATCCCATTAAACACAAAGCATTGTCTACCTTCCCAAGCGATTTGGTCTTGCAGTAGATGGCGATGGTTTACTTGGATGCACCCATGATTAACGACGCTTAGGATTCTCAAAATATATCCATTTTTCATTACCAGTCACTATTCGCTGGAGAAACGACTTTATTTTGTATCTGGCGAGCAGCATTTACAAGTGGTACTTCGATTTGCTCGCTGTCTTTCACTCAGTTCATGCCGAATCCATTTTCCCACTCTCTGTATTTCCCATAGCTTTCATCCTAAGAGAAACGGCTTTCTGCGTCACATTTAATTGTTCTGGAAGTTCTTCTTGAGTTTGAGTATCATCTTCATCCAATAAGGCCTGCAATTCGTTGGCTTCGAACTTTTTCCCGTGCTTGTCGTTTCTCACGTCAAAATCACCACTTTAGAATTTTTTGAACCTCTCGAAACACTGTGTTTTTCGAAGAGCATGCTCGCCGAAAGCTTCGACAAGCATTCAATACGATTCTGCAGCAGTTTTCTTCAAATGATAACAGAAAACCAATGCTGTCTGCTAATCATAGTTCTTAGGCACAAAACACATGTTTACGGGTTTGTAAGAGATACGATGTATGTAACTTCTCTTGTATCGGTCAAGAAAAGTTCTCAATGTTTCTTCCACATTTTGTATACAGTGAAAGAAGCTTCTCGCCATTCGCACCGTTCCCGTTTGTATGCCTTGATGCCTTCCCACAAACCTGGGCGAAAATAATCGGGATTTAACCTACCATCGACGACTAGGTTATTAGGGGTTGAATCAACTTCCGACTGTGGAAGGATGAAGATGGAAATCGGCTGTACCCTTTCAAAGGAACCATATCGGAATTTACTTTAAACGATTTAGGGAGGTCACAGAGAACCTAAATCTTGATGGCCAGACGGTGAACTGAATAGCCGTTGTAAGTGAGTAGCCTTTACTTATGTGTGTGTTATCGTAAATACAAACCTGAGAATGCGAAATGACAACCTAAATGTCCTACTGAGCTCGAAGCCACATCACTTACATAAAGCTGAAAAACATCCTGTGTGTGCGAAAAATAGTCTTATTTATAAGCAAATAAATAAACAAACCAATAATTTCACGCGCAGTAGACTGGATCAGTGCGAACTGTTTGGGAAAAAAATGTAACTGTATAAAAACAGCAAACTGTAATGTCGACGCGTATAAGAATGTAACTTGAAACACACGAAAATTTTTACACTGACATATGGCCCTCGTAAAATAAAGAAACTGACAGAACCTACATTGCTCAAAAGAAATGATGCAATCACGCATTATGAACCTCACCTGCAAAATGAAGTACTGGCAGAAACAGCAACAGAGCAAAACTCCGTAACAGCTAAATAAATGCTGCTAAAAACTAACTACAGTTGTTCCTAGGAAATTGGGTTCTTAATCTTGACACAGAATGCCAATGAATCATATGATTCAACCTTTAAGATCTGAAATTTCATTTAGGAAGTAACTTACCATATAAACAATTATAGACTCTAATATGAAAATTCATTTAATCTAATAAATTCCATTAAACATTATATTAACTCAGAAGATCAGTCAATAGAATAATTTTCAAAAGCTCGACTGTGACGAGGGTGAAGTGGACCGACAATACAAGTCCACAAAAATGAAAATAAACTTTTTATCTCATCAAATAATACCTTGTTCTTCACTTCAGAACCTTTTTTTGTCCGTATGCTATCCAGCCATTGTTCTGAATCATCATTCCACCTCGCAATAAATCTGCAACTCAAACAGTGCAAAAGTGGGCCCATGCATTACACTATACACTCAATGAAACCTCTCATGCTGTACAGCGCAGCTTTCCACTACTGCCAAAGATTCTACGGCTCCACAGAGCTGTCATCGCAGACGCAGACACTGACCACAATTCTTCAATTTTCCATTTTCCTTTACAAATATTAACACACCCAATAACTCGTCAAAAAGTAGACATCTTCCACCGTACTGTCATATGAGATTCTGGTGTCTTACCACTGCGTCTCCAATGTCTTACCACTGCGCCTTCTCGCTCCATATATTCCAGATAGAAGATAAGCGTTAACATTCGGTCGATGTCGAGTTAATTATAGATAGAGATGGAGCTCGCTTCCTTTTCAAGGGAACCATCCCGACATTCGCCTTAACAGTTTAAACAACCATGGAATTTCTGAGTCCAGATGAACGGAAGCCGACGTGATAAGCCTACTTTCCGAATGCGAATGCTGTGTCTGAACCACAGCGCACCCGCGCTCGGTAAAAGTATTCGACATTAGAGGAGACTGTTGCAGCTTGTCAAAGACTATAATTCTTAATTGTTTGACAGGTAGTGTCTTTCTATCATTACTGTATCTCGTCAAATGTATACGCTGCTATACATATTTTCCCACACATTTTAAACTATAGAAGCATTTGGGTTTTCAGAAAAAAAATTCTATCGGACTAAATTTTTGTGGCAACCTGCCCTAACTCCGGGTTGGTTGTCATGGACATCGGACTTGGTTACAACGGTTTTTGTAGGTGGGAGAAAATAAATTATTTATTCAAAAAAGTTGTATTATAAACGGAAAAGTCACACAATGATATTACTAATGCACATTTATTATCAATTTATGTAGTAATATGGTTATTTACGTAAATATCTAGGAAAAGTCCGATACTAGTCTAGTCATTTTCGAGACCACTCTAAAACTTTTCACACGTATTAATGTTATTTGGCCTTGGGTTTCATAATTCTTGAGCCCACTTCTTGCATTCGGAACCATTTATCGTTAGCTGTACTATTAAGAGCAGTTCCATCTGCCCTCTGCGCTTAAGTAATGCCCATTTCGTCCATGTTCCAAATTTCATCAGGTTGAAAATTATGTCTTCTGAAAACTGTTGCCAGGTTACTGAAAAAAGATACCTCTTTTGTTGGGTTGAAGTTAGAAGTCCATGCTAAGTTGGTTATCTCTGGTTTTCGTTATGAAAGAATTGTGTTATACAAGCCTGACCTGATTTTAGCTTGGGGCAATCTAGATTAATATCGAATATAGGAGTAAACTTCAACATCCACTATCTGTGATTATAATTTTATTTTTGATGACCGGTTTCGGCAAATTTAAGTTCCATCGTCATATCGTATGCAAATACACCTCGGTACATCTCCCTCATATGCATGATATATCGTGTCAGTTCGTAAGACGTCGTTCTGGAAACACGAAGAAATTGATACATCGGCATGTCAATAATAAAACGATATTTACGTAAAATATGATGCATATTTCAGCGACTGCAGAGCTCACATCCACACAACATATATTGAAGTTTACTTCTATATTTCGAAGAATTATGTGTTTATTTTCAAAGAAATTTCCTACGAACCTGTTGTCTTCAGCACATCCAGTACCCTGCCCTACGACATTTAATTGAGTTCCCCACACAAAGATCAAAAGCCAAATGTTTTATATCTTTTAGCATTAAACCGTCGTAAACATCGGATGCATCTAAGGGATATTGCTTTAAATCCTTCTCATCGTCATAAAATTGAAAATAGCCAACGGTGATGGGAGGCCAAACTGTCTTTTCATTGTCTATTTCATCGTGGAGAATTTTCTTACAATATATTGCTAAAGTCCAACAACTGATTTGATATTTGATAATCAGGTACAGCTTTACGGATTGATAATCCCTCGTTTCTTACCTTTCTCATTGTCGTGCGCATGAACAGGGTCGGCATTGTTATGAACGGATTTGGAATGGTAAATTTAACAGTGGTCGGATGACCTTCCTGTCACCACCATGTTACCCCCGTGACGGAATATGAACACCCTAGCTGTCTGCATGTAGTAGTATTCGACCGCAAGAGAGCGAAAATTTTTCTAAATTTTTGTGAATCGTGTAACTGAGGCAGAACTTGGGTATTCACGTAGTAGGATACGGGAAACAGCCTAAACCAACACCATGCCGGCATACAGATCATCCTCATTAATTCGATCCGGGGCCGACGCATCTCCGCGTACCGTAAAAAGGAAGGAAGATTGCGTTTAACGTCCCATAGACAGCGAGGTCATTTTAGACGGAGCACAAGCTGGGACAGTGTCAAGGATGGGGAAGGAAATCGGCTGTGCCTTTTCAAGGGAATCACCCCAGTATTTGTTTGGAGTGATTTAGGAAAATCATTGAAAAATCATTGAAAAGTGTTCATGGTGTGGGTTCCTGTAGTCATGTCCTAGTTCATGAACCACGGGCAACGTATGAGTGGCCAAGTAAGTGGACCCGACAGTCGGGATACCAGTTACCTTCGAATAAGGCTGGGACATATTCTGAGTCGTGGTCACCTTTCTGCTCATACGGCAAAGACTACCAAATCCACCGGTTAGTCCCTCAGCCGTTAGGGGTAAAACCCAATGGGACTCGGGGCAAGTAAGGCTAGCAACCTGCTTCCCTGGTACTTTAAATATGATGCTGGCAACAATCAGAGCAAAATGCCTCGGACCTTTGGAGGTGACGGAGTCCCACCTCTAACTGACAAACCAGGGACTCCTAAGATACGACTTGGCAAACAAATGGTAATGAGATGGGGAGCTATTAATATCAATGGGGGCTACTCTGGGAAGAAGGTAGAGCTGGCAGAGGCTGCAAGTAAATGGAGCTGGACGTTTTAGCTGTTAGTGACATTCGGGTAAGGGGTGAGAAAGAAGAGGAAGTGGGAGAATACAAGGTCTACCTGTCAAGAGTCAAAGCAGGAATAGCACAATGGGGTGTAGGGCTTTACATCAGGGAAGAAATGGAACCCGGCGTAGTTGCAATAAGGTATGTAAACGAACGACTGATGTGGATAGATTTGACAGTGTCTAGCAAGAAAATTAGGATTGTGTCAGTATATTCGCATTGTGAAGGGACAGATCAAGATAAGATGGACAGTTTTTATGAGGCACTCAGTGATGTAGTTGTTAGAGTAAAGGACAAGGACAGTGTTCTGCTCATGGGTGATTTTAACGCCAGGATTGGAAATCGAACAGAAGGGTATGAAAAGGTTATGGGTAAATTTGGAGAGGATATGGAGGCCAACAGGAATTGGCAACAACTCTTGGATTTCTGTGCCAGTATGGGCTTAGTAATCACAAACTCCTTTTTTAAACATAAGAACATTCACCGGTATACTTGGGAAGGCAGGGGAACCAGATCTGTCATTGACTATATAATAACAGATCAGGAATTCAGGAAGGCTGTGAGAGACACACGTGTGTTCAGTGGATTCTTTGATGACACTGATCATTATTTAATCTGCAGTGAAATTGGGATTGTGAGGCCGAAAGTGCAGGAGGTCAGGTCCATATGTAGGAGGATAAGAGTGGAGAAACTTCAGGATAAGGAAATCAGGCACAAGTACATAACAGCGATCTCAGAAAGGTACCCGTTAGTTGAATGTAGTCAAATACAGTCATTGGAAAAGGAATGGACAAGGTACAGGGACACAGTACTAGAAGTGGCTAAAGATTGTCTTGGAACAGTAGTGTGTAAAAGTAGGATGAAGCAAACAGCTTGGTGGAATGACACAGTCAAGGCAGCCTGTAAAAGGAAAAAGAAGGCGTATCAAACATGGCTACATACTAGAACTCAGGTAGACAGAGAAAGTTATGTTGAAGAAAGAAACAAAGCCAAACAGATAATTGCAGCATCCAAGAAGAAATCTTGGGAAGACTTTGGAAACAGGTTGGAGACTATGGGTCAAGCTGCTGGAAAACCATTCTGGAGTGTAATTAGCAGTCTTCAAAAGGGAGGTAAGAAGGAAATGACAAGTATTTTGGACAGGTCAGGAAAACTGCTGGTGAATCCTGTGGATGCCTTGGGCATATGGAGGGAATATTTTGAAGAGTTGCTCAATTTAGGTGAAAATGCGATAAGTAATGTTTCAGATTTCGAGATAGAATGGGATAGGAATGATGATGGAAATAGGATCACATTTGAGGAAGTGGAGAAAATGGTCAATAGATTGCAGTGCAATAAAGCAGCTGGTGTGGATAAAATTAAGTCGTAACTCATCAAATACAGTGGAATGTCAGGTCTTAAATGGCTACACAGGATAATTGAAATGGCCTGGGAGTCGGGACAGGTTCCATCAGACTGGACAAAAGCAGTAATCACACCAATCTTTAAACATGGAAACAGAAAAGATTGTAACAACTACAGAGGTATCTCTTTAATCAGCGTTGTGGGTAAAATCTTCTCAGGTATTGTTGAAAGGAAAGTGCGAGTATTAGTTGAGGACCAATTGGATGAAAATCAGTGTGGGTTTAGGCCTCTTAGAGGTTGTCAGGACCAGATCTTTAGCTTGCGGCAAATAATGGAGAAGTGTTATGAATGGAACAGAGAATTGTATCTATGCTTTATAGATCTAGAAAAGGCATATGACCGGGTTCCTAGGAGGAAGTTATTGTCTGTTCTACGAGATTATGGAATAGGAGGCAATCTTTTGCAAGCAATTAAAGGTCTTTACATGGATAGTCAGGCAGCAGTTAGAGTTGACGGTAAATTGAGTTCATGGTTCACAGTAATTTCAAGGGTAAGACAAGGCTGCAACCTGTCTCCACTGTTGTTCATATTATTTATGGATCATATGTTGAAAACAATAGACTGGCTGGGTGAGATTAAGATATGTGAACACAAAATAAGCAGTCTTGCATATGCGGATGACTTAGTTGTGATGGCAGATTCGATTGAAAGTTTGCAAAGTAATATTTCAGAGCTAGATCAGAAATGTAAGGACTATGGTATGAAGATTAGCATCTCCAAAACGAAAGTAATGTCAGTGGAAAAGAAATATAAACGGACTGAGTGCCAAATAGGAGGAACAAAGTTAGAACAGGTGGACGGTTTCAAGTACTTAGGATGCATATTCTCACAGGATGGCAACATAGTGAAAGAACTGGAAGCGAGGTGTAGCAAAGTAATGCAGTGAGCGCTCAGCTACGATCTACTCTCTTCTGCAAGAAGGAAATCAGTACCAAGACTAAGTTATCTGTGCACCGTTCAATCTTTCGACCAACTTCGTTGTATGGGAGCGAAAGCTGCATGGATTCAGGTTACCTTATCAATAAGGTTGAGGTTACGGATATGAAAGTAGCTAGGATGATTGCAGGTACTAGTAGATGGGAACAATGGCAGGAGGGTGTCCACAATGAGGAAATCAAAGAAAAACTGGGAATGGACTCTATAGATGTAGCAGTCAGGGCGAACAGGCTTAGATGGTGGGGTCATGTTCCACGCATGGGAGAAGCAAGGTTACCCAAGAGACTCATGGGTTCAGCAGTAGAGGGTAGGAGGAGTCGGGGCAGACCAAGGAGAAGGTACCTGGATTCGGTTAAGAATGATTTTGAAGTAATAGGTTTAAGATCAGAAGAGGCACCAATGTTAGCACTGAATAGGGGATCATGGAGGAATTTTATAAGGGGGGCTATGCTCCAGACTGAACGCTGAAAGGCTAAATCAGTCTTAAATGATGATGATGATGATTGAAAAAGCTAAAGCTGGATGGCCGCACGCGGTTTGAACCTTCGTCCTCCCGAATGCGAGTCCGGTGTGGTAACCACTGCCGATAGCGGAAGCGACGATTTAATTAGCACGGCTATCTGCGAGGGTACACGCTACACTATCCATGATGACTGGAGCAGTTTCTCATCGGTTTATATTTTTTGCCATTTCGCAATATCTTTACCCGGAACAAGTGAAAAAACTACTGAAAAACCTCCCTGAAATGATTTTCCCGTGTGACAACTATCCTGGACATTTTTGTGACAAACAACCCCGAACAGACGTTTCAGAGAAAAATGGCTGTGAAAAAACAGATCTCGAACGTAAACTTATTGGTCGTACGGAATAACATTGTGCAACTGTTATAAAAGAGTAGAAAATAGTCGGAATATGGACTTCACTGAATACTGAGTGAATAATGAGTGTGAATTATATCAATAAATTCGTAGTGATCCTCGTAGATTTCTGAAAGGCTCATGATTCAAATGGCCGAATAACTCTTCTCGAAATCATTAAAGAATTTTTCTTAGATAACAAAACAAGGACTATTATTCGATAGACTCTCGATGACGCCACCTTCAAAGTAAAGTTTGTGTGAGATATTTCAGATGCTTTTCAAATCAGTTAGGATGTCAGGCAGGGATACGGACTTCAGCCTTTACTTTTCATCTCTGTACTTGAGAAAATGATCCGCGAGCGGTGAAAAGGAGTGAATGACAAAGTTGTTGGAAGTGAAGTCAGGATTGGCTACAGAAAATTGAATTTGACAGTTGACTGCGTGGCTTTTCAGATGATCTTCCGATTTTTTCTGTTTCGCTAGACGTATCTGTAGAAAAAAATCAATAAACTGAGAACACAGACAGTAAAGGCGGCACTGCAGCTATCCTTCCTTAAAACTGAATTTATTACAAATATCAAGTCACTAGCCAGAGTACTAGAGACAGAGAAAGAGAAGATCAAACATCCGAAGAATTTATATCTAGGAGAGTCAACAGAGCTAAACTTCTCCGAGAAGGAAACTTTGTAGCACGGATCAGAAAAATGGAAACTGTGCATCAGCTAATCAAAAGTGTCTACAACAAAAAGTAAATATCAGTTTACGCCAATATACGACTTTATTGCACAATAACACGACCGGAGACTCCATATGCAGAACGTATAACTACTAATATAAAAGGTCTCATGACGGCGGATTTAAAAATAAGAGAAAAACAGGTACTGAGGAAACTCTTAGGTTCAACGAATGAAAATGGTGAATTCAGGAGACGACGCAATACAGTGCTCTATACACCTATAGATAAGATCACAGACTCTATGAGGATCGTTTTCAATGACCACATTGGTTGTATGAGTCCTGCAACTCTGAGCAGTTAGATCTAGCGTTACATTCTCAGCAGTAAAACTGAGGGGGAATGCTTCGTATAACTAGAAAAAGACATGCAGCAAGCGAGGATAACACTAGAGGATGTCCATAAATTTATTCCGCTCAAGAACAGACCCCAAGAGCAACCGTGTTTCGAAGAAAAGCCAAAACCAAAACCTTGCAAAACATGGAGTGGAGCGAGAAAGGAAACTGGAAACGAATGACGGAATGACGGGCTATAGTTAAAGGCCAGGGACAAGGAAAAGGAAAAGTGCAATTCAGATAGTGTCTTTCGGAGGTGGCAGAAACGAGGAGAAGAGGAATAAATCAATACACTGCTCAAAACAATTAGGGGATCAGGTAAGATATAATACACAATAGATATATGGTAACGTATTTTATTCAGATATCGATTACAATTGTAATTTGTATGTGTTACTGAAGAAGGTTGTATACATGGAAGAAGCCTGGAGATATTGACAGGTTTCATATAGATTATACAATGGTAAGACAGAGATTTAGGAACCAGGTTTTAAATTGTAAGACATTCCCAGGGGCAGATGTGGACTCTGACCACAATCTATTGATTATGACCTGTAGATTAAAACTGAACAAACTGCAAAAAGGTGGGAATTTAAGGAGATGGGACCTGGATAATCTGACAAAACCAGAGGTTGTGCAGAGTTTCAGGGAGATCATAAGGGAACAATTGACAAGAATGGGGGAAAGAAATACAGTAGAAGAAGAATGGGAAGCTGTGAGGAATGAAGTAGTGAGGGCAGCAGAGGATCAAGTAGGTAAAAAGACG
The DNA here is from genome assembly GCF_021461385.2 of Schistocerca piceifrons. Taxonomy (NCBI): domain Eukaryota; kingdom Metazoa; phylum Arthropoda; class Insecta; order Orthoptera; family Acrididae; genus Schistocerca; species Schistocerca piceifrons. Next base: position 195,651,338 of record NC_060149.1, read on the forward strand.
AAGGCTAGTAGAAATCCTTGGGTAACAGAAGATATATTGAATTTAATTGATGAAAGGAGAAAATAGAAAAATGTAGTAAATGAAGCAGGCAATAAGGAATACAAACGTCTCAAAATGAGATCGACGGGAAGTGCAAAATGGCTAAGCAGGGATGGCTAGAGGACAAATGAAAGGATGTTGAGGCTTATCTCACTAGGGGTAAGATAGATACTGCCTACAGGAAAATTAAAGAGACTTTCAGAGAAAAGAGAACCACTTGTATGAATATCAAAAGCTCCGATGGAAACCCAGTTCTAAGCAAAGAAGGGAAAGCAGAAAGGTGGAAGGAGTATATAGAAGGTCTAAACAAAGGCGATGTACTTGAGGACAATATTATGGAAATGGAAGAGGATGTAGATGAAGATGAAATGGGAGATACGATACTGCGTGAAGAGTTTGACAGAGCACTGAAAGACCTGAGTCGAAACAAGGCCCCGGGAGTAGACAACATTCCATTAGAACTACTGACAGCCTTGGGAGAACCAGTCGTGACAAAACTCTACCATCTGGTGAGCAAGATGTATGAAACAGGTGAAATACCCTCAGACTTCAAGAAGAATATAATTTATTCCAATCCCAAAGAAAGCAGGTGTTGACAAATGTGAAAATTACCGAACTATCAGTTTAATCAGTCACAGCTGCAAAATACTAACGCGAATTCTTTACAGACGTATGGAAAAACTAGTAAAAGCCGACCTCGGGAAAGATCAGTTCCGTAGAAATGTTGGAACACGTGAGGCAATGCTGACCCTACGACTTATCTTAGAAGCTAGATTAAGGAAAGGCAAACCTACGTTTCTAGCATTTGTAGACTTAGAGAAAGCTTTTGACAATGTTGACTGGAATACTCTCTTTCAAATTCTGAAGGTGGCAGGGGTAAAATACAGGGAGCGAAAGGCTATTTACAATTTGTACAGAAACCAGATGGCAGTTATAAAAGTCGAGGGACATGAAAGGGAAGCAGTGGTTGGGAATGGAGTGAGACAGGGTTGTAGTCTCTCCCGGATGTTATTCAATCTGTATATTGAGCAAGCAGTGAAGGAAACAAAAGAAAAATTCGGAGTAGGTATTAAAATGCATGGAGAAGAAATAAAAAATTTGAGGTTCGCCGATGACATTGTAATTCTGTCAGAGACAGTAAAGGACTTGGAAGAGCAGTTGAATGGACTGGATAGTGTCTTGAATGGAGGGTATAAGATGAACATCAACAAAAGCAAAACGAGGATAATGGAATGTATTCGAATTAAGTCCGGTGATGCTGAGGGAATTAGATTAGGAAATGAGACACTTAAAGTAGTAAAGGAATTTTGCTATTTGGGGAGCAAAATAACTGATGATGGTAGAAGTAGAGAGGATATAAAATGTAGACTGGCAATGGCAAGGAAAGCGTTTCTGAAGAAGAGAAATTTGTTAACATCGAGTGTAGATTTAAGTGTCAGGAATTCATTTCTGAAAGTAGTATTTGTATGGAGTGTAGCCATGTATGGAAGTGAAACATGGACGATAAATAGTTTGGACAAGGAGAGAATAGAAGCTTTTGAAATGTGGTGCTACAGAAGAATGCTGAAGATTAGATGGGTAGATCACATAACTAACGAGGAAGTATTGAAGAGGATTGGGGAGAAGAGAAGTTTTTGGCACAACTTAACTAGAAGAAGGGACCGGTTGGTAGGACATGTGTTGAGGCATCAAGCTATCACCAGTTTAGTATTGGAGGGCAGCGTGGAGGGTAAAAATCGTAGAGGGAGACTAAGAGATGAATACACTAAGCAGATTGAGAACGATGTAGGTTGCAGTAGGTACTGGGAGATGAAGAAGCTTGCACAGGATAGAGTAGCATCGAGAGCTGCATGAAACCAGTCTCCGGACTGAAGACCACAACAACAACAACACGTGATACTGTAGGATATTTTGCTGTCTCAATTCTTTAATTGAGGTTTATATGGCGTTTACGTAGAGTGTGGCACCAGGCGGCTATCATAATAGTGAAACAGTCATTCTCGTTGCCCTCTAATATGCTGTGTGATCACGGCCAGTACAATTGCACACTTGCATGGCATGGGCAGCATGAGATTATCATTTAGTTCTTGAGGAATATTTGGCCATTCTTCCATGACTGCCATATCCGGCTCTGCTCTGCAACCGTTGTGGGAGGTTGTACTCTGGCTGCAATGCGTCTGCCAAGTGCATCCCAGACATGCTCAATCGGGTAAGTCCGGTGAACAAGCTGCTCACTCCATTTGTTCAATTCCCTCAGCTTCAGCATGTTGTCTACCGGTGCAGCTCTGTGGGAACGAGCTTTATCGTCCACCAGAAGGAACCTATCTCCTATGGCACCAGCGCAGGGCACAACTGAAGGTCGAAGGGTCTCGTCTCTATACCTCGGAGCAGTCAAAGCGCCATTTTGAACGGCATTGAGGTCCGTTCGTCCGCCAATACTGACTCCTACCCACACCATTCGTCCACCACCATGATATGGTGATGTTTCCTGCACATAAGCAAGATTGTTCAGAGTTCCACGTTTTCTCCAGATGAGGGAACGACGATTGCCCAGCTGAACACAAAATCTTGATTCATCTGTGAACAGCACCCGGCGCCATTCCTTACGACCCCAATCCTGATGTTCCTCTGCCCAGTTTCTGCGGGCTAAACAGTGTCGTGGTTTTAATGGGACACATACTATAGGCCTCCGTGCATAGAGACCACATTCCCGAAGGCGATTTCGGACTGTTTGTGTTGATACTGCGCGTCCCGTTGCTGCCTGGAGGGTGCGCTGCAGCTGAGTCGCATTCAGCCTCCTGCCTCAACGGGCTGTTAACCGGAGATAACGGTCATCTCTTACTGATGTTACCTGTGGATGACCTTGGCCTTGCCTTCTGTTAACGGTTCCTGTTGTCTGAAATCGCGGCCAGGTCCTGGAAATTACACTTTGGGACACTCCACTAGCTGCAGCCACCTCCCTCTGTGTCTGTCCCGCTTCCAGCTGCCCTATGGCTCTCCATGCCATAGCTTTGGGTAAGTATGTTGTTGCTGCATTGCACTACCTGTTCACTACACTATCTCAACCCAACTGCTTGTGTAATTCGTTTGGTAGAGTAAACACAAGTCAACGCCAACGCCCTTTGCAGCAACTTTCTCGGTGACTGTAATGTTGTTGTCCCCACTCCATAGAACGGAGAAAGACGTCGAACCATTTTAGTTCATTCCGCCGATGACAATACTTAAGAATCTAGATATCTCAACTGATCCCCTAATTATTTTGACCAATGTAGTTCTTATTTTTCTTTAACCAGGAGCTTCTTCTACATCTACATACATACTCCGCAAGCCACAGTTGGTGCGTGTCGGAGGGTACCTTTTACTACAACTAGTCGTTTCATTTCCTGTTCCACTTGCAGATAGAGCGAGGGAAAAACGACTATCTATATATCTCGTTTGAGCCCTAATTTCTCGTATCTTATCTCCGTGGTCCCTACGTGAAAAGTATGTTGGCGGCAGTAGGGTCGTTCTGCAGTCATCTTCAAATGCCGGTTTTCAAAATTTTCTCAGTAGTGTTCTTCGAAATGATTTTTTTTCCCCTCCAGGGATTGCCACTTGTGCTCCCGAAGCATATCTGTGGCCTATGCCGATCGAACCTACCGGTAACAAGTCCAGGAGCTTGCTTCTGAATTGCTTTGATGTCATCTTTCAATCCAACCTGGTACGGATCCAAAACACTCGAGCAGTCCTCAAGAACTGATCACACTAGTGATCCATATGTGGTCTCCTTTACAGATGAACCATACTTTCCTAAAATTCTCCCAGTAAACCGAAGTCGACCATTGGCCTCCTCTACTGTAACGGTAACACCGACCACTTTAAACGGCAATTGACGCTAACGTTAACGTTTTTGAGAAAGTTGTGACCGTGAAATAACCTAATAGGAACAGAACAATCAGACTGGGATTCGTTTCTGAAACACTCCAGCAGAGTATAACTAACAGTAGACATATGGGTCAGGAACAGACGTTCTCACAGCTCAAAAGCAAGTTGTTACATTACGTAGCAATATCGGTCGCCAGCCTGATTAAGTGTCCTTGGGTCAAGCAATATAATAAAGCAGAAGGCAGTGCTAAGACTAACCTAACCTTCCTTGACACACACACTAAACTCCTTCTTTATACCTGTTCACACTACAACACAGTAACCTAACTATGCAGATAAATGTACCATTAACTTGGAAGTCAGACAAACAAATGGCCAACGAGATAGCGATCAGTAACATGTGCCTCTCAATAACACGTACCTTAAATGAACTAGATACAGCAGTTTATAGAACCAGTCACCAACCCACATAAAACTAATAGCAATACCAAACAGAGAAGAACATGAAATGATTCTGACTTAAATCAGGGGGTCTATTAATGATCATATTCTATAACATCATTGCTTGGTACAGGGTCTCTATGCCTGTGCATTAACCAGCTATCAATAGAATAGCTAACACATTAAATATTTCTTTCTTAAGCACAGTGTGAAGCAATTAAACAGAATGCAAATCTAACTACACTGTCTCTGAAGGAGCCTTCGCTTTGCTTAGTTAACCAACTAGCCTAGCACATGAGGGCCCTTAAACTTTCATGGTTTGAAGAACCATGCTCATCAACAAAACTACATAAGTATGTATGAGAAATGGTAAGTTCAAAAATGTTCAAATGTGTGTGAAATCTTATGGGACTTAACTGCTAAGGTCATCAGTCCCTAAGCTTACATACTACTTAACCTAAATTATCCTAAGGACAAACACACACAGTCATGCCCGAGGGAGGACTCGAACCTCCGCAGCGCAAAGACCGCTCGGCTAATCCCGCGCGGCAGAAATGGTAAGTATTCTCCTCAATAATTATTAATTAAGAAAAGCATAACAAACTATAACATCTTAAATAACAAATGTGCTTTGATAAGCAGACTTTTAACCTACTCAAAATGTGGCTGGTTGTGCAAATGCCAACACAACATTAAATTGAAGTGCAGACACTTTCTCATGAAATGAACACTGATAAAACTTTAATTCTGATCAAAGTGCATAAATGCAACAATTAATAATCTTTTTCACTTCAAATCAATATTGTTGTTATTTTAACTAACAACTTTACTCTTTACAGGCAATTTTTCAAGTAAGGCAATTTATTTAATAAAATGACTTCAGATTGATTTAAAAGTGCACTGGAAGTGGAGTATATCTCAAATTATAAAACTGAACTTTAAACACTACAACTCCCCACATTCTAAAGCAATCACAACTATTTTACAGCTGCCGAATAAGTGTTTCCACAACAAATTAGGAGACTCGGACTTAAATTCACTATGATAGGATTCCTGTCCTGGTTTGTGATTTGGGATAATCACAGGTGTAAGATAGAGTTTTTAGCAACACCACGATTATTATTAAAATCAACCAAATTTCACAAATACCTGGCCCATTTACAGAGTGCCAAATATAAACAATTTAGTGGAAGTCTGGTGGCACTGGTCGCGTAATTTTCAGCTGCTGTTAATTTGCAACGGCGACGCAGTCATGGCAGTACTGTTGGCCTCGCTCTGCTACAGATCTTCTTGGCGTCGAAGTTATATTTTTACAGGGCCAAAAACCATGTCATGATGATATTATCACCAAATGCAGCATCCGAGGTCCATAAATACTGCTCTTAAGCTCCTCTGGCCTCAAAACTCCAAGAGTATGAGCCACAATGATCCGCTACTGCTAGCGAGATGTTAACCACAGCACTGCTCAGCCCGGACCCCTTACCCGTCACAAAGGACGAGTTGCCACTTGCGCACCAACCACACCTTTTCCACTCAGGCAGGCTACTTCCGTAGCTGTGGGGCTTCCCCACATCTTCTACATTCAACCCTACGTTCCCTTACTATAGACCAAGTCATTTGTAGTACATTATATAACAATCATTGCAGTACTTATTTAAATCCACAACCATTGTTTAACCCTCGAGCGGGCGCGCCGTTTTTCATAACACGAGCGGGCGCGCGGCGCACTTTGTACACATGAAAAGAATAGGTTTCCATGTGTTACCAAGGTAAGTCATGTATGATCAAAATCACAGTTTAATCTTAGTTTATTTAAACAAGGAGAAAATAAACTTACATAATATGAGCTAAACCACTGTTTAATCAAACAACAGTGAAATAAACTTTCACTATAACTCTCTGTTCCAAAGGACACGTGTTAAAGAGACAGTAATGACGCATTCGAAGCATCAAGCAGTGCAGTTGCGTCAGATCTCGGTCAACTGCTTATTCGATCACTAATTATCTCGTAGACAATGTGGGATTATGTTGTAGCTCGTAACTGGGGTCATTTTTTTGAACTGATCGTAAATTTTTTCTCGCCTAGCTCGCTTTGTATTTTACGAGTATATTACTGCTGCTCACTTGGACGTACGACAACACAATTTATCGTTGTGCTACCTGAAGCAATACTGAAGGAATAGGTATAGATTTGCAGTTGTGTAACAAAAATGGAACGGCACAAAATAATTTTATTTTTAGTTGGCGCACTTTATACACAGGCGCGCCCGTTCGAGGGTTAAACGACATTGTTCAAAAAGTTCACATAACTGAAATATGTACACATAGTCAAAGAGTTTCCGTGGGCGGTGCAACACTCTACATAAGCAACACTACAAATTAACATAGAAATATCGATACAGATGCAAGATAGGTCGAAAATAGCTGTTACACTGCCACAGTCCTCACATGCTTGTTCCATTTTATATCGCTTCGAAACGTTACGCCCAGATATTTAAACGACTTGACTGTGTCAGATAGCAGACTACTGTTGCTGTATCCGGACATTATGGGTTTGTTTTTCCCACTCATCAGCATATACTACATTTTATACATTAAGAGCCAGCTCCCATTCACCACACCAACAAGAAATTTTGTCTACGTCGTCTTCCATCAACCTACAATCACCTATCTCTGACACCTTCCTGTACACCACAGCATCGTCAGCGAACAACCGCAGATTGCTGCCCGCCCACTCCACCAGATCATTTATGCATACAGGACATAGCAACGGTCCTATTACATGTCCTTGGGGCACGCCTGATGTTACCCCTGTCTCTGATGAACACTCATCATCGAGGACAACATGTTGGGTTCATTTACTTAAGAAGTCTTCGAGCCAGTCACATATCTGGGAACCTATCCTTTATGCAATTACGTTCGTTAACAGTCTGCAGTAGGGTACCGTGTCGAATGCTTTTCGGAAATCTAAAAATATGAAATCTGTCTGTTGCCCTTCATCCATAGTTCGCAGTATATCATGTGAGAAAAGAGCAAGCTGAGTTTCGCACGAGCGATGCTTTCTAAATCGTGCTGATTCATGGACACGAGCTTTTCGGTCTCTAGGAAATTTATTATGCTCGAACTCAGAATATGCTCAATAATTCCGCAGCAAACTTTTTTTTTTGTCGTCAGTCATCTGGTTTGATGCGGCCCGCCACAAATTCCTCTCCTGTGCTAACCTCTTCATCTCAGAGTAGCACTTACCACCTATGTCCTCAATTATTTGCTGGATGTATTCCAATCTCTGTCTTCCTCCACAGTTTTGTCCTCTACAACTCCCTCTAGTACCATGGAAGCCATTCCCTGATGTCTTAACAGATGTCCTATCATCCTGTCCCTTCTCCTTATCAGTGTTTTCCACATATTCCTTTCCTCTCCGATTTTGCGCAGAACCTCCTCATTCCCTACCTTATCAGTACACCTAATTTTCAACATTCGTCTGTAGCATCACATCGCAAATGCTTCTATTCTCTTCTGTTCCAGTTTTGCCACAGTCCATGTTTCACTACCATACAATACTGTACTCCAGACGTACATTATCAGAAATTTATTCCTCAAATTAAGGCGGATATTTGACATAAATAGACTTCTCTTGGCCAGAAATGCTATTTTTGCCATTGCTAGTCTGCTTCTGATGGCCTCTTTGCTCCATCCGTCATTGGTTATTTTACCGCCTAGGTAGCAGAATTCCTTAACTTCATCTACTTCGTGACCGTCGATCCTGACATTAAGTTTCTCGCTGTTCTCATTTCTACTACTTCTCATTACCTTCGTCTTTCTTCGATTTACTCTCAGTCCATACTCTGTACTCGTTAGACTGTTCTTTCCGTTCAGCATATCATGTAATTATTCTTCACTTCCTTTCAGGATAGCAACGTCATCAGCGAATCGTATCATTGACATCCTTTCACCTTGAATTTTAATTCCACTTCTGAACTTTTCTTTTATTTCCATCATTGCTTCCTCGATGTACAGATTGAACAATAGGGGCGAAACGCTACATCCTTGTCTTACACCCTTTTTTACGAGTACTTCGTTCTTGGTCGTCCGCTCTTATTATTCCCTCTTGGCTGTTGCACATATTGTATATGGCCCGTCTCTCCTTATAGTTTACCCCTACTTTATTCAGAATTTCGAACATCTTGCACCATTTTACATTCTCGAATGTTTTTTCCAGGTCGAAAAATCCTTTTCTTCTACTCCTTCCCCAACAACTGCATCCAGTCCCTCATGACTATTAGATTTTAATCCCTCTTTACATACCGTATTACCCTTTCAATATCATCATACACTTTCTCTACCTCTTCATTTTCAGCTTGCGACGTCGGCATGTATACCTGAACTACCGTTGTCGGTGTTGGCTTGCTGTCGATTCTGATAAGAACAACCCTATCACTGAACTGTTCAGCATAACACACTCTATGCCATACCTTCCTATTCATAACGAATCCTACTCCAGTTATACCAATTTTGTGCTACTGTTGATACTACCCTATACTCATCTGATCAGAAATCCTTGTCTTCTTTTCACTTCGCTTCACCGTCCCCTACATCTAGATTGACCCTCTGCATTTCCCTTTTCAGATTTTCTAGTTTCCCTGCCACGTTCAAGCTTCTGACATTCCACGCCCCGACTCGTAGAACGCTATCCTTTCATTGATTACTCACTCTTTTTCTCATGGTAACCTTCCCCTTTGCAGTCCCCTCCCGGAGATCCGAATGGGGGACTATTCTGGAATCTGTTGCCAATGGAGAGATCGTCATGACACTTCTTCAATTACAGGCCACATGTCCTGTGATTACACGTTACGTGTCTTTAAAGCAATGGTTTCCATTGCATTCTGCATCCTCATGCCGCTGATCATTGCTGATTCTTCCGCCTTTAAGGGCAGTTTCCCACCCCTAGGACAAGAGAGTGACCTGGACCTTTGTGTGCTCCTCCGCCCTCTTTGACATCGCCGTTAGCAGAATGAGGGTGACTTCTTATGTCAGAAGTCTTCGGTCGCCAATACTGATTGTTAATCAAGATTTAAGCGTGATTCGAACACGGGACCGAAGACGTTTTGATTATGAATCAAAGACGCTACCTCTAGACCACGGGCTCTTTTTGGGATACTGGTCTGTAACTTTTCGGGCCCATTTTTCTACCCTTCTTATATACATGAGTCACCTGCGCTTTTTTCCAGTAGCAAATAGCCGTTTGCGCTGGTCGAGAAATTCGCGATAACTGCATCCCTTTGGGACTTTAACTTTTGCTTGTTCTCTTAGGACATTAACTTTCGCACATCCCTTCCGGACTTCGTGGCACACATACGGTATCGAAATTGGATGCTGGAGCTTTCAGTTTACTGTGAAACTTTCAGCCCTTCAGCCTTCAGATGTAATTACTCATTTTCAATATTCTAGAAATGGGTTTACGGTTACTGTGCTCCAAATAAACTCCTGCTGGAGAAGACTGTTTATGTGTGTTACAATAAACTTCATATTCATCCTACACCTGGGATCTTTTTCCTACGTGGCCTTTGGTGGAATATCACTACCCCATGTAAATAAAATGCCTAACAGGTAGCAGAAATATTGTTAAATGTAGATTAAAGATGTTTCTCTTTAAGATCGCCTTGTATACCAAAGAGAAATTCTTGAATGGATATATATATAGCCATTTGCGTTTTTCCTATTGGCACATACCACATCATATCGTTTATCGTGAATATGATGTATGGAATAAGTAATTAACTTGTTAACTAATTAGAGGGATGGCAAAGTTATAGTTCTAAGACACAAAATTCGGGAACTGACACCAAAGATCAACCTGGCCGCTCTTTTCTGGGATTTGAAGACTTGGGGCCTATCACTCAAAATGTCAGTGCATAGATTTGCCTCAAAATACGAAGGGGATTCGATAAGTAATGCAACACATTTTTTTCTGAAAGAAAGTTTGTTTTATTCAGGATTCCAATACACAATATTATTCCCCACTCTTTTGGCTGCAAAGCCCCTGTGTTTCAACATAATATCTGTTCAGTGCGACGGCCTTACGCCACCGTACTGCGAGGGCCTGTGTGCCCGCTTCATCCCACTCTACTGATCGAGACGGAGCCTACATCTTGCTGCATCAATAACCTCTCCATCACCCACGTACTGCTTCCCGCGGGGTACCTGTTTTATTGGACCAAACATATAGAAGTCGGAAGGGTCTATATCCGGGCTGGAGGGTGGTTGAGGAAGAACAGTCCAATGAAGTTTTGTGAGCTCATCTCTGGTGCGCAGACGCTTGTGACGCCTTGCGTTGTCATGGAGAAGGAGAAGTTCGTTTGCATTTTTGTGACGACGAACACAAGGAAGTCGTTTCTTTAGTTTCTCGAGGGTAGCACTATACACTTCAGAGTTGATCGTTGCACCGTGATGGAGGACACAGAATTACCCATTCAGAGCCCCAAAAGACCGCCACTATGACTATATCGCCTGAGGTTGCGCCTGAGAAATTTTCTTCAAAAGACAGTTGGTGTTACGTCACAGTCACACTTCTTCACAGATTGTTGACACCAGAGAAAAATCTCCCTTTTTGTGCTTTCCCGAGATAAATTTAATCATTTTTTAGATTTTTCTAAAACCATAATGATGTAGTTTATGCTAAAATGTTGCACTGTCCACACACTCAAATGCTTTTGTTATATCAAACTCTGTATCAAACTGCGCGATACGAAGGCTTCAGGTGATAACAGGTAAGCAAAATACGTGGCCACGCAAGTGTATTTAAGCGCAGAACTCCACTTGGGGCTTGAGCCGTCTGCAGAGCAGCGGTAACTCTTGTCTGCATGCCAGCCACTTTGCGATACTGCGGCTTGGTGGGCAATCCTAATCACTATCGGATACACAGATGGGCCTGATGAATCTAGCCTGCTTATTAAGATGTTCTGTTATTTATAAAACCGAAAATGTACGCTAGTTTAGCAGTGATATTCAATTTTACTGAAATTCACATCGAACTAAAAGCAGCAGACAGCATGTGCGAGGTGCCGGGGCTAGCAATGCATTTAACACTAAATTCTTCTAGAATCTTCATATGGAAATGATGCTCTAAGCCCCACCTTTTCTAACTCCGACTTTTGCTGTTGCACATGGATTAAGAAGAAACGCGAACTGACAGTAATCGACCCTGCAAGTGGAGTAGAAAAGAGTTTGACACCTGCAATAATTTAATTTGATAGAAATTAATTTGATAAAGGGAAGTTTCATTAACGTAGTGAGAAATGAAAGGGTTGCTCTACTGATCAACAGAATGAAAGGTCTGTTCAAAATAACAATTTGATTTATTATGACTAAACTCAAAATAATAAAACACATGAAACATTTACAATACGTCAAATTGGTTACTCAAATAAATGCTGCGAAGGCGAAGTTGTCCATAAACCAGACTGTGACATTTATGCCCAAGTGGTATGTGGAGCCAATTCCTTGCAACTCAAATCTTAAGCGAAACACCCAGCAACCCAACATTAATTGCTGCGACAGTAGTGAGACCTCAGACAATGAACACCCAAGAAAGAACCACGTTAGAAATGACAGGAACAGGCGCGCTCTGCTGAGCTCTGACTGTCACATAGCTAAATTCCCTAATCTGCCGGTCCTGCAGACATACATTACCAATCTGTCTTCTTAACTGCAAGGACAAGATCTGGCATACCGGAGGCGATGGTTGGTTGCTTCGACGTCCCGTCGTTGTGATGATAATGTCGCGAGTATAGCCCGAAACAAATTATCCTGGTCTGGTTGTTCCAGACTAAATACTTCCTAGCAACACAAATGCGCCTCTGAGGGAGACGAAGAAGGCTCGCTACACAATCACTGACGGTACAGTGATTGATTTTAACAAGCGAAGACATACAGTAACTCCGATACAAGATACAGTCAACTGCTCAAGATGGGCAACATAGGCCACTTGTACGCAGAACGCTCAATTGCCAACTATACTCGGAAAGTTACGTTGAAGTCGAAACTTCAGCAACTTCATCAAACAGTTACAATTAAATGAAACTATATTAGACAGCCAACGGAAGGCAGGCTGTCCAGAGTAGAGAGAGCTCAGTCTTGTAACCTACTCCGACCGGAAGGCGAGAGCCGACCCTTCAAGAGTACACGTACAGGCCGAACACAGAACATTACCGCCCCCACGATCGTGGTCGTGGCTAAACGTGCCAATCAGCAAATCGAAAACCGGCGGAAAATTCCACTCTATTGCCGAAGCACTACTATTCCACCAATGGAGAGCAAGCGAATCACAGTTATGATTTTGCAGAAAACGCGGGACTTTTCCCGCCAAAACTGCCTGGGAACACAAGTCATTCCCACGCCTCGCTCATAGCACGTCAGAAAGTGTTTTCACTAACTTTCTGCGAAGTAACGGAATCTCTAACCCCAGCCTCTTCTTCTGGCCCCTGTGAGCGTGTCGCCCCCGCTCTTATGACAATGTCGGCGTCTGGACAGCATCCACTCAACTCCCTCACACCCGTCGGCATAACCCTTTCAAGATCAGCAAAAACCGCCTGTCACCGGACCACCCGGGTGACGAGAGACGCTGCGTGGGAAGTCCGTGTGCGAAGGAATAGCAACTTTTCAACCGCATGCAATTAGAGAGGAAAATATTCATAACTTGTGAGTTCTCAATACTAGCCTTGTAATGACCATACTCGGCTATAGTTCCCCAAATCGAATTACTCAGAGTAAGACAGAAATATGAGAGGGGGCTCATGCCACCTCTCACATGGATGGCTTTCAGACTTTCTTACTTCCATATGTGTAACAAGGGTGATTTTTATGTTGCACAAGAAACTAATAATGCAACAAATATTTATTTATCATAAGTTTCAATCGAACTATCATCAAGCTATATAACATTGCTATAGCAGCCAGTATGGGATCGACCCTGCTGTGGCGACAAAAAGAAAGTCATTCTGTGTGTCTGTTTTTAAGGGTAAAATGCATGTATACAATTCCATAACCTCAGTCAACTGTCCATGAAAAATTCATCGCTGTTACATGGCGTACACTCTGCCTACTGCTTTCACCTTGTCTGATGATGATCAGATTGGCGTGCAGAAAATAAAAATAACTGAATCAACTGTGAGTTCTTGGTGAAAAATTGTAAATTAACTAAACAAACACGTTTTTAGACTTGTTTCACAATTTTTTATTAATGTTATTGCACAACCTAGGTTTCGGGTTATAGGCCCATTTTAAAGTACATTACTGATTCCCAAAGATGATAATGCACAGATAAACATGATGACAAGGCAAAGATTATCATCTCAGCTTCTTAAGGTGTCGATCCATAGCTTAACGGACAGTTACGTCAATGACCATTATTAACAAATTAAATACATTATTACACATTCACCAACTACACTACAATAAACGGACTAAAGTTATACATTATCCAAGAGCTTTTTAATTAGGGTGGACTGGGACCCAAAATGTTGCTTCTATTCTCGGGTTGTGATCTCATCTAAAAGAGGTGAATAATTGAATTGGGTTTGCTTGTTTAATAATAGGTGTGGATACACATCTGTTTTTTAATTTCTAAAATTTCTAATTGGTTGAGTTTGGCCCCCTTTTCCTCTGTGGGTAGGAATTGTATATCTATCGTGTATTTGTGGTTATTCTTCAGGCAAGGTTCTGCAAAGGCTGAATCAGGCTTCTTCAGTCTCCAGCTTCTGTGCTGTTCTTTAAGCCTGGTATAGATTGACCTCCCCGTCTGTCCAGTAAAGCAAGACTGACACTCACAGCATGTGATTTTATAAACGCAACTTTTTGTGATGGCTGGTTGTTTGTCTTTTGCATTGAACAAGAAACTACCTATTGTCTGAGGGACAATCCTTTGCCTTCAAGATGTTACTTATGCTATTTCATGTTTTCACTATAGAAGGTAATCTGCACCATTTAAGCTTTGTCTGTGTTCTTCATTGGGGACAGTAGGGACCTGGCTGCTTCTTTATCTTTTCAGCTAAAATTTTATTAACTGGTGTTGGGGTCAAATTCATTATTTATGGCTATTGTTTTTATTGTGTTAAGTTTCTGGTCAAAGTCTTCTTGGGTCATAGGTGTAGAAAGGAGACGGTGGATCATGTGATGGAATGCTGCATGTTTGTAGGTTGTAGGATGTTGGGAGTAAGCCGGGATGAAAGTTTCAGTGAAGGAATCTTTTCGGTAAATTTTAAATTTATGATTACTGACTTCTTCTATCTTTAAGCTAATGTCCAAGAAATTTATGCTGACCCCCCCCCCCCCCCCAAAATCCATGCTGACCTTTATGTTAGTGTGCCACTGGTTCATATTTTCCACAATTTTATGGAGTTGTCTATTGGAACCTTTCCACATACAACGAATATCGCCTACATATCTATACCAATACACAACACGTTTTGACAGTGGTTCTCTCTTCAGAAAATCAGTCTCCCACTTGTCCATGTACACTTCTGCTAGTAAGGGGGATAAAGGTGAGCCCATTGCCAGACCATCTGCTTGCTGATAATGTTGTTGTTGTGGTCTTCAGTCCTGAGAGTGGTTTGATGCAGCTCTCCATGCTACTCTATCCTGTGCAAGCTTCTTCATCTCCCAGTATCTACTGCAACCTACATCCTTCTGAATCTGCTCAGTGTATTCATCTCTTGGTCTCCCTCTACGATTTTTACCCTCCACGGTGCCCTCCAATGCTATATTTGTGATCCCTCGATGCCTCAAAACATGTCCTACCAACCGATCCCTTCTTCTACTCAAGTTGTGCCACAAACACCTCTTCTCCCCAATCCTACTCAATACCTCCTCATTAGTTACGTGATCTACCCACCTTATCTTCAACATTCTTCTGTAGCACCACATTTCGAAAGCTTCTATTCTCTTCTTGTCCAAACTAGTTATCGTCCATGTTTCACTTCCATACATGGCTACACTCCATACAAATACTTTCAGAAACGACTTCCTGACACTTAAATCTATACTCGGTGTTAACAAGTTTCTCTTCTTGAGAAACGCTTGCTGATAATATCTCCCTTGAAAGCCGAAATAATTTTGATTTAAACAACATTCCACCGTACTAACAATGCTTAGCTGCTCTTCTGGATTTATGTTGTGTGAATGCAATGATCGCGACACAATATTACCCAGTCTTTCACTGGAATACATGTGAACAAGCTATTCACATCAAAAGAGACTAATTTCGCATTTGTTGGAACCTTAACATCTGTTAACTTGTTAACTAAATCTAAACTGTTCTTAATGCTATATCTCCCTTTGAAGTTCAGTTTCTTCTTCAAGATGGTGTTAATTCTCCTGGCAATCTTGTGTACTGGAGCTTGTATTGCAGATACCACAGGACGGATTGGCACTTCTGGTTTGCAGAGCTTCGTTATCTGCGCATTATCATCTTTGGGAATCGGTAATGTATCTGAAAATGGGCATATAACCCGAAACCTAGGTTGTGCAATAACATTAATAATAAATTGTGAAACAAGGCTAAAAACAGTATTTGTTTAGTTGAAGACTTGCTTTCTTTGCAGCTTTTCGAGGTGCATAAAAATTACTTTGCTTAATTATTTACGGGCCGTGGGGCACCTCGTGCACAAAATGCGTTGACAATCGTGTGTCATGAATCAATAAACTTCAGATGCATTTTAAAGCTGACGCCTTGCGAGACAGTGAAGAGATTGAGAGGCTACACTTCCATTTGGGAACTGCAGGGCAGACATCGGTGACCGGCCACTCTCATTTAGATTTTCAGGGAGGCCTCCTTCAAAAAGGCCGCGACCGAATGCCTGCTGCATTCTTCTCCCATCCGATCCGGTCTTCAATGGGACGTTAAATCCGAATTTCTCCAAATAATGCCCCATCCTTCACAGTACAACGACAGGATTAACCTTGACCGGTGACTAGTGATGAATTTCTCTCCGTGCATCAGTTCCATAACATATGCGCTGTTCTACCTCAGCAGCTGGGAAAGTAACAACGGAGCGGAGGTAGTTGGTGTCGAATCGTGATTTCGGCTCGATTTGAAAGGCGATACGCGATGAGCGTGAGGTCACGCCCGCTCCAAAGAAAGAATATTAGACGGCAGCACACGTAGCAAAGTAGCCACGCTTGCTCACAATAGAGAACGTTCGTGAAATCTGCAGAGCAAAGAAACTGGGCCGAGCACGTATTTCGTATTCGGTGGACAAGCAACTGGGAAATTTACTCTCGTTGGCGGCGTCCTGAAAGCTAGAATGAATAGGCTACAGTTAGACCGCGTGCTTTGTGTATTCGCTTTGGAAGCCGTACTCCGCCAGACTGTGACTTCCTGGCCTTTTTTTGTTTCAGTTCAGTACTTTGTACTACAAGCGACGTTTTGGATCACCCCTGCTGTCAGTGCCGTTTCAGGTAATCGCCAGCTCTAATACTCTTATCAATGATTCAGTTTAAAGTTGCATTTATTTACTTCACGCTTCGCAGCAATTTTAATCATTAGATCACCTCTTTCATCGCCCTGGCTTCTCAGTTTTCGGAATTTTATTGCTCATACTTGTTACTGAACTCAGTTTTTTTTCCATTTGATAACTTCTCGAGGCTATGAGTTCAATGTTTTCTAAAAACAGTTTCCTTAGTGCTCCAAATCATGACTATTGAAGGGCACCATTTCTGAGAATAGTTTCCTTATTTCATCTGTAAGTCACGAAAATGATATAATAACAAGGGAATCCCTCTAGCCTAATCTAAATATTGCAGTCAGTGCCGATATGAAATATTATATCTACTCAAGACGTGCATTTCTTCTGGAGACGTCTCCTTTGCGTGTTCAACATTGCAGTTTTACTGTAAACCATTCAGATTCTTACTTCGTACCCATACTCGAAAATATTGTTTCCAAATCACACCTGGGATTAAAGTGGAGTGTTACACCTTATTAAATTATAAATACCACTTTCAGTTGTTTTAAACGTTCCACAAGGCAAAACCTAAAACAAGGGTAATGGAATGTAGTCGAATTATATCAGGCGACTCTGCGGACATTAGATTATGGAATGAGACACTGAAGGTAGTGGATGAATATTGTTATTTTGGCAGGAAAATTACTAAAGATGCTCTAAGTACAGTGGGCATAGAATGCAGACTGACGATAGCCAGAAAATTGTGTCTGAAAAAGAGAAATTAGTTTACATCGTAAATACACGTAAGTGTTAAGAAGTCTTTTCTGAAAGTATTTGTGGTGGGTGGTTGTGGTGGTCTAGAGCGCTGACTCCGACCCTGAAGTTTCCAGCTAGGAGCGGGCAATTTTCCTCCTCAGACTGCTATCAAATTAAGTGCCGGGGGGTAAAAGGTGGCCGCGGCGATGAGCTTCCCATTCTCTCCCTTCTAGTGAAGACTGCAGCCAGGCCAGAAGCCACCGACATTACCTTTAACCTACACTACTGGCCATTAAAATTGCTACACCATGAAGAAATGCAGATAATAATCGGGTATTCATTGGACAAATATATTATATTAGAACTGGCATGAGATTACATTTTCACGCAGTTTGGGTGCAAAGATCCTGAGAAATCAGTACCCACAACAACCACCTCTGGCCGTAATAACGGCCTTGATACGCCTGGGCATTGAGTCAAACAGAGCTTGGATGGCGTGTACAGGTACAGCTGCCCATGCAGCTTCAACACGATACCACAGTTCATCAAGAGTAGTGACTGGCGTATTGTGACGAGCCAGTTGCTCGGCCACCATTGACCAGACGTCTTCAGTTGGTAAGAGATCTGGAGAACGTGCGGGGCCAGGGCAGCAGTCGAACATTTGCTGTATCCAGAAAGGCTCGTACAGGACCTGTAACATGCGGTCGTGCATTATCCTGCTGAAATGTAGGGTTTCGTGGGGATCGAAAAATGGTTCAAATGGCTCTGAGCACTATGGGACTTAACATCTGTGGTCATCAGTCCCCTAGAACTTAGAACTACTTAAACCTAACTAACCTAAGGACATCACAAACATCCATGCCCGAGGCAGGATTCGAACCTGCGACCGTAGCAGTCGCGCAGTTCCGGACTGAGCGCCTAGAACCGCGAGACCACCGCGGCCGGCTTCGCGGGGATCGAATGAAGGGTGGAGCCACGGGTCGTAACACATCTGAAATGTAACGTCCACTGTTCAAAGTGCCGTCAGTGCGAACAAGAGGTGACCGAGACGTGTAACCAATGGCACCCCATACCATCACGCCGGGTGATACGCCAGTATGGCGATAACGAATACACGCTTCCAATGTGCGTTCACCGCGATGTCACCAAACACGGATGCGACCATCATGATGCTGTAAACAGAACCTGGATTCATCCGAAAAAATGACGTTCTGCAAATTCGTGCACCCAGGTTCGTCGTTGAGTACACCATCGCAGGCGCTCCTGTGTGTGATGCAGTGTCAAGGGTAACCGCAGCCATGGTCTCTGAGCTGATAGTCCATGCTGCTGCAAACGTCGTCGAACTGTTCATGCAGATGGTTGTTGTCTTGCAAACGTCCCCCTCTGTTGACTCAGGGATCGAGACGTGGCTGTACGAACCGTTACAGCCATGCAGATAAGATGCGTGTCATCTCGACTGCTACTGATACGACGCCGTTGGGTCCCAGCACGGCGTTCCGTATTACCCTCCTGAACCCACCGATTCCATATTCTGCTAACAGTCATTGGATCTCGACCAACGCGAGAAGCAATGTCGCGATACGATAAACCGAAATCGCGATAGGCTACAATCCGACCTTTATCGAAGTCGGAAACGTGATGGTACGCATTTCTCCTCATTACACGAGGATTCACAACAAAGTTTCACCAGGTAACGCCGGTCAACTGCTGTTTGTGTATGAGAAATCGGTTGGAAAGTTTCCTCATGTCAGCACGTTGCAGGTGTCGCCACCGGCGCCAGCCTTGTGTGTATACTCTGAAAAGCTAATCATTTTCATATCACAGCATCTGCTTCCTGTCGGTTAAATTTCGCGTCTGTAGCACGTCATCTTCGTGGTGTAGCGATTTTAATGGCCAGTAGTGTATTTGTATGAAGGGTAGCTTTGTATGGAAACGAAACGTGGACTGTAAAGAGCTTAGGCCAGAAGACAATAGGAGATTTTGAAATGTAGTGCTGCAGAAGCATCCCGAAGATTACATGTTTGCATCGGACAACTAATGAAGTAGATCTGAGTCAAATTAAGAGAAAACAAAATATGGTGTAAATTGACTATTAAATTGGTCGACTGATAGGACATATTCTGAAGCATCGAGGAATCGCCAGTTTGTAAACTGAGAAAAGTTTTGGGGGTTACAATTGTAGTGGGAGGCACAGGGTTCCAATTTCAAACGTGTGTTATGCAGAGATTAAGAGGCTTGCGCAGGATAATCTAGCCTGGAGACCTACATCAAAGCAGTCTTCGGACCATAGGGCACAAGAACAACGCCAAGATATATTAAATCAATGACGTTCACGCTTAACGCTATTCGTAAAAAAAAAAGAAAAAAAAACTTTTTCAAAATCCACGAATCCAAACGAGAGCACGAGCTTCTGGTGGTCCACGGAGTGAGAAACCGAAATTATAAGATTGGGCCAACGTGTATTTACCAGGGAATAGAGATCAAGGTTTTGCGTTCCGTCGATAGCGAGGTCACTAGAGACGCTGCACAAGCACGGTGATGAGCAAGAAAATCGGCCTCGTCATTTCCAAACCAACCATGCCGTCGTTCGCCTTGACCGATTCAGGATAGGGCTGAAAATGTGATTCTCGCTTCTTCAAACCTCTAGTAATTTCTCCTGTAATAGCTTCGCGTCCGGTTATTATTTTGCAGTAAGCCGTATCTTTGGAACACGTTATTCATGTTAATCGAAAGTTTCATGTACAACTAATTATAATGTGTGTCCTAAATCTACTTACTTAGTTTAAATTCAGTTATGAGACATATACCGGTTTTTTTCCGTATTTCTTTTGTTATAAGCTATTAGAAAGTAAACGTCTTACAAACGTTTGCTTTACCTACCGTATGGCTATAGACTGCTTCAGATGTACGGAGCACACACCCTCGACGAGGGAGGCTCCGGGCTGTCCTAGATGTAGCTACTTTACAGCGTTTCGTTTTTCTCTCGAAGTACCTTTCCGCTGGGGAAGTACACCGCGAGATTTTCCGACGTGAAGCTGGACAGCGTCTGCCATTAACGTCAGGCCAGCGCATGGCGGATGTCGGCGACATCAGAGAAGACTTGCTCTAACAGCCTACCAGCCATCAGTCCCCTGACCGGCTGCTCTTCTGGTAGCGAAACTTGCGGCTTGCATCAAGGCTCAGTGACCACCGTCCACATCGACCGAAGATTTCCGGAATCGCTCAAAAAGCCTAGCGTTAGTACTCATTTCTCAAAGCTATGGCCTGTCTAAATTAGATGTTTGATTTATTTAAGCTCTTAATAAAATTCTCGTGATAACAAACAAGAACAAAATATCTTTGTTTCATATTAAAAAGGACAGCAAACGAATTACTATCATTATCACAAATTTTACTGTTTGTACTACTAAAGAACATTCTTCGCTAAATTATTATGAACTGCGGTTTCACTGCCTGTTCTTCTATCTTCAAACCTAAGTGATACCTCACTCTTCTTCTTTTTTTTTTCATCGCAGTGTAAGCATTCCATTAAGTTTTGGCTTCGTAATGCCATTTGTAACTGTTTACAATATGAGTTGAGGACTCACCGACTTGGAAACGCGTTGAAACAATGTAAGATACCTTGTGTCATTAGTACGTTCCCCAATGACTATAAGCAAAATACAAGGGTACAGAACACTAGATAAAATTTTAATAACATTGAAAAGTTGCTAACATACAGAACGTTGTATGTCATTCTTAAAGTAGAGAAATTTCAAATGTAGCTTTAACTCTGAGCATAAACCAGTAGTATATTATAGCAGCTCTATCTACATCTACATCTTCATGGTTACTCTGCAATTCACACTTAAGTGCATGGCAGAGGGTTCATCGAACCATTTTTATATTACTTCTCTACCATTCCACTCTCGAA